>NC_058522.1:202704485-203338985 GCF_904849725.1 Hordeum vulgare subsp. vulgare | reverse complement strand
GAAATGGGTTAAGTGATCAACAGGTGGTGGTGGTGGTGGTGCTGGGTTGTTGTTGTTCTTGTTCCCCTGGTTCTGGTTCTGAACTAGTAGCTGCATTAGGGTATTCTGCTGCTAGATCAACTGAGTGAGCTCCAGCGGGAAAGCAAATTCACGTCTCGGAGGCATCTGCTGGGTTTAGAAAAGGTGAGAAAACAGAATAGAATGAGGTCTGAAGAGAAAAACAAACTACCCATATGCACATGAGACAAACACAATCATACCACTTCAATCAATTAAAACAAGGGCATACAAACGGTCTAACTATCGTTACAAAAGTGCTCGGACTATACTTTATAGAATGGGAAAATACTACTACTGATATGGTGGTTGACTAGAAGTTTTGATCGGTGGAAGACTCCATGATATCTGCTCCAGCTTCATCAACATAGTCATCATCGCTATCGTCAGGGTCTGAGTCGGTGTCGTCGATGATGATGTAGTTCTTCGGACAAGTGGAATCATCGTCATTTCCTCGTAGCGCGGGGTCTACCATGAATACTCCTAGCTTCCTTATCAAATCGTCATTCTTCTCCACGAGTATCGTCACCTCCTCCTTGTATCCATCGCATATAGACTTGAGTTCTTCCTCCAGCTCCGTGATCCTGGTCATTGCCTTCTTTAGATCATTCATGCCTGCGCACATTTGGTTCTCCTGGCGTCGAATGTGCTAGTTTAACTCCTGGATCAAAGCTGCAATTGATCTGTCCCTCCTGGTGCTGATCATCTCCCATTGCTTATATCGGCGCCCACAAATCTGGTAGATACTATCCTTGAGATCTTTGTGCTGAACTTCTCCAATGTGTCCCATGGTGATGTGGGCTGCCATGATCTTTCCTAGACTCTAGGTTGGTGCATCAAAGAAAAACTCTATGGCCTCAGTGACTGGCATGAACGTCCTTCCTGGAACTTGTACTCGAAGCTTCCAACCCTCTTCTTCTGGTAAAGTGGCGATGTAGGTCCCGGTGAAGCTTAGTATTCCGATGTTCAGGTACCTAGTAACTTCCTCAAGTGTTTTCCAAAAGTTGTATCTTCATCCGGTTGGGTGAACTTGTTCTTTGCATCTGCCATCCTGTAGAGTAGAAAGGGGAGAGGAGTCAGAAATGGGAAGAGAGGAGTGACCTATGGTTTTAGTGACCAGACCTCAAACAGTCTAGCCTCTATGCATCAGTGTCATCCCTGGATCGGTAATGCTGACACAGACAGTACTTGAGGATTTATAACAGAGTTTCAATCACCCACTTATTACATTGAATGTCTCAAAACAGAACTTATTACAATAGTATGGCTTAAGGCTATCTAATAACGATAACAACAGAAGGCTTGGAAGATAAAGTGAGTCTGTCAACTCCAACGGCATCCCTGAGTGAAAGACAACGACCTATGGCACCTTACTCGTCGTCTGAAAAGTCTGCAACAGGAAATGTTGCAGCCCAAAACGGGTCAGCACATGGAATATGCTAGCAATGTAACACATAGAGTAATGAACAGAATGAAATACTAACTCTACATGCATATATGGCTGGTGGAAAGCTCTATGGTTAACAGTTTTGCATAAAGCCAATCTTTTTCTACAACACAGGAATAAATTTTATTTAACTATCAGGGTTGTTGTTTAAACATTGAGAAGGTTCCTCCAACTCAATCCCAATTAAGCATCATCATTAAACCCAACAAACTAATTTAGAGTGATGAGATCAACATGATAATCCAAGAACTAGATACTCAAGATGTCCATAACCGGGGACACGGCTAACCATGATTATTTTGTACACTCTGCAAAGGTTTGCACACTTTTCCCACAAGACTCGAATATATCCATGGTCGGAGATTCGAGACACAATCTTTCTGAAGCATTAACTCTCTACCCTGTGTAGACCGTACCACCTACAACCCACTACATCTGCTAGGCTACCGCTTCAAGAGCTTCACGCAACTTACTCAACCATGCGAGAGCCCATCTTGGCTTGTGGCAGCACACAGAAGTTTCTAGAATGAGTAATCTTATGATCCCTTTGAGCCTGGATGGCGGAACGTAGGATGATCAGACGGTTACTCCGGGATATCCTAAGACAACACTGGATTTCTCGAGGTGCCCTCACAACCACTTGGTACCCCAGGGTGCCTCGAGCAATCCACCCAGATGTGTATTTAAGTAGCCACCTTAAGTGAACCATTAATTAACAATACTCACATCTATCATGGATACACTCACCCAATCCACGTCTACGGGCATAGCATAGCAATATAAACATAACGTAGAAGTAACTCCCAAAGGTTTGATAATAAATAGGACAATAGGTTCTACCTCATCATCTACTTCCCAAAACCCACATGATGATAAACATGTAAGGCTTGGAATCATCCGGAGGAACCAAGACTGGAGTAGAGGTGAGCTTCTTTTTGAGTGTGTCGAAGGCCGACTGACACTCTGGAGACCAAGCATACTTCACACCTTTCTGGAGAAGACTTGAGAGCGGCTTAGCAATCTTGGAGAAGTTCTCAATGAACCTTCTGCAATAGCTTGCGAGCCCCAGAAATCTTCGAAGCTGCTTCACATTCTGCGGAGGCTCCCATTCAACAATGGCCTGCACCTTCGATGGATCAACTTTGATGTCCTCGGCAGAGATAATGTGCCCAAGATAGACCACTTCTTTCAACCAGAACTCACACTTGGAAAACTTGGCATACAAATTGTAATCTCTCAGCTTATCAAGCACCAATCTGAGATGTTCTTCATGTTCTTCCTTAGTTTCAGAAAAAGACCAGAATGTCATCGAGATAGAGCAAGACGAAGTCATTCTTGAACGGAGAGAATATGTAGTTCATCAATCGACAAAATGTCGGAGGAGCATTTGCTAGACCAAAAGACATGAACGTATACTCATACGAGCCAAAACTAGTCTTGAAAGCAGTCTGCGGAATATCTTCTTCAGGAATGTGAATTTGATTATTACCCATTCTAAGATCGAGCTTGGAGAAGATCTTAGCCCCTTTGAACTATTCGAACAACTCAGTTATGTTCGGAAGTGGATATTTGTTCCTGATTGTCTTCTTGTTCAATGGACGGTAATCGACACACAACCGGTCCGTGCCATCCTTCTTATTGAGAAGCAGAACTCCACAGCCCCACGGAGACGAGCTTGCTCTCATCAGACCCAAACGCTCCTGCTCATCGAGTTGCCTCTTAAGTTCCTTCAACTCTTCTGGACCCAATTTGTACGGCCGTTCGCACACAGGCTCAGTACCTGGTTCAAGCTCAATCACACATTCAACTTCTCGGTGCGGAAGCATGCCTGGCAGCTCTTCTGGAAACACATCTTCATATTCGCAGAGCACTGGGACTTGCGAAATGGGATTAATCTCACCCTTTTCATTCAAAGAGAACAGACGGATTGTATCATCGCGCGCCGCGAATATAATCACGTCCTCCGAAGAGTGGGTAAGCTTCACTTCTTTAGCTTCACAATCAATTGATGCCTTGTTCATGGCCAGCCAGTCCATACCAAGGATCAAGTCAATGTCGGAATTGCCCAAGACAATAGGAGACGCCAGAAAAGAATAACTGCCTATCTTGACAGAAGCATCCGGAACAAACATGCTAGAACTCATGCGCATGCTTGGAGAAACCACACGGAAGGGACTATCCAAATGAATTGCAGGAATATCATGCTTAGCAATGAAAGGCTTGGAGATGAAGCAATGCGATGCACCAGAATCAAATAACACTTTAGCAGGAATATCATTAACAAGGAGGTTACCGATGATCACATCTGACGAGTTTTCTGCCTCAGCCGCATTCACCATGTTGACTCGAGCTGACCTGGGGTTGAACTTGACAAGAGCATTACTTGGAGGTTTTCCTGGAGGAGGAGGCGGCAGACGGAGCTGAGAAGTGCACTTGTTGGCATAGTGACCTTTCTGCCCACACTTGTGACAAGTAACCTCTGCTGGCTGACGGTACAGCTGAGAAGTGCACTTGTTGGCATAGTGACCTTTCTGCCCACACTTGTGACAAGTAACCTCTGCTGGCTGACGGTACTGTGTGTGAGGAGGGCCTTTCTTTTGATGCTGGAATCTCTACTGAAAGACTGGGTTGGGTGGGCGGAAGAACCACGGCCACTAGAATGCTTGAGCTCCTGCGAGTGCCGAGGAGGAGGAGGAGACACCCAAAACTTCTGTTGCTTCTGAACCACCTGAGGAGAGGAAGAGATGGAATCACTGAAGTGCTTCTTAGAATTCTCCACCCTAAGCAAGGCTGCCTTTGCCCTGAGAGCTAAGTTGTAGAACATGTCGCACTGCTCAGGATCGTGCAAAGCAAGAGCTAACTGCAAATCTTCTTTCAAGCCACCTCTGAACTACTAAAACTTGCTCTTCTGATCAGGGATATCCTACAAGGTGTATTGGGCGACCTCGTGGAACTCGACGTTGTACTTGTACACGGAGTTACCACCTTGCTTCAAGCGCCTGAACTTCTCACGCATTTCCTCCACAAAGCTGGACGGAATGTAGTGGGATCTGAAGTCACGGCAGAACTTATCCCAAGTGATCACTCTAGCGCCTCTAGAATCCTTCAACTGTTGCCACCAGATAGATGCTTGCCCCTTCAGCTGGAAAGTTGCAAATTTGACGAAGTAAAAGACGAAGAAGGAGAAGGAGGAGCTCATCAATTCTTCTTCCTCCTTCCTCCTTCTCCTTCTCCTTCTTCTTGTGTTCTTCTTCTCCTCTTCCTTCTCCTTCTCCTCCTCCTCCTCCTCCTCCTTCTTTTACTTCTTCTTCTCTTTCTCTTCTTCTACGTAGCTTAGACTCATCCAAGAAAGGCTAAATTGGCTAATTATCCTACAAAAAGAAATAATTAGCTTAGTTAGCTCCAAAATGACCTATTTAATAAAAAATGACCTATAGTTAGCTAAGTTCTCTCCTAAATGACATAATAAGGCTTACGTAGCTGCAAGATGACCTATTCCCCCTAACTTAGGTATTAAATGGCCTATATATAGCGAGCAAGAGAAGCGCGCAAGGAATCACCCGGCCCGAGTCCATGCTCGGGGGCTGGGGGCTCATGTGTGGCCGTTTTGTCCGCATTGAGCGTGCCACGGTGCCCCTCATCTCCATGCTGAAGGGGTCCAAGGGGAAGGGGCCAAATGCGAGGGGATTGGCATCCCGCCGAAGTACCGGAGGCCGCCACCAAAGAAAACCGTGGGAGGTTCAAGTGCATGACGCTCAAGAGACTGAGCCCCGTGGAGTGCGAGAGAAGAGGCATCGGGATGCCCGGCGACCTACGGAGCAGGTGACGCTGATCCACCTCCCCGGCCGCCGAAGGGAAACCTGAAGAACAAGGGTTCAGAAGATAGGCGCATAAAGGGAGGACGAGGGGGAACACAGGTGCTTACTCGTCAATGGCCATCCACTTCGTGCTCGCCGGAGGCCCTCGCACCGGGGGGCCGCCGCCCTCGGGCAACCTCCTCTTCCTGCCGGCAGGGGCGACGTAGTGGGGGGACTTGGCGGCCCTCGAGCGAGGCTCGAAAGTGGTGGAAGCGCTTTCTACCATCAACCGATCTCCAGCACCAACCCCAGCTTGACACCAAGCTAGAGCCGGGAGGACGGGCAGCGGCTCACCGCCCACCCTGGTCATGGGGTAACCGCCCAACCAGGGTCTTCGCAGCGGGGGGCGAACCCCGGGGGGCGCGGTCTCCGGGGAATGCCTTTCCCCCTCAGGAAGGAGTCCACATTCATCAAAGAGCGGCATCTCCACGACAAGAGTATGCGCGGGCTTGAAGCTTTACAGCGGCATGCCTTTCGGGGGAAGCTCGTCAGGATTGCCGCCGGTCAGCCGACAAAGCAGCTCACGCAAGACATGAGGGAAAAGGGGATGACTTGGGTCCTCATCGAGTCGCTGGGCCCTGTGTAGGCCCACATGGGGCGGGAGTAGCATTGGAGGGGAGCAATTTGTCAATAGATAAACTCACGCACCACCAACGCCATCGTCACCCCGGCACGCCTCAGCTTTTCCAGCCGGATCAAGACCGGCGCGAGCCGGGGGTCACTAAGTTCCTCGTGCTCCCACCCCCGGTTAGGTGTCACGGGGGTCGGCGGAGGTTAGACCAGAGCTCCGGCCCCGAGAGCCTCAACCTCCACCCACTGCCGCCGGAACCCTTCCACTTCGGGGAGGAGCTCACCGTATAGGACCCCGGGGGCTGTTGCATCGAGAATTCTCAAGGACGTGCACCCGGAGCACTGCACCTCAGAGATAAAATGAAGGGAGAAGAAATGGCGGAGAAATGCCTCGAAAGGAGTAACGCCAACAAAAGCTTTGCACAACAACGCGAAGGCAGAGATGAGGACCAAAGAACGGGGGTCAAGGTGGAGCGCATGGATCTGGTAATGCGAAATCACTGCATTGATGAAGCCTGAGAATGGCGGCAGTACATCAGAAATGAGGCCGTGGAAATGGAGAGGAACCGTGAATGACGCCCTCTCCCTCCGAGGCCATGAGCCCGGCCAGATCTGGGTGCCCCCCACTCATTGAGTGGACAACAACTACCAGTTGAACCTTCTTCAACCACTCGAGGTTCACCATCGTCGACCGTTCCAACACCGGCCAGGGCGCCGCCGGGATGGTCGGGCCCCACGAGCCTCCACATTTGCCCACTTTCTGAGGCATGACGGAGAGAACAAGGCAACAACGACGTGACGCGCATGGGTCAGAAGAAGAACCGGTGGCTGGATCGAAAGAAGGAAGAGCCGGTGGCGGAATGGAGAGGGGGCGAGACGGTCGGCAGACGCAGGTTAGGAGATGCTGCGCGGAGAGGACGGGCTCGCTGTTTTAAAGGCCCTGCCCACAGGTGTTTAGGGCCCGCGATGCTTCGGGCCACCCTCAAGGCTCCGCCAGGAAGCCAACCCAGGCGCGCCTTGGGACCGGGGGCTACTGACGGTATTATGGGAATGGGGGTACCCAGACCTTCCTGCCTGCGGCCCACGGACGACCCCCTTCACCAACCCAAGATCAATTGGTGTTACGTCACCCGGGAAGGCCTTCTCGAGAGGCCAAGCCTCGTCAGGAGGAGCAGCATCATGACCTCGCCGGGGACCTTCTCAGGACCACTCCGGAGTAGGGGACATTCCGAGGCGGGGCCGGGCCTTAGGAGTCAAGGGTGATGCCAGGAAAGGACAAGCGAGCAGCAGATGATAGGACGAGGCAGTTTCCCCATTAGTGCAAAGGAGGTGGGAGCATATGAGGGTTCCAAAGGCATCTTCCAAAGGTTTCCCCTCTGGTGCAACGAAGCCGCCGCCGCCCGCGAGTAGGGAAACGTCATCCTCGGGCCCATCCCTGCAGCGCGGGCAAGTACTTTGCACGCGAAGACCAGCTTTGGGCAGGGGCGCATGTTCCCCTGTCCCCCTTTAAAATTGGCCGTTTTGGGATCCCTTCCCGCCTATCGGGGAAAACCAATACCTATGGGAAACTCGAGGAGTCCCTTGATCATTTTGCGGAGAGAGAGAGGTATGGCATCGAGAGCAGAACTAGCGATCAACACCGGCAAGGTCCTTTTTACCCAGGTTTGGGCCACTTGACGCGTAAAACCTTATTCCTACATAGTTTGTATTGTGTGATTATTGTAGGGTGGTTTTGCTACAGTAACTTAGTAGGCGATTAGAGAGTCTCTGATCTGCAAAAAGTTCAACCCCAAAGAATGAGATTTGAGCCTTCTTTTATAGGCAAAGTGGTCACCAACAGTGTGCTCACGGGATGCAAAGTGAACAATGTTCACCGCTCTACTTCGTCAGTGGTGTCAGGGGCACTAAATGCCTTGTCTGATCCCTGACCTGCCGCAAGATGGTTGCGACACGTACACAGGTGAATGGACACCTGGGCCTTGTTATGGAACACGAGGTATGTGCTGAAGCGGTCGGATTGTGGTAGAAACTAGTGGGGACACCTGGCGAGCAAACAACGGCTTGCTGGCCTAGAGCCTTCATCGGGTGACGTGGTCACCTCCCTGGCAAGGAGGGCTTGCCGGGGGCCTTGAACACTTTCTCGACAAGGAGGGCTTGCTGGGGGAGCCTCGCCAGTCCGTGCGAGCCTTCCCGGCAAAGGAAACTTGTCGGGGTCTTGCTATTCTTCGGGTAGTCTTCTCTCGAAGCGGACTTCACGGGGCCTTGGGAACCTTCCCGGCAAGGAGGGCTTGCCGGGGCCTTGCGTCTGGAGCCCTTGTATTCCACGCCCCTCGTAGTGAGGGAAGGGCGTTGCCTCGGCGGGTGTTGGGCTGCCTTTTTGCTGCTCTTCCCGGTACAGTGCCATCAGGGGCGTCGCCGATGCCCGTGCACAAGTCTGGGTGACAAGGGACCCCAGTATCTAGTGCACCGACAGGAGCCCCCGGGCCTGGGCCACACATGTGCGCGTGGCGTTGCTGGGCTAGGCCCAAAGTAGTGCATGGCGTCCTGAGCAGGGTACTTTGTACCTTTGGAGCCGTTGCGGGCGGCCCTTCCCCATGTCGCGCATCAAACACGCGAGGTGGAGAAGTGCGCGCACAGTAGCCTCTACACCTCCCGACGCGTTACTGCCACGCATGAAGCATGCGCAATAAAGGTCAGGCAAGTGGCGTTTGTGGCCATAATGGTCGTAGTCGTGGTAGGGCCCGCCCCCGCATGCATTGGTGCAGCAGGGTGGTTCCCTGTTCGCCCGTGATCATGGGTGATTGGGCGAGAGGGGCAGCGGTTTCTGGAGTGAGGGAAGCTCGACCCCCGCGCCTCACCCTAAAATTAGGGAGTTTGCGAGGTGGTTTTGCTAATCCATCAGCTCTTGGAACATCCACCACCCCTAGGTTGCATCTGTAGAATCTTTTCTAGCTCCAGGTGGCGCTCGCCCCTAACCATGGCTAGGGGACGAGGGAGGCCACCATCGGCCGCCAGGGCGGCAAGTGGATCCCACTAGGATCGTGCCATAGCTTCAGCGGGTGCAGCTGCGGAGGGCGGCACGAGCGTCCGTGATGGCGGAGCGGAGAGGAGTCGCGGTCGCTGCAGAGGCCGTGGCCGGGGGAGGGGGAGTGCTATTCCAGCACCTTTGTCTTCTCCCGTGCTTGGCGGGCACTCGGACGGGACGGCGCTGGAGTTCGTCGTGAAGCTGCACGGCATCCCACGTGGCCATTTGCATCTGCCTCGCCCTTTTGCTAGAGTGATGGAGACCGCCAATGATGGGGAACATCGCATGGGAAACAAAAATTTTCCAACGCGCACGAAGACCTATCATGGTGATGTCCATCTACGAGAGGGGATGAGTGATCTACGTACCCTTGTAGATCGTACAGCAGAAGCGTTAGTGAACGCGGTTGATGTAGTGGAACGTCCTCACGTCCCTCGATCCGCTCCGCGAACTATCCCGCGAACAGTCCCACGATCTAGTGCCGAACGGACGGCACCTCCGCGTTCAGCACACGTACAGCTCGACGATGATCTCGGCCTTCTTGATCAAGCAAGAGAGACGGAGAGGTAGAAGAGTTCTCTGGCAGCGTGACGGCGCTCCGGAGGTTGGTGATGATCTCGTCTCAGCAGGGCTCCGCCCGAGCTCCGCAGAAACGCGATCTAGAGGTAAAACCGTGGAGATATGTGGTCGGGCTGCCGTGGCAAAAGTTGTCTCAAATCAGCCCTAATACCTCGGTATATATAGGACGGAGGGAGGGAAGGAGGCAGCCTCAAACCCTCAAGGTTTGGCCGAAATTTGAGGTGGAGCAGTCCTACTCCAATCCTACTTGGAGTAGGATTCCACCTTCCCACTTGGAAACTCTTTCCACCTTGTGTTTTTCCCTTCTCAAACCTTATGGGCCTTAGTGGGAACTTATTCCAGCCCACTAGGGGCTGGTTTATCTCTTCCCATAGCCCATGAGACCCCTTGGGGCGTGACACCCCTCTCGATGGTCCCCGTCACCCCTCCCGGCACTCCCGGTACACTACCGATGAGCCCGAAACTTTTCCGGTAATGCCCGAAAACTTTCCGGTAACCAAATGAGGTCATCCTATATATCAATCTTCGTCTCCGGACCATTCCGGAAACCCTCGTGATGTCCGTGATCCCATCCGGGACTCCGAACAACATTCGGTAACCAACCATATAACTCAAATACGCATAAAACAACGTCGAACCTTAAGTGTGCAGACTTTGCGGGTTCGAGAACTATGTAGACATGACCCGAGTGACTCCTCGGTCAATATCCAATAGTGGGACCTGGATGCCCATATTGGATCCTACATATTCTACGAAGATCTTATCGTTTGAACCTTAGTGCCAAGGATTCATATAATCCCGTATGTCATTCCCTTTGTCCTTCGGTATGTTACTTGCCCGAGATTCAATCGTCAGTATCCGCATACCTATTTCAATCTCGTTTACCGGCAAGTCTCTTTACTCGTTCCGTAATACAAGATCCCGCAACTTACACTAAGTCACATTGCTTGCAAGGCTTGTGTGTGATGTTGTATTACCGAGTGGGCCCCGAGATACCTCTCCGTCACACGGAGTGACAAATCCCAGTCTCGATCCATACTAACTCAACGAACACCTTCGGAGATACCTGTAGAGCATCTTTATAGTCACCCAGTTACGTTGTGACGTTTGATACACACAAAGCATTCCTCCGGTGTCCGTGAGTTATATGATCTCATGGTCATAGGAACAAATACTTGACACGCAGAAAACAGTAGCAACAAAATGACACGATCAACATGCTATGTCTATTAGTTTGGGTCTAGTCCATCACATGATTCTCCTAATGATGTGATCCCGTTATCAAGTGACAACACTTACCTATGGCGAGGAAACCTTGACCACCTTTGATCAACGAGCTAGTCAACTGGAGGCTTACTAGGGACAGTGTTTTGTCTATGTATCCACACAAGTATTGTGTTTCCAATCAATACAATTATAGCATGGATAATAAACGATTATCATGAACTAAGAAATATAATAATAACTTTATTTATTATTGCCTCTAGGGCATATTTCCAACAGTCTCCCACTTGCACTAGAGTCAATAATCTAGTTCACATCACCATGTGATTTCAACGAATCCAACACCCATATAGTTCTGGGGTCTGATCACGTCTTGCTCGTGAGAGAGGTATTAGTCAATGGTTCTGAAACTTTCAGATCCGTGCGTTCTTTACAAATGTTTATGTCATCTTATAGATGCTGCTACTACGTGCTATTCGGAAATGCTCCAAATATCTACTCTACTATACGAATCCGTTTCACTACTCATAGTTATTCGGATTAGTGTCAAAGCTTGCATCGACGTAACCTTTACGACGAACTCTTTAACCACCTCCATAATCGAGAAAAATTCCTTAGTCTATTTAGTTACTAAGGATAACTTTGACCGCTGATCAATGATTCAATCATGGATCACTTTCTGTACCTCTCAACAGATTTTGAGTCAAGGCACACATCAGGTGCGGTACTCAGCATGGCATACTTTAGAGTCTACGGCTAAGGCATAGAAGACGACCTTCGTCTATTCTCTTTATTCTGCCGTGGTCGGGTTTTGAGTCTTACTCAAATTCACACCTCACAACGCAACCAAGAACTCCTTCTTTGCTGATCTATTTTGAACTCTTTCAAAAACTTGTCAAGGCATGCATCTTGTTGAAACTTCTATTAAGCGCTTTCGATCTATCTCCATAGATTTTTGATGCTCAACGTTCAAGTAGCGCAATCCAGGCACTCCTTTGAAAAACTCCTTTCAAACAACCTTTTATGCTTCACAGAAACTCTACATTACTTCTGATCAACAATATGTCAACCACATATACTTATCAGAAATTCTATAGTGCTCCCACTCACTTCTTTGGAAATACAAGTTTCTCGTAAACCTTGTACAAACCCAAAATCTTTGATCATCTCATCAAAGTGTATATTCCAACTCCGAGATGCTTGCACCAGTCCATTGAAGGATCACTGGAGCTTGCATACTTGCTAGTATCTTTAGGATCGACAAAACCTCATGGTTGTATCACATACAATGTTTGCTCAAGGAAACCGTCGAGGAAACAATGTTTTGACATCCTACGTGCAATATTTCATAAATAATGCAGCAATTAATAACATAATTCTAACAGACTTTTAGCATCGCTACGAGTGAGAAAGTCTCATCATAGTCAACTGTTTGATCTTGTCGGAAACATCTTCGCGACAAGTCGAGCTTTTCTTAATAGTGACTTATCACCATCATCGTCTGTCTTCCTTTTAAAGATCCATTTTTACTCAATAGTCTAATGACCATCAAGTAGTTCTTCCAAAGTCTACACTTTGTTTTCATACATGGATCCTCTCTCGGATTTCATGGCTTCCAGCCATTTGTCGGAATCTGGGCCCACCATCGCTTTCTCCATAACTCGTAGGTTCACTGTTGCTCAACAACACGACCTCCAAGACAGGGTTACCGTACCACTCTGTAGTAGTACGCGACCTTGTCAACCTACGAGGCTTGTAGTAACTTGATCGGATGCTTGATGATCACCATCATCAGCTTCCACTTCAATTGGTGTAGGCGCCACAGGAACAACTTCCTGCGCCGTGCTACACACCGGTTGAAGTGATGGTTCAATAACCTCATCAAGTTCTACTACCCTCCAACTCAATTCTTTCGAGAGAAACCTTTCCTCAAGAAAGGATCCGTTTCTAGAAACAAACACTTTGCTTTTGGATATGAGATAGGAGATGTACCCAATTGTTTTGGATATCCTATGAAGATGCATTTATCCGCTTTGGGTTCGAGCTTATCAGACTGAAACTTTTTCACATAAGTGTCGAAGCCCCAAACTTTCAAGAAACGACAGTTTAGATTTCTCTAAACCTCAGTCTATACTGTGTCATCTCAACAGAAATATGTGGTGCCCTATTTAAAGTGAATGCGGTTGTCTCTAATGCTTAACCCATAAACGATAGTGGTATTTCGATAAGAGACATCATAGCATGCACCATACCAAATAGTGTGTGGCTATGACGTTCAGACACATCATCACACTATGATGTTCCAGGTGGCATGAACTGCGAAACAATTTCCACATTGTCTTAACTGTGTACCAAAACTCGTAACTCAGATATTCATTTCTATGATCATATCGTAGACAGTTTATCCTCTTGTTACGACGAACTTCACTCCAAAACAGAATTGAACTTTTCAATATTTCAGACTTGTGATTCATTAAGTAAATACTCTAGTATCTACTCATATCATCATTGAATTAAGAACATAATGATATCCACTGCGTGCCTCAGCACCCATTGGACTGCATACATCAAAATGTATCACTTCCAACAAGTTACTGTCTTGTTTCATCTCAATGAAAACAAGGCCTTGCTCATGTGGTATGATTTGCATGTCACTAGTGATTCGAAATCAGGTGAGTACAAAGATCCATCAACATGGAGCCTCTTCATGCAATTTATACTAACATGACTCAAGCGGCAGTGCCACAAGTAAGTGGTACTATCATCATTAACTCGTATCTTTTGGCACCAATATTATGAACATGTGTAACACTACGATTGAGATTCAATAAACCATTGAAGGTGATTATTCAAGCAAATAGAGTAACCATTATTCTCTTTGAATGAATAATCGTATTGCAATAAACACGATCCAATCATGTTCATGCTTAACGCAACCACCAAATAACGATTATTTAGGTTTAACACCAATCCCGATGGTAGAGGGAGCGTGTGACGTTTGATCATATCAACCTTGGAAACACTTCCAACACGTATCGTCACCTCGCCTTTAGCTAGTCTCCATTTATGCCATAGCTTTCATTTCGTGTTACTAATCACTCAGCAACCGAACCGGTATCCAATACCCTCATGCTACTAGGAGTACTAGTAAAGTACACATCAACATCATGTATATCAAATATACTTGTTTCGACTTTTGCCAGCCTTCTTATCTACACAGTATCTAGAGTTGCTCCGCCTTAGTGACTGTTCTCCTCATTACAGAAGCACTTAGTCTCGGGTTTAGGTTTAATCTTGGGTCTCTTCATTAGTGCAGCAACTGTTTTGCCATTTCACGAAGTATCCCTTCTAGCCCTTGCCTTTCTTGAAACTTAGTGGTTTTACAAACCATCAACTATTGATGCTCCTTCTTGATTTCTACTTTCGCAGTGTCAAACATCGCGAATCGCTCAAGGATCATTGTATCTATCCTTGATATGTTATAGTTCATCATGAAGCTCTCAAAGCTTGGTGGCAGTGACTTTGGAGAATTATCACTATCTCATCTGGAAGATTAACTCCCACTTGATTCAAGTGATTGTCGTACTCAGACAATCTGAGCACACGCTCAACGATTGAGCTTTTCTCATTTACTTTGTGGACAAAGAATCTTGTTGGAGGTCTCGTACCTCTTAACAAGGGCACAAGCATGAAATCACAATTTCATCTCTTTAGAACATCACTTATGTTCTGTGACGCTTTAAAACGTTTTCGGCGCCTTGCTTCTAAGCCATTAAGTACTTTGTACTGAACTACCGTGTAGTCATCAGAAACGTGTATGTCGGATGTTCACACCATCCACAGACGATGCTCGAGGTGCAGCACACCGAGTGGTGCATTAAGGACATAAGCCTTCTGCGCAGCAACGAGGACAATCCTCGGTTTTACAGACTCAGTCTGCAAAGTTTGCTACTATCAATTTTCAACTAAATTTTCTCTAGGAACATATAAAACAGTAGAGCTATAGCACAAGCTACATCGTAATTCGCAAAGACCATTAGACTATGTTCATGACAATTAGTTCAATTAATCATATTACTTAAGAACTCCCACTCAAAAAGTACATCTCTCTAGTCATTTGGGTGGTACATGATCCAAATCCACTATCTCAAGTCCGGTCATCACGTGAGTCGAGAATAGTTTCAGTGGTAAGCATCTCTATGCTAATCATATCAACTATACGATTCATGCTCGACCTTTCGGTCTCATGTGTTCCGAGGCCATGTCTGCACATGCTAGGCTCGTCAAGCTTAACCCGAGTGTTCCGCGTGTGCAACTGTTTTGCACCCGTTGTATGTGAACGTTGAGTCTATCACACCCGATCATCACGTGGTGTCTCGAAACGAAGAACTGTCGCAACGGTGCACAGTCGGGGAGAACACAATTTCGTCTTGAAATTTTAGTGAGAGATCACCTCATAATGCTACCGTCGTTCTAAGCAAAATAAGGTGCATAAAAGGATTAACATCACATGCAATTCATAAGTGACATGATATGGCCATCATCACGCGCTTCTTGATCTCCATCACCAAAGCATCGGCACGATCTTCTTGTCACCGGCGTCACACCATGATCTCCATCATCATGATCTCCATCAACGTGTCACCATCGGGGTTGTCGTGCTACTCAAGCTATTACTACTAAAGCTACATCCTAGCAAAATAGTAAACGCATCTGCAAGCACAAACGTTAGTATAAAGACAACCCTATGGCTCCTGCCGGTTGCCGTACCATGGACGTGCAAGTCGATATTATGTATTACAACATGATCATCTCATACATCCAATATATCACATCACATCGTTGGCCATATCACATCACAAGCATACCCTGCAAAAACAAGTTAGACGTCCTCTAATTTTGTTGTTGCATGTTTTACGTGGTGACCATGGGTATCTAGTAGGATCGCATCTTACTTACGCAAACACCACAACGGAGATATATGAATTGCTATTTAACCTCATCCAAGGACCTCCTCGGTCAAATCCGATTCAACTAAAGTTGGAGAAACTGACACTTGCCAGTCATCTTTGAGCAACGGGGTTACTCGTAGCGATGAAACCAGTCTCTCGTAAGCGTACGAGTAATGTCGGTCCAAGCCGCTTCAATCCAACAATACCGCGGAATCAAGAAAAGACTAAGGAGGGCAGCAAAACGCACATCACCGCCAACAAAAACTTTTGTGTTCTACTCGAGAAGACATCTACGCATGAACCTAGCTCATGATGCCACTGTTGGGGAACGTCGCATGGGAAACAAAAATTTTCCAACGCGCACGAAGACCTATCATGGTGATGTCCATCTACGAGAGGGGATGAGTGATCTACGTACCCTTGTAGATCGTACAACAGAAGCGTTAGTGAACGCGGTTGATGTAGTGGAACGTCCTCACGTCCCTCGATCCGCCCCGCGAACTATCCCGCGAACAGTCCCACGATCTAGTGCCGAACGGACGGCACCTCCGCGTTCAGCACACGTACAGCTCGACGATGATCTCGGCCTTCTTGATCAAGCAAGAGAGACGGAGAGGTAGAAGAGTTCTCCGGCAGCGTGACGGCGCTCCGGAGGTTGGTGATGATCTCGTCTCAGCAGGGCTCCGGCCAAGCTCCGCAGAAACGCGATCTAGAGGTAAAACCGTGGAGATATGTGGTCGGGCTGCCGTGGCAAAAGTTGTCTCAAATCAGCCCTAATACCTCGGTATATATAGGAGGGAAGGAGGGGAGGAGGCAGCCTCAAACCCTCAAGGTTTGGCCGAAATTTGAGGTCGAGGAGTCCTACTCCAATCCTACTTGGAGTAGGATTCCACCTTCCCACTTGGAAACTCTTTCCACCTTGTGTTTTTCCCTTCTCAAACCTTATGGGCCTTAGTGGGAACTTATTCCAGCCCACTAGGGGCTGGTTTATCTCTTCCCATAGCCCATGAGACCCCTTGGGGCGTGACACCCCTCTTGATGGTCCCCGTCACCCCTCCCGGCACTCCCGGTACACTACCGATGAGCCCGAAACTTTTCCGGTAATGCCCGAAAACTTTCCGGTAACCAAATGAGGTCATCCTATATATCAATCTTCGTCTCCGGACCATTCCGGAAACCCTCGTGACGTCCGTGATCCCATCCGGGACTCCGAACAACATTCGGTAACCAACCATATAACTCAAATACGCATAAAACAACGTCGAACCTTAAGTGTGTAGACCCTGCGGGTTCGAGAACTATGTAGACATGACCCGAGTGACTCCTCGGTCAATATCCAATAGTGGGACCTGGATGCCCATATTGGATCCTACATATTCTACGAAGATCTTATCGTTTGAACCTCAGTGCCAAGGATTCATATAATCCCGTATGTCATTCCCTTTGTCCTTCGGTATGTTACTTGCCCGAGATTCAATCGTTAGTATCCGCATACCTATTTCAATCTCGTTTACCGGCAAGTCTCTTTACTCGTTCCGTAATACAAGATCCCGCAACTTACACTAAGTCACATTGCTTGCAAGGCTTGTGTGTGATGTTGTATTACCGAGTGGGCCCCGAGATACCTCTCCGTCACACGGAGTGACAAATCCCAGTCTCGATCCATACTAACTCAACGAACACCTTCGGAGATACCTGTAGAGCATCTTTATAGTCACCCAGTTACGTTGTGACGTTTGATACACACAAAGCATTCCTCCGGTGTCCGTGAGTTATATGATCTCATGGTCATAGGAACAAATACTTGACACGCAGAAAACAGTAGCAACAAAATGACACGATCAACATGCTTTTTCTATTAGTTTGGGTCTAGTCCATCACATGATTCTCCTAATGATGTGATCCCGTTATCAAGTGACAACACTTACCTATGGCCAGGAAACCTTGACCATCTTTGATCAACGAGCTAGTCAACTAGAGGCTTACTAGGGACAGTGTTTTGTCTATGTATCCACACAAGTATTGTGTTTCCAATCAATACAATTATAGCATGGATAATAAACGATTATCATGAACTAAGAAATATAATAATAACTTTATTTATTATTGCCTCTAGGGCATATTTCCAACAGCCAAGCCCCCTGTCTTGTGGTTGCAGGCGTACGGTTGCTCCCACGGCGCTATGCAAGTGCACGCGGAGTACCAGAAGCGCAACTCCATGTTGCTGGGGAGGGGTTGGAAAGCATTCGCCCGCCCCCGAAGCCTCGAGGATGAGCATATCCTTCGCTTCAAGCTAGCAGAGGATAATATGCTATTCGTCAAGTTTTACGGGCGCTCAGGTGTGCATCTCGGCTGCCGCAAAGAGAGTTCGAGCAGCGCCGAATGTCGCTCCTCAAGCGATAGCGACGAGGAGGACAGCGGCGGCAGTGGCGCTCTTGGCACGTCAGGATCTCGGGGGGCCAGGTCGGAGTACGACTACCCGAGCTCCGACTAACCGCCGGCTTTGCCGCAGAGGCCCGCTCACGCCTCTCCTCCCACCTAGTGGGGTTTCTCTGCAGGAGCCCGCATCGATGCCTCGTCTTTGAGGAGGTGTGATCGCAGGCTGTGGCTTCTTCATCCCCTGGGGTCGCCCTGTCTTCCGCCCTCGTTCTCCTACGCGTAGTGCTGGTCCAGGAGAAACCTTCCTGGGTTGCACCGGGGGTCGTCCCACTTTTTGTCTTCTTGAACTTCTGTCCGGCGAGCATGTCCCTCGCCGAAAGACAGTGTAATAGGTTAGAGTAGCAAAAATCATTCATGTAATATGTGTGAGTTTGTTTCAAACTAATGAATGAAATGTTGTTTCCCTTGCGTCTAATCCTTCTCCTTGAATGATACGCCTTTTGCATTTTCCGGAAGCTTGCCCGCGCGACTAGTCTTGCCGCTAGTGCTTTGAGGAACGGATCCTTAGCAGTTCGCTTGTGGGGTCGTTACCGGCAAGGCTCCATGGCGCACTCAGTGCAACCATTAGATCGTCGAGCGCGGCTCGAGGCGAAATAAGGTGCTATATAGCCACTTAGACTGTTGACCAGGTTTGAAACAGTGAGAATGCACTCTGTGGCCGTTCAAGTGGTTGAATTAGTTCGAAACAGAACTAAGGCACGATCTACGTGCAGGTTTCTCAAACAATGTTTGGGATCTTCTAGAAAGGGAACAACCTATCTACTCTGAAATCTCATCTGAAATATTTATCACTTATTTGTCATGCCGCGGCACTTCTCCTCGCGGCGCTTGGGTCCTTTGCCATGGCCTCATATCCTCGGCAAGCAGGAGACAATAATCTTCCGGCAACTTCTCCTCTGGCAAGGTATTTGCCGACAGTTATCGACTGTCGTATAGGAGGGGGGTTGCCGGAGTATAACTCCTTCTCCTGTTTTGCCTGGCCGTGATGACTGAGCCCCCGAGCGCACCTGTGGCGAAGACGGGATGCTTCCGGGGGGAAAGCGTTCGGCTGGAGTGCGTGCCTGGCTTCCAGGGCCCATAGGTGCATTATCGACGGCTATGCACCTCTCCATGGAGGTGCGTCGGTCAGAGTATGCGCCGGAGGCCTCGCCGGAGCCCCTAGGCACACCCTCGAGAGCAGCGCACTGTCCCAGAGCGGTGCGTTAGCGTGATACCTTCGAGCTCGAGGTCTGTGTCCCCCTAGCCTGCGATCGCGCAACAGGGCCCTCGCGCAGGCATCAGGAGGCCGTGGCAAAGTAGAGAGACCACCGCTGGGCCCTGCTTCGAGGGACTGCAGTGGTGCGCTCAATCTCTCAAGATCTGCCGCGGAGCTTGCTTGAATCCGCGAAGAAGCTCTCAACCATCGCCCCCCTACATCGCAAGCCAAAGATTTTAGGGAAAACCAACACCTACGGGAAACTCGATGAGTCCCTTGATCGTTTGGCGGGGAGAGAGAGGTATCGCATCGAGAGCGGAACTAGCGATCAACACCGGCAAGGTCCTTTTTACCCAGGTTTGGGCTGCTTGACGCGTAAAACCCTAGTCATGCATAGTTTTTATTGTGTGCTTATTGTAGGGTGGTTTTGCTATAGTACCTTAGTAGGTGATGAGGAAGTCTCTGATACCCAAAATGTTCAACCCCTAAGAATGAGCTTTGGGCCTTCCTTTTATAGGCAAAGGGGTCACCAACAACGTACTCACGGGATGCAAAGTGAACAGTGTTCACCACTCTAATTCCTCGGTGGTGTCAGGGCCAGTAAATGCCTTGTTTGACCCCTCACCTGCCGCAAGATGGTTGCGACACGTACCCAGGTTAACCGACACGTGGGCCTTGTGCTGGCACACGAGGGATGTGCTGGAGCGGTCGGATTGTGGTAGAAACTAGTGGGGACACGTGGAGAGCGAACATGTGCTTGTTGGCCTGGAACCTCCATCGGGTGACTTGGTCACCTCCCCGGCAAGGAAGGCTTGCCGGGAGCCTTGAAAACTCTCTCGGCAAGGAGGGCTTGCCGGGGGGGGGGGGGGGGGGCTTGCAAGTCTGTGCGAGCCTTCTCGGCAAGGGAAACTTGTCGGGGTCTGGCTATTCTTCGGGTACTCTTCATAGCGAAGCGGGCTTGCCAGGGCCTTAGGAATCTTCCCGGCAAGGAGAGTTAGCCGGGGCCTTGCGTCAGGAGCGAAGGGCGTGGCCTCGGCGGGTCTTGGACTGCCTTTCTGCTGCTCTTCCCGGTACACTGCCGTCAGGGCCGTCGTCGGTGCTCGTGCACAATTCTGGGGAACAATGGACCCTAGTATCTAGTGCATCGACAACGCCGAAGCTATGAGGGAAGAGGACTCGGGCCTCCGCTATAATAGAAAGGGTAGAACACTTGGTAGGGTGGTTCATTCCGACCCAAGTGCAACAAACCAAGCCACTTGGCCTCCGGAGGCTTGAGAGCACTGTGTTAGTTCATCCACCAACCTCCATGAGAGGTAATCCACCAAAAGCAGGAGTAGGGTTTTACGCTTCGCAGCGGCCCGAACCTGGGTAAACTGTTGTGTTCTGTGCTGCCCTCACCTTCGAGTGAGTCCTTCGTCGTTTCCATCGAGTTGCGGGCTAGGTGAGGCTGAGCCAGGAGAGATCGTCGTACACGGTCCTGTTGCGGAGCCCGAAATTCGACAAACGACAGCAACGAGAACAACATAAAAATTACGAGGACGACGACGAGGATGATGACCACAACAACGACGACAACAAGAACAAGAAGAAAAACAACAACAACAACAACGAAGACGACGAACACGACAACAAGAACAAGAACAACAACGGCAACAACAACAACAACAACAACAAGAACAGCAACAACAACAACAACAACAACAACATTAACAACAACAACAACAACAACAACAACAACAACGACAACATCACCAACGACGACGACAACGACGACAATGAAGACGATAATGACGACGATGATGACGATGACGACGACGACGACAATGAGATGTTGACGATGATGACAATGAAGACGATGATGACGACTATGATGACGATGACGACGACAACAACGACGACGACGACAACAACAAAAACACCACCACCACCAGCAACAACAACAACAACAACAACAACAAAAAAACAATGACGACGACGACGAGGACGACGACGACAAGGACGAGGACGATGACAACGACAACAACAACAACAAAAGCAACATCAGCAGCATCATCTGCAACAACTACAACGACGACAACGAAAACGACAATGACGATAACAACGACAATGACGAGAACAACGACAACTACGACAACAACAACAACAAGGGCAACAAGAACAGCGACGACAACATCGACAACATAAATCAACAGCGAAAACAACGACAACGACAATAAGGATGAAGACAACGTCGACAACCACGACAACGACGAGAACAACGACAACAACAACCATATCGAGAACACAGACAATAAAAACAACATCAACAACAACAACAAGAACAACAATAACCACAACGACTACAGAGACAACAACGACGACAACAACAACAACAACAACAACAACAACAACAACAACAACAACAACAACAACAACAACAATAACGACAAACAAGACGATGATGACGACGACGATAATAACAACAGTAACAACAACAACAACAACAACAACAACAACAACAACAACAACAATAGCAAGAACAAGAACAACAACAAGAAGAACAACAACAACAATAACAACAACAACAACAACAAGAACAAAAACAACAACAACAACAACAACAACGACGACAACAACAACAACAACGACGACGACAAGAACAACAACAACAATGACGACGACGACCACGAAAATTATGACGATAGCCACAACAACAACAACAACAACAACCAAAAACAACAAAAACAAATACAACGACAACAACAACAACAACGACGACAATAAGAATAACAACAACAATGACGACGACGACCACGAAGATGATGACGACAGCCACAACAACAACAACAACAAAAACAGCAACAAAAACAAGAATGACAACAACAACAACAACAACACCAACAAGAACAACCACGACGACGACAATTACAATGACTAAAAGAACGACAATGACTAGAAGAACGACAACAACAACAACGATGACAACAGCAACAACAACAACAAAAGCGCTAGCAATGACGACGACAACACCAACAAAAACGACAACAACGATAATGAAAACAACAACAACAACAACAACGACGACGACGACAACGACAGAGACGACAACAACGATAATGATGAGAACAACGACAACAACGACAATAACAACGACAAAACGACAACAACAACAACAACAACAACAACAACAACAACGACAAAAAGAACAACAATGACAACAATGAAGACGACGACGACGACAACAACAACAACAAGAAGAACAAGAACAACAAGAACAACAACAAGAACAATGACGATGATGACGATGATGACAACCACGAACAAGAACAATGACGACGACAACGACGAGGACGACGACAACGACGACAAGGACGATAACGAAGACGACGACGACGACCACGAAGAAGATGACGACAGCCACAACAACAACAACACCACCACCAACAATAACAATGATAACAACAACAACAACAAAGACGACGACGACTCCAATGATTAAAAGAACGACAATGATTACAACAACGAGAACGACGACAACAACGACAACAACAACAAAACAGCCAACAATGACAACCACAACAACAACAAGAACATCATCATCATCATCAACAACACCAACAACAACGAAGACGACGATGACGACAACAACAAAAACAACAACAACAAATGAAAACAACAACAACAACAACAACAACAACAAGGACAACTACAACAACAACAACAACAACCACAACAAAGACGACGATGACGACGACGATGATGATGGCGATGACAATAGCAACAACAAGAACAACAACAACAACAACAACAACAAGGACAACGACGATGATGATGCCGACAACGATGACAACAACGACAATGACAAGAACAATGGCAACAACGAGAACAACAACAAGCACGTCGACAACAGTGACAACAACGACAACAAGTACATCAATCAGAACAACGACAACAACAACAACAACAACAACAACGAAGACGACAACAATGACAAAAAGAACGACAATGATGAGAACAACGAGAACATCGAAAACAACAACAACAACGAAAACACCGACAACAATGACAACAGTGATAGCAACAATCAGACCAACAACAAAAAACAACAAAAACGTCAATGATGACGACAACAAAACAACAACAACAACAACGATAACAATGACATCAATGACAACAACGACAATGACGAGAACAACGAGAACAATCACAACAACAACAACAATAACGATAACAATGACATCAACGACAACAACCTCATCAACGACTACAACAACAAAAAAAACAATGAGGACGACGATGACGCGGACGACGTCAACAAAAATAATACTAATAACAACGACAACAAGAACAACAACAAGAACAAGAACAAGAACAACAACAACAACAACAACAACAACAACAACATCAACCGCAACAACAACAACAACAACCACAAAAACCACAACAACAACAAGAACTACAACAACAATAATAACAACAATTACAACAACAACGACGATGACGATAGCAACAACAATGACAACGACGACAACAACAACAACAGTGACAACAACAACAACAACAACAAAAACAATGACAACAACAATTACAACAAGAACAGACACAATAACAACAACAACAACAATAACCACGATGACAACAATAACAAAAACAACAAACATGACGATGACGACGACGGCAACGACGACGAGAACAAGAACAACAACAAAAACAACAACAACAACAACAACAACAACAACAAGAAGAACAACCACAACGAAGATGATGATTACGACGACAAGAACAACTAGAACAACAACAACAAAAACAATAACAAACAGCAACAGCATCAACAACAACAACAACAACAAAACTACAATAAGAATAACAACAACAAGGACAACGACGAGACCGACGACGACAACGACAACGACGACAACAACGACAATAAAGAGAAGAACAACGACAACAATAACAAAACAACAACAACAACATTGACAACAACAACAACAGCAACAACAACAACGACAACAACAAAAACAACGAAGGCGACGACGACGACGACAACAACAACAACAACAACAAATACAATAACAACAAGAAGGACGATGACGACAACGACAATGACGAAAACAACGACAATGACAATAACAACAACAAGAACAACGACAACAACCACAACAAAAACAATGACAACAGCAACAACGAAAACAGCGACATCAACGACGACAACAACCACAACGACAACAGCGACAACAACGACAATAACAATATCAACGACAACAATAACAACAAAAACAACGAAGACGACGATGACGATGACGACAACGACGGCGATGATAACGATGATGATGACGACGATGACGACGACGACGACGTCGATGACAACGAAAACTACTACTACTACAACAACAACAACCATAAGGACAACGACGACAACGACGACAACAACAAAATGATGACAATGACGAGAACAACGAGAAGAACGATAACAACAACAATAATGACAACAACGACATTAACGACAATAGTGACAACAACGACAACAACAACAACAAGAACAACGAAGACAACGATGACGATAACAACAACAACAACATAAATAAATAAATAACAACAATAATAACATCAACATCAACATCAACAACAACAGCAACAACAACAACAACAACAACAACAAAAACAACAACCATGACGATAGAGACGACTATAACGATAATGATGAGAACAACGGCAACAAAGACAATAACAACAACAACGACAAAAACGACAACAACAACAACAACAAAAACGACAACAACAACAACAACAAAAACAACAACGACAAAAACAACAACAATGACAACAACAAAACAACAACAACAACAACAAGAACAACAACAACAAAAAGAACAATGACAACAACGACAACAACAACAACAAGAACGACAAGAACAACAAAAACAACAAGAACCATGACGACAACGATGACGACGAAGATGTCCACAAGAACAATGAAGACGACGATGACAACAACAACAACAACAACAACAACAACAACAATAACAACAACAACAACAACAATAACAACAACAACAACAACAACAACAGCAATAACAACAAGAACAATGAAGAGAACAACAACAACAAGAACAACAACAAAAACAGCAACAACAACAAGAGAAACAACAAGAACAATGACGATGACGACGATGATGACAACAACGACAATGATGAGAATAACGACAATAATAATAATAACAACAACAAAAACAACAACAACAACAACAACAACAACAACAACAACGACGACAACAAAAACAACAAGAAAAACAACGAGGATGATGACGACGATGACTACAACAACAACAACAAGAAAAACAGCAACAACGAAGACGACCATGACAACGAAGACAATAAGAACAAGAACAACAACAGCAACAACAACAACAACGATAAAAATAACAACAACAACAACCACAACAGCAGCAACAACAACAACGACGATGACGACTACGAGAATGAAAACGATGAAGCCGATGTTGACGACGATGATGACAATGACGATGACGACGGCGACAACGACGGCGACGATAACAACAACAACAACAACAGAAACTACAACAACAACAACAACAATGATGACGAAGATGAAGACGACAACGACGGCGAGGAAGCCAACGATGACGACGACGACCACCACCATCACCACGAAAACGATGATGAAAGCCACAACAACAACAACGACCACAACAAGAACAAGAACAACAACAACAACAACAACAACAACAACAACAACAACAACGATGACGACAACAACGACAACAACAACAATAACAACAACGACGACGACAACATTGACAACAATGATAAAAACGACAGTAACGACAACGACAACAACAACAACAACAACAACAACAACAACAACAAAAACAACAACGATGACGACGATGACGACAACGATGACGACGATGACGACAACAAGAACAACAAGAACGAGAACAACAACAACAACAACAACAACAAAACAACAATAACCATAACAACAACAACAACCACAATGAAGACGATGACGAAGACGCCAACAACAACAACAACAACAACAACAATAACCATAACAACAACAACAACAAGAATGACTATGACAACGATGAAAACAACGACAATGGCGAAAACAACGACTACAATGATGGCAACAGTAACAACGACAACAACAACCACAACGACAACAATGGCAACAACGACGAGAACAACAACAACAAAAACGATGAAGGCGACGACGACGACAACAACAACAACAAAAACAACAACAATAACAACAATGTCGGTGCACTAAAGACTGGGTCCCTAGTGCCCCAGACTTGTGCACGGGCACGACGAGCCCCTACCGGCAAGGCGTGGCAGGACCTAGACAAGATACAACCCCCAAGATTATCAAGGCCTCGGCAAGCTTGCCTTGCCGGGAAGATGACCAAGGCGCCCATTTGGTGGGTGTGATGAACTCACCAAGTACAAGACCTCGGCAAGCCTATCTTGCCAGGATGACGACCGAAGTCCCTTGCTGGGATGACGGGGCTGGGCACTGGAGCGCAACCGCCCTTGCCATAGTGCCACCGCCCCCTGAGTTCCAGCGCCTTCCGCATGCGCTAGAGCAGCATCGACGCATGGATACGTGTCTTCACCAACACATCACTGACCAGGGCAAGACGTGCATTTAATGCACCTGACAGTGCTAGATGGATAAGCACCACTCTAGGTTCATTGTAACTCCTCGTGAACCTACCATCGAGCACTGTAGGTGACCCCTTTTCCTATAAAAGGAGGCCCTTAGCTCATTCATAAGGGGTTAGACTCTTTCTACATTGACTCATAAGACGATTATCAACAGTTAGTATAACAAACAATAAAACAACATACAAGTAGAACATAGGGTTTTACGCGTAAGCGACCCGAACCTGGGTTAAAAGGCTTGCCGGCTGCTGATCGTTAGCTCTGCTCTTCGCGTCCCCTATCCCCGCCCTACGATCACAAGGGTTTCACATTTATTCCCATAGGTGTTGACATTACACCGCCGACATCTTCGACGCACCAGGTAGGGGGTGTGGAGTCTTGGTCAAATTTGAGAAAACTCAGCAACCAGATTCTTGGAAGTTTGGGCGCTACGCCTCGTTCCCTCGGAAACGAGGTAACGTGTTCGTTGCTCTGTCCTGCTACGGCTTCCCAAGGCCTGCACGAGCGCGTTGCTATGCAAGCGCGGGCAGGGAGGCGGTGGCTCCGGAGGCGATGCCGTCAGGCCGATGCATCGCTCGGGGCCAACGCGCAGCTAACGAGGGCGAGTGTGGGCGCTTCACAGAGGCCTCTATGCATACTCTGGCGGACGCACCTCTGCGATGTGGTGCATAGTCGTTGAGGATTCACCACACGGTTCCGAAGCCCCGGCGTGAACTCCAACGTAAGGGTTGTGCCCCTCAGAGCGTCGTATCGTCGCCCAAGATGCGCTCGGGGGCTCCGCCAGCACAGCCTAGCAAGAAGAAGGCAAAGGGGGTACACCTTGGCCAACCTTTTCTCCAAACGACGGTCGCCGACTGTCGGCAAGAAGTCTTTGCCGGAGAAAAAGCCACCGATAGCGGTAATTTCCTGCTTGTCGGGTATTCCGATGCCGCGGGAAAAGATTCAAGCGCCATGCAACCACGGCGTGAGCAGATAAGTTTTAAGTTTGAGATTCAGATCGGAAGTAGATAGATTCTCTGTTTTTCTCTTTAAACGTTTCCAATCTTTGTGCGTGGAGTCTGCGCATACTAGGACCTTTCCAAAGATCAGTGCACCTTGTCTTTGTTTCAAACTCGTTCGAACAAGCTGAACGGCCACAGAGAGCCTTCAAACTATTTCCATCCTGATCAACAAAGCAAGCGGCTACGTAGCACCCGATTTTGTCTCAAGCTGCACTTGGCTATTTCTATGGTTGCACTAAACGCGGTAAGGAGCCTTGCCGGTAGTTGCCGGCAAGCTCCCAGATTATGCAAAGGCGAATCATACAAAGAATAGAATCGGAAAAACGGAAAACAATATTTTCATTCATTTGTTTGGGATATTCTCAAACATATTACATGGATGATACGATCTACTCTAACCTTGAACTACTGTCCTTTGCGAGGAACTACGCTCGGCGGTATGGAGTTTAGGAAGACATGGAGAAGCCCTCCGCGCGATCCAGGCTGGTTCCTCCGGGACCATAGGCTTGTTGTTGTTGTTGTTGCTGTTGCTGTTACCGTAATTATCGATGTTGTCGTCGTGATTGTTGTTATCATTGTCATTGTTGTAGTCGTCATCGTCGTTGTTGTCGTTCTTGTTTGTTGTTGTTGTTGTTGTTCTTCTTCTTCTTCTTCTTCTTCTTCTTCTTCTTCTTGCCGTAACTATCGCTGTTGTCGTTGTTGTCGCTGTTGTCATTGTTGTTTTTGTTATTAGTGTCATCGTTGTTCTCCTCATTGTCCTTGTTATCGTTGTTCTCATTGTCATCATTGTCGTTGTTGTTGCTGCTGTTGTTGTTATTGTTGTTGTTGTTGTCGTCATCATCGTCGTTGTCGTCATCATTGTTATTGTTTTTGTTGTTGTTGTTGTTTTTGCTGTTGCTATCGCTGTTGTCGTTGTTGTCGTCGTTGTTGTTGTTGTTTTTGTAATCATTGTCGTCATTGTTCTCGTCATTGTGGTTGTTTTCGTCGTTCTCGTAGTCGTCGTTGTTGTTGTTATCATCGTTCTCGTCGTTGTTGTTGTTGTTGTGGTTGTTGTTGGTGGTGGTGGTGGTGGTGGTACTTGTTGTTGCTGTTGTTGTTGTTGTTGTTGTGGTTGGTGTTGTTGTTGTTTTCTTGTTGTGGTTGTTGTTGTTCTTGTCGTCGCAATTGTAGTCCTCCTCGTCGTCGTCATTGTTGTTGTTGTTGTTGTCGTCGTCTTCATCATTACTGTTGTAGTAGTAGTTGGTGTTGTTCTTCTTGTTCTTGTTCTTGTTGTTGTCGTCGTCTTTGTTGTTGTTGTTGTTGTTGTTGTTTTTGTCGTTGTTGTTATTTTTGTTGTTGTGGTTTTTGTTGTTGTTGTTGTTGTTGTTGTTGTTGTTGTTGTTGTCGTTTTTGTTCTTCTTGTTGTCATTGTTGTCACTATTATCGTTGTTGTCTTTGTTTGTGTGTGTAGCGACCCGACTCAAAACGAGTCAAGCCTCTGTGTATCTGTGCCATTCCTGGATCAGTATGCTGGCACACACAGTACATCAATGTATATATCAAAGTGCAATCACATGTAAATAGCGTAAAACTGATATATACCTTAAATATCTCACCGGAAGCAGTCAAGGGAGTGGAGTCCCAATAAACACCAACGGCAAGTTGAGTGCAGACCGTAACCCTGAATCGTACTCTTACTCGTCGAAGAAAAGATCTGCAACATAAGACGTTGCAGCCGTGTAGGTCAGCATATTGAATATGCCGGCAAGTCACATAAGAGAGGGGTGGAAAGTAATCATCTATACTATATGCAGATATGGCAGGTGGGGCTATAAGTTTTTAGCGTAAAGGAAGTTTTCTCCTACATCAAGAGAGGGCTAAAAGCAAAATGTTACTACGTTGTTTGTTGTTAACGAGATGGTTCCGCCAACCAATTCTCGTACCCGAGTTGCCAATAATTACCCTCATCAAATATATTTAATGGTGTTGAGAAATCCAGATAACTTCAGTTCCTTTGGCTCAAGTTGTCCATGACCGTGGACACGGCTAATCGATTAGGTTTGAGTACTCTGCAGAGTTTTGCACACGTTCCCCACAAGATTTGATCGCCTCCGAGTATGTCCTCGCACTTCAAGGTGTTTGAAGACCGGATGATCAAAACATGGTCTTTCAACGGGTCCCTCTGAATCCCTGTCGGTGCCCATCCATTCCTACCGTTCTTCTACATCTGCTAGCACCGCCTGTCCAGAGTCGCCGCGTTGTCCAACCAAGCCAGAGCCCATAATGACTTGTGGCTGTGCAGGTAAGCCTTGGGTCTTGGAAATATCCGTCCGTCTCTTTGAGCCTGGGTGAAGCTTTCCGCAGGATGTCATGGCCGTCTCTTTGAGCCTGGGTCATAAGCACTCACACTAGCAATCATTATAGCAATCAATTAACAAAGAGCAATAAAAGTTGATGCAATCAAAAATCAATAAGAGAGAGCGGATAAAAATCCAAAGGAAACTTCAAAGAAGCTAGGAAGCCTTCTACTACATCAAACACTATATAGTTTTTGTTCTAACTGAAAATAAAACACTAAAATAGAAAAAATAACAGAAAACAAAATATAAAATAACTAAGATAACAGAAGTAAAATTTACAAAACAATATTTTTTATAAGTATTTTCAAAATAGGAAATCAAACTAGCAATGCAATCAATTCGCAAGTTAGTATAGAACTAGAATTGATTACATGCTAACAAATAAGAATAAATAAAATAAAATTTTGTTGCTGTTGAGAAATTACTGGTAAATATCAAAAAAACAAAATATAACTTGTCACAATTACAAAAAAAAAACAAATTGAGAACAATTAATACAAAACAAATAGCAAGAAAACAAAAAAGGCTAAAACATAATCTGTTTTGCTTAAAACCCTAAGTAAAAATATTTAACAAAAATTGAAACTTAAACTACTGAACGATATGATCAATAGGAAGCAACAGCAAAAAGAATCAAATTAAATGCTATTTTTAAACTTCCGAAATAAGCAAAACAAGCTTTAATTCAAATCTGATCTAACTTAATTTTTATAAATCCAAACATAGACAAATTATATATCTGCAGAAACTGCATAAATTTTTTGATCCAATGCAAAAAGAATCATCTAATTTGGAGTTACACACTAATAGATATGAATTTTCTAAGATTGCAATTTTCTGAAAAAACTGCAATACGGGATTTCGTGGATCCACTACGGGAATTCCTATATTTGCCGTCCGCTAAATCTTTGCCGTCAGCGAGCGAACGGCGAAGAACCTCTTTACTGTGTGTGGGCAAAAAACAGACGGTAAAGAGGAGGCTGATGGAAAAATAAATATTTGCCATCAGCCACCTCTTTGCCGTCTGCTGACAGACGGCAAAGGTAGGGATGGCCGACGGCAAAGCTGTCCCACCCCACCCCTCCTCTCTCCCCATCCCACCCCGGCCCCACCCACCCCTTTGCCGTCTGCCTGAGTAGCTTTGCCGTCCGTGGCTGACGGCAAAGGGGATCAGTGGCAGACGGCAAAGGAGATGGACCCCCGAAAAGTTAACGGTCGCCGCGCGCCTACCTCTCTCCTCTCTCCCACACACTCTCTTTCTCTCCCACGCGCTCTCTCTCTCCCACGCACGCCCTGCGCCCCCCCCCCCTGCGGGCCTCCTCCTCCTCCCTGCGCCCCCAGCGCCGCCGCCTCCTCCCCCCTACCTCCCCACCGCCGCCCTGCGACCCCCCCCCTGCGGGCCTCCTCCTCCTCCCTGCGCCCCCAGCGCCGCCGCCGCCCAACCGCCGCCGCCGCCGCACCGCCGCCGTCTCCCCCCCCACCTCCCCACCTACACACCCCACCGCCGCCCTGCGCCCCCCCCTCCACCGCCCTCTCCTCCAACGCCGGAGCTCGGTGAGTCCTTTTTTCCTTTTTTCGTTTAAATCATTAATTAGGTTAGTTAGGTTAGTTGTTAATTACCTATTGTTAGTTAGGTTAGTTAGGTTAGTTGTTAGTGGTTACGTACTGGTAATTAGGTTAGTTAGGTTACTTGTTAGTTGTTAGTGGTAATTAGGTTAGTTGTTAGTGGTATTACCCCTCGAGCTAGGTTAGTTGTTAGGTTAGTTGTTAATTACCTACTGTGTGTTAGGTTAGTTGTTAGGTTTGTAGTTGACCGTGTAGAGCCCTCCGGTCGCCGCCTATGCTTGCACTAGCCACAACGTTGGGGAACGTCGGTGAGCTTGTCACACACCTGCCATGGCTACTATGCCATCGAGCTCACGTGCTGCAACAACGATGCTGCTGCAACCACCCCCATGCAGGTCGGAGCAGAAACATTACTGTTGGGACCACCCCCTTCAGGCACCGGTGATATTCGACTTCAACACCGAGGATATTACAACAGCTCGCAATAGTAGTTGTCGCACCGACACGACATCTCGACGACACCCCTGACACCCGTCACGATGCCCCGAAACCCCGACACGACGCCCCGACACGACATCTCGACGACACCCCTGACACCCGGCACGATGCCCCGAAACCCCGACACGACGCCCTGACACGACATCTCGACGACACCCCGGCATGAAATATTTTTTTATGGAACCTGGAAAGTTTTATAAAGTAGTATAGGTAACCTGGAAAGTTTTATAGGTAACCTAGAAAGTTTTATAGGTAACCTAGAAAGTTTTATAGGTAACCTAGAAAGTTTTATAGGTAACCTCGACCCCCGACCCCCGACCCCCGACAACACTCACCCTCGACCCCCGACCCCCTACCCCGACCCTCGACGCCTGCACCGTGGTGGCCGGTAGCGACTGTTGGGGCAGCCCCCCCAGCGGCGCGGTGGTGGCCGGCCACACTGGCCAGGGAGTGCCCGCGGTGTGGTAGTGCTGCAGCAGCAGCTGCGGCGGCAGTGGCGGCGCCCCTCCGTGGAGTGGCTGGAAGACCGGGGTGGCCCACGGCAGCGACGGCGGCCCGTAGGTAGTGGGGGCGACGCTCGACGGCGAGGGTTGGGTCCCAGCGGGGCGGTGGTGGTGGTTTGCGGCAGTGGGGCGGTGGTGGTGTTGAGCGGCGGCGGTGGTGGAGGGAGCGACATGATCAGCCTGGAATCTCCGGATACCAAATTGGTAGGACTAGGGTTCCTACCGGGCCTCCGGCGTAGGTTGTAAGGGCAGGGAGGAGGGGAGCGAGGGCTGGAGCGGACGCGCCGGTGAGATGGCGGGTCGCGGCTATGGTTAGGTGCGGCGGAGGCTAGGGTTCCGGCTCCTTGGAGAGCCGGGCAACAGAAGATAATATCTATATATTTTAATATTTATTATTCATGTACATATTATTATTCATGTAAGTCATTCAATTTTTTTATGTTATACTAATTTCTTTTAATCTTTATCATGGCAGGTGTTGAAAGATGGTGGGCGCGGGTCCAGAGCGCTCGACGGGTTCTTCCCAGGCGCCCCGCACGAGGGGTGGTACTTCCCTTCCACCCCTATCTCTCCGTAGAGCCTTGGCAGACAGTCTTTCGACACCAGCCGGGGGTTCTTCTTCGTCGGCGGCATTGCCCGCTGGTAGAGGTGTTGGTCGGGTAGGGAAGAAGGGGAAGGGTACAGGGAGAGGTGGTGGCCGCAGAAGATCTAGGAGGACTGTTGAGCCGTCCTCGCCACCACCACCAGCTCATTCAACCGAGCATAGGACTAGTATGGTCGACCCGTTTGCGGAGGAGGCTACGGGGACTCCGGTCCAGGAGCCTGGTGTTCACGGGCATTCGTCCCATGAGACTCCGGTCCAGGAGCAGCCTCGGGTCGAGGTGCATTCGGCCCAGGAGCAGCCGGAGGAGACTACGGTTCCGGAGGCTTCACCCGACGTGGAGAGGTCCGGATGGGAGCCTTGGCCGGATCGTACCGAGTTGCCGGATTGGACCGAGGGTCCGGGTGGCTCAGGGTGCGGGGATGGCGGGGATGAGCTTACGGATAGCGAGGGCGATGTGCAGGTGGACGGGGCCCCGGCTACCGTGTACAAGCGTGGTAGTACACGTCTCCCGGTCGCCCCGGCTACCCGCGAGCAGAGGCCGGTGATAAAACCTGAAGGAGATAGGTAAGTACATTTACCCTTTTTTTAGCTTTTGCCTTCAAGTTTGTTCAAATATCTAATGCGCTGACCTTATCATACTGCAGGTGATGGGTACACCATCTTGGAGTCCGCAGGCCGAACTCCGTCCTTGGTGTGCTTTGCCGGAAAAATTTCCCGGGGTTTGTCACGTTGCCTGGTGAGGGTCAGGTTCCTACACTAGGATTTACCTGGGAGCACTACCAGGCTGCGCAGGCCCCGCCAGAGGAGATTATAGATGGTGTCTTGTGCCACACGAGGGCCGAGATGGTGATCAGGAGCTTTTGGGTAAATTATCCTTTTACAGAATCTAAAATTAAGCATATACCTCATTATTGTACTAATCGGTGTTTTCACGTTTGATTGCAGACCTTCTATAGGTGTGAGGATGGATATGAGGAGGTGGCGGCCAGGGTTCTCGAGGTCGAGTGTAGGCGGTTACTACAGAACTTGCGCCACGAGGCTCGGCCGCAGGCTATTCGAGATTACTACGCCACGCGTGGTATTAAGAAGGAGAAGAAGGATTGCCGCGGAAAGTTTCTGAAGAAGGTGCAATACATGAAGGTAATTACCTATTCTTAAGTCCTTCTACGTAGTTTTCTTGATCTCATTCATAGGCGTAGCGCTGAAAATTCTTTCTAATAACTTACAGGTGCCCCCGAGATGGTGTGCGGATAAGATGGATTATTGGGAGGCGTTGGTTGATGAGTGGTGCACAGGCAGCTGGCGAGCCGTCCACGATAATGCGAAGGATCGGCGTAGCCAAATGGTTGGTGTGCCACACCATCAAGGCAGCGCCAACTTACTTCAGTTTGGACGAAACTGGGTATGTGATTTGCTTCATGATTCATGCAATTCATTTTTATGCTAATATTTTGTTCCTCTCTTTTAGGCGCATCACAATAAGACTGAGATGCCACACTTGTACGACGTTTATGGCATGGCCCATACTGCCTCGTACAAGAAGGCGAAGGCATTCTCTGAGTCTGACCTGGATGATCCCAGTAACTTCACCAACATATCATCCCACCAGAAGCTCGTGGCATACAGGGACGTGGGGAAGGCTACGAAAGGGGATGACTTTAACCCTAGCCAGGAACCTTTGGATCCAGAGCTGGTGATGATATCTGGTGGCGGGAGGCCCCATGGCTCGATAGCCATTGGAGATGGGATAATACCTTGTCCACTCACTCTTCCGGAGATCAAGGCGCGCCAGTCGAGCAACTGTCCTGAGATAACGCGTCGTCCACGGCCAGTCGAACTTGCCATCGAGGTTAGTTGTACGGACTAAGAACACTTTCATCCATTTCATTATGTGTGTCACCATAGATCATTACTGTGGTAACGAGGAATGGTTTTTCAGGCTGCTCTTCAGAAAGAGAGAGCGGCAAACCAGGCTGCTCTTGAGAAAGAGAGATTGGCGAGCCAGGCTGCTCTTCAGGCTGCTCTTGATGACAGGGACCAGAGCATGGCACGATTGCTTGAGGAGGAGAGGGCCCGGAATGAGGCGGGTCAACGGGCCCTGTACGAGCTTTTTGTGGTATGTTTTTTTTCACATTAGCCAAATCATGTGTGTAATGTCTGTTTCAATACTAACTAATACGATCCACTCTTCAGGGTCTGTGCGAGAAGAGCGGTCAAGTCCCTCCGCCGATGCCCGTCTTCTCTTCGATTGGCACGGTGAGTTTCATTATAAACTAGTATTAATAATTGAGTGTCATCATGCTAACTGAGACATTGCAAAATATCTTTTCTGCAGAATAACTCCCGAGCGGCATCGCACGACCCTTCTCCAGGGCAACCGTCTCCAAACAAAGCCGGCGCGAGCAACCGTGGTGTTTCTCCTCCTAGATGACCACTACGGTAAGTTTCTCCTCCAAACTTAGCTTGTTTTCCTCGAAAATGAGATAATTAGCCAATTTAGCTCCAAGAAGACATAATTAGGTAATTTAGCTCAAAAAGACATAATTAGGTAATTTAGCTCAAAAAAGACATAAAGAGGAGGAGGAGGAGGAGGAGGAGGCCAAGGCCAATTTGGCGTCCCAGCCGCTAGAATGTCATCATGAGGGCGTCGAAGTCCCGGATATGCCTGGCACGTGGCATGCCAGGGCTTGGAATCGGTCGGCGTAGTCCTGGACTGTTGAGGTAAACGGTAAGCGGCCGAGGGCTGCCAGTCGGCTGCCACGGATGGGGGGGCCAAACCGGAGAAGGCAGAGCTCGCGAAAGCGGTCCCACGGTGGCATGGTGAAAAATTGGAAGCGGGTAATATGGTGAAAAATTGCGGTTGCTCCAAACCTTCTAAAAGCGGCTTCTTGCGACCTGCCCAGAATGCTCAGACATACCTTCGGTTCCAAGAGCTTGTAAGCAGCTTCTCCTAGGTCCTTCATAGAGAAACTTTTATTCAAGTAATCCTTTATGCTCTCTAAAAACTCTACGTTGTTTCCAATCAGTAATATGTCATCCACATATAATATTAGAAACGCCACAGAGCTCCCACTCACTTTCTTGTAAATACAAGATTCTCCAACCACTTGTATAAACCCAAATGCTTTGATCACCTCATCAAAGCATTTGTTCCAACTCCGAGATGCTTGCACCAGTCCATAAATGGATCGCTGGAGCTTGCACACCTTGTTAGCATTCTTAGGATCGACAAAACCTTCGGGTTGTATCATATACAACTCTTCCTTAAGGAAACCGTTAAGGAACGCCGTTTTGACATCCATCTGCCAGATTTCATAATCGAAAAATGCAGCTATTGCTAACATGATTCTGACGGACTTAAGCATCGCTACGGGTGAGAAAGTCTCATCGTAGTCAACTCCTTGAACTTGTGAAAAACCCTTTGCCACAAGTCGAGCTTTATAAACGGTTACATTACCGTCAGCGTCCCTCTTCCTCTTAAAGATCCATTTGTTCTGAATGGCCTTGCGGCCCTCAGGCAGTACCTCCAAAGTCCACACTTTGTTCTCATACATGGATCCTATCTCGGACTTCATGGCTTCCAGCCATTTGTTGGAATATGGGCCCACCATTGCTTCTCCATAATTCGCAGGTTCATTGTTGTCTAACAACATGATTGATAAGACGGGATTACCGTACCACTCTGGAGCAGCACGTGGTCTCGTCGACCTGCGTGGTTTGACAGAAACTTGAACTGGAGTTTCATGATCATCATCATTAACTTCCTCCTCAACCGGCGTTGCAATGACAGAGGTTTCCCCTTGCCCTGCGCCACCATCCAGAGGGATGAGAGGTTCGACAACCTCGTCAAGTTCTATCTTCCTCCCACTCAATTCTCTCAAGAGAAACTCCTTCTCAAGAAAAGCTCCGTTTTTAGCAACAAACACTTTGTCCTCGAATTTGAGATAGAAGGTGTACCCAACTGTCTCTTTTGGGTAACCTATGAAGACGCACTTTTCCGCTTTGGGTTCCATCTTTTCAGGATGAAGCTTTTTGACATAAGAATCACATCCCCAAACTTTAAGAAACGACAACTTTGGCCTTTTGCCATACCACAGTTCGTATGGTGTCGTCTCAACGGATTTTGATGGTGCCCTATTTAAAGTGAATGCAGCTGTTTCTAATGCATAGCCCCAAAATGATAACGGCAAATCAGTAAGAGACATCATAGATCGCACCATCTCTAATAGAGTATGATTACGATGTTCGGACACACCATTACGCTGTGGTGTTCCAGGCGGTGTTAACTGTGAAACAATTCCACATTGTCTTAAGTGAGCACCAAACTCGAAACTCAGATATTCACCCCCACGATCAGACCGCAGGAACTTGATCTTCTTGTTACGATGATTTTCCACTTCACTCTGAAATTGCTTGAACTTTTCAAATGTTTCAGACTTGTGCTTCATCAAGTAGACATAACCATATCTACTTAAATCGTCAGTGAAGGTGAGAAAATAACGATATCCGCCGCGTGCCTCCACGCTCATCGGACCACACACATCGGTATGGATGATTTCCAACAAGTCACTTGCACACTCCATTGTTCCTGAGAACGGAGTCTTAGTCATCTTGCCCATGAGGCATGGTTCGCACGTGTCAAGTGAATCAAAGTCAAGTGACTCCAAAAGTCCATCAGCATGGAGTTTCTTCATGCGCTTTACACCAATATGACCTAAGCGGCAGTGCCACAAAAATATGGCGCTATCATTGTTAACTCTAACTCTTTTGGTCTCAATGTTATGTATATGCGTATCGCTATCAAGATTCAATATGAACAATCCTCTCACATTCGGTGCATGACCATAAAAGATGTTACTCATAGAAATAGAACAACCATTATTCTCTGACTTAAAAGAGTTACCGTCTCGCAATAAACAAGATCCGGATATAATGTTCATGCTCAACGTAGGCACTAAATAACAATGATTTAAGTTCATCACTAATCCTGACGGTAACTGAAGTGACACTGTGCCGACGGCGATTGCATCAACCTTGGAACCATTTCCTACGCGCTTCGTCACTTCATCTTTCGCCAGCCTTCGCCTATTCCGCAGTTCCTGTTTCGAGTTGCAAATATGAGCAACAGAACCGGTATCGAATACCCAGGCACTACTACGAGAGCCGGTTAAGTACACATCAATAACATGTATATCAAATATACTTGATTTTTCTTTGCCCGCCTTGTTATCTGCCAGATACTTGGGGCAATTGCGCTTCGAGTGACCCATACCCTTGCAATAGTAACACTCCGTTTCCGGCTTAGGTCCAGCTTTGGGTTTCTTCGTCGGATTGGCAACAGGCTTGCCGCTCTTCTTCGAATTGCCCTTCTTGCCTTTGCCGTTTCTCTTGAAACTAGTGGTCTTATTCACCATCAACACTTGATGCTCTTTACGGAGTTCAGACTCTGCGACTTTCAGCATCGCAAACAACTCGCCGGGAGACTTGTTCATCCCTTGCATGTTGTAGTTCAACACAAAGCCTTTATAGCTTGGCGGCAGTGATTGAAGGATTCTGTCAGTGATAGCTTCTTGCGGGAGTTCAATCCCCAGCTCAGCTAGACGGTTTGAGTACCCAGACATTTTGAGCACATGTTCACTGACAGATGAGTTTTCCTCCATCTTGCAAGCATAGAATTTATCGGAGGTCTCATACCTCTCGATCCGGGCGTTCTTCTGAAAGATAAACTCCAACTCCTGGAACATCTCAAATGCTCCATGACGCTCAAAGCGACGTTGAAGTCCCGGTTCTAAGCCATACAAGACTGCACATTGAACTATTGAGTAGTCCTCCTGACGTGCTAACCAAGCGTTCTTAACATCCTGATCAGGCGTAGCGGGTGGTTCATCTCCTAACGCAGCATTAAGGACATAATCCTTCTTCCCAGCTTGTAAGATTAGCTTAAGATTACGAGCCCAGTCTACAAAGTTGCTTCCATCATCTTTCAACTTAGCTTTCTCTAGGAACGTATTAAAATTCAGGATGACTGTCGCGTGAGCCATGATCTACAACACAAATATATTCAAAGTGGACTTAGACTATGTTCAAGATAATTAGAGTTTGACTTAATCAAATTATTCGCTAAACTCCCACTCAAAAAGTACATCTCTCTAGTCATTTGAGTGGTTCATGATCCACTTACACTAGCTCAAGTCCGATCATCACGTGAGTTGAGTATAGTTTCAGTGGTAAGCATCCCTATGCTAATCATATCATCTATATGATTCATGATCGACCTTTCGATCTCATGTGTTCCGAGGCCATGTCTGCACATGCTAGGCTCGTCAAGCTTGACCCGAGTGTTCCGCGTGCGCAACTGTTTTGCACCCGTTGTATGTGAACGTTGAGTCTATCACACCCGATCATCACGTGGTGTCTCGAAACGACGAACTGTAGCAACGGTGCACAGTCGGGAAGAACACAATTTCGTCTTGAAATTTTAGTGAGAGATCACCTCATAATGCTACCGTCGTTATAATCAAAATAAGGTGCATAAAAGGATTAACATCACATGCAATTCATAAGTGACATGATATGGCCATCATCACGTGCTTCTTGATCTCCATCACCAAAGCACCGGCATGATCTTCTTGTCGCCGGCGCCACACCATGATCTCCATCAACGTGTTGCCATCGGGGTTGTCGTGCTACTCATGTTATTAATACTAAAGCTACATCCTAGCAAAATAGTAAACGCATCTGCAAGCACACACGTTAGTATAAAGACAACCCAATAGCTCTTGCCGGTTGCCGTACCATGGACGTGCAAGTCGATATTTCTATTACAACATGATCATCTCATACATCCAATATATCACATCACATCATTGGCCATATCACATCACAAGCATACCCTGCAAAAACAAGTTAGACGTCCTCTAATTTTGTTGTTGCATGTTTTACGTGGTGACCATGGGTATCTAGTAGGATCGCATCTTACTTACGCAAACACCACAACGGAGATATATGAGTTGCTATTTAACCTCATCCAAGGACCTCCTCGGTCAAATCCGATTCAACTAAAGTTGGAAAAACCGACACTTGCCAGTCATCTTTGAGCAACGGAGTTACTCGTAACGATGAAACCAGTCTCTCGTAAGCGTACGAGTAATGTCTGTCCCAGCCGCTTCAATCCAACAATACCGCGGAATCAAGAAAAGACTAAGGAGGGCAGCAAAACGCACATCACCGCCCACAAAAACTTTTGTGTTCTACTCAAGAAGACATCTACGCATGAACCTCGCTCTGATACCACTGTTGGGGAACGTCGCATGGGAAACAAAAATTTTCCTACGCGCACGAAGACCTATCATGGTGATGTCCATCTACGAGAGGGGATGAGAGATCTACGTACCCTTGTAGATCGTACAGCAGAAGCGTTAGTGAATGCGGTTGATGTAGTGGAACATCCTCACGTCCCTCGATCCACCCTGCGAACAATCCCGCGATCAGTCCCACGATCTAGTACCGAACGGACGGCACCTCCGCGTTCAGCACACGTACAGCTCGACGATGTTCTCGGCCTTCTTGATCCAACAAGAGAGACGGAGAGGTAGAAGAGTTCTCCGGCAGCGTGACGGCGCTCCGGAGGTTGGTGATGACCTTGTCTCAGCAGGGCTCCGCCCGAGCTCCGCAGAAATGCGATCTAGAGGAAAAATCGTGGAGGTATGTGGTCGGGCTGCCGTGGAAAAGTCGTTTCAAATCAGCCCTAAAACCTCCATATATATAGGTGGGAGGGAGGGGACCTTGCCTTGGGGCTCAAGGAGCCCCAAGGGGGTCGGCCGAGTTCAAGGGGGGAGGACTCCCCCCCAAACCGAGTTGGACTTGCTTTGGTGGGAGGGAGTCCCCCTTCCTTCCCACCTCCTCCTTTTTTTTTCTTTTCTCTTGATTTTCTCTTCTTGGCGCATAGAGCCCTTTTGGGCTGTCCCACCAGCCCACTAAGGGCTGGTGTGCCACCCTCAAGGCCTATGGGCTTCCCCGGGGTGGGTTTCCCCCCCCCCCGGTGAACTCCCGGAACCCATTCGTCATTCCCGGTACATTCCCGGTAACTCCGAAAACCTTCCGGTAATCAAATGAGGTCATGCTATATATCAATCTTCGTTTCCGGACTATTTCGGAAACCCTCGTGACGTCCGTGATCTCATCCAGGACTCCGAACAACATTCGGTAACCAACCATATAACTCAAATACGCATAAAATAACGTCGAACCTTAAGTGTGCAGACCCTGCGGGTTCGAGAACTATGTGGACATGACCCGAGAGACTCCTCGGTCAATATCCAATAGCGGGACCTGGATGCCCATATTGGATCCTACATATTCCTCGAAGATCTTATCGTTTGAACCTCAGTGCCAAGGATTCATATAATCCCGTATGTCATTCCCGTTGTCCTTCGGTATGTTACTTGCCCGAGATTCGATCGTTAGTATCCGTATACCTATTTCAATCTCGTTTACCGGCAAGTCTCTTTACTCGTTCCGTAATACAAGATCCCGCAACTTACACTAAGTTACATTGCTTGCAAGACTTGTGTGTGATGTTGTATTACCGAGTGAGCCCCGAGATACCTCTCCGTTCACACGGAGTGACAAATCCCAGTCTTGATCCATACTAACTCAACTAACACCTTCGGAGATACCTGTAGAGCATCTTTATAGTCACCCAGTTACGTTGCGACGTTTGATACACACAAAGCATTCCTCCGGTGTCAGTGAGTTATATGATCTCATGGTCATAGGAATAAATACTTGACACGCAGAAAATAGTAGCAACAAAATGACACGGTCAACATGCTACGTCTATTAGTTTGGGTCTAGTCCATCACGTGATTCTCCTAATGACGTGATCCAGTTATCAAGCAACAACACCTTGTTCATAATCAGAAGACACTGACTATCTTTGATCAACTGGCTAGCCAACTAGAGGCTTGCTAGGCACAGTGTTTTGTCTATGTATCCACAAATGTAAATGAGTCTTCATTCAATACAATTATAGCATGGATAATAAACGATTATCTTGATACAGGAATTATAATAATAACTATATTTATTATTGCCTCTAGGGCATAATTCCAACACCTTCTCCTTCTCATTGCCCTCCTCCTCCTCCTCCTTGTTCTTCGTTTTCTACTCCTTCTTCTTCTCTTCTTGCTTCTTCTCTTTCTTCTTCTACTTAGCTTATTTTCCCCAACAAAGACATCCTTAGCTAATTATCCTCCAAAATAACATAATTATCTTACTAGGTAAAAACATCATAAGAACCTTTGTTAGCTCATTAAAATGACTAATTTAGCTCCAAAATGACATAATAAGCGTAAAATGGCATAACAACCTTGGTTAGCTCATGAATATTACATACTTAGCTTGTTTTCCTCTAAAATGACATAATTAGCCCATTTAGCTCCAAAAAGACATACTTAACTAATAATCAGCTATTAAATAGCCTATAGTTAGCTTAGCTAGCTCCAAAATGCCTTAATAATCATAGTTGGCTCCAAAATGACATATTTTACCCAAGTTAGCTCTAGAATGGCCTATAATTAGATTGGCTTCCACCTAAATGACATCATTATCTTAGTTAGCTCCAAAATGGTCTATTTAATAAAAAATGACCTATGGTTAGCTAATTATCCTCCAAAATGACATAATTAGCTAATTTAGCTCGAATAAGAGGACAAGAGGAGAAGAAAGAGGAAAATGAAAAGAGGGAATAAGAAGAAGAATAGAAGAAGAAGAGAAGAAGAAGGAGAAGGAGAAGGAGGAGAAGAAGGACAAGGAGCCCTCCTTCTTCTTCTCTCCTCCTTCTTCTCCTTATTCTTCCCCTTCTTCTTCTCTTCTTCTTTTCTTCTTCTTATCCTCTTCTTTTTTCCTTCTCCTTCTCCTCCTCCTCCTCCTCCTCCTTCCTCTTCTTTTTCTTCTCCTTCTTCTTCTCTTCTTGCTTATTCTCTTTCTTCTTGCACGTACCTTATTTTCCCCATCAAAGACATATTTAGCTAATTATCCTCCAAAATGACATAATTAGCTTAGTTAGGTAAAAACATCATAAGAACCTTGGTTAGCTCATTAAAATGACTAATTTAGCTCCAAAATGACATAATAAGCTCAAAATGGCATAAGAACCTTGGTTAGCTCATGAATATTATATACTTAGCTTGTTTTCCTCTAAAATGAAATGATTGGCACATTTCGATCCAAAAAGACATACTTAGCTAATAATCAGATATTAAATAGCCTATAATTAGCTTAGCTAGCTCCAAAATGCCTTAATAATCATAGTTGGCTCCAAAATGACATATTTTACCCAAGTTAGCTCTATAATGGCCTAAAATTAGATTGTCTTCCACCTAAATGACATAATTAGCTTAGTTAGCTCCAAAATGACCTATTTAATTAAAAATGACATATAGTTACCTAAGTTCTCTTCTAAATGACATAATAAGGATATGTAGCTCCAAGATGACCTATTCCACCTAACTGAGCTATTAAATGGCCTATAATTAGCTTAGCTCGCTCTAAAATGGCTTAATAATAATAGTTGGCTTCAAAATGACACATTTTATCCAAGTTAGTTCTAGAATGGCCTATATTTAGCTAAGTTCTCTCCTAAATGACATAATAAGGCTATGTAGTTCCAAGATGAACTCTTCCACCTAACTTAGCTATTAAATGGCCTATAATTAGCTTAGCTAGCTCCAAGATGGCTTAATCAGCATTGTTGGCTCAAAATGATATATTTTTCCTGAAGTAGCTCCAGAATGACATATACTTAGCAAAGTTCTCTCCTAAATGACATAATAAGGCTATGTAGCTCCAAGATGACTTATTCCCCCTAACATAGCTATTCAATGGCCTATACTTAGCTAAGTTCTCTTTGAAATGACCTATACTTCTCTTCTTCATCTAGTCTTCTTCTTCTAACTTTCTTATTTGCCCTTTTGCAGATTACATTCACTTCACAGGAAGCTTCGATTATATTGATGGAGTGCTTGAATATGGTTTCTTCTACCATGGCTTCACGGAAGATTAGATTTAAACTATTGTAGTATATGGATATATATGAAACTTTGTCTGCATGGATGAAACTAGTGTAATATATGGTTTGGTAAGGGAACAAAATTATTTCTGTCAAATATATCTATATCCCGATTATTGTGAAAATTATTCCTGATTTGTGTGAAAATTGTTGGATATTAAAGAAAATAAAATAAATAAGGGCTGTTTTGAGCCTTTGCCGTCCGCTCACCTATGGCAAAGGTCTTGCAGGAGACGGCAAAGGCTCCACGGCCTGGGCTGAAAGACGTTGGGGGTGTCCCCTTTGTCGTTGCTGGAGGGAGGGGAGACGACAAAGGGGAGGAGGGCCGACGGCAAAGGGGAGTAGGGCAGAAGACATAGGTGGAGGGAGAGAGGGGCTGGGTGCACCCCTTTCCGTCGGCCTCAGACAGGGCTGACGGCAAAGGGAGGAGGGTAGATGGCAAAGGGGAGTAGGGAAGACGACAAAGGACAGGTGGGCACAGCAGGCTGCCGTTAGCACTTAACGGAGTGCCTGGCGGATCTACCGTCCCATTTTCTTTGTCATGCGCCCCCCATGGCAAAGATTGTTTATCGTCCGCCTTCTAAAGGCAGATGGCCAAGAACCTAATCATCGGATAAATCTTTACCATCTAGTTTGTCGTCTGCTGACGGACGGTCGAGGCTTTGACGTCTGCCATGGAAGACGTCAAAGTCTCAGTTTCCTGTAGTGTTAGCCCTAAGATTTCCGCCACTAGTTGTATCCGTGTGATTTGGCCTTATAGTCCCTACCTTGTGAACTTGACCATTCGGTCACGTGATGTAATAATTTGGTACTTGGATGTAAATCTCTTAATATTCAGTATATGTGTGTTCGGTGAGCATTGATCTCTGGGATCACTGAGCACGTTCATTCGGCGACCTCGACCCGCAAGTCGCGGTCCCCGTAGGATGTCGCCACGGCTGAGCACCAGTACCGGGCCAAGCTCGCGCGTGGCGTATTTTCGAGCAGCATGGGCTGCAGGGCCTTCACTCGTGGGCTATGTCGGGTGGTATAGCCCATCAAATTCAAGCGAGAGTTGCCTCGATGCCACGACGACATCCCGACCCAATGGAGTTCCTCCGTCTCCACACGCTGAATATCGAGGCAGTGGGAGGCGACGAGTAAGTCATGGAGAAATAGTTCCCTGTGGCCTTCAGGAACGACGCGCGCTCCTGGCTCATGAACTTGCCCGAGGAGTTGATCTATTCGTGGAGCGAGCTCTGTGAGCAGTTCGTCGCCAACTTCAAGGGCACGCATGCCCGCTCTCTATCCATCAAGGTCCTGCAGCGCGTGAAGCAGCACACTCAAGAGACCCTATGCAAGTACATCCAATGCTTCAGCAAGGTGCGCAACGAGGTCCCGCATCTCTTTGATGAAACCATCATCATGGCGTCCACTGACAGCGTCATAGATGTCCGTATGTGCGAGAAGCTCGCCATCAACGATAGCGTGACCATAACTCTGGAGCTCTTCAACATGGCTGACAAGTGCGCACGGGACGAACAGGGCCGTTTGTGCCTCCACAATGACCCCGACATCGCGCCCGACCATGGCAAGGCAAAGGGAAAGGAGGTCAGCACAAAGAGCCTAAGCAAAAAACACAGCCTTGACTATAATTTGCTAGATAAGGACCGCCATCTACTGTATATCTACCACAACGTGCGCACCCATAGCACCGAAGACTACTAAGAGCATAGCACCGAAGACTGCTAAGAGCTCAAGTCCCTCCATGAAGAGCGTGTCAGCCGGCGTCCAGACTTCAATGAACGTGGGGCCGGTCATGGCGGTGGCCGTGGTGGTGGCACGTGGGATAACTGCAATGGCAACCCACGCGACGGCAGGCACGAGCGGCCTCACAAGGACGACTGGGGCCATCGGCTTTGTGATGGTGCCTGGCGCGAATAGATTTGCAAGGCGCGCCATCAGGACAATGCTTCCATTTCGCTGATGTCGCTGCCGCCCAAAAGGAATTACGACAATCAGTGTGTTGAGGAGGCTGGGGCTATTAGGAGCACTGCGTAATATCATGTATCCTTTGAGGAGCCCATGCCCCCGCATCGAACCGCCTGATCAGGAAGTTCTCTCATGAAGTGAACGCCGCCCTCCCATGGCCAAAGGTTGAATGGCCCCTCAAATGGTCGTAGTATGCCATCACCTTCGCCTCCAAGGACGGCCTCAAGTGCACGACTGTCGCGGGCTCGTTTCCTGTGTTGTGCACTCCTACAATTAGTAATGTCTCCGTCACCAAGACCCTCATCGACAAAGGTGTCGACCTCAAAATGCTCTTTGTCGATACCTTTGAGACACTCCAGGTTCCCTACGACTAGTTGATGCCTACCATGTCGTTTTCGGGGTGACCGATGGCTCTACTGTTCCCCTCGGTCAAGTCCGCCTCCGAGTCACCTTCGGCACGCGCAACAACTACCACACCGAGCTCCTCATCTTCGATATGACGCACATCAGCCTCCCGTACAATGCCATCTTGGGTTACTCGGCAATCACCAAGTTCATGGAGGTAACCCACCACGGGTACAACATCCTCAAGATGCATGGCTGCAACAGCATCATCGCCATCGCGTGCGAAGAAAAGCATGAGGTTTGTTCCCTCGAGCGCGCCTACAAAGCTGGTGCAGCTGAACAATCAGATGCCGAGGGAGGTACTAGGCCTAGTGAGCTCGCACCCCCAATAAAGAAGCAACCGTTAGCTATCCCAGGTCCCTCTAAGGAAAAGAATCTGGCACTTGTCTCCCCCAGCATAGGAAGGCGTACCCGTACATCCCTCAAGCCAGGCTTGGGGGATTCCATCTGGAAAGCATCTGATCTCACTAGTGTGATGAGGAAGGTGCTTGAGAACCACTTGGAGTTGTGCTTCGACACGTGCCCCCGCCAGCAAGGAGTACGTCGCCACGCACGAGGGGTGCAAGACTTCATCACCCAAGAGATCAAAAAGATGTGGGAGGCTCAGGCCATGCACGACGAGAGTCATCAATGACATGACATCAACCCGGCTGCCATCCCTGGTGAGAATAGCAAGGGGCTCTTGTGCATCGACATCACGAGCCTCAACATGGCCAGCTCCTAGGACCACTTCTTGTCATCGTACGTTGGCCTGAGCAAGGGCGCCACCACCAACTACATCAGCATGCCCTTTCACATGGGAAACACCGACGCCAACTTCCAAAGGCTGGCGTGGCTCGTGATGGCTCCTCGCGAGGCGTCGGGCCGCTGAGAGCCGTAAAGACCTCAGGGCCAATCAAACCCTGAGAGGTGAACCTCCGCAGCAGCATGATTACATGGTGACTTTTTGTTTTGTTCAAATTGAGGGCGCCCTTTAGGCTGCATTATCCTCAAGATGGAAAGAGTTAGTCCCTGCAGCATCCTCACATTTTAGTAGTGTAGCGAATCTGGTTATCTTTCATTGAGTTTATGTTGTTTGCCTAAACCTTGTGTTTGTTGCCTCATCACCATTTGAAATTGCCGCGCCTTCGCAACTCTTCCCTCGGCCGTTCCATTATTAGGGGATGGAAATGACGTCTATGCACGGGTCTGTCCATGCAGCATTGGTAAATCCAAGTGATCTAGATGTGTCTCATGGGCGTGTTGTTGTGCACGTATGTAGCCCGAGACCGACGCTCCAGAAGATTCTCCTTTTATGTCGTTCTCGTCGTGTGGTTCGTTTGTTTGACGCACTCATCATCGCATCATTCACATCATCAACATTGCATCGGCACTCCGTTGCCGCCCGTTTTCAAAACTTGCATCTGTTATTAGTTGCTGGTTCTCTCCGTTTTCGTCATTGACCGTTTTGAGACCAACCACATACACACGTGCCCGCGACATCGTTAAAATAATTGTTTTTAAAAGTGCGTGTAAAATATACCCGGATTGAGTTGAAACTTGGCGTGCGGTCTTAATATAGTGTAGGTAGGCCGCCTGCCAAATTGTGGGGATCGGATTTTCGGGGATTTTAATTTCCCTTCAAATGGCCCTTAACTATAGCAGCCCCAGGAATACTGTTAGCCGGCACACGTTTCCTTGATACATATTTCCAAGGAAAATGCATATTGAGGTACATGACCAAAGTGGTCTAATGAGTACATCAAAAGAGTTTCTAGTGGTTGATGGCGGAAGCGTTACACGGATCTCCAACTCCTCTGGGACTGCATTTCCCACAGGAACAGTTGACCGGGTTAACTCCTATCTCGCTCACTCCTGTCCTTGAATCCTATGCTTCAAGCTTCTCGTCAAGCACCTCCTCTCCAAGCTTGCAATCTGTCCAAGACAATAGCCAGGGACAAGCCAATGAGTACTTTGAATATACTCGCAAACAATGAAGCAAACATATAACTTGGATGGTTATTCATACACACATAATGATATAGTAATACAACATCAACTCAATATACTACTCAAGCATTAGTAGTTAAGTAATAATCATACTGAATGTTATTTTTAAACAATAATTAAGAATATTAACATGGAGTAAAAAATAAAGCCTGCCGTAGTCGGGCGTCTCCGCGAAACCACCTAAAAGGCTTATATGAAATAATAACAAACATGCCACAGTCGGGCATCTCAGTGAGACCACATAAAGGGCTTATATGAAATGATAACAATCATGCCAGTGTTGGATATCTCAGCGACACCACATAAAGGGCTTATATGAAATGCTAACAATCATGCCACAGTCGCGCGTCTCAGCGACACCACACAAAGGGCTTATATGAAATGATAACAATCATGCCACAGTCGGGCGTCTCAGCGACACCACCTAAAGGGCTTATATGAAATAATAAAGCATATCCAGGAGGTAGAACCGTCCCAGGGATATTCACAATAGAAATCATAATGGTTAGTTTAGAGAAAATAATGTTTAAAATCATCCACCATGTTACCTGATTAGTCTCATACTCCGTTAACTACCTCCAAAGACCGACACTTAGACCGACACTTGACTATTCAACCAACGTCCTTGACGATGGACACGGCTACTCGAATAATTTTGACTCTCTAGAGGGTTTAATCTTTACCCATCGCCTGTGGTATTCAATAGTCACTACGACTAATTCCGCGTACGACATTTTAGAAGTGGACACTTAGAATCATCACAAACCCACTTTACCTCCGCGAAGCCCAGATTCACCCGGACTACGCTCCCAAGGTAAAACCATAAGACGGGGAGGCTCCGACCTCGACTAGCATGGGATCAACAATATTTATATCGCGCGCTTACGGGAAGTGCCCTCCCTTCTGATCCCAGAGAGGAAACACCCATGCCCCTGACCGGATGATTGGAATAATACCATGGCCACGGATACCTTCATCCTAGCCCCTCTACTGGTGTGTGAATGACGGTGCCCCCACTCCCCCTGCGGTCATTTAAAGGTCGGGCGCTGGAAATGAAGCAGCATGTGCGTGAATAGAGGCGACAGATTGAAGATGTGCAATGATGGCGCCTAGATTTTCGGGATAACCAAATGGCGGAGAGAACGATCCGTTTTGTGGTTGCATCATTAAGTCTCGAAATTGGAGGGAAAAGGTGATGTCATCAGACACTGCTTGGCGGCTCAAACAGTTCATGATGGATGGCGGCTTGTCATTCGTCAAAAGATAGGAGTGATACAAGTCGCCCCAAAATGAGTAGAAGTTCATTGGAATGAATAAATTCAAGTCAATCTGGTGCCTAATGTTGGGGATATTACCTGCGGTGTAACCCGCCCTAACTGGGCCGGGTCACTAAATGGGCGACTCATCCTTTGGTAATAGAAGCCTTGGTCCAGGGGCCCAAGAGCCGGATGGCGGTCCAGGAGCGATGTACAGGATAGGCAGCCAAGAAGGTTTCCAGTCTTGGAAAGCATGACGACTTAGAGATATGGAAAACCATGATCTGTAGCGTGGCTACAACTCTTGTAAACCCTAGGGCCCCGACCTGTATATAAAGGCGAGTCCCTGGGAAGATAGGGCAGGTTAGAGATCATCGATAGCTAGGTCAGGCGAGTTACACCCTCCTTGTAATCAAAACCATCATCAATCTACACAAAGCAGGACGTAGGCTTTAACCTTCACACGAGGGGCCGAACCTGGGTAAATTTGTGTCTCGCTTTTCCTCACCCCCTTTGAGTCGCCACCAAGGTGCGATGGCTCCTTCACTAAGTCTTTTCACGAGGACATCTGACGTGACAAAATCACGAGAGTTGGCGCCCACCGTGGGGCTAGCACACGGTGGAGTTGAGTTCTCAAAGGGAGCCCTACCACGGTCAGAAATCTGTGCGGTCGGGATCATGACGAAGAGCCGCCATGGAAAGTACTACATCGATAACTCGCTGTGGGGGCCTGAAGCCGATTCAATCGAATTTGGTTACAGGGTCCCCTTGGCAAGGTCAACATCTTCATCAGCATGATTAGGACACCCGTTCCTGAGCCGAACACCTCCACCGACATCGTCGTGCCGGCCAGGTACGTCCTCCCCATCACACGTCAGGACAGAAGATGCCATCTGTTTCGTCGGTTTTATGCAGGGAGCCAGCATACAGGACGAACCGGCAGTCCAGGAGATAACCCCTGTCAACTCTAATGATGAAACATCCATGGGCGACACAGATTCAATTCGCCATCTTTACGAAGGACAACTTGGAGAGTTGCCACTGGCGATGGACCCCGAGGTCTTCGAAAGATCCCGTCGACAAATTGCCATTTATATGGCGGGGGCGACACAACCTCAGCCAAACCCGGCCGGCAACAACGAAACTAGCGAGTCGTCTAAAACTCCGGCTCAAGCCATGGCGAACTTGACGACGGAGATCATCAGACTCACGAAAACTGTTGTGACGGCAGAGAATCAGGAAGCAATCAATGCCAAACTGGCGAAGCTGCGGGAGGAGATGGCCAAAACCCAGCGGGACGTGGAAGCGGAAGCCGCCAAGATGGCGGCACAGCAGGCCCGGATCACCACGGAGACGGAACGGCTGAACACCAAAGGTTGGTGGCTCGAGAGACAACAACGCGCTTCCGATGCTATTCATCTGAGGAGGCATCACGGGCGCCTTCCGGCCGATCTACATCCAACTCGCCTCTTCGACACCCCACATGCTCCTGGGATGGGACCCGATCGGCCTTTGCAGGCCGCTCTAGGGGGAGGCCCGGTTTAACCGCCCAACCCGCCACCACCTTAACCAACGGATGCCCATGCACCTCGCTTCCAAACACCACGAGGCCACTGCTCAAATCCAATGGATAACATGTTGGCAGAAACCCGCCACTTGGAGTCCCTCCCGATCAACGGAAACTCACCAGCCGAGGTGGAGGCGAGAAACGCCATCGAGATGCTGAAGACAACAGTGGTCCAACACGCACAATAGTCATACAGCCTTGACCGGTTACACTCCATGCCCCAGGCTAGTCACACCAGGAGTCGCCACGAGGACCAACCCGCGGTGACCAGTGGGCAATGGCGTATGCCTCAAACCAACCCGCCCGGGGTGCATGATACTCTAGCCCAAGACATTGTGGATGCAGCGCGCACCGCACGCCTGATGGAGACGGCGGCCGCGGCGGGTCAGGGCTATCCGGATTCTACTCAGACACCTACTGCACCACTCGAAGCCGGCGGCAGGCACGTTGGGGTGCCCTGTCCCATGCCTGCTCTGCATAATGAGCGGATGCCGAAGGATTTCAAAGGATCAAGGAAGGTACCCAATTACACACCGGATGTCGAGCCAGGATCATGGATCGAGAGTTACGAGCTTGCGATGGACATGCTCGACGTGAACGAGGTGGTTTGCACCAAGTATTTTACTATGATGCTTGAAGGAATGATGCGTACGTGGTTGAAAAACATGAAGGAATGATGCGTACTTCATCAAAAAATTCCAAGGGACTTGCAAACGCCCGATGACCATCGTCAACTTACAACACTCCGTTCAACGACCGGATGAGTCGTCCCATCATTGGACACGGTGAGTTGCAGAGGTCAATCATTCGTTGGACGACATATCGGCGGCTCAGGCAGTGCTGATTCTGGATAAAAATTGCCATTACGAGCCTCTGGTACTGAAGCTGGGGCGACTTAAGCGTAAGGTGCAGGACATGGGCGAGTTGATGGACACCCTTACCAGATATACCGAGTCAGATGACACCAAGGATCCTGGGGAGGACAATGACAAGGTTAGCACCGCCAGGAGGGGCGAGTCGTCAAAAGGTCACTCCGAGTTTCAATGGCGGTGTAACCACAACCCCAGCGGGCAAGGTAAGAGGAGACAACAGGAAGGTCCCATAGACTTCGTCGCCAATACCAATGTCGGCACCGGGAACCAGCGCTAGAAGAAGCGGGGTTTCAGTGGGAAGAAGCCATGCAACTATCATGAGATTCTCAAAGGCCTATGCCCACAGCACGCTACGGTTGAGGGACCGTCAACCCACTCCTGGGAGGATTGCTATGTAATGCAGGAGGTGATCAGGGCCAGCGACAGGAGCAGTTCGGCGCGCTCGGGTCACGCCAAAGCCTGTTCGGCAGGTTTCCTAACCCGGGTCCGCAGGGCGGGTCACATCCTAATAGCGGACAGTACCAAGTTCACAACCAATTGCGGTATAACCCGCATGGAGTGTTTCAGCAACCACCCCTGCAAGGAGATCCCCAGCGACAGGATGATAATAGCGGTTTTCAGAATAACCCTAAGCAGCTGAACAGTGGGCAATATCACGTGTTCACCACCAGCACCTGCAAACGGGACCAGAAGGAGAAACATAGAACTTTCAACGTGGTTGAGCCGGCGCTCCCTAGGTACCTCCATTGGTCCAAACAACCCATAACCTGGACTAGGGAGGATCACCCGCCCCGAGTTGATAACCCTGGCGAGTTGGCTTTGGTTGTGGCTCCCCAAGTCGGCGGATACACCCTTTCCAAAGTCCTTATGGACGGTGGCAACAGCATAAACATCCTATACTTCGATACCTTTCGAAGGATGAACTTCTCGGAGAAAGACTTGATGCCATGGTCCACGGTTTTCCACGGCATTGTTCCGGGTAAGTCTGCATATCCAATTGGGCAGATTAAACTTAACATGGCTGTTGGCACAGAGTCCAATTACACGAGCGAGTCTCTCATGTTTGAGGTGGTCAAAATCAAGACCCCTTACCATGCATTGTTTGGACGACCGTCTTACGCTCGATTCATAGCTCGCCCATGTTGTGTTTATCTTAAACTCAAAATGCCTGGTCCTAGGGGGACTATCACTATCAATGGAGACAGGAAAATAGCCCAAGAGTGCGAGGAAGGAGATGCAGCTTATACCGAGACGACTTGCGCGGCCGAGGAGCGTAAATTTCACCAAGCCAATGTTGACCCGGCGGATATGACGCCGCTCAAGAGGCCAACAATTGACTCCGAGCCGCCCCTCAAGTTTAAACCAACGGAAGACACCATGGTGACACACTTCACGCCTGGCGACTCAACCAAGCAATTCACTATTGGGACGGGTCTAGATCCCAAATAGGAAAGCGCGCTCATCGAATTCATCCGTGAGAATTGGGACATCTTCGCGTGGAAACCTTCTGTCATGCCAGGTGTACCGAGAGAGTTCGTTGAGCACCATCTTAATATTGACCCCAAAGTAAAGCCAGTTCGGCAGTATCTACGCAGGTTTAATGAGGAACGACGTAAGGCAATTGGAGAGGAAGTCGCTGGGCTTTTGGCCGCAGGATTCATCATCGAGGTTTTTCATCCTGAATGGTTAGCTAACCCGGTCCTGGTGCTAAAAAAGAATGGCACTTTCTGCATGTGCATCGACTACACCGACCTCCATAGAGCATGCCCAAAGTATCCCTTTGCCCTTCCCCGCATTGATCAAATCATTGACTCGACGGCAGGTAGCGAGTGTTTGTGTTTTTTGGATGCTTACTTAGGATATCACCAAATCAAGATGGTTGTGGCAGACCAGGAGAAAATGTCCTTCATAACCCCATTCTGAGCCTTCTGTTACGTGTCTATGTCGTTCGGGCTCAAGAGTGCGGGGGCGACTTATCAACGTTGCATCCAAAATTGTTTTCATAACCAGATCAGACATAATATTCAAGCTTATGTTGATGGCATCATAGTCAGATCTCAGTAGAAAGAGTCGCTCTTGGAGGATCTCAAGGAGACTTTTGAGAATTTTTGCGTATACCAGATGAGGCTTAACCCCACCAAGTGTGTGTTTGGTGTTCCCGCAGGAAAGTTGTTGAGTTTTCTGGTGTCAGAATGCGGCATTGAAGCTAACCCGGACAAAATTGAAGCGATCACTTTGCTAGGAAAGCCGACCAACATCAATCAAGTCCAATGCATGGCTGGTCATATCGCGGCTCTAAGTTGCTTTATAAGTCGCCTTGGGGAGAAAGCCATCCCTCTTTATGAGTTGCTCAAGAAAACTGATCATTTTGTTTGGACGGATGAAGCCAACGAAGCCTTTGAAGCCTTGAAGCAACAACTGGCTAAGCCGCCAGTATTGGCCGATCTGACGGACAAGGAGCCTATGCTCTTGTACATCGCGGTTAATGCTAAGGTAGTGATCGTGGCAGTGGTCGTCAAGCGGAAGGAAGAAGGGAAGGAATATCCGGTTCACAGATCAGTATATTTTATCAGCAAAGTCCTGACCCTCTCCAAACAACGCTACCCGCATTGGTAGAAGCTGGTCTTTGGGGTGTTTATGGCGAGTCGGAAGCTGAAGCACTACTTCTAGGAGCATCCCATCACAGTGGTCAGTTCTTCCCCCCTTGGTGACATCATACAAAATCGAGAAGCGATGGTTGGATTGCTAAGTGGGCCATCGAGTTAGGACCACATCTCGTGCGATATACTCCCCGTACAGCCATTAAGTCTCTAGCATTGGTCGACTTCATCAACGAGTGGACTGAGTTGCAGATTCCAGAAGATAGGCCCGATCACACGGACTTCTAGGTAGTTCGCAGGATCGGGGGCTGGTGTGGTGTTAACTTTGCCTTAGGGTGACAAATTCTGCTATGTCCTCCGACTCATGTTTCCATGTACCAACAATGCAGCAGAGTATGAAGCTCTGCTCCATGGGCTGCGACTCACCAAAGAGATGAACCTCACCAAAGTCAGATGTTTGGGCGACTCAGATCTAGTGGCACAGTAGGTTTCCTGCACCTGGGATTCCCGAGATCCCTTGATGGCGGCTTACAGGCGAGCTGTGTCGGACGTGGTCGGTCATTTTTATGGTTATCAAGTAGATCACATTGATCGGCGACTCAATGAAGCAGCAGATGCTCTTTCACGCCTCGGTTCACAGCGTAAGCCGGTTCCCCCCAATGTCTTTTTGGATGTTTTACACAACCCCTCGGTAAGGCTACCTTCAGAGGAAGATTTGGTTGTGCCGGACCCTGAGTCTCAACTTGTGGCGGCTCTTATTGCTACACCGGATTGGGCGATCCCCTACATGGCGTATCTCACACGAGGCGAGTTACCCACGGATAAGTTATTGGCTCTCCAAATCGTGTGTCGATGCAAATCTATGGTCATACATAACGGTGAGTTGCATAAGCGAAGTACTTCAGGGGTATTTCAAAGGTGTGTCTCTTCCGAGGAAGGATGTATGATTCTCAATGAAATTCATGCAACAGACTGTGGTCATCATGCCGGGTCACTCTCCCTGGTTTCCAAAGCCTTTAGGCATAGGTTTTATTGGTTGATGTCTCATGTAGATGCTGAAGATATAGTTCGCCGATGTGATGGTTGCCAGAAATTTGGACGCTAGATGCACGTGCCGGCTCAGGAATTACAGATGATTCCAATTACTTGGTCGTTTGCTGTTTGGGGGCTGGACATGGTTGGTCCTTTCAAAATGTTGTCCAATAAAAAGACTCACCTATTGGTGGCGATTGACAAGTTCACTAAGTGGGTTGAAGCGGAACCCGTTAGTAGCTGTGATGCAGACACGACTGTCAAATTCTTGAAAAAGTTGATCTTCCCATTTGGATACCCTCATAGTATCATTACTGACAATGGTACTAATTTATCAAAGGGTGCAATGCAAGAGTTCTACGGACAAGAGCATATCCGGCTTGACGTTTCTGAAGTTGCACACCCCCAGTCTAATGGATAGGCAGAAAGGGCGGATCAGGAAATATTGTGAGGAATCAAGCCCCGGCTTATGGTGCCTGTGGAGCGTAGTCCAGGATGTTGGGTGGAAGAATTGCCCTCAGTGTTATGGAGTATCAGGACAACCCCAATTCGCTCCACGGGTTTTAAACCCTTCTTTCTGGTCTACGGGACAGAGGCCGTTTTGCCAAGTGACATCAGACTCGATTCACCGCAAGTCGCCGCCTATGTGGAACAGGACAACGACAAGATTCGTAGGATGCTTTGGAGGAAAAGCAAGACTTGGCTATATCGCGATCGGCGATCTATCAATAGGACTTGCGACGCTAGCACAGCCGCCTCGTCAAGAGCCGGACTTTTCAAGAGGGTGACTTAGTGCTCCGGTTGATTCAAGACCACATTGGTATGCATAAGGTATCACCTCCATGGGAATGACCATTTGTCATCAGCAAGAATCTTCGGAATGGTTCATACTACTTGGTGGATCTTCGCCCTGATCGGCCAACTACAGAGGTTGAGACAACTCGCCCCTGGAATATAGCCCACCGGCGGCCTTACTACACCTAGAGCCATGGGCTCCTTTCTTTTCTGCAAATCTCAGAACTTGGAATCTTTTATTTATAAAGCAATAAAGCCGGCACCCACGAACTTTGGGGTCCTTTGACGTTTCAGCTTCTGGAAAGCATGAGTCTTTATTGTTCTATGAGTCATCCAAGCATGGACGCTATTTGTACCAAAGAGAATAAGTCGCCACGCTGCCGTTGTTTCAGAACTGGGTACTGGTAAGCCAAAGAGGACCAAACTTGCCACGATTGCACGGTTCAAACATGGGCGCATTATATGGTTTTGAGAATTAAACCGGCTTACTTGGGGGCTACTAGTTCCCAAGTCGTTTTGCAGTAAGAGTCTAAACGCTTCTGCAACCCTATGTCCGACTTTTCCCTAATCATAGGTCACTTGGGGTTTCACTCACTGAGTTCAGCCTGAATACCCTCTTGGCTAGCGAAAAATTACCGCATTACAAATGGTTATACTGGACTATGTGTTGGACGTGTCGCCCTTTGCACCCATGTACTCTTGGAGAGTCAATCCGCTTTTTGGACCCTGAACTCGCCTTGGTTAAAACATGAAAGGTATCGGCTAGAGCCCCACATGGAAAATAGAGAAACCATTGGTTCACTGAACCTGCTTCACTGAAGCTTGACTCGCGCCTGATCAGCCGGTCTAAAAAACATGGGTTGTTGCAAAAGCCTTCTTAGCGTAGCACTAGAATTTTGCAAACTCGTCCTATCCTGTCATAGCTCATCGAGCCGACAAATTTGTACGATTATCTTCGTGGCACTGCCGCAAGGTTTCGTAAACCTTTATATAACTCGCCGCGACTCACTGAGCCGGCTCCTTGCTTATAACTAGCCATGACTCATTGAGTCGTCCTATGGTGTTTTTTCCCTGACAAATAGGTTGAAGAAAAATTTTCTTGTCAAAGTATGACACTTCCTAAACTATAAAGCACCGAGATAGGTAAAGGCGACTCATGATTCAAAAAAAGGATAAACCGTTCAGCAATGTCAAGCAAAAGGCATGGATGGAAAATTGTTTCCCTGAAACCTAAGCACTATTACATGGCTAACTCATCCATATCGGGCGTCATCTCCTGGTCAAGAAGAGATGAAGATGTTTTTGAAGAAATGATTACATCTTGGGTAGACTTAAGCCACCTCCGGGTCGCCTTGCCTTGATCTCTCTCCATCTTCAATTTTGACAAGGCGACGAATTCATCTTCGTCATTCAGAAAGACAGATAAGTATGCTTCAAAGTCGAAGGGATTCTTGCGCCGGCGAGGAGTCAGGCTGGTAATTTCGAATGAAGGAGGAGTCACCTTTTTATTGTTGTCATCATACCCAGCCTGGTATTTGTTCAAGTCCAAATTGGCCGCCAGCTGAGTCGCCGCGGCACGCGACTCTTTCACAACCCGGTGGTAATTGTCTTCGGTGAACTCCGACTCATCATCCTTCAGCTCAGGGTAACCAGCTGCTACGTCCTCTGGCTTCATTCCCAGTGTTGCTGGGAACATCACGGGTGATCCTTATATAGGTGGGGTTTGGGACACAAAATGCAGGTTGGGTTGGCCTCGGTGGTTTGCTTCGTTCCAGCGGGGTTTGGTCAAAACCACAGATAAAAGTTCATGAAACGTGACACTTTACTATGATAGATTGCCGTATTCACGTCCAACTATAGCTATGTGGCCTAAAAGCATATAAAGGTGATTATCTGCCGTGCTTAAAAATAATAAAACAAACACAGTTGCCCTTACTAGCTCATATATTACATGCAAGTGAATTCCGCAATAGGGTCAAGGCTTAGTCTACTTGGTTTACATTTAGGTGAGCAGGTCTTGCAGACGTCGAGTGTGATGGAACGACGGCGTCACGGTTTCTCGAGGAAGGGGGTGGAGCTACAAGGTCAGGGTAGCGGGGGTGTACATTGCGGGGTGTTGTAGCTACCGTTCCGTTGGAGGAAATCCCCAAAATGCGGCAAAGCTCCTCAGGGGATATAGGCGCGTGACTAGGGTTGGTTGCTGGGATAGACCGCTGGAGCTCAATCGGTCTCCCAAACAACACTACAGGGTTGCTGGATTCGGGCTCCGCTTCTCTCCTCCTCAGATTAGCCAGCTGTGCGCGAGCGGCAATCAGGTCGAGGGTGACCTGGTCGTACAGTGCCTCTTGTGCCCTCACATAGCGCACAAGGTGCAACAAGGCCAGGACGGTCTCATGGTCCCCGCTGGCGACTGTGGCACCCCGATTCAAAGAACCGGATTAGAAGTGTTTCCAACCGAGAGAGCTTGTCTTCTCGAAACACTCAACAACTTGAAACAGAAATGAGCTCACTTTATTGATAGCATAAGGTTACAAGCACATATCTTACAATGATAGCAAGGCCAAGGCACCCTTGGTGCTGCAATAGTATCTACATTATTTATGAAACATAGTGGGGCCTCGAGACTACTAAGTACTTCTACGGCGTAGCAGAACATAGCGGCAGCTCCACACACAGGGAAGCTGTTGTGGACACTTCCTAGTACAGACCATCAGGACCTCCGTCCTCGGCTTCTCTTGCATCTTGCATGATATGCCAGGTGAGTACTTGGAATGTACTCGCAAACTCACAATAACCAAGTAATGGAACAAACAATAGCGTGGCAACAAATTATAAATAATACCACTGGCTCTACCGATTATCAACTTACTCATGCACGGGGTTGTATCACAATCACCCAGATACTCATCAAGCATCTCCACTCGTTTGAAGAGTTCTTCCATCATTACCAATATTAACATGGTTGACCATCTACTGAGGTCTGGTCGGGCTGTCCATTTCCATGGACTCGGCTATTCGAATAGGTTTGACACCCTGTAGAGGATGCACACTTCACCCACACTATGGAGCACTGACCTCGTGATCGCATTCGGGTGGACCAGCATTGCTCCAACGAAACATGTCTGACCCGTGACTCTCTCATCGTACCACCGACAATCATTCTCCCCCTAGAGTCTTGCCCTTGGTGGCCGTTTGTCCTCATGACACCTGCCACCGTCGTGGCCAAACAAAACTGTCCCAAACGGGGACGGGTACCCCAAACAACTCAACTAGCTCACAAGGTTATAGCCGCCTACCAGGCTAGGGTAGCACGTGCGCATCACCTTCCCTCTTTGGTGGTACCAGTGAAAGAGACGCGATCAGCCCAAATCACGGCCGTCCCATATCGGCAAGATGTGGTTGTACGATTATGCTCGGACAGGTGACTCTAGAACAACCACTAAGTTATTGCAAACATAGAGATTTTTATCAGTAAGTAAATATTTCTATTTTTTATTCGTTATGAATTTATATTATAGCAAAATAAGTGAGCATAATGCACGAAAATATGCTATGCTATGCAATACTACACCACATGGATATAATGGCTTGCCTTGATCAGTGGTGTTGTTTAAACACTCCTGGTCTTCAAAGTTTCCTTCTGAAATATATTTGAAATAGAAAAAGAAAATAAAAAGTCATATAACCCCTTTTTATTAATCATAAATACTATGAGTGTAAGAAAAATACCAAACTTCACCAGAAAATAGAGGGGATCAGTACCAACTCAATGCAAAAAGAATCAAGTGATTTGGACTTAGGAATAAAAAGATATAAATGGTCAAAGCTACTGGTCAATTATGAAAATAAAAAAAAAGCTCGTGACAAAGGCCACGTCGAAGACGTGAAGTGGATGGGGCGCCTGCAATTACCGCTTCGGGCGGGGCCTCAGCCACTGGCATGTGGGGCCTGCCTCTTTTAACCAGAGAGAGGGAGGAGGACACAGGGACGCGGCGGCTCTCCGGCATCGGTCGCCGGCGCTAGAGAAGACGACAAGGCCTGTAACTAGGGGGAATGGAACGGCTGCTCTACGACGAGCCCCCACGTACCCGTAGTGCGACGAGAGATGGAGTGACGGCGTCGTCCCCTTCTTCTCTGGTGGCAGTGGCTTCGGGTGGTCGTCGGAGACGGTGGTATTGGCGGAGATTGGCTCGGGCAAGGGGTCGAGGAGCACCAGGAGAAAGCCCTGAGCTTGATGGTGTGGCTGAAAGGGTTCTGGGGTGGGTGGTTGGAGGTAGCGACGGAGGGACTGCAAGCGGCGGAGCTCCGGCGATGACTCGAGGCCAGAGGGCCTCTTGGCCTTGGCTTGCTCTTTGGAGGGCCAATTGGAGGTTGCAGGAGGGGGATGGAAAGCTCGAAGGGGTCGGCGCGACCCTTAAATAGGCCGGCGATGAGGTCGGATGATCTCTCCCGAAGCAGCGAGGATAAGCTCAGCCACTGGAGCAGGAAGGTGAGTTGGCCGTCGCGGAGCGATCTGAGGTGATGGAGGAGGGCTGAGAGTCGATGGGATGCCTCTTATGCCATTAAGGGATCGTGGACGACCACAGTGGCCGGAGCCGACTATTAGGTCCATGGAGGAGCTTGGCAGGGAGCGGCGGCGACCTTCTCCGGCGACCCAGGGCCTTCTGGGGGTGCCATGTGGCTGCCAGGAACACCCTCGACACCACGGACAAGGAGGGGGCAGATAAAGCCGGCACGAGCGGCTCGGCTGCCACAGGGACTGCGCAAAGCGCCCGCTGTGGCATGCCAGTACCATGGTCACCAAAGTTACGCTTGCTACAAGGCCACGCAGCTCGGGGACCTTGTCCATTGCGTCGACCAGACTCTTATTAGTCACCATCCATCACTAGTTCGACCAGTCGCACACTCCTGCGAAGTGTAGCATCAACTACAACTTCTTCTTATATCGTTGGGTATGATCTAGAGCTCTAATGGGTTACGGTTAGGGCAAGGTAGCATGGCAGGGTTAATCAGCATAGGAAAGACTACAAACTGGCAAAGTTTGAAAAGATTTAAAGATCAAATGAATATAGTTCCTTTGTAAATCATCTTTCTGTTCTAGAATGCAAATGAGCTGATTGCACTCACATGCAAGCCCTGCTAATGGTCAAACTTGGTGGAGGAGTGTTATTTATTAGTTCACACATGTCCAAAAATTTACAGGTCATTGGTGCACCCCTAGCTAGCAGTTCCTTCACAAACGTTCCGTTTTAATAGAAACTTAGCAGAGTTTTCCTGCTCCAAACTTGTACTGGACCATTAGATGTTTTTACATATTTGAACCAAATATGATCCCTTGGAGCTAAGGGAATTTACTAGGAATTTTTGAAAACCGGAAAAATAGGGTTGCTTCACAAAGTAAAAATTCTGGTCAAAAAAGAAATAATTATTCTAGCCAACATTTTACATTGGCCAATGAAATGTTTTTGAAGATTTTGAAATCATATGATACTCAGAACATGCGGAATAAGTTTTGGGGTTAATAGCTTATCCCAACTATAAGTTGCTTCACAACCCATGGTGATGCCATAATTCCCCAAAATAGAAAAAGAATTATTTGAAAGAGTTAAATATTGCAAATTATTCAAAGAAGTGTTTTGGCAAGATGATAAAGGTTTTGGGTTGCTTGGGACAAGAAATTAGAAACCCACAACCCAACTTGCTTGAAAGAATTTGAGAATCCACCACTTTGCAAGTGAAACTCCAAAATATTTTCAAAAGAAAAAGTTTGAAAAATCAGGGTGTTACAAACCTACCCCCTTAGGATGAATTTCGTCCTCGAGATTAGGTTGCTCAGGGAACAAGTATGGACATGCGGATCTCAAGAAATATTCTCTTTCCCAGGTGGCCCCTTCCTCGGTATGGTGTTCCCATAGTACATTGTAAAACTTGAGTACCTTACTCCGGGTAGTTCTTTCCATCTCATCTAACAAATTGTAACTCACTCATATCTGCATGCTTAATTGGCGGTGCAATTGTCACACCCTGTTTTACTACCACTTCTCTGTATTGTGAAAATGTGAGCTTGTTAAAACTTTTTCAAGACTAATGTGGTGAGTGCCATGATTGTCATTGTATGCTTGTGTGTTTGATCATCTCATGATAAAAACCCTATTTCACCATATTGCTTATTTCCAAAAACCATTACTTTTGATTTTAACTTATTTTATATTCCAAAACCACAAAAATAATTATTTTTACAACTATTTTCCTAATTAAATTGCATGTCTATTTCTGAGGCCAGAATTGGTATTCCAACATTGAAAAATACTTTTGTGCCTTAGAAAATCTGATTAAATTTGGAGATGATCACAAGGACATATATTGTCCATACATAAGATTTTAAACCCTATTGTATACTATAATTATTTGGATAAAACCCTGCAAACCATTTCTGTCTGTTTTGACCTTTTGAAATATTTCCAAAGGAAATATTCTCAATAAAATCCTAGAAAATTGAAGTAGTATCCCTAAGCCATATTTGGTGTCCACATAAAGTTTCACTTTGAGCCAAGGTGATTAAGGACCCCAAATAACCGTAAAACCCCTTCTGTCGATATTGAAGTTAGAGCAACTGTACATAGCAAAGTTTATCCAATGATGCTGATACTTTCCAGGAGTGCCTAATACCTCAAATGAGGGTTCCACACAAAAAAATGGGATTCGTGGGACTTAGTTTGCCCACACTCACTTTGGAAGGGACAGATCTGGTCAAATTGAAGTGTTTTCAAGTTTACAAAGCTAAACTTGCCCAATGGAGCTCAAACTTGGTGAAACCCCATGTTTTAGCGCCAAACCCAAACCTGTTAAGTTCCACCACCAGTGGTGGGGTGCAAACCCCTCAAACCACGAGAACCTTCTGACAGATGGGAAAAAGCCTTCTTAGCCACAGCTAAACCCAACCCCTTTGCTCCCAACTCATAGATTAGGTGGCTAGTATCTGAATCTAACCCCAGTCAACTGGCCCCTCTCTGGTTCAAAGTAGAAAGGCCAAGAACTCCAATTTAGGCTTCAGTTCAAGGCTGACAACACCAGTATTTCTTGTCTCCCTTGACCAGCCAAAGCTCCCACGAGACCCAAACGGATAGCTACACTCCCAGCCAGTGCCAGGACATGCTAGACACGTCCAAACTGCCTCAGAGCGCACCATCATGCCGTGGCATGCCAAAACTGCGCTCTGGGTGTGCTACAGGAAGCCACCAAGGTGGGGCGACACTCTCGGCCAGTTCGAGCCTCCCCTGACGTGTCCAACCTCTTCCCCGACAACCCCTCTTCGTCGAGCAACCATTAGGGCCCCTCCTCTAGCACGCCAGAGCTCGTGCGGCGTGTACCCGCGCGCACCAGAACCCGCCAATGTTGCGTGGCTACGGATGCTCGACTCCTCCCTCTCTCCCTCTGCAACGGATGGTTCTGGCAGTCCAAAACCATGTCCTAAGAAAGTGGTTTCGACCCCAGCTCCTCCCTGCACCCTCATGAGCTCCACGGTGAGTCATCGGCGCTCCCGAATGGGTCACCGTCACAGGCCTATAGATAGCCCCCCCTCGCTCCAGCACCCCTCAGATAGCTTCACCACGACCACTAGCACCTCCCTAGCCAAACCAGCAAACCAGCAGAGCCCCGGTGCTCGATATCGACCGAGGCCCCTCCGCCTCGGAGCTCCGGTCGATCTCCGGCTACAAGACGGCTCCTGCGCCCCTCGACCCACCAAACTGATCCCCTCAACCCCAGGAAGCTTTTCCCCAACTCGGTCGAGCATTTCCGTGTCTCCAGCCACCTCCTCGACCACCTCCGAAAACTCTTCCGTGACGGCCTCGTCGTCGTCGGTGAACCCCTGCCTCTCCGACGTTGTTCCGACCACCAATAGGTACGGGACGTCATGGCGAACCCATTCCAGTCCTTGTTGGGGCTTGAGAGCGTCGGCAGCCTCACCGGCGTGCTCCTCCTCCTCTCTGGCCAGAGGTAGGAGACGAACCCCGACAGGTGTGCCCCACCTGTCGGTGGACCAGCCTACTCCCCCGCGCTGTCCGGAGCCACTGACCACAGGGCCCCTTACGTCAGGTTCAAACCTGACGGCGCGCGCGCCTGGGCAGGCTGTTGGCTGGCCATGGTCTAGCCCAGTTCCAGGCCGAGCCAGGCCAGGGACATAGCCCGTTTTTATTTTATTTCAAAAACCTGATTTCTAAGATTTTTATAAAAACATTTACCGAGTGTAAAAATATAATTTTTCCACTATTATTCTTCTAAAAATATGTAGTATTTAATGATATGATTGGATGAATTTTTCAACAACTATTCTGTTTTACAATAATAAAAATGACTAAATTGGAATAGTTTTGCTTCTCTTTGGTTAATTTAAAAAATGTTCCTTCAAGAGAATTTGAGGCAAATATTTTTCAAAATGACAACTTAGATTTATCAGTTATAAAGAACATTTTTCAAACAACCTTGTGATTTGTTTCTGTATGAGCTATTTCTTATTTATTGTTTTATCGACGATAGATAATCCGTGTGATAGGGGAATCAGAGCGGAAGACCTCGAACACCCCGGATACCTAGTTGACCAAGGCAAGCAGCCCTATGACCATGATGGAGCATATGTTATATTTCATGCTAAGATAGCAAGTATTTTGGTTGCATATGATCATAAGTGTGGGTATGTCATTTGATATGATGTTACCGATGGCTCCTCTAGAGCACATGCATTGAGCTTGATCCTACCCCTTCTTGAGGTTCACTCTATTATCATGATGACAAGTAATACTAGAATAATAGCATGAGAATGATCTTGACATAAATCAAAGTTTATGAAAACCTCGTCGGGTGCCACTAATGCCTGAGGGTGATGATGAGTTAGGTGGCCACTTTTGGTGAAGCGGTGCACCCGGTATTTGTGTGAGTATGGTTTCGGCAATGGGATTAGATTTTGATGGGATGGGATTAGATTTATGATGGGATGGGATGGAAATGGGATTAGATTTGTGTGAGTATGTGTCGACGGTCCCAACCTTACCAGTACGACCATGTTACCCCTTATGGGATGGGGCTATGTTAATAACTCTGGTCGGTTCTAGCAAAGATACACATTACTAGTGGCGAGAGTGATGTGTGGTCACTCTCGTTATGGGGTCGTGCCAGGTAGGATGACTATGCCATTTTTATGAGTTCCACGCACACCGTTGGCCCCCGCATGGTTGATACTGTCTAGAGTCGATGCTCGTAAGACGTACAACATGTGGGTTGGGTACCAATCGAGTGGACCTCTTTGTCTAGTATCATCAGGGGAAATGCATTGACCGGGTACTTACCTCGGGTATGTTATATACCGCGAGTCGTGGATGATACAGAAGTTTCCCGGATCTCGTGGGTCTAGCGTACTACCTCTGCAGAGTGTAAAACTATTTGAATAGCCGTGTCCACGGTCAAGGACAATTGGGTAATCCTGCTTAAACTACTTTTAGTTGTTTCCGCACAAACCTAGTGTGTGTGAGTGGTGTCGAAAAAGGAGTTATGACCAAGTTTGGTGACTTGGCACGTAGGGTGAGCCCAGATGGTTCAGCCCTCGACAGATATATTCATATATGTAATCTGTTCTTCAAAAGTAATTCTTTAACTCGACGGATATTCATGATCAAACCACTATGATGAGTTCCACCAAAGATGCATATTATTGTTATTCTTCACTTTCATTGATCATATCATGGGTTATTTGCAAGTACATTCAAAGTACTCATTGGCTTGCTACTGGTTATGCTATTGACCAGACATGGAAGGATCGGAGATTGGAGATGAGTATGTCTTCAGAGACGCCCCTGCGAACTAGGACGCTTCCAAGTCAGAATGCCTATTGGTTTAGGCTTGATGGCATGGGCACCCGCTTAGCCCCTATGATTTCCGCTTCTAGTTGTATTTGAGTGATTTGGCCTCAGGCCCTGCCTTGTGAACCTCACCATTCAGTCTTGTGATGTAAAAATCGGTACTTGGATGTAAGACTCTTTTATTCGGAATCAGTGTTCGGTGAGCATTGATCTCTGGGATCACTGAGCACGGTAATCTCGAGTCGTAAGTCGGGGTCCCCACAAAGCTGATATCAGAGCCATGCTAACTATAGGAAGCCTTAGGTAGCATGGACGATAGCTGAGAAGACTAGTGCACATAGACCTTAACATGAGATTTTGCACCCACTAAAAACTTTCTAACCCTCTCCTCTACATCTTGTAAATGGCCGCCATACCTGAGATGCTTCTGGAGACGGGCTTTCCTCTACTTTTGAGCGATATCCTCGAGAAGTGTCAAGTACGCCCATCTTTCTCTACCACAAGCACTGGGTCAACGCCGACACCAAGGAATATCATGTGGACATGATAGTGAAGGCTAACGACTCCCCGGCTAGCTGGTTCTTTGAAGGACCACAGATGGAGGATCTAATGTTGGTAGTGGAGACTACAGCACGAGAGGCTCTCGTGCGACTCCACGACATCCTACCCGAGATGGCTGATGAGCCGACTACTCATCACGTACCCTTTGTTAAGGATGGGATGGACATGAGTTGGACACTCAACCCATCTTCTGAGGACGGGACGCCACTGATGTTTCAGACCTACTTCAGTCTCTCCTCTAACACTTCGACGAACCTTTTGATCAAGGAGTCAATTAGGATTCGCCAAGAGCTGCAAAAACTCAAGGACCTACTTCGCACGGAGAAGATGAAGAACCGCAAGGTGAAGAAAGAGCGAGCACCCGTAGGACCACCTGGTTTTGCCTTCCGAGGAGGAATACCACTAATTCAGGCCACTCCTCTTCAGAGTCGTCGCCTGACCGCAGAAGAGTACACCGAACTCTTCGCTACTTCGCCAACCAAGAGACGTCGTGATGGTCTGCTTCCATCTCCTACTCCTTCAAAGAAGGGAAGCACTAATGAAGATGAAGATGAAGATGAAGATGGAGACGAAGATCCCGCAGAACCCGCTTATGAGACCGCACAGTCGGCTGCTTAGCCTTAGCAGAGTAGGCAATTAAGAGACCTTGTATCAGTTTTTATGAACCATGAGTGTTGTGTGAGCATGTTGGATGCAAGTCGCAATCTGTCTTAGACAGCTTGTGAGCGACTACATCGCATGTTTCAAACTAATGCATTAGCTCTTTCAAAACCATTGGATTGAAATTTTCACACTAGCACAACACCAGATCCCTCTTTACTAGGGCATCATCCCTTATGATTTCATCAAGTGTGGAAAATTGACATGTCTACTCCCCTAACATGATGGTGAATGCAACTCGCAACAGCACCTTCCGCAACCCCGGCTCTGCCTCTTCAGGTCAGCAGCAAGGTACCGGAGGGGAAGCTCAAGCTAGAGATCACCATGAGTAGCAAGACGATGTTCCATCCGCACCGCCTCCTTCTAAAGCTTGACTATGGCTCATTTCCTTCAAGCTATTCGAGAGGAGCGTCAAGTCAACAATGCCGCTATTCAGCAGCTGACTCAAACCCTGGTGAACGACCTGCCGCAGAATGGGAATGGCAATGGTCGCTCTGCTCTCTCCGAGTTCATGCGAACTACGCCACCCATATTCATGGAGACAATTGAACCATTGGATGCCGATGACTGGATCCGTACTATCGAAGACCTACTCGCGCTGGTCAAATGCACTGATGACCGTGAGAAAGTTCTCTATGTTTCTCACTGTCTCAGAGACACGGCCAGAGCTTGGTGGGATGGATTTAAGATCATGCAAGCAGGGAAAGTCATCACTTGGGTTGTGTTCAAAGATGGATTCCGCGCTGCTCACATTCCTCCCGGGATGATGACCATTAAGAAGCGGGAATTCCGAGCCTTAAGGCAAGGCGGTGGATCTGTCAAGGAATATTTGCAGAAGTTCAACCTCCTATCAAGGTACGCGCCTGACGACGTCAACACTGAGGCCGCCAAAGTGGAACGCTTTATGGAAGGACTGCAGCAGTCACTCGAGTATCAGCTGGTTGTTTGTGAATGCCGGACCTTTAGTGATCTGGTTAATAAGGCCCTTATGTTGGAAGACAAGCGTCGTGCTATGGACGACACCCATAATCACAAGTTAATGGGTAATGGAGGACCGAGTAACACAAAGCCACGACCATGGCAGTCAGCTCCAGCAAGACCCAACTATCAGCAGCAACAGTACAATTATCCAACATTTCGCCAGAACTACCAGCCTTGGCAGGAAGTCAACACCAAGCCAGCAAGCAATGCGCCGAACAACGATAGAATCAAGACCAATCTTCCAGCACGGGTTACCTGTTTCGGATGTGGACAAATAGGGCACTATTCCAGGCGGTGCCCCAAAAAGAAGCCCGATGCTCCGCGCCCCAATGCGCCAAATCCAGGCCAAGGAGCACCAGGCAGGAATCGGGCTCCCCGCAATCAGCAATATCACAACAAGGGGCAGATTAATCATATTTCTGTAGAAGAGGCATAGGAAGACCCGGACTGCATTCTGAGTACGTTCCTCGTCAACTCTACCCCAGCAACAATATTATTTGATTGTGGTGCTTCACATTCTTTTGTTACGCAATGGTTTGTAGACAAATGTGGTTTAGAACCTACCTTGCTTCGTGGGCATATGGCAATTCAAACCCCGAGAGAAGTATTGAGGACCAACCTAGGGTGTAGGAAGGTCGGGATAATTATCAATGGGACGAGCTTCTCAGTGGATCTCATTGTGCGTAAGTCGCAAGGCCTAGAAGTAATTCTTGGCATGGATTGGTTGGGCAAGCATCAAAGCATCTTGGACTGTACCAACAGGGCCATTACCATGACAAGCGACCAAGGGGTCAAAGTCAAGTATGTCTCTCATCCAGTACCCGCTCGAGTACCATGGGTTAACAGCCTGTCAGAGAAAGAACTCGATCGAGTGCCAATAGTCTGTGAATACCCGGATGTATTTCCTGACGAGCTACCAGGGATGCCTCCTGGCTGAGACATCGAGTTCATCATTGAGCTCATGCCCGGATCAAGGCCAATCTATAAGAAGCCTTACAGTATGGGATCCGAAGAACTAGTGGAGTTGAAGAAGCAGCTGGATGAGCAACTCAGGAAAGGGTTTATTCTTCCGAGTGCGTCACCTTGGGGATCACCTGTTCTTTTCGTGTCCAAGAAGGATGGGACTATCAGACTCTGCGTCCATTACCATTCTCTCAATGAAGTGACGATTAAGAACAAGTATCCACTCCCCAAGATTGAAGACTTGTTCGATCAGCTAAATGGAGCTAAGGTATTCTCCAAGATCGACCTCCGATCTGGATATTACCAATTGAAGATCCGACCCGAGTACATACCCAAGACTGCGTTCATGACCCGATACGATCTGTATGAATGCACTGTCATGTCTTTTGGGTTGACTAATGCCCCAACTTACTTCATGTACCTCATGAACAAGTTCTTAATGGAATACCTGGATAAGTTTGACGTCGTATTCATTGATCACATATTAATCTTTTCCAAGTCCGAAAAAGAGCGTGAGCAACACTTGAGGTTAGTGTTTGAGAAGCTTCGAGAGCACCCGCTTTATGCCAAGTTCGGCAAGTGCCTATTCAGGGTGAAAGAAGTTGGATTCTTTGGTCATACCATGAAAGCAAGTGGATTGGCAGTTGATCCCTCCAAGATTACTACGGTAACCAACTGGGAATCGCTAATTGATGTCAAGGAAGTCAGGAGCTTCCTCGGAATCGCGGGGTATTACCGCAAGTTCGTAGAAGGATTCTCCCGCATCGTTCGACCCATGACTCATCTGTTGTAGAAAAGAAAGAAGTTCGAATGGACGCCGGAGTGTGAAGCAAGCTTCCAAGAATTGAAGAAGAGATTGACCACCGCCCCAGTATTGGCCACTCCAGATATCAGCAAGGAGTTTCTATAATATTGTGATGCCTCCTGGACCGGACTCGGTGGGGTTCTAATGCAGGATGGCAGGGTCATAGCATATCTGTCACGGCAACTTCGCCCGCATGAGGAAAACTATGCCACCCATGATCTCGAGTTGGCAGCAGTAGTGCATGCCCTGAAGACATGGCGACATTACCTTCTGGAAAAGCGATGTAAAATATATACTAACCAAAAGAGTTTGAAGTATATCTTCACCCAAAGGGAATTGAATATGAGACAACGAAGATGGTTGGAGTTAATCAAAGACTACGACCTCAGCATTCAATATCACCCCGGTAAGGCCAATGTAGTGGTTGATGCCTTAAGTCGGAAGACCAACACGTTGAACGTCATGCTCAAGGAAAGGCAACCCGCCTTATATGAAGAATTGGAGAACTTTGGGTTGGAGCTAGTGGAATCAGGATTCCTGGATAACCACGAAGACAAACCAACGCTGGTGGATGACATCAAGGAGGCCCAGAAGTGTCATAAGAGCATTGAAGGCATCAGGAAGAAGATTCAAGAAGGCAAATCCCCAGGATTCTCGGTAGATGTACAAGGAGTGGTGCGGCTTGGGCAACGATTATGTGTGCCCAACAAGGCTGAACTCAAGGACTTGATCCTATGGGAAGCACATGATACTTCCTACTCTATTCACCCCGGTGGTACCAAGATGTATCAAGACCTCCGAGAAAGATTTTGGTTGCATGGCATGAAGATGGAAATAGTGCCTTTTGTTTCCAAGTATGATGTATGCCAACAAATCAAGGCTGCGCATTAGCGACCTGCAGGACAACTACGACCTCTCAAAGTGCGAGAACGGAAGTGGGAAGGCATGGAGTTTGTTACCGGCTTACCAAGGTCTAGCAGGGGCCATGACTCTATATGGGTTATTGTCGACCATTTGACCAAAGTGGCCCATTTCCTTCGTGTCAACACCACATATGATGGGAACAAGCTGGCTAGTCTCTATATTGAGCTTATTGTAAGCCTTCATGGAGTTCCCAAGGAGATTGTATCTGACCGAGGCACGCAGTTCACCTCAAGATTTTGGAAGAAGTTCCAAGAAGCCCTCGGAACCAAGATCTCTTTTGGTGCCACTTTCCACCCGCAAACGGGCGGACAAACGGAAAGAGTAAATCAGATACTCGAAGATATGCTCCATGCATGCGTCTTGGCGCATGGAGCCAAATGGGAAGACTGTCTGTCGTTCGCTGAGTTTTCATACAACAACAGCTACCAGTCCAGTCTCTAGATGGCCCCGTTCGAAGTGTTGTACGGACCAAAGTGCCGCACCCCACTCAACTGGTCCGAAACCGAAGAAGGACTGATTTTCGGGCCGGAAGTTTTGCACAGAGCAGAAGAAAAGGTGCAGCTTGCCCGAGAGAATCTATAGACAGCCAAGTCATGGTAAAAGAGCTATGCGTATTCTCGCCGCAGGGATGTGGAGTTCCTTCCCGGAGATCTGGTGTACCTTCATGTCACACCTCTCAAGGGAACCAAGCGTTTCCACGTTAAAGGGAAGCTCGCTCCAAGGTTCGTTGGACCTTTTAAGATCACGGCAAGGCGTGGAGAAGTTGCTTGTCAGTTAGAGCTACCTCCGGAACTTTCGGGTGTGCACAAGGTCTTCCACGTGTCACGACTTTTAAGTGTCTTCAAGTGCCAAATCGTCCCTATATTTACAAGGACATTGACCATCAGGCCATTGACCTTCAGCCTCAGCTCACCTACCGCGAGAAGCTGAGCGTTGCACCAGAATCCGCACCATCAAGTATTTCAATGTTCAATGGAGCAACCATACCGAAGCAGAAGCAACATGGGAGCGTGAAGACTATCTCCAATCTGAGTTTCCGGACCTTTTTAGCACCTAGCTTAGGAATCTTGGGGACGAGATTCTTGTAAGGGGGATAGGTCTGTCACACCCTGTTTTACTACCAGTTCTCTGTATTGTGAAACTCTAAGCTTGTTAAAACTTTTTCATGACTAATGTTATGAGTGCCATGATTGTCACTCTATGCTTGTGTGTTTGATCATGTGATGATAAAAACCCTATTTCACCATATTGCTTATTTCCAAAAACCTTTACTTGCTTCTGATCAAGGCAAAACCCTAACTTGAGTTGCACTACATGCCGTTGATGGCAAGAAGTGCTTCTACTAAAAGTTGGTGATCTAATTTTAACTTATCTTTATATTCCAAAACCACAAAAACAATTATTTTCCTAATTAATTGCATGTCCATTTCCGAGGCCACAATTGGTATTCCCACATGGAAAAATACTTTTCTGATTTAGAAAAATCTGATTAAATTTGGAGACGATCAGAAGGACATATATTTTCCATACATAAGATTTTAATCCCTATTTTATATTGTAATTATTTGGATAAAACGTTGGAAACCATTTCTGTCTGTTTTGATAAAGTTTCTCAATAAAATCCTAGAAAATCTAGTAGTATCCCTAAGCCATATTTGGTGTCCACATAAAGTTTCACTTTTATCCAAGGTGATTAAGGACCCAAAATAACCCTAAAACCCCTTCTGTACACATTGAAGTTATGGCAACTCTACATAGAAAAATTTATCCAATGATGTTGAAACTTTGCAGGAGTGCCTAATACCTCAAATGAGGGTTCCACACCAAAAATGGGATTTGTGGGACTTAGTTTTCCCACACTCTGTTTGGAAGGGACAGATCTGGTCAAATTGAAGTGTTTTCAAGTTTACAAAGCTAAACTTGTCCAATGGAGTTCAAACTTGGTGAATCGCCATGTATTAGCACCAAACCCAAACCTGTTAAGTTGCAGCACCAGCGGTGGGGTGCAACCTCCTCAAACCACTGTCGAGCACCTTCTCACGGATGGGAAAAAGCCATCTTAGCCACAGCTAAACCCAACCCCTTTGCTCCCCACTCATAGATTAGGTGGCTAGTATCTGTATCTAACCCCAGTCAACTGGCCCCTCTCTGGTTCAAAGTAGAAAGGCCAAAAACTCCAATTTAGGCTTCATTTCAAGGCTGATAGCACCAGTATTTCTAGTCTCCCTTGACCAGCCGAAGCTCCCATGAGACCCAAACGGCTAGCTACACTCCCAGCCAGTGCCACAACATCATGGACATGTCCAAAGTGCCTCACAGCGCACCAGCATGCCGTGGCATGCCAAAACTGCGCTCTTGGAGCGCTACAGGAAGCCACCAAGGTTGGGGCGACGCTCTCGGCCAGTTCCAGCCTCCCCCGAGGTGCCCAACCTATTCCCCGACAACCCCTCTGCATCGAGCAACCATCAAGGCCCCTCCTCTCCCGTGCTAGAGCTCGTGCGACGCGTGCCCGCACGCACCAGAACTAGCAAAGGTTGTGCGGCCACGGATGCTCGACTCCTCCCTCTCTCCCTCTGCAGCTCCTCCCTGCACCCCCAGCTCCTCCCTGCACCGTGTCCTGAGACCGTGGATTCGACCCCAGCTCCTGGGACCGTCGTTTCGACCCCAGCTCCTCCCTGCACCCCCATGCGCGCCATGGTGAGTCACCGGCGCTCTCGAATCGGCTCACCATCGCGGGCCTATAAATAGCCTCCCCCTTGCTCCAGCACCACTCAGCTAGCTTCAGCACGACCACTAGCACCTCCCTAGCCACCCCAGCAAATCATCAGAGCCCCGATGCTCGAGATAGACCGAGGCCCCTCCGCCTCGGAGCTCCGGCCGATCTCTGGCTACACGATGGCTCATGTGCCCCTCGACTCACCAAACTGATCCCCTCAACCCCAGGAAGCTTTCCGCCAACTCGCCCGAGCATTTCCGTTTCTCTAGCCACATCCTCGACCACCTCCCGAAACTCCTCCACCATGGCCTCCTCATCGCCGGCAAACCCCTGCCTCTCCGACATTGTTCCGACCACCAGCAGGTAGGCGATGTCATGGCGAACCCATTCTAGTCCTTGTTGGGGCTTGATAGCGTCGGCAGCCTCGCCGGCGTGCTCCTCCTCCTCTCTGGCCAGATGTAGGAGACGAACCACGACAAGTGTCCTCACCTGTCGGTGGCCCTACCTCCTCCCCCGCGCTGTCCAAAGCCACTGACCGCAGGGCCCCGCACATCGCGTTCAAACCTGACGGTGCGCGCGCCTGGGCAGGCTGTCGACTCGCCATGGGCCAGCCCAGTTCCAGGCCGAGCTAGGCCGGGGACTTAGCCCGTGTTTCTTTTATTTTAGAAACCTGATTTCTAAGATTTTTATAAAAACATTTACCCAATGTAAAAATATAATTTTTCCACATTTATTCTTCTAAAAATATGTAGTATTTAATGATATGATTGGATGAATTTTTCAACAACTATTCTGTTTTACAATAATAAAAATGACTAAATTGGAATAGTTTTGCTTCTGTTTGGTTAATTTTAAAAATGTTCCTTCAAGAGAATTTGAGGCAAATATTTTTCAAAGTGACAACTTAGATTTATGAGTAAGAAAGAACATTTTTAAAATAACCTTGTGATTTATTTCTGTGTGAGCTATTTCTTATTTATAGTTTTATCGACGATAGAAAATCCGTGCGACGAGGGAATCGGAGCGGAAGATCACGAAGACCCCGGATACCTAGCTGACCAAGGCAAGCAGCCCTTTGACCATGATTGAGCATATTTTATATTGCATGCTAAGATAACATGTATTTTCGTTGCATATGATCATAAGTGCCGGTATATCATTTGATATGATGTTACGGATGGCTACTCCGAAGCACATGCATTGAGCTTGATCCTACCCCTTCTTGAGGGTCACGCTATTATCATGATGACAAGTAATACTAGAATAATAGCATGAGCAGGTTATTGACAGAAATCAAAGGTTTATGAAAACCCGTCTGGTGCCACTAATGCCCGAGGGTGATGATGAGTTAGGTGGCCACTTTTGGTGAAGTGGTGCACCCGGTATTTGTGTGAGTATGGTTTCAGAAATGGGATTAGATTTATGATGTGTCGACCATCGCAACCTTACCAGTATGACCACGTTACCCCTTATGGGATGGGGCTATGTTAATTATTATGGTCGGTGCTAGCAAAGACCCACATTACTAGTGGCGAGAGTGATGTGTGGTCACTCTCGTTATGGGGTCGTGCCAGGTAGGATGACTATGCCATTTCTATGAGTTTGAGGCACACCGTTGGCCCTTTCATGGGTGATACTGTCCAGAGTCGGTGCTTGTAAGACGTACAACATGTGGGTTGGGCACCAATCGAGTGGACCTCTTTGTCTAGTATTGTCAGGGGAAAGACATTGATCGGGTACTTACCTCGGGTATGTACCTTTTATATCTTTTTTGGGACTAACTTATTAATTCTGTGCCAAGTGCCAGTTCCTGTTTTTTCCGTGTTTTTGACTCTTTTCAGATCTGATTTTGGAATGGAGTCCAAACGGAAGAAAAACCCCAAAATGATTTTTTCCCGAACGGAAGAAGACCAGGGGGCTTTAGGGCCAAGCCAGGTGGGTTCCAGGGAGCCCACAAGCCCCCACTCCGCCACTAGGGGGAGGCGGCGGTGGGCAGGCTTGTGGCCTCCCTGGCCGCCCCCTGACCTAGGTCTTCGGCCTATAAAATTTCCAAATATTCCGCAAAAAATCAGGGGAGCCTCGAAAATACTTTTCCGCCGCCGCAAGCTTCCGTTTCCGCGAGATCTTATCTGGAGACCCTTCCCGGCGCCCTTCCGGAGGGGACTTTGGAGTTGGAGGGCTTCTTCATTATCATCATCGCCCCTCCAATGCCTCGTGAGTAGTTCACTTCAGACCTACGGATCCGTAGTTAGTAACTAGATGGCTTCTTCTCTCTCTTGGATCTTCAATACAAAGTTCTCCATGATCTTCATGGAGATCTATCCGATGTAATCATCTTTGGTGGTGTGTTTGTCGAGATCCGATGAATTGTGGATTTGTGATCAAATTATCTATGATATATATTTGAGTCTTTGCTGATTTCTTATATGCATGATTTGATACCCTTGTAAGTATCTCCGAGTCTTGGGTTTTGTTTGGCCAACTAGATCTATGATTCTTTCAATGGGAGAAGTGCTTGGTTTTGGGTTCTACCATGCGGTGACCTTTCCCAGTGGTAGTAGGGGCAGCAAGGCACACATCAAGTAGTTGCCATCAAGGGTAAAAAGATGGGGGTTTTATCATTGGTTTGAGATTATCCCTCTACATCATGTCATCTTGCTTAAGGCATTACTCTGTTCTTATGGACTTAATACACTAGATGCATTCTGGATAGCGGTCGACATGTGGAGTAATAGTAGTAGATGCATAAATTATCGTTCTACTTGTTTCGGACGTGATGCCTATAGAAATAATCATTGCATAGATATCGTCATGACTTTGCGCGGTTCTATTAATTGCTCGACAGAATTTTGTTCACCCACCGTCTACTTGCTTTCATGAGAGAAGCCACTAGTAAACACTACGGCCCCCAGGTCTATTCACATCCATCGTTTACATCTCCGCTTTTACTTTGCTTTGTTACTTTGTTGCCTTCATTTCTAACTTGGCAAACAATCTATAAGGGATTGACAACCCCTTCATAGCGTTGGGTGCAAGCTTTTGTGTTTGTGCAGGATCTTGAGATACTCTTCCGCCGGATTGATACCTTGGTTCTCAAACTGATGGAAATACTTACCATTGTTGTGCTACATCACTCTTTCCACTTCGAGGGAACACCAACGCAAGGCTCCAAGGCCACGGGGGAAATCCTTTGTATACTTTCCTAGAAGTCCCTTAAGGCCTAGCTGTAGCTGAAGGATTCCTTGTGCCGTCAACACAACTATTTCCTGGCGCCGTTGCTAGTGATACATAGCAAACATCAGAAGTATTTCTGGCGCCATTGCGGGGGAGGAGAAATCAAGATCTATCCAAGTAGGTCTCACAAACTCTTCTCTTGCATTTACTTTTGTTGCCAGTTGCCTCTCGTTTTCCTATCCCCCACTTCACATTTGCCGTTTTCATTCGCCTTTCGCCTTCGCCATTTCCCTTTGCCTTTTTGCTGTTCTCAATTTCAGGCAGAATGAGGAAGAAATTTGAAGGACGCTTGGTACAGGATTTGCAATGCTCAAAGTAGATCTACTCGTAAGCAATCCACTACCATCCTCCTTCGCACTTTCTATGTTGGAATTTCTCCTTGGAATACGTATATCCTTGATACCATTGTAGGTGGGAACTTCTTGGAGAGCCATACTGTTGACTCCTATAGAGCTATCATTAATTCGGTAGGCTCACCACCGCTCATGGTTAATGGAACTATCTTGACCTTGGAGCACGTGATGCAAAGGCTTGACGTTATTGAAAACAAAATTGCCACAGTTGAACTTATTGAGGATTTGGATAGAAAGATCCACAATCAAATTACTTAGTACAGATCCAAAGTGGGAAACTTTTTAAAAAATTTAAAGGAGAAGGAACTTATAGTTAATGATTCTTCTAGAATCGGCAAATTAGAATATGTCATAACCAACTTGGGTTCCGCTTTTGCCGTTGTGGAAAATAGTCTAAATATTACTCTCAAAAAGACCATCAAGCCTGTTTTTGTTCCTAGAGCTAGTGGTGAGTCATCTAATAAAGATGAAAATCTTAAGATGATAAATGATCACGCTACCTATGGTTTGAGCACCAAAGATGACTATACGTTATTCCATCACTTTCGCCTAGCTAAGGGCGTTAAACAAAAGCGCTTGTTGGGAGGCAACCCGATGAATATATCCTTTTTCTTTCTGTTTTGTGTTTTCCACACTTTCATAATTCTGTTATGATTGTGTTTTTTGTGTTTCTATTTGCGTTTGTGCCAAGCAAAACAGTTATGATTAGTCTTGGGGATGATCGTTTGGTCATGCTGGAAAAGACAGAAACTTTCTGCTCACGGAAAGAATTTTCATTTTTTTTCTGTAAGAGCTTTTGAGTTGATTCTTTTTGCTTCGGATTTCTACGCAAATTCTTCAGACTTTCGTACTTTTGAAGAATTTGCGAAGTACCAGAGGTATACGAAACATACAGATTCCTACAGACTGGTGTGTTGTTAACAGATTCTATTTTTGTTGTGTTGGTTGCTTATTTTGATGAAACTATGGATAGTATCGGGGGGTATTAGCCATGGAAGATTTAAATTACAGTGACCCAACATAAGCACAAGTAGAATTTTAGTTTGCTACAGTACCTAAGGAAGTGGTGGTTTGCTTTCTCGTACTAATGTTATCACGAGTTTCTGTTTAAGTTTCGTGTTGTGAAGTTTTCAAGTTTTTGGTGAAGTTCTTATGGATAAAGAGATAAAGAGTGACAAGAGCTCAAGCTTGGGGATTCCCAAGGCACCCCAAGAGATTCAAGGATGTGGTAAAAGCCTAAGCTTGGGGATGCCCCAGGAAGGCATCCCCTCTCTCCTCTTCAATCCATCGGTAACGTTACTTGGGGCTCTATTTTTATTCACCACATGTTATGTGTTTTTGCTTGGAGCGTCTTGTATCGTAGGAGTCTTTTTTTGTGTCACAATCATCCTTGATTCACACCTATAGAGAGACATGCACACACCATGATTTTGTCGAGCTTCACTTATATCTTTTGGTAGACAATTCAGCTCACATGTGCTTCACTTATATCTTTTGCGCTAGATACTTTTGCTCTATGTGCTTCACTTATATCTTTTAGAGCGCAGCGGTGCGTGGCTTGGTATTTTATCTATGCTTTGAAAGTAGTCTCAAAAGGCGTAGTTATGCAAAGGGATACGAAAACTTCCACCTTCATGTGCATTGAATAGTTAAAGAAGTTTGATTCATCTCAATTAGTTTTGAGTTGTGGTTATGGTAATATTGAAGTCATGCGAGTAAGGTTTTGTGGATCTTGAAATACTTGTGTTGATGTTAGTGATTCCCGTAGCATGCACGTATGGTGAACCGCTATGTGATGAAATCTGAGCATGATTAGTATATTGATTGTCATCCTTCGCGTGGCGGTCGGGATCGCGTGATGGTTTATACCTACCAACCCTTCCCCTAGGAGTATGCGTTGAATGCTTTGTTTCGATTACTAATAAAACTTTTGCAACAAGTATATGAGTTCTTCATGACTAATGTTGAGTCCATGGTTTAGATGCACTTTCACCTTCCACCATCACTATCTTCTTAGTACCGTGCCACTTTCGCCGATGCACAAAACCCACCATTAGCCTCCCTCAAAACTGCCACCATACCTACCTATTATGGCTTTTTCAAAGTCATTCTGAGATATATTGCCATGCAACTACCACCATGACATGTTCCACCACTTCTACATTGCCATTGCATGATGTTTCCATTGATGTCTATGCCATGCTAGATCATTGCCACGGTACACTACCGAAGGCATTCCATATAGACTCATCGTTACTCTAAGTTTTGAGTTGAAAGTGTGATGATCATCATTAATGGAGCATTGTCCCATGTGAGTAAATAAAAGAGGCCAAAGAATCCCACAAAAAAATAGGCCAAAGAGCCCACCAAATAAAAAAAATGAGAGAAAAAAAGAGAAGGGACAATGCTACCACTTTTTCCGCACTTGTGCATATTAAGCACCATGATCTTCATGATTGACAGTCTCTCGTTTTGTCACCACCATATAGCTAGTGGGAAATTTTCATTATATAACTTGGCTTGTATATTCCAATTACAGGCTTCCTCAAAACTGCCTTAGGTCTTCGTGAGCAAGCAAGTTGGATGCACACCCACTAGTTCTCTTTAAGAGCTTTCACATACTCGTATCTCTAGTGCATCATTTGTATGGCAATCCCTACTCATTCACATTGATATCTATTGATGAGCATCTCCACAGCTCATTGATATGCCTAGTTAATGTGACTATCTTCTCCTTTTTGTCTTGTAACCTCCACCACATTCCACACCATCTATAGTGCTATAACCCTCGCTCACGCTCATGTATTGCGTGAGAGTTGAAAATGTTTGAGAAAGTAAAGGTGTGAAACAATTACTTGGCCAATACCGGGGTTGTGTATGATTTAAATTCGTTGTGCAATGATGATAGAGCATAGTCAGACTATCTGCTTTTATAGGGATAACTTTCTTTTGGCCTTGTTATTTTGAAACTTCATGATTACTTTGCTAGTTTGCTTGAATTATTATTATTTCCACGTCAATGGAAAACTATTGTTTTGAATCCAATGGATCTGAACATTCACGTCACATAAGAGGAATTACAAAGGACACCTATGCTAGGTAGCATGAAAGCATCAAAAATTCATTCTTATCACTTCCCTACTCAAGGTCGAGCAGGAGTTAAGCTTGGGGAAGCTTGATACGTCTCAAACGTATCTATAATTTTTGATGGTTTCATGTTGTTATCTTGTCTTCCTAGGTTCTTTTATGTACCTTTTATATCTTTTTTGGGACTAACTTATTAATTCAGTGGCAAGCGCCAGTTCCTGTTTTTTCCGTGTTTTTGACTTTTTTTGGATCTGATTTTGGAACGGAGTTCGAACGGAAGAAAAACCCCGAAATGATTTTTTCCCTAACAGAAGAAGACCAGGGGGCTTTTGGACAAAACCAGGTGGGCTCCAGGGAGCCCACAAGCCCCCACTCCACCACCAGGGGGAGGCTACAGTGGGAAGGCTGGTGGCCTCCCTGGCCGCCCCCTGACCTAGGTCTTTGGCCTATAAATTCCCAAATATTCCGCAAAAAATCAGGGGAGCCTCGAAAATACTTTTCCGCCGCCGCAAGCTTCCGTTTCCGTGAGATCTCATCTGGAGACCCTTCCCCGCACCCTGCCGGAGGGGACTTTGGAGTTGGAGGGCTTCTTCATCATCATCATCACCCCTCCAATGACTCGTGAGTAGTTCACTTTAGACCTACGGGTCCGTAGTTAGTAACTAGATGGCTTCTTCTCTCTCTTGGATCTTCAATACAAAGTTATCCATGTTCTTCATGGAGACCTATCCGACATAATCTTCTTTGGCGGTGGGTTTGTCGAGATCCGATGAATTGTGGATTTGTGATCAAATTATCTATGATATATATTTGAGTCTTTGCTGATTTCTTATATGCATGATTGGATATTCTTGTAAGTCCCTCCGAGTCTTGGGTTTTGTTTGGCCAACTAGATCTATGATTCTTGCAATGGGAGAAGTGCTTGGTTTTGGGTTCTACCATGTGGTGACCTTTCCAAGTGACAATAGGGGCAGGAAGGCACACATCAAGTAGTTGCCATCAAGGGTAAAAAGATGGGGTTTTTATCATTGGTTTGAGATTATCCCTCTACATCATGTCATCTTGCTTAAGGCGTTACTCTGTTCTTATGGACTTAATACACTAGATGCATGCTGGATAGCGTTCGACGTGTGGAGTAATAGTGGTAGATGCAGAAAGTATTGGTCTACTTGTTTCGGACGTGATGCATATAGAAATAATCATTGCATAGATATCTTCACGACTTTGCGCGGTTCTATCAATTGCTCGACAGTAATTTGTTCACCCACCGTATTCTTGATTTCATGAGATAAGCCACTAGTAAACACTACGGCCCCCGGGTCTATTCACATCCATCGTTTAAATCTCAGCTTTTCCTTTGCTTTGTTACTTTGTTGTTTTCAGTTCTCACTTGGCAAACAATCTATAAGGGATTGACAACCCCTTCATAGCGTTGGGTGCAAGCTTTTGTGTTTGTGTAGGATCTTGAGATACTCTTCCGCCGGATTGATACCTTGGTTCTCAAACTGAGGGAAATACTTACCGTCGCTGTGTACATCTCCCTTTCCGCTTCGAGGGAACACGAACGCAAGGCTCCAAGGCCACGGGGGAAATCCTTTGCATACTTGACTAGGAAGTCCCTTAAGGCATAGCCGTAGCTGAAGGATTCCTGGTGCCGTCGACACAACTATTTCCTGGCGCCGTTGCAAGGGATACACAGCAAACATCACATACTACCTCTGCAGAGTGTTAAACTATTCGAATAGTCGTGTCCACGGTCAACGACAGTTGGGTAATCCTGCTTAAACTATGTAGAGTTGTTTCCGCACAAACCAAGTGTGTGTGAGTGGTGTCGAAAAAGGAGTTGTTATGAAAGTAATGGTATGTCCAAGTTTGGTGAGTTGGCACGTAGGGTGAGCCCGAATTGTTCAGCCCTCAACAGATATATTGATATCTGTAACCTGTTCTTCAAAAGTAATTTTTTACTTGATGCATATTCATGATCAAACAACCATGGTGAGTTCCACCAAAGATGCATATTATTGTTATTCTTCACTTCCATTATTCATTTCATAGGCTGTTTGCGAGTACCTTCAAAGTACTCATTGACTTGCCACTGGTTATGTTATTGACCGGACATGGAAGGACCGGAGTTTGGAGATGAGTATGTCTTCGGAGACGCCCCTGCGAACTAGAACGTTTCCAAGTCAGAATGCATGTCGGTGTAGGCTTGATGGCATGGGCATCCGCTTAGCTCCTATGATTTCCGCTTCTAGTTGTATTTCAGTGATTTGGCATTAGGCCCTGCCTTGTGAACCTGGCCATTCGGTCTTGTGATGTAATAATCGGTACATGGATGTAAGACTCTTTTATTCGGTATCTATGTTCGGTGAGAATTGATCTCTGGGATCACTGAGCACGGCGATCTCGACTCGTAAGTCGGGGTCCCCACAACAATACACTTCCTTAGCTGTGAGATGTGAAAGACATCATGCACATCTGACAATTCGGGCGGTAGCTCTAATTGATATGCGACTCTGCCCGGTCTCGCAATCACTGGAAAGGGACTGATATACCTTGGTGAGAGCTTTCCCCGTGTGTGAAACCTTTTTACACCTCTCATGGGGGTTAATCGGAGGTAAGCATATTCTCCTGGTACAAAGGTCACTTCCCGGTGCTTTGGATCATAATAGCTTTTCGGACGGGACATGTATGCCTGAAGGCGTTCCAAAATGTCTTTGACCTGTTTCTCGGCCTCCAGCATCATGTCTGTTCCAAAGATGTGACTATCTCCTGTTTGGGACCAGTTCAAAGTGGTACGACACTTTCTTCCATATAATGCCTCAAATGGTGACAGCTTCAGACTTGTCTGATAGATTATGTTGTAGGAAAATTCCTCATAAGGTAGGCTATCTTCCCATTTGGGTCCATGGGTGAGAGCACATGATCGAAGCATGTCCTCCAACATTTGGTTAACTCTTTCTGTCTGTCCACCAGTCTGAGGATGGTATGATGTGCTGTGTTTCAGCATTGTTCCCGAAGCTTGATGTAGTCGTAGCGAGAATGCCGAGGTGAAAAGAGAGCCTCTATCTGAGGTTATCGACTTGGGTACTCCATGGAGGCTTACTATCCGGGACATGTATAACTGTGCCAGCTGGTTGACGTTGAAAGTGGTCTTTACAAGAATAAAGTGGGCTACTTTAGTGAGCATATCCACAATGACCCAGATAGCATCATTGCCCCTTGTCGACTTGGGTAGTTCGACAATGAAGTCCATACATATGTGTCCCACTTCCACTCAGAAATTGGTAAAGGTTGTAGTAATCCTGTGGGCTTTTGGTGTTCTGCCTTAACCTTGTTGCATATATCACAGCAAGCGACATAATAGGCTATATCCCTTCGCATTCCTGACCACCAAAATGTCTTTCTTAGATCTTTCTACATCTCCCTACCTCCTGGATGAATAGAATATGTGGAATCATGCGCTTCTCTGAGTAATTGCTGTCTCAGGCTATCCTGGTCGGGGACGCATATCCGTCTCTCGAACTATAAGATGCCTTGGTCATCCACTCGGAAGGATTTATCCTTCCCTTTTGGCAGCGACTCTTTGATCTTCCTGATTCCTTCATCTGATCCTTGAGCTTTCTTGATCTCTTCTCTGAGGGTGGGAGTAATTTCCAGGGTCTCTAGAGTAGTTGGACCCCATAGTATCATGTTGAGCTAACAAATTCTTCTTGCAGTGTCGGATGCATACTTCCCATTAATGTATTTACCGTGATTGGCTTTCTACTAAGAGCGTCTGCAACCACATTGGCTTTTTCCGGATGATAATTGATCCCAAGGTCATAGTCCTTGACTAGTTCAATCCATTGTCGTTGCGTGAGATTCATATCTAGCTGGGTGAAAATGTACTTAAGACTTGTGGTCTGTGTATATTTCACACCGTTGTCCAATAAGGTAATGCCTAAAAATTTTCAAGGCATGAAACATGGCTGCTAGCTCCAAGTCATGTGTGGGGTAGTTCTCTTCATGCGGTCGTAGCTGTTGAGATGTGTATGCTACAACCTTTCCTTCCTCCATCAGCACCTAGCCGATCCCTCGTCGGGAAGCATCACAGTAAATGTCAAAGCTCTTGTGGATGTCTGGAAGGACTAGGATAGGTGCGGTCGTAGTGTTGTCTATAGTTCCAGGAAACTGCTTTCGCATTCTGTCGTCCAGACGAATCTCTGATTCTTCTTGAGCAATTCCGTCAGTGGCTTGGCTATCTTGGAGAAGCCTTCTATGAATCGTTGGTAGTAGCCTGCCAATCCCAGGAAGCTACGGACTTCGGTGACCGAGACTGGTGTCTTCCAGTTTAATATTGATGTTACCTTACTGGGGTCGATGGCCACACCTTGTTCTAACAGGACGTGTCCCAAAAATCCCACTTCTTTTAGCCAGAACTCGCATTTACTAAACTTGGCATACAGTTGATGGGATCTAAGTCTTTCCAAGACATCACGGAGGTGTCTCTTGTGTTCTTCTTCATCCTTAGAATATAGTAGGATATCAACAATGAACACCACCAGAAATTTGTTCAGGAAATCCATGAAGACCTTGTTCATCATGCTCATGAAATAGGATGGAGCATTCGTCAGACCGAATGACATGACCGTAAACTCATACATGCCATATCGGGTGGTGAACGTTGTCTTGGGTATATCTTCTTTTCTGATTTTCAACTAATGATACCCGGTCTTGAGGTCAATTTTGGAGAATACTCATGCTCACTCAACTGGTCAAATAAATCATCAATGCATGGGAGCGGGTACTTATTTTTAATATTGACCTCATTTAGTTGACGATAATCTATGCACATTCGCAAACTTCCATCCTTCTTCTTGGCAAACAATACAGGTGATCCCCATAGTGAGATGCTTGGACGGATGGATCCTTTGAGTAGCAATACGTCCAACTGCTTCTTTAGCTCTTCCAACTCTGGACCTGGCATACGGTAGTATTTCTTGTAAATTGGGCAGTACCGGGAACCAATTCAATCGCGAACTCCAACTCCGCTCGGGTGGCATTCCTAGTAATTCCTCGGGAAACATGTCTGGAAATTTGCATACCACCGGAATCAAGTTCATGTCCGTGACATCCTCTTGATATGCCATTCCTTTCCTTGACTTCATCTGGTTGGCAAGTATTTGGATGGTTTGTTCGGCCGGATTAACCAGTGTCACAGTTCTGGTGGCATTGTTGATACACACTTGATGGGGTGTCAACCAGTCCATTCCCAGTATCACATCTAATCCCGAGGATTCGATAGCAATAAGTTCAACTGGAAATGTAGCTCCTTGTCTCAGTATTTCCAGATGTCGGTATGTGAGATTTGTTCTAAGGATAGAGCCACGGGATTGTACCACCATGATCTTATGCAACAACGAAGTGGAAAATTTGTGCACGGTGGCAAAACTCATCGAAATAAATGAGTGGGAAGCCCTTGAATCAAATAAAACTACTGCGGGTATGTTGTTAACAGGGAATATACCGAGAACGACTTCTGGAGCTTCGCACGCTTCCTTGGCGGAGATATGGTAGACGCATCCTTGATTGTATTTAGGGTTAGGGAAGCGTCCAATGGTGTTGACCTGCGGCTTGATGTCAAAGGATGGTTTCCCGTTGTTGGTGGGACACTTTTTTGCATGGTGTCCACTTTGGCCGCAAGTGAAACAGGTGTTGTTGCAGCGGCAATCCTCTAGTACTGGTCGTTTGCCGAAGGCCTTGTTCTGGCTCACCGTCTTGTTGGTATTGTTACTATTGTTCCAGGTAGGCTTGTAGATGGTGGCGTTTGGTTGCTAGGTACGCGCCTTCTGTGCAATCTGTTCCTTGTTGTCCTTCTTGGGTTCAAACTTCCTCTTGCGGTCATCGTACCCGGTCTTAAGCTCTCGTTCGGCTATGAAGGCTTTGTTCACAAGAGTCTGGAAGTCTGGAAAGTCCAGCATATAGAGCTGACAACGGAGGGTATGGTTCAGACCTCCTAGGAAGCGGTCTATGTTCCTTTCCTCAGTGGATACATCATGGGTAGAATATTGTGCCAGATTGTTGAACTTGTTCAGATACTCGACTACTGTCATGCCTCCTTGTGTAAGAGCAAGGAATTCTCTTTGCTTCACCTTCATTATACCGGTAGGGATGTGATATTTGCGGAATGCTTCCTTGACCATTCCCATGTAATCTCTTCTCCACAGGGTCATGTTGCCTTTGTGTTATCCCACCATATAGCTGCTGGCCCTTCTAAGTAGTTAGTGGCAAAAGGAACCTTGTCTACTTCATCGCAACGGGCTATTTCTAGTTTCTTTTCCATAGTCCCCATCTGGTCATCGGCTCCAATTGGATCCACGGCTTGGCCAAAATTGGGAGGCTTAGTGCGCTGGAAGTCTGACAACTTGGAACGTGCCCCGTTGTTGTTATTCTGGCCTACCATAGCCTGCATGCTTCTCAGAAATTCCATAAGGTCCTGATTCCTCTTTTCCTCACATATTCTCATGATCTTCTTAGTATTCGGTGCCTGGGGTGGTGGAGGTAGTAGGTCCTCTGGTTGTTGACCTGCCTGTTTGGCGGATCGACGGATAGGGGTTCCATCGTCGCTTTGGCTACAACTTCCTTTCATCCTAAATTATTGTTCCCATTGCAAAATACTGAATCAATGAGCAACATCCATAAGGGAAAAGCATGGTCATAAAACACCAGGAAAGAGTTCACATGGAAAAGCGAATAAGAAAGTAACATAACTATGCAATACGACTGAACATTATTCATGGCACGCTAGAAGGGGAAACATCAAGACTAGACTACTCATACGGCAGTTGACATATGCAAAGATGCATGCTCCACAACTCCAACCTCGACTCTAGTGGCGCGGATGGCACGAACAATGAAAGACTGTTGACTCCTCGTCATCGGATCTTGAGTCAGAATCTGAACTGATGTTGTCGTCGTCATCCTCCGGACCAAAGGCCACACGATGACGCTGACGAGACAGTCCTGCTTCCGAGGAAGGAGGAGCATGACGCCTCAACATAGGAGCAACAAGAGTGGCAAGGAGTGAGGCCCACTCAAAAGAGGTCTCACGACGGCTGCCAGACGAAGGGCCTGGTGGCACTGAAGAGATAGCTGGAATATCAAATCCATGTGGTGGTGGAACTGGTGGTGCATATGGGGGTGGAACAGTGGAAGGGGTGGAGGTGGCATTGAAGTTGCGACAACAAGTGCCGCCTGGAGACGGGACTGCTCCTCAGCCAGGGCTACAATCATACGGTAGTTGGCGCTCATGTAGCGAGATAGCATAGCTGTCGCAAGGTCATAGGCCGGGTCTACAGGAGCGAAAATGACTCGCCCTGTCGAAGGCGACAGGGTGGGGTAGTGGAAGAAACTGGATTGCCAGTGAGAGCCTCCACTTCAGCAAACTGGATTGCCATCTCTAGAGTAGAAGCCGTTCCATCCTTAGTAGAGCAAGAATAGCTACCAATATACGAGCTGGCAACGAAGTAAGCCTGAGCATAGTACTCAAACACGGACTCACCAAGCTGCTCCCGAAACACCTGGTACACCGGTTCCTCGCCGTGAGGGTATACTCGACGCCAGACGTTCCCAAGCAGTGACGGAAAGGAGTATGGTGCAGGATCATACTGAAAATGATACGGAACTGGTGCCATCTACACTCACAAAGCCAAAGGATATCAAAACAATGAATCATGATCCATGCCATGCGACAATCAAATGCAGCACTCAAAATGCAGCAAGCAAATGCATAATCACGACCCTATACTACTCATCGTGCTAACGCGGCTACTAGGGTGTCCTACAGTTAGCATGGCTCTGATACCAAGCGTTGTGGCACCCCGATTCAAAGAACCGGATTACCAATGTTTCCATCCCAAAGAACATGTCTTCTGGAAACACTCAACAACTAGTAACCGAACTGAGCTGACTTTATTGATAGCATAAGGTTACAAGCACATATCTTACAATGATAGCAAGGCCAAGGCACCCTTGGTGCTGCAATAGTATCTACATTATTTATGAAAATAGTGGGGCCTTGAGACTACTAAGTACTTCTATGACGTAGCGGAACATAGCGGCAGCTCCATACACAGGGACACTGTTGTGGACACTTCCTATTACAGACCATCAGGACCTCCTTCATCGGCTTCTCCTGCATCTGGCATGATACGCCAGGTGAGTACCTGGAATGTACTCGCAAGCTCACAATAACCAAGTAATGCAGAAAACAATAGCATGGCAACAAATTATAAATAATACCACTGGCTATACCGATTATCAAGTTACTCATGCCCGTGGTTGTCTCACAACCACCCGGATACTCATCAAGCATCTCCACTCGTGTGAAGAGCTCTTCCATCATTACTAATATTAACATGGTTGACCATCTACTAAGGTCTAGTCGGGTTGTCCATTTCCGTGGACTCGTCTATCCGAATAGGTTTGACACTCTGCAGAGGTTGCACACTTTACCCACACTATGGAGCACTAGCCTCGTGATCCCATTCGGGTGGACCAGCATTGCTCCAACGAAACCTGTGTGACCCGTGACTGTCTCATCGTACCACCGGCAATCATTCTCCCCCGGAGTCTTGCCCTGGGTGGCCCTGTGTCCTCATGACACCTGCCACCGTCGTGGCCAAACAAAAATGTCCCAAACGGGGACGGGTACCCCAAACAACTCAACTGGCTCACAAGGTTATGGCCGCCTACCGGGCCAGGGTAGCACGCCTACATAACCTTCCCTCTCTGGTGGTACTGGTGAAAGAGCACGCGATTAGCCCAAGTCACGGCCGTCCCATATCGGCAAGATGTGGTTGTACGGTTATGCCCAGACAGGTGACTCTAGATCAACCACTAAGTTATCGCAAACATAGTGATTTATAATAGTAAGTAAATATTTCTATTTGTAATTTGTTATGCATTTATTTTATAGCAAAATAAGTGAGCATAATGCACGAAAATATGCTATGCTATGCAATACTACACCGCATGGATATAATGGCTTGTCTTGATCAGTGGGGTTATTCAAACACTCCTGGTCTTCAAAGTTTCCTTCTGAAAATATATTTGAAATAGCAAAAGAAAATAAAAATTCACATAAAACCTTTTTATTAATCAGAAATTCTATGAGTGTAAGAAAAATACCAAACTTTACCAAAAAATAGAGGGGAACAGTACCAACGCAATGCAAAAAGAATCAAGTGATTTGGACTTAAGAATACAAATATATAAATGGTCAAAGTTACTTGTCAATTCTGAAACTAAAAAAAGAAAAATCTCCTCACAAAGGCCACGTCGAAGACATAAAGTGGAGGGGGCGCCTCCACTTACCGCTTCGGGCGGGGCCTCAGCCACTGGCAGGTGGGGCGTGCCTCTTTTAAACAGATAGAGGAAGGAGGAGACACGGACGCGGCGGCTCTCCGGCGACGGTCGCCGGCGCTAGAGACAACGGCGATGCCTGAAACTAGGGGTAATGGAACGGCTGGTCTACGACGAGCACGCACGTAACCGCAACACGACGAGAGATGGACTGACGGCGTCGTCCCCTACTTCTCTGGCGGCGGCGGCTTCGGGTTGTCGTCGAAGACGGTGATGCTGGCGGAGATTCGCTTGGGCAAGGGGTCGAGGAGCACTAGGGGAAAGCCCTGAGCTCAATGGTGTGGTTGAAAGGGCTCTTGGAGGGTGGTTGGAGCTAGCGACGGAGGGGCTGCAAGCGGCGGAGCTCCGTCGATGACTCAAGGCCAGAGGGCCTCTTGGCCTTGGCTCGCTCTTTGGAGGGCCAATTGGAGGTTGCAGCAGGGGGATGGAGAGCTCGAAGGGGTCGGGGCGACCCTGAAATTGGCCGGCAACGAGCTCGGCCGATCTCTCCCGAAGTGGCGAGGATAAGCTCGACCACTAGAGCAGGGGGTGAGCTGGCCGTCATGGAGCAACCTAAGGTGATGGAGGAGGGCAGAGAGTCGATGGGATGCCTCCTATGCCATCAAGGGCCCGCGGACGACCATAGTGGTCGGAGCCGACTGTTCGGTCCCTGGAGGAGATTGGCAGGGAGCGGCGGCGACCTTCTCCGGTGAACCAGGGCCTTCTGGAGGTGCCACGCGGCTGCCAGGAACACCCTCGACACCACTGACAAGGAGGGGGCAGCGAAAGATGGCACGAGCGGCTCGGCTGCAACAAGGACTGCACAGAGCGCGTGCTGTGACATGCCAGTACCGTGGTCACCTTGGTTACGGCTGCCACAAGGCCACGCAAGCCCGGGGACCTTGTCCATTGCGTCGACCAGACTCTTATTAGTCACCATCCATCACTAGTTTGACCAGTCACACATTCCTGCGAAGTGTAGCGTCAACTACACCTTCTGCATGCAGACTTGGGGAGGATCTAGAGCTCAAATGGGTTAGGGTCAGGGCAAGCTAGCATGTCAGGGTTAATCAGCATAGGAAATGCTACAAACTGGCAAAGTTTGAAAATATTTGAAGATCAAATGAATATAATTCCTTTGTAAACCATCTTTCTGGTCCAGAATGCAAATGAGCTCATGGCACTCACATGCAAGCCCTGCTAATGGTGAAACTTGGTGGGGGAGTGTTATTTAGTAGTGCACACATGTCCAAAAACTTACAGGTCATTGGTTCACACCTAGCTAGCACTTCCTTCACAAAGGTTCAGTCTAAACAGAAACTTAGCAGAGTTTTCCTGCTCAAAACTTGTACTGGACCATCAGATGTTTTTACATATTTGAACTAAATATGATCCCTTGGAGCTAAGGGAATTTATTAGGAATTTTCTAAAATAGGAAAAATAGGGATGCTTCACGAAGTGACAATTCTGGTCACAGAAGAAATAATTATTCTAGCTTACATTTTACATTGGGCAATGAAATGTTTTTGACGATTCTGAAATCATATGATACTCAGAACATGTGGAAAAAGTTTTGGGGTTAATAACTTATCCCAACTATAGGTTGCTTCACAACCCATGGTGATGCCATAATTCCCCAAAATAGAAAAATAATTATTTGAAAGAGTTAAATATTGCAAATTATTCCAAGAAGTGTTTTAGCAAGATGAGAAAGGCTTTGGGTTGCTTGGGACAGGAAATTAGAAACCCACTACCCAACTTGCTTTAAAGAATTTGAAAATCCACCACTTTGCAAGTGAAACTCCAAAATATTTTGAAAAGATAAAGTTTGAAAAATCAGGGTGTTAAAGAAATCTGGATCAGCCTACCATAACCTTCGTGGCTAGGGTAGTAGTAGAACGAGCGGCAATTAACTCCTGCCGACAAGTGCCGGAGTTGAACTATTGCCTATCGAGCTGCCAGCTGGATGGCTTCGGGCTCATAGGAAGCTGACCTTCTCATGAACCGATGGGGACGCTCTTGGGTGATACTCCTTCCGTAGATGTGTATTGTGTCCCAGAAGTGACGAATGTCACCACTTGTGCGCTCTTGGTACACAACATACTCCGGAGGCTCTTCCATGGCAAACTTTCTTGGTCTGCAGCAGTGGTTTCATTGTGCACAGTGGGGCCTGGCATCTTGGGTGCTTGTGGTCATGTTGTGTTGTGCTGAACAATCGCCCCCTTTATAGAATGGAGAACAAAGTCTTCTTTCGCAAGATTGCGAGAAGGACAAAAGGGTCGTGGTCACTGACGTGTGACCATAGGGCTAGTCTGATAGGTTGGGCACCGCCTTGCCTAAAAGTGTTGGCAAACACTATTCAGCTACTGGTTAGGGCAGACTTGACTAGCGGCTATGACACTGGTTTGATGGGTGGTATTCTAGTGCTTATTGAGCCGGCTAAGATAGGATTAGCCAACGGTCAGCCTAGCTCTGATACCAAAGTTGTGGGGACCGGATTTTCGGGGATTTTAATTTCCCTTCAAATGGCCCTTAAGTATACCAGCCCCATGAATACTGTTAGCTGGCACACGTTTCCTTGATAGATATGTCAAAATACATATTCAGGTACATGACCAAAGTGGTCTAAGGAGTACATCAAAAGGGTTTCTAGTGGTTGATGGCGGAAGCGTTACATGGATTTCCATCTCCTTGAGGACTTCGTTTCCCACAGGAACAGCTGATCCGGTTAACTCCTATCTCGCTCACTCTTGTCCTTGAAGCCTATGCCTCAAGCTTCTCGTCAAGCACCTCCTCTCCTAGCTTGCAATCTGGCCACGACAAAAGCCAGGGACAACCCAGTGAGTAATTTGAATGTACTAGCAAAGATATAACTTGCGGGGTTATTCATACACACATAATGATATCGTTATACTGCATCAACTCAATTTACTACTCAAGCATTAGTAGTTAAGTAATAATCATACTGAAGGTTATTTAAACAATAATTAGGAATATTAACATGGGGTAAAAAATAAAGCCTGCCGCAGTCAGGCGCCTCAGCGACACCACCTAAAAGGCTTATCTGATATAATAACAAACCTGCCATAGTCGGGCGTCTGAGCGAAACCACATAAAGGGCTTATATGAAATGATAACAATCATGCCACAGTCGGACATCTCGGCGACACCACATAAAGGGCTTATATGAAATGATAGCAATCATGCCACAGTCGGGTGTCTCAGCGACACCACATAAAGGGCTTATATGAAATGATATCAATCATGCTATAGTCGGGCGTCTCACCGACACCACCTAAAGGGCTTATATGAAATAATAAAGAATATCCAGGAGGTAGAACCGTCCCAGGGATATTCACAATAAAAATCGTAATGGTTAGTTCAAAGAAAATAATGTTTAAAATTATCCACCATGTTACCTGATTAGTCTCATACTCCGTTAACTACCTTCGAAGACCAACACTTAGACCGACACTTGACTAGTCAACCAACGTCCTTGACCGTGGACACGACTACTCGAATAGTTTTGACTCTGTAGAGGGTGTACTCTTTATTCATAGCCCACGGTTTTAAAAATCACTATGACTAATTCCATGTACGGCATTTTAGAAGTGCACACTTAGAATCATCACACACCCACTTTACCTCCACGAAGCCCGGATTGACCGAGGCTACACTGCCAACGTAAAACCATAAGACAGGGAGGCTCCGAGCTCGACTAGCATGGGATCAATAATATTTATATCTCGTGCTTACGGGGGGTGCCCTCCCTTCCGACCCCTGACCGGAAACACCCATGCCCCCTGACCCGATTACTCGAATTATACCACGGCCGTGGATAGCTTCATCCCGACCCCTCTACTGGTGTGTGAATGATACTAGGTTTGCAACTGATTACACCGAATCCATTATCCAGGAAACTATGGTAGCACGCAAATAAGGAGACATACTGACAAGACTAAATCTAGGGTCGATTTAGGAGGTTTAAGTAATACCTTCATGATTAGTACATACCATGTGTAAACAGAGTCACTACCCACCTAACATGCCTCATTGACCACTCTCGTCCACGAGATGTCAATCCCACGGTCGTGTCTCCACAAGACACCGAATCCCATCCGGTGGGCATCTAGGGTAGGAAGGAGTGACCACTGTCCATGCAACACAATCATATAAATCCTCACTCCCAATCTCATGGAGCCATATGCATGATTTGCCACATGAAATAACACCACCACTATAACATAACCTTATGTTACTTTCACCAAGCAAACACACATAACCAAGCTAAAAGTAGGTTCAGGTAGCTTGCCTTCCAAGTGTAGAGAGGTGGGGTTCACCACAAAACTTTAGTAAGTTTTAACTCCACTCTTCAAAGCCTATTTAAAAATATATGCTAATTAATACAAAATTTAAAAACAGCACAAAAAATTCTCTTATAAAATTTGCACATAAATACTAATATAAACTAGGCAGAATTTGAAAGAGGTGAGAAAAAGAATCAACTCATTTGGAGTTTTGTGTAAAAAGTTATAGCCAGTCAAAGTTGTGGTCAAAATCTATTTTTAAAAATCAAAAAGAAAAGAAAAACGCTTTGTGTCAAAAGACACTAGCGCAGGAGGGAAAACGTACTTGGCAAAAGGTCCTTCAACTTGCGCGGGCTTACGCTGGGGCAGAGACGCTGACTCACGGGTTCCACGAGCAGGTTCGACTCGGGTCTCCTTGTTCCTCCTTTGACTGAAGGAAGGGAGAACTCCGGCGAGGCTCACCGGCGACAGGAACCACCGTTGGAGGAACAGAGGGTACCGGCATGCTCAGGGGACCGAAGAGCATCCATTTCACTGCCTTGGGGCTGCGGCGGCTACCAGAATCGACCAACCCTTCCTCCAGGGCAGAGGGAGCTTTGGCTCCGATGGGGCACTCTCTAGGAGGGGTCCTAGGTGCATGGCGAGGGTTGGCGCAGCTCCGCTAGGTCTAGGAGGTTCCAGAGGTAGGCTCAAGCAGGGGAAAAGCTTATTTATAGGAACGAATCGACCCGAGGGGCTACGGTGGCCGAAGGTCACCGGAGTTGGGAACGAAGGGGACCTGGCTTAAATTGGGCCTTGGGACGCTGGCTGAGGCTTCGGGGGAGTGGCTTGAGTCGACGGACGGCCTTGGGGCTCATATTTATAGACGGGGTTGTCGGTTCCTGCGGCAGAGAGGATAAGCTCGCGGGGGAACAGCCTTTGGTAAGGGCACAGGGATGGGGCCGACGCAGTGACGGGTCAAGGGGGGATCTGGCTCGACGCAAGGGTGGTCCAAGGTGCAGGTGGCACGCTGGGGGCATTTGGGCGGCACTGTGATGCTGCGATGTTGTGCTGCTACTGCAGTTTGATGACGGGCGGTGCGGCTGCGGCGAAGCAGGTGCGGCAGGGGCAGTAGGAGCAACAGGGGCACACAAGGAGCTCTTGCGAGTGTGCCCACGTGCTTATGTTGCTACGGGTGACGAGGGGGAGGCACGAGATGTGATGCGGCGACTCAGTCTGGTGGCTGCAAAATGCGCCCTCTAGAGCATGCTCAGGCATGCCTGCCAGGTGCTCGAGGAATTGCTACAGCTAGCTAGGGACTTGGGTTGGTGGTGAAATGCTCCAGGTTGACTAATGGCCTTACCTTCGGTCTGCTAGACATGCTAGTTTGGTCTAGGGCTCAACTCCACCGTGCAAACAAAATACCATGACATTTTTGGTCAGGGACACCAGGTGTTTGACAGAATGTTAATGGAATCTAGGGGCACTTGCAAGCCATGGAAATTTCCAGACATAAGTCTCACGGGATGGGCACAAGGATGACAGGATTAGATTTAGCAACTCAACAACTTCACAATGCAATCCTAGTAAAAATTCATTTCTGGACAGAAACAAAATGGCAATGCAACAGGGGTTAAAATAACTCCAATGGGGTTGAAGGTTGGTACTTAAGGTTTCATTGGATGGACTATATGCACAGAAATTCTCAAGAGCATTGGGGACGGAAAAAGTGGGGTTGTAGTTCAAAAGGCCAATCTCGTCCAACACACAAAACAAGAAGTTGTGCTCAAATATTTCAAAAGACAATCATATATTTTTGCAGAAAACTCATTCCTATAAACTTCTTAACCTCCAAAAATTTTTGCAGAATTATTAGAGACTTTAATTAAGAGGTTCTAGTGTAAAGCACCTATTTGGACCCGAACAGAAAAGATGGCAAAAAGCAATATTTTACCACAATACTAAGTTGCGTTTTTGCATAAAACTCATTTGTACGAGCCCCTTGGCTACTACAAATTTTGGTAGAATTTTTGGAGACTTAATTAAAGGGGTTGTAGTGCGAATCTACAATTGGACCAGAAAGTAAGATTAATTAATTTGCTTAATCCTATCAAAACACTTGGCTATATTATTATATAAAGTTGATTCTAAAACATAGTAGGTAATTGTGAGGCTTATGATGGAATTTTTAGAAGAGGCTAGCAGGTAGCTGCAGTTCAAAACTGGACCCAAAGAAAAATAAAAACATGTTGGAATAATAGAGTTGGGAGATAATAATTAAGAAAAATTCTTTTCTTAAATAAACAGTAGAGAGGGAAATATTTGAGTCAATCCTCAAGTCACACAAAAGTTCTCAAAAAGTTTTAGCTCATACAAGAGTTATTCATAAAATAAAGAATAAGAGAGTTTTTGAAATCAACAGAAAACCCAAAAATCAAAATTAAACAATATTTAGGCCAAATTTATTAAATAAAAATCATGGCAAAAATTTGGGGTGTTACACAAATTTCGTCGCAATCGGAGTCCGTTTGATACCCGAACGGTCGACCGTAGCGGCACCGTCATCGCTTTATTGTCGGACGTTTTTTTCGTGATTTAAAATATCATGTCGGGCCGCAAATCTCCCTCTCCCCTAGCCCAACCTATTCTACACGGCCCAACACCACTCACCTAGCCTACCCCTCCGGTTTGGACCGTCCGATCGAGATCTGACGGCGCGAAACCGGTGCAAAACCCCCCTAACCTAGCCCACTTCCATATTTATACACCACCCTAAATAATTAGGGACAAAACCCTAACTTATAGGTCTTGTCCCGCAACCGCCGCCATCCAACATCTCCCTCGGGATCCTCCCCGTAGCCTCCCTCGTTTTAAGCCTCCACCGGCCATATCCATGCCCTCCCCTTTGATCAAGATCGTCCAGATCAAAATCAGACGGCCCAGGGCGCCTCTCGCAGCCCCGCAGCTCTCCTGCTCCCGTAGTCTACCCGATCCCGATCTGGATCGAGGGAACGACACCGTCTCCCGTGCCGGCGACCACCGGAGCCAGTCGGCGAGCAGCCCGCCAGAGCCAGGCCGACCCCTCGGCCTTGCGCTCCTCCTTTCTTTTCCTCTCATTCCTCCTCTAATCCTCTCCTCTCTGGTGTTTCTCCCTGTCAGGAACAGAACGAAGCCGCTGCAGTCCTGCCTTGGCTGAGCTCAAAGCTCCAGCGCGCTGTCGCCCATGGGAACCGCCGTCATCAGGAATGGATTCCCATGCACGGAACACGTTCCCCCTCGTACAGGACGAACTCCGGAGCCCCATAGCGTCGCTGTTCTCGTGCAGCTTCACTGTGGTTGACCCGCATGAGCTCGAGTTGAACATGTTGATCCATCCTCTGCATCAGGCAGAGGAAGGGGACACCCGCGTCCCCACACCCCCGCCTTCACCTCTATACGCCAGCTGCAGGCCGGGCCAGGTCTGGCCATCGGAGCTGTAGGTATGGAGCTGCCAGATCTGGCATGTCTGCTTTTCTCCTTTCTCTGCGCCTTTGATACGTCTCAAAGTATCTATAATTTTTGATGGTTTCACTCTGTTATCTTGTCTTCTTTGGATGTTTTATGTACCTTTTATATCTTTTTTGGGACTAACTTATTAATTAAGTGCCAAGTGCCAGTTCCTGTTTTTTGTGTGTTTTTGACTCTTTTTAGATCTGATTTTGGAACGGAATCCAAATGGAATAAAAACCCCGGAATGATTTTTTCCCGAACGGAAGAAGATCAGGGGGGCTTTGGATAAGCTAGGTGGGCTCCAGGGAGCCCACAACCTCCCACTCCGCCACCAGGGGGGAGGCGGCGGTGTCAGGGCTTGTGGCCTACCTGGCCGCCCCCTAACTTAGATCCTTGGCCTATATATTCCAAAACATTCAGCAAAAAATCAGGGGAGCCTCGAAAATACTTTTCCGCCACCGCAAGCTTCCGTTTCCGCGAGATCTCATCTGGAGACCCTTCCCGGCACCCTGCCGGAGGGGACTTTGGAGTTGGAGGGTTTCTTCATCTTCATCATCGCCCCTCCAATGACTCGTGAGTAGTTCACTTCAGACCGACGGGTCCGTAGTTAGTAGCTAGATGGCTTCTTCTCTCTCTTGGATCTTCAATACAAAGTTCTCCATGATCTTCATGGAGATCTGTCCGATGTAATCTTCTTTGGCAGTGTGTTTGTCGAGATCCAATGAATTGTGGATTTGTGATCCGATTATCTATGATATATATTTGAGTCTTTGCTGATTTATTTCATGAATGATTTGATATCCTTGTAAGTCTCTCCGAGTCTTGGGTTTTGTTTGGCCAACTAGATCTATGATTCTTGCAATGGGATAAGTACTTGGTTTTGGGTTCTACCATGTGGTGACATTTCCCAGTGACAGTAGGGGCAGCAAGAGACACATTAAGTAGTTGCCATGAATGGTAAAAATATGGGGTTTTCGTCATTGGTTTGAGATTATCCCTCTACATCATGTCATCTAGCTTAAGGCGTTACTCTGTTCTTTTGGACTTAATACACTAGATGCATGCTGGATAGCGGTCGGCATGTGGAGTAATAGTAGTAGATGTAGAAAGTATCAGTCTACTTGTTTTGGACGTGATGCCTATAGATATAATCATTGCCATAGATGTCGTCACAACTTTGCGCAGTTCTATCAATTGCTCGACAGTAATTTGTTCACCCACCGTCTACTTGCTTTTATGAGAGAAGCCACTAGTAAACACTACGACCCCCGGGTCTATTCACATCCATCGGTTACACCTGCGCTTTTACTTTGCTTTGTTACTTAGTTGCTTTCAGTTCTCACTTGGCAAACAATCTATAAGGGATTGACAACCCATTCATAGCGTTGGGAGCAAGCTTTTGTGCTTGTGCAGGATCTTGAGATACTCCTCCACTGGATTGATACCTTAGTTCTCAAACTGAGGGAAATACTTACCACCGCTACTCTACATCACCCTTTCCGCTTCGAGGGAACACCAATGAAAGGCACCAAAGCCACGGGGGAAATCCTTTGCATACTTGCCTAGGAAGTCCCTTAAGGCGTAGCCGTAGCAGAAGGATTCCTGGTGTCGTTGCTGAGGAGCACATCAAGATAATTTCCCGACAACGTGCCTATTTCTGGCGATATTGGAAGGTCTTTTGTTGCAGTAGCAGCGTTCGTGGAGAAGAAAACCCGCCGCCTACTTAGTATTTGTAGCTCTCCCCTGCACTCATATCACTTGCACATGGATAGCCGAGTTGGCTAGTGCTGCTGTAATCAAGCAGGAGATCGTGTGTTAAGTCTCCACGGGTGCATTATTTCTCAAGCATTTTTTCCCTCACTCGAGGATTGTTTTTTGCATTGGTTCACTTAAAATAGAGCTCCTTTTCTGTATGTAAACACCAACGTAGCTTAGTGGCTAGCACCACCCGATTCCATCCCAGAGATCTGGGGTCCGAATCCTAGCTGTCAGTATTATTATTTTTATCAGGGCTAGGAATTTTTCTAATCCAGGTTATAGGCATATTTAAATCATCCGTAATTTTTAACCGTGCGACTGGTCACGAAGAGTTCTATATGCAACTTGGCTTGAATTTCACATAGATTAATATTTTCCAACTCTCATGCTTAATTAAAACTGTTAGACGTGTTGTTTGCATTGGTTTGTGAGTCGACGTGATCAAACGGTTTAGGTCGTAGTTAATTAACCGTAGCTCCGTTGGAGATGAGCCATATATGTAAATGGACCAGGACGACATGTAGTTTCACATGAACCATTTTGTTTTTCTGTTTAACAGACATAAAATGTGATTAGGACAAATCTGGACAGATTTAGGATTTAACACATGGGGTCGTTTCGGAGATGCTATATGTCGTTTCCGGACTCATTTAAAATGCCTAGATAGGTAGGTTAATTTGTGCTTCACCCCTTGCCATGTTTAACAACATTTAATATTGCCGTGGAAATCAATGGGAGTGAAATAAATAATGAAACGTGGAGTTACGTCAATATGCAACTCGTTGCATACTGAGCTTCACTTAATGTGTAGCGATTGACTGTGTGAATTGCCATGCCATGTCCCTCATATTTTCAACTGATCGTGCATCATATGTGAATTGCATCATCTCGTGCATGTGCCATGGTGAATATCTGTGTTGATGCTTGTTTTCGGTTTTCTTCGTCTAGATAGAGTTCGGCAAGCGTGTCGGAATGCGAGGATCCGTTCGACTACATCCGTTCATCTCGTTCACGGAGTCGTTCGTCTTCCAAGCGGGATCTCAGGCAAGATGACCATTTCCCTAGATACCATTACTATCATCACCATGCTATGTAGCGACCCGACTCAAGACGAGTCAAGCCTCTGGTGTTTCCGTACCATCCCAAGATCATGCTGGTACACACTCAGTACATAATGTCTATATTCAAGAGTTCAATCACACAACTTTATTAATCGAAATCTCATAAAGAGTACTTTATTACAATAAAGGATTACAATAAAGTGGCTGAAGGCCATCTCATGAGATATCTAACGAAGACTAGTGGAAGCATCAGGTAGACGAGTCCATCCGACTCCAAGGGCATGTCGCTGAGCGTAGATCGTAGCCTCACTCCTGGTTGGAAAAGTACTCTACAACATGATACGTTGCAGCCGTGTAGGTCAGCATATTGAATATGCCGGCAAGTCATCAAAGAGAGGAGTACAAAATAATAATCAACTATCTCTACATGCATATTTGGCCAGTGGGGCTAAGTTTTGCATAAAGCCAGTTTTATCCTACAACAAGAGGGGTTGGAAGCAAAATATTACTACATTGTTTGTTCTTAACGAGATGGTTCCGCCAACCAATTCTCGTACCCAAATAGTTGTTAACACCCACATCATTATTAAGTTGTGTCGAGAGTTCAGGGAAAATTCAATGCCTTCGGCTCAAGTTGTCCATGTCCGTGGACACGGCTAATCGATTAGGTTGGGCACTCTGCAGAGTTTTGCACCCGTTCTCCACAAGATTTGATCGCCTCCGGGTTTGTCCTCGCACTTCAGGGTGTTTGAAGACCGGATGATCAAAACATGGTCTTTCAACGGGTCCCTCTGAATCCCTGTCGGTGCCCATCCATTCCTACCGTTCTTCTACATCTGCTAGCACCGCCTGTCCAGAGTCGCCGTGTTGTCCAACCAAGCCAGAGCCCATAATGACTTGTGGCTGTGCAGGTAAGCCTTGAGTCTTGAAGTCTCCGTCCGTCTCTTCGAGCCTGGGTGAAGCTTTCCGCAGGATGTCATGGCCTCTCCAGCATTCCGGGCATCCACTGGTTTCTCCAGGGAGCCGATCAACCGTCCTTCACCCAGAGTTGTATTGCGTCCGAGGTCTTGAAAATCTTGTCTCAACCGGTCTTGATTACTTAATCAACTTCGCATCACTCGTGTTATGCACTCAACCGAAAACCCGTCTACTGAAGCGTAGCAAATATAAAATTGTCGTCCCGGGGCCAAGTATCGGGATTGTTGTGTGCCTACCACATGATACTACAACTTATACTAAAGTTTCCAAGTACCTAGGCAGCATGCAATTGGGCAAAGAAAGGTGAACTACCATGCATCAAAAACATAGGAAAATAACATGATCAAAATGACTTGCCTTGATGATAGTTGTCTTGCTCGAGCGCTTCTAAGTAACACGCTTCGCACTCCGGATGATCTACCGATACAAACACAAAACACACCATAAGCACTTCAATCAAGCAACAAATAAAAATAACATAACAAGTAAGGATTTTCTAAAGCCTAAGTAAAAGAATTTAACACGCGTCACTATGGCAGAAACTTGTTTCTGTTAAAACCACCAGTAAAAATACTTTAAAAAATTTGAAACTTCTACCACAGTAAGAATTAATCACTAGGAAGCAGTAGCAAAAAGAATCAACTCAAAATCATTTTTTAAACTCCTGGAATAGGCAAAACAAGGTTTAAACTAAATCTGATCTAACTTATATTTGAAAATTTCAAACATAGACAATTTATATGTTTTTAAAAACTACAGAACAATTGGAGTCTACCGGAACAAGAATCAATATCATTGGACTACGGGATCAAAAGTTATGGCCAAAACAAAACATAAACTTTTCTGTTTTTGTAATTAGACAGAAAAAATGAAGCTAATTAGCTAACTAACATGGGGTATACGTGGCACACTACGATAGGCTGCGGGGTTGTTTGTTGCAAATGTTAGGAGCAAACGACCTAGTTCTAACCGAAACTACTGGCTAAAGAATAAGTGAAATAAAACCGACGGTTTTTCTGGGCTTAACCGAACAGTTACCCTACTTCTAATCTACACCATCGAATAAGGATCTAAGGGCTACTAGAAGAAAAAGAAAAAACAACAGAGAGAAGAGGAGTTACCGTGGCTGTGGGAGACAACTTGTAGCGACCCGACTCAAGACGAGTCAAGCCTCTGTGCTTCTGTGCCATCCCTGGATCAGTATGCTGGCACACACAGTACATCAATGTATATATCAAAGTGCAATCACATGTAAATAGCGTAAAACAGATATATACCTTAATTATCTCAGCGGAAGTGGTCAAGGGATTGGAGTCCCAATAAACACCAACGGAAAGTTGAGTGTAGACCGTAACCCTGAATCGTACTCTTACTCGTCGAAGAAAAATATCTGCAACATAAGACGTTGCAGCCGTGTAGGTCAGCATATTGAATATGCCGGCAAGTCACATAAGAGAGGGGTGAAAAGTAATCTTCTATGCTATATGCATATATGGCGGGTGGGGCTATAAGTTTTTAGCGAAAAGCAAGTTTTCTCCTACATCAAGAGAGGGGCTAAAAGCGAAATATTACTACGTAGTTGGTTGTTAATGAGATGGTTCCGCCAACCAGTTCTCATACCCGAGCTATCAATAATTCCCACATCAAATATATTTAATGGTGTTGAGAAATCCAGATAACTTCAGTTCCTTTTGCTCAAGTTGTCCATGACCATGGACACGGCTAATCGATTAGGTTTGAGTACTCTGCAGAGTTTTGCACACGTTCCCCACAAGATTTGATCGCCTCCGAGTATGTCCTCGCACTTCAGGGTGTTTTAAGACCGGATGATCAAAACATGGTCTTTCAACGGGTCCCTCTGAATCCCTGTCGGTGCCCATCCATTCCTACCGTTCGTCTACATCTGCTAGCACCGCCTGTCGAGAGTCGCCGCGTTGTCCAACCAAGCCAGAGCCCATAATGACTTGTGGCTCTGCAGGTAAGCCTTGGGTCTTGAAAATATCCGTCCGTCTCTTTGAGCCTGGGTGAAGCTTTCCGCAGGATGTCATGGCCTCTCCAGCATCCCGGGTCATCCACTTGGTTCTCCAGGGAGCCGATCAACCGTCCTTCACCCAGAGTTGCATTGCGTCTGAGGTCTTGAAAATCTTGTCTTAACCGATCTTGGTTATTTAATCAACCTCGCATTACTCGTGTTATGCACTCAACCGAAATCCCGTCTACTCAAGCATAGCAATATGAAATTTGTTTTCCCGGGGCCAAGTATCGGGGTTGTTGTGTGCCTACCACATGATACTACAATTTATACTAAAATTTCCAAGTACCTACTCAACATGCAATTGGGCATAGGATGGTAGAACTACGATGCATAAAACATAGGTGATACATGATCAAATGACTTGCCTGGTATTACTTGATGAAGATAGTCGCTCTCATAATCCTGATAATTCTACTCGCCACACTCCGAGCAATCTATCGTAAACAAATAGCATTCAATAAACATTCATGCCAAAAAGGAAGAACCAAGAGAACATAAGAACAAAGCATGTCTTGGTGCAAAATAACAACGTACTAAGGTTTAATAAAAAAAAGATAGGGCCTTATGGTGTTGTAAAAGGAACGGTGGAAGGGGTCAACCCAAAAGACTCAAAGGATGATCAACTATTGCTATATAAGCTCGACTTGCATACACTATGGGAGATGATCAAAAATATTGGGAGAACAACATGAATGTTGTTTGACAAATAGTATAAGACATAAGAATTTATTTGTAGAAAGAATTTCTTGAAGTGGAGCACTACAATGCAAGTTATAGCGAATTGAAGTATGAATAGAATTTGAATTCCATAAAGGTCAAAAGTATTTGAATTGGAGCATAGTTGTTATGAATAGGAAAGTACATAACACTAGTGTTTAGGGGCAAAAGAAATCAATGGAAAAGGTGCTACTGTTTGCAAGGTAAGATCAAATGAATGTTCGAATACAAATTTGAATCACTCAAATTTGTAAGGTTCAAAGGTCGAAACTAATGATGTACTGAATATAGGAGATCAATATGAGCGTGTACAAAAAAGAATTACTAGATTTGAAATAACGGATCAAAAGATACAAATATTTGAATATAACATTAACTCGGCTTAGAACGATGTGAACACTTTTGGGCACTAATAGATAAATCTGATTTGATCAAAATTATAAGTTGAAAAGTTAAAACTAATGATACAAACTGGAAGATTACTTTGATACGAATCCGAAGCAATTGGATTCATCTAAAACAGAGCTACGGATAAAAAGATATGATCAAAAGAAGTTTGAATATGAATATTAACAAATTTCGAAATTTGAAAATTTCAAAAAGTTGATATGATAGGTTCACATGATAGGTGGGATCAAGACGAAACTCTAGGCGTTGGTTTCATCTAATTCGGATAAACGAGTAAAAAGTTATGGCTATTTGAAAAATCAGGGTCAAGCTGTTTTACGGAAGAAAAGTGCTATGTCTAAAAGAATTTTAGTACTAATGTGGAAATACGAAGACTAATTAATATATCTAATTACTCTACCGTATACTAGTGTAGGAATACTAGTCTAGAAATAATAAACTACGGGAGTATAAAAAAAATACGTAGTGAAATACCTTTAGAATGGAGAGTAAGAATTAATTCCGATGAGGAGACGACTTCCAGAAATCCCGCCGAAGAGAAGGAAAAAATATTTTTATTTAATAAATCTAGTTAAACCAAAAGATCGATTTAACCCGAAATAGATGATTTTTGGATGCTCCTATGGATCTATATTTATAGGTGGAAGGGAGGTCTAATGGTCCATAGATAGGCAATGTGGGACTAAACATATACGTAGTGTAGGGAAAATAGAAAGAAAAAGAGGGACAAAGGTGTCTCATGGGCCAAAGGAATCAGCCGGCCACATGAGTAGTACGGCCAAGCGCGTCCTTTGTTTTTTTTTTTGCGAACGAACAATTTTTTTTAAACAGAGAACAAAAACGTATAAACGAAAAAGAGAGAACATTTTATATAGACATATTATATATCAATATTTTTAGAATAAAATTTTCCAAAACATGAACATATTTTCAAAACCAAAAAAAATACTTTTTTAAAACATTATTTTTTTGCAATAACTTTAAAATGAAAAGGAATTTGAATTTCAAATAAATTTCAAATACTTAAAATTTTAATCAAGACATAGTCTCTGATTTTGGTGGGTCATTTTCCTCCTCTCGTTTGATTTTTTTTAATCAAAGGGTTTTGAAAATATTCAAACTCAAAATTGAAAAGGGATTCAAAATAGAAAATTTTGGGAAAGTCATTTTATTCCCTCTCATTTTTTTGAGAAGTTTCAAATTCCACTCAAGTTTCAATCACACAAACAAACAAACAATCAATCTAATAATTATATTAACATTCCAAAATTTATAATTTTGGGATGTTACAAACTACCACACTTAAAATGAATCTCGTCCTCGAGATTCGAAGAGGATAGAAAGAAAGGTTAGGGTTTGGGGGTCTTCTAACAAATCCAACTTCCGGCAAGGTGGGATGCTACCACACTTAAAATGAGAGATACTGGTCCCTCAAAATTTTAAGAATCCTCTGGGGTTTTGGCATCTGACTCCTCACAGTCTTCATATCTTCCGTTATATTCATAACGTCTCCATCAAAACGAGGGTCCTTCTGTTGATATAAGCTTCTTCCTTTGCTGGGTCTTCTTAACTGACAGTCTCGTGGTCAATTCTAAATAACATATCGATGGTTCTCATGCTGGTCTACCATTTGTGGTTATCCTGCAGAGAGAAGGGTCTTGGCTTCATCCTCACCGTAAAATTTCCTACGCGTGACAACGATTGCCATGTACATGGGCGTTCATTATACCATTCTAAGGCTCAAACAAAAGCTTCAAAGGACGTCATCTCTCACTATGGGTAAGTCTCTTAGATTTACCATTCCGAATAGCAAGAGAATGACAATAGTAAGTCGTCATGGTGGCCAAGCCATGTCGCACTGAAATCATTACCTTGTATAAGGCTTAGTGAATCTCGTATTCTAACACTTGGACATCCTCACAAGCGTTGCAGAGTTTCTCTTGTCCACGAACGAAGTTCGGATAAACCATTGGTTCTGCAAGCTGAACAAAACATATATCGTTTCTTCATCACTCTCAAGTTGTTGTATGCTCCTAAGAAAACGTTTGTTTTTACAAGTTTCCTTCTCCAAAAAGATAGTACTTGATCCTTGTTAGTCCCGGGGTCTGTGGGTTTCAGGCATACTTGGGGTAAATGTGACACGCCGCTGGGTAGTGCGTGGTTCCTTCACACAAGAAACAAGTCACCTGACTAGTTGGGCATTCATTAGCTTGTTGATTCTCTTCACAATGAGTGCATCCATCCTTGTGTTCCTCCTGGGTGTGTCCTATTTGTCCACAGATCTTGCATGCACAAGTCTTCTTCTTCGAATTATCATAGCACTTCTGAATAAGTCGGGATCTTAACAGAGTCTTCTTGAATTCGTCCCAAGTTTCTGCTCCACTAAATCCTTGTATGGCATGATGCATTTTCCACCAGATAGCAGCACTTTGGGTAAAGTACTGGAGAGCGTGTTCCACTTCATACTTCCTTGAGATCAAGTTGCTCCCGAAGTGGTTCTCCATGTTCTGAATCCATATTTCAGCCTCCAGTTGGGTCATTGGTCCAGAGACTACAAGTCCAGCTTCATACTCCATCTGGTAGGGTTGAGGTTTTTGGGGATGAGACGGGTAAGAGAGAGGGAGAAACACATAATACAAACAATATTTTTGAGAATAGGTTTTATTTGTGGCCGTCGGAAAACACACACCAATGACGGCTCACAATTCATCGTATCTAACGTGAGTATATAAAAGGGGTTTGTTCTTCTAATGGTCATATAGATATTCGAACGCTTCAGGGTCTTCGAATTCTTCGGGGTCTTGAGAGTCTTCAATTGGTGCTACTCCAACTGCATGATGAAATCCTCTTTACTTTGAAGTGGGAGCCGGTTGATCCTTCACATGGTCAAAGGGGAAAGGGCATTGCCTAACTATTTGAGGTGAGAGAGAACGTTTGATGAAATCAGAAGAGATGAGAAGTAAAAGGTGTTCTTGAAAAATAGAAATTTTGAGAGAACCTTTCCTAAGAAATTTCCAGTTTCTAGGGTCACGTCCTACAGTCAACATGTGCTCTGATACCATTTCGGTAGCGACCCGACTCAAGACGAGTCAAGCCTGTGTGTTTCTGTGCCATCCCTGGATCAGTATGCTGGCACACACAGTACATCAATGTATATATCAAAGTGCAATCACATGTAAATAGCGCAAAACTGATATATACCTTAATTATCTTAGCGGAAGCGGTCAAGGGAGTTTAGTCCCAATAAACACCAACGGCAAGTTGAGTGTAGACCGTAACCCTGAATCGTACTCTTACTCGTCGAAGAAAAATATCTGCAACATAAGACATTGCAGCCGTGTAGGTCAGCATATTGAATATGCCGGCAAGTCACATAAGAGAGGGGTGAAAATTAATCTTCTATACTATATGCATATATGGCGGGTGGGGCTATAAGTTTTTAGCGAAAAGCAAGTTTTCTCCTACATGAAGAGAGGGGCTAAAAGCGAAATATTACTACGTAGTTGGTTGTTAATGAGATGGTTCCGCCAACCAGTTCTCATACCCGAGTTGTCAATAATTCCCACATCAAATATATTTAATGGTGTTGAGAAATCCAGATAACTTCAGTTCCTTTGGCTCAAGTTGTCCATGACCGTGGACACGGCTAATCGATTAGAATTGAGTACTCTGCAGAGTTTTGCACACGTTCCCCACAAGATTTGATCGCCTCCGAGTATGTCCTCGCACTTCAGGGTGTTTGAAGACCGGATGGTCAAAACATGGTCTTTCAACGGGTCCCTCTGAATCCCTGTCGGTGCCCATCCATTCCTACCGTTCGTCTACATCTGCTAGAACCGCCTGTCCAGATTCGCCGCGTTGTCCAACCAAGCCAGAGCCCATAATGACTTGTGGCTGTGCAGGTAAGCCTTGAGTCTTGAAAATATCCGTCCGTCTCTTTCAGCCTGGGTGAAGCTTTCCCCAGGATGTCGTTGCCTCTCCAGCATCCCGGGTCATCCACTCGGTTCTCTAGGGAGCCGATCAACCGTCCTTCACCCAGAGTTGTATTGCGTCCGAGGTCTTGAAAATCTTGTCTTAACCGATCTTGATTATTTAATCAACCTCGCATTACTCGTGTTATGCACTCAACCGAAATCCCGTCTACTCAAGCATAGCAATATGAAATTTGTCGTCCCGGGGCCAAGTATCGGGGTTGTTGTGTGCCTACCACATGATAGTACAATCTATACTAAAATTTCCAAGTACCTACTCAGCATGCAATTGGGCATAGGATGGTAGAACTACGATGCATAAAACATAGGTGATACATGATCAAATGACTTGCCTGGTATTACTTGATGAAGATAGTCCCTCTCGTAATCCTGATAATTCTACTCGCCACACTCCGAGCAATCTATCGTAAACAAATAGCATTCAATAAACATTCATGCCAAAAAGGAAGAACCAAGAGAACATAAGAACAAAGCATGTCTTGGTGCAAAATAACAACGTACTAAGGTTTAATAAAAAAAAGATAGGGCCTTATGGTGTTCTAAAAGGAACGGTGAAAGGGGTCAACTCAAAAGAGTCAAAGGATGATCAACTATTGCTATATAAGCTCGACTTGCATACACTATGGGAGATGATCAAAAATATTGGGAGAACAACATGAATGTTGTTTGACAAATAGTATAAGACATAAGAATTTATTTGTAGAAAGAATTTCTTGAAATGGAGCACTACAACGCAAGTTATAGCGAGTTGAAGTATGAATAGAATTTGAATTCCACAAAGGTCAAAAGTATTTGAATTGGATCATGGTTGTTATAAATAGGAAAGTACATAACACTAGTGTTTAGGGGCAAAATAAATCAATGGAAAAGGTGCTACTGTTTGCAAGGTAAGATCAAATGAATGTTCGATTAAAAATTTGAATCGCTCAAATTTGTAAGGTTCAAAGGTCGAAACTAATGATGTAATGGATATAGGAGATCAATATGAGCGTGTAGAAAAAAGAATTACTAGATTTGAAATAGTGGATCAAAAGATACAAATATTTGAATATAACATTGAATCGGCTTAGAACGATGTGAACACTTTTGGGCACTAATAGATAAATCTGATTTGATCAAAATTATAAGTTGAAAAGTTAAAACCAATGATACAAACGGGAAGATTACTTTGATACGAATCCGACGCAATTGGATTCATCTAAAACGGAGCTACGGATAAAAAGATATGATCAAAAGAAGTTTGAATATGAATATTAACAAATTTCAAAATTTGAAAATTTCAAAACGTTGATTTGATAGGTTCACAGGATAGGTGGGATCAAGACGAAACTCTAGGCGTTGGTTTCATCTAATTCGGATAAACGAGTAAAAAGTTATGGCTATTTGAAAAATCAGGGCCAAGCTGTTTTACGGAAGAAAAGTGCTATGTCTAAAAGAATTCTAGTACTAATGTGTAAATATGAAGACTAATTAATATATCTAATTACTCTACGGTATACTAGTGTAGGAATACTAGTCTAGAAATAATGAACTACGGGAGTATAAAAAAATACGTAGAGAAATAACTTTAGAATGCAGAGTAAGAATTAATTCCAATGAGGAGACGACTTCCAGAAATCCCGCCGAAGAGAAGGAAAAAATATTTTTATTTAATAAATCTAGTTAGACAAAAAGATTGATTTAACCCGAAATAGATGATTTTAGGATGCTCCTATGGATCTATATTTATAGGTGGAAGGGAGGTCTAATGGTCCATAGATAGGCAATGTGGGACTAAACATATACGTAATGTACGTAAAATAGAAAGAAAAAGAGGGACAAAGGTGTCTGATGGGCCAAAAGAATCGGCCGGCCACATGAGTAGTACGGCCAGGCGCGGCCTTTGTTTTTTGTTCTTTTTTTGCGAACGAACAATTTTTTCTAAACAGAGAACAAAAACGTATAAACGAAAAAGAGAGAACATTTTATATAGACATATTATATATCAAAATTTTCAGAATAAAATTTTCTAAAACATGAACATATTTTAAAAACCAAAAAAAAAATACTTTTTTAAAAAATTATTTTTTTGCAATAACTTTAAAATGAAAAGGAATTTGAATTTCAAATAAATTTCAAATACTTAAAATTTGAATCAAGACATAGTCTCTGATTTTGGAGGGTCATTTTCCTCCTCTCGTTTGATTTTTTTTTTTAATCAAAGGGTTTTGAGAATATTCAAACTAAAAATTGAAAAGGGATTCAAAATAGAAAATTTTGGGAAAGTCATTTTATTCCCTCTCTTTTTTTTTGAGAAGTTTCAAATTCCACTCAAGTTTCAATCACTCAAACAAACAAACAATCAATCTAATAATTATATTAACATTTCAAAAATTATAATTTTGGGATGTTACACAACTCCGGCGAGGGGAGGTGGTCGCCGGCGAGGGGAGGGGCTCCGGGGGCGGTGGAGGGGACGGGGAGGCGGCGGCGGCAGTCCTCCATCGAGGGGGGGGCGTCGGGCAGAGCGGGGAGCGGGGAGCGGCTCGGGGTGGCGCTCCCAGGGTGTGGCCGAAGGTGGAGGAGCTCGGCTCCGGTGGGGCTGCGGCAGGGGACGGGCTCGGGCGGCGGCTCGACGTGGGCAGGGTGGGAACGGGGTGCGGCGGGCCTAGGGAGTATTTATAGGCCGGGGAGGGGTCGGGGAAGGAAGGAGTAGAGGGGATCGGGGGGATCCCGAGTTCCTGGGATGCTGGCTGGGCTCGGGCAGGAGTTTGGAAGGAGAGGAGGGAGATGACCGCGGGGTGGGGGAGGGTCGGCCAGCGGGGCCCGCGGGGCAGTGGGTGGGAGGGGGTTGCGGTAGGAACGGTGGCTGCAATGTAGGGGATTCGGTCACTGGCGGCTGGGGATTCGGCCCATGGCCTATTAAGCGCTCGGGGCGGCGGCTTCCTAACAAAAGGCTTGCCTATTTTATAACTTTTCTGAAACAGAAAAAATAAAAGTGAATAAAGAGGAAGTAAATAAAATATTTATTATAGGGTATTATATACCAAAAAAATCAGAAAAATATCCTCTACCCGAATAACATTTTTCCAAAGCAAAAATAAAAACTAAAAAAATGTTTTTTCAGAAATTCCCTAAATTGCTTTATTCTCTTTTTGCGAATATTTTTGCAAATAAACTTTGTATTTCTTGGCTCCAATATTTCAGAAATTGCCCGCACTTTGGAGGGTCATTTTCCTCCGCTCTCTCTCTCTTGCGTGCAAGAGAGTATATCCCCGGGCATTTCTCGTGCGAGGAAAAAGATGGAAATGCAAATCAAAAGACGAAAGAATTCACGTGCTAAAATTATTTCAATCAATATGCATAGATGCTTAGCTACAATGTAAAACATTCCCAATTAGGAAAATTGGGATGTTACATGCTAGTTGTCTCGTTTCTTTTTCTATGTCTCGTTGCTTACCACCTGTTAAATATCAGCCTCTGAACATTCCCATGAAAACCTTCCTCGTGTTCATAACCTAGGAAACCACTGATTGGCTATGTTACCGCTTGCTTAACCATGTGTTAGCGTTGTTACTTGCAGGTGCAATTGCTTCCATGTGATAACATGGGTCCTTTGTTATATCAACATATAATTGTTATTTAAGTTAATGCACCTATATACTTGGTAAAAGGTGGAAGGCTCGGCCTTTCTAGCCTGGTGTTTTGTTCCACCATTGCCCCCTTAGTTTCGTCTACCGGTGTTATATTCCATAATTGAGCGCTCCTAACATGATCGGTGTCGTTATGGGGACCCCCTTGATAATTCATCTTAGATTAAAACTGGTCTGGCAAGGCCCAACTTTGGTAATACATTTGCCTAATAACCTAATAAAAATGCATAGCGACCTGCCGACACCCGCAGAGTAATTAACCAACCCCCGGGCCAATGCTCCTCATGAGTGTTGGTCCAAACTGGCAGACTACGGTGCCACCACGGGGAAACCCGAGGTTTGGTTTTACTCCTAGTGTGACCCATCCGTTGTTTCCTGAGAACGAGATACGCGGCTCCTATTGGGATCATCGACACGTCGGGTGACCTTGCTGGATTGGTTTTACCTTTTATGAAATATCTTGTGCATCGGGATTCCGATGATGCTTTGGGATTTCTCAGAGTTGAGGTTTCCACTAAGGAATCCGTTGAAGTCATGAGTTTCGTGATAGAGGTTTTCTATGCAGCTTGTGGTAATTTATGATGGACTAGTTGGAGCACCCCTGCAGGGTTAAATCTTTCGGAAAGTCGTGCCCGCGGTTATGTGGCAACGTGGAAACTTTGTTTAACATACGATTCTAAATAACTGGAAGTAAGCTTAACTTAAATATGCCAACTGAGTGCGTCACCGTGACTGTCTCTTCCGCGAGCTCCTTCCCCGATCGAGGACACGGTGGGGTTATGTTTGACGTAAGTAGGTGTTCAGGATCATTCATTTGATCATCCGTAGTTCACGTCCGCTATGCGTAAATCATCCTCCTCTTTTATTCTCGTACTCATAAGTTAGCCACCTCAGATAAATGCTAGTCGCTCCTGCAGCCTCACCACTTAACCATACCTCACTCATTAAGCTCTGCTAGTCTTGATACCTTTGAAAATTAGATTGTTGAGTCCCCTGTGGCTCACAAATTACTACAACACCAGTTGCAGGTACATGTAAGGTGATATTAAGATGTGAGCGTGATGATTGTTCATTTGGAGTTTCTTCTTCTTCATCATAGATCTAGGATGGGTTCCAGGTCGGCAGTCTGGGAGAGCAAGGATGGACGTCGTTCTTTTATCGTTTGTTCTCGTCCGTAGATGGACCCTGCTCTTCTACATGATGTTTATGTATTGTACTAATGTGACTCTAATGTAGCCTGTGGCGAGTGTAAGCCAATTCCATATATCTCTTCTTTTCAGTACATGTACTTATAACGATATCCATTCTTGCGAAACGACGAGATGCGCTTCTATCCCTGTCGAGGTCCTCGTACCAAAATAAGGATAGGATCGCATCTTGGGCGTTACAAGTTGGTATCAGAGTAGTACCGATCTAGGATCCCCCTTGATTGATCGAACTTGGCCGAGTCTAGTCTAGTGAAAAACTACTTTTAGTCTAGTTATATATCGGAGAGTAGGATTGTTTTTTCTCCTCTTCTCTGCTCTGGTGAGGAATATTGACGTAATAATTTTAATTCGACTCCTCTTCTCACTCAAAAAAAATTTACGATCGAATATTTTTGGAATCTATATGATATCGATGTGACGGAACTCTGTCTTGGTGCCTCCTGTCTGACTTGATTTCTTCCGGGGAGCTGAGCTCCAGGGGATTCTCGAGCATATCGTTATCATTCAGATTTCTTAGTATCTCAGGACGAAGGATGTTCGAAATTTCTTCAATACTAGTAGTGGCGAGAGGAGTCCGGCTTCCGAGTACTGGTGGAGATAGGTTAGGATGTATCGCCGTACATAGTATCGTCGTGATTACGAGGATCTGAGATAGATGAGTTTCCGAGATCTTTGGTTATGTGTTGATGGATGTGATACACTGGAGTGGTTAGTATATGAGTTGAGTGATATATTACTCCTTGTATCCGTGGACCAGATTGCATGACCAGAAATTTCGGGAATTCTTAGGTGGGAATTCAAGTAGTTACTTATAGGACAATCTTCCAACAGATGAATGATGTGAGGTTGCGGTTCGACATCTAGTGGATTTGTTTGTTCACTGTCGTTTTACAATGGTTCTCGTTGTGTCTTAAAGAGCCTTGTAGCTTGCTATGACTCAGGGACGCTTTGTATGTCATGTGCACTGCCTTGTACATGATGGCTACTGTAGGATAGAGCCCGTGCGACCTCATCCACGAAAATATCGGACGGAATCTCTCTCATGAATTTGTTCTGGCTTGCTTCGCAAGCCTCCTCCTTTGTTTTGTTGGAGTATGGTAATTCGAGTTGCTTCGATGTCAATGGTGATTTCATATCTTTCCTAAGTTATGTTCTCATATTTTTATGAGAGTGCTAATCCTTTTGCTCAATCAAATTTTCCTATCAATTCTTTTCAACCAGAGTCGTCATATCAATTCCTTTCTACCGGTGTGCTTCTCTTCATGTTATTTAATCTTCTCCAAGATTTGCAAGATCAAACTCTTTTTTTTCATTCCGGAGATTGTCCCATCTGTACTAAGTTGTCTTTTTTCCCGCCCTCTCACCCTTTTCTTCAGTGATTCATTTGTAATCCAAGTGTCTTCTTTTCTTTGTCGCTTCCGCTATCTTTCTTCCGTGTCCTATCCGGTGATTCTTTGTGAAGATTCTCAGGAGTGCAGAGTTCATCATTTATTCATTCCTGTTTTTTTTCTCCCGTGGATTCAATTCAAGCTTTCGGTGTTATCATATCCTTTTTTCATCCTTTCATGATTCATCTGTTGGAATTCTTATCAAGTCTTTCTTGTTTTTCATCTCTCCTTATCCTATCCGGTGTGTTGAATATATCTCATAAGTTTCTTGTTTTCAATCCTTTCAATTATTTCAAGGTTCTCAACCTCATCAAGTTTTCATTTGGACCGGTGAAATATTTATCCTTCTAAGCAATCTGTTCAACGGTGTTTCTTTTGAGTGGGCCCATATCCCACAGGCTTTTCCCAGGATCTTTTCTGGGTCTTCTAATCTTTTCCTGGAGATCTCTATTCTTTTCAATTATGGCGTAAGTATGAATTTCATCAAACATATTCCTTCTCCTAGATTGCTTCAAAAATTAATTTCCTTCATTGTCTCAAACTTTCATTCTTTATTATTCCGGAGTGTCTCAGTTATTCTTGGTGGTGTTCTCCTCATCATTTCAGCTTGGAAGACCGAAGGAGAGTTTCTCTCAAATCTTGTCAAATCTTTTGAAGATTGTCATTTCAGCTTTGTGTTATCATCTTGAATTGTTGTCAATCATGAGTAATTCCTTCCATATCTATCCGGTGCATTTTAGTGTTGTTTTCATTTCTTGATCCTCCGAAGGCCATCATTTCAGAAGATTTCTTCGTTCTTAGGTTTCAGCTTTCATCCTCAAATTCTACTCAATTGATTGTCTCTCCGTTCGTCTCTCAATTATTTTGGTGCCTTTTTCATATTTTCTCTCAGGTGGATCATGGTCTCTTCATTCTCATATATCTCCATTCATTCTTGGTATCCCCATTCATCTGCAATTCTTGCCGGTGATTCGTTCAACTTTTCTTATTCGGTTTGTGCTCCATCTCTCTCTCCCCAATATTTTTAAAGAAGAACAAGTTTTATGCTAAATCTGTTGCTTGTCATCAATTTAACTTGATGAAGGATAAGTATAACTTAATTCTTATTCTTGTTTCATCAAGTGATTTCAATTCTTCTTCCGGAGTGGCTCATGATATCAATTCTTTATCTCAAGTGCTTATCTTTCTTTTCTGAAGTTCCAAGTTCTCTCAAGTATCGCTTTGTGAAGCTTCATCTAAATCTTGCAAGGCCTGAATCTTATTCTTTTCTTCCTTCATATATTTTCATCATTCTTTTGTAGACGGAGGTTCGTCATGGTGGTTCTTCAAGATTTCATTCATTCTCTATGTGTTTATTCATTCTCTATGCGTTCTTCAAGATTCCTGTTGGAGAACCTCAGGTATTCTTTCTCTTGCATTTCCAAGTGCAATTCACCCTCCTTTATCCTTTGAGGTGGCATTATAGCATTCTTGTTAATGTAGGAGTCTCGAAGAGAATTTGTTTCTAGAATGAGATAGTTAAACCCACCAGCTCTAAAATCATGAGATATTTTTTTCAACCCATGATTTCTTCATTGAGCTATCTTGGTTTGGACTAAACTTAAAGAGTTTCCTATGGATTGTTTCTATCATGGTGCTTGTCATTGATCCAACTTCTCAATGTATCCTCTTGATGAAAGAAGTTGTGCATATCTTGTTGCTCCTAACCTATCCTTGTTTTGATTTGTGGTCGGTTGTCACCTCATTATTTCAGATGGTTTTCATAAGTCCACTACAAGCTTCTACTTTTCGTTGTGATTTCCAACAACTCCGTTTAATTCTTCTTGTGAGGATGCTCTTCAATTCATTTATGGTAGTAATTGTCATTCTCTTATTCTCAATGATCTAGTTTCTATTCTCTTATTCCGAATTTGTTGTGATATTGCTCTCTTTGAATCAATCATCTCGTTGTGTCAAGATCTTTTCCAACTTATGAAATTTCTACCACTTTTCCTATCGAAGTTCTGCCGAAATTTCGATTGAATTCTTGCTTGTTTCTCATATCATTGTTCATCTCTTTGCAACCTTCAAGGATCATTGGTTTCACTCGTTTGTCAAAGAAGGAATTAAGTTTTACCTCTGGCTCATTCTCTTCCTCTTCCCCTTTCATTCTTGGATCTCGGGCCGAGATCCTATTGTAGTGTAGGAGAGTTGTGACAGCCCGAGACCGACGCTCCAGAAGATACCCCTATTATTTCGTTCTCGTCGTGTGGTTCGTTTGTTTGACGCACTCATGGTCGCATCATTAGTATCATCAGCATTGCATCGGCACTTCGTTGCCGCCCGTTTTCAAAACTTGCATCCGTTATTAGTTGCTGGTTCTTTGCGTGTTTGTCGTTGACTGTTTTGAGACCAACCACATACACACGCGCCTGCGACATTGTTAAAATAATTGTTTTTAAAAGTGCATATAAAATATACCCGGATTGAGTTTAAACTTCCCGTGTGGCCTTAATATAGTGTAGGTAGGCCGCCTGCCAAATTTCGTCGCAATCGGAGTCCGTTTGATACCCGAACGGTCGACCGTAGAGGCACCGTCATCCGTTTATCGTCGGACGTTTTTTTTTGTTTTGAAATATTATCCCGGGCCGCAAATCTCCCTCTCCCCCTAGCTCAACCTATTCTACACGGCCCAACACCAGCCACCTAGCGTACACCTCCGTTTCGGACCGTCCGATCGAGATCCGACGGCGCGAAACCGGTGCAAAACCCCCTAACCTAGCCCACTTCCATATTTGTACACCACCCTACCTAATTAGGGACAAAACCCTAACTTCTAGGTCTGTCCCGTTGCCGCCACCGGCCAACATCTCCCTCGGGATCTTCCCCGCAGCCTCCCTCGTTTTCAACCTCCACCAGCCATAGCCATGCCCTCCCCTTTGATCTAGACTGTCCAGATCGAAACCTGACGGCCCAGGGCGCCTCTCGCCCCCCGCAGCTCTCCTACTCCCTTAGTCTCCCCGAGAGGGAACGAAGTCATCACCTGTGACGCCGACCACCGGAGCCAGTCGGCGAGCAGCCCACCAGAGCTAGGGCGACCCCTCTGCCTGGCACTCCTCCCTTCTTTTCCTCTCATTCCTCCTCTAATCCTCTCCTCTCTGTTGTTTCTCCCTGTCAGGAACAGAACGAAGCCGCTACATTCTTGCCATGGCTGAGCTCAAATCTCCAGCGCGCTGCCGCCCGTGGGAACAGCCGTCATCGGGAATGGATTCCCATGCCCAGAACACGTTCCTCCTTGTCCTGGACGAACGCCGGAGTCCCATAGCGTCGCCGTTCCCATGCAGCTTCGCTGCGGTTGACCCGCAAGAACTCGAGTTGACCACGTCGATCCATCCTCTACATCAGGCAGAAGAAGGGGACGCCCGCGTCCCCATACCCCTGCCGTCGCCTCCGTACGCCAGCCGCAGGCCGCGCCAGGTCCGGCAACCGGAGCTGCATGTATGGAGCTGCCAGATCTGCCATGTCTGCTTCTCTCTTTGCTCTGGGCGTTCGTGGAGAAGAAAACCCGCCGCCTACTTAGTATTTCTAGCTCTCCGCTGCACTCATATCACTCGCACATAGATAGCCGAGTTGGCTAGCGCTGCTGTAATCAAGCACGAGATCGTGTGTTCAAGTCTCCAGGAGTGCATTATGTTTCAAGCAATTTTTCCCTCACTCGAGGATTGTTTTTGCATTGGTTCACTTAAAGTAGAGCTCCTTTTCTGTATGTAAACACCAACGTAGTTCAATGGCTAGCGCCACCTGATTACATCTCAGAGATCTGGGATTCGAATCCTATCTCCGAATATTATTACTGTAATCTCCGCTAGGAATTTTGCTAATCCAGGTTATAGGCCTATATTAAATCATCCGTAATTTTTTAACCGTGCGTCGGGTCAGGACGATTTATATATGCAACTTGGCTAGAATTGCGCGTCGATTAATAATTTCCAACTTTCATGCATAATTAAAACTGTTAGACGTGTTCTTTACATTGGCTTGCGAGTCCACGTGATCAAACGGTTTAGGTCATAGTTAATTAACCATAGCTCTTTTTGAATCATCTGTCATTTTTTAACTGTGCGTCGGGTCACGACGAGTTATATATGCAACTTGGCTAGAATTTCCCGTAGATTAATATTTTCCAACTCTCATGCATATGGAAAACTGTTAAACGTGTTGTTTGCATTGGTTTGTGAGTCAACGTGATCTAACGGTTTAGGTTGTAGTTAATTAACCGTACCTCCGTTGGAGAGGAGCCGTAATTTTTTAACCGTGCGTCGGGTCAGGACGATTTATATATGCAACTTGGCTAGAATTGCGCGTAGATTAATAATTTCCAACTTTCATGCATAATTAAAACTGTTAGACGTGTTCTTTACATTGGCTTGAGAGTCCACGTGATCAAACGGTTTAGGTCATAGTTAATTAACCATAGCTCTTTTTGAATCATATGTCATTTTTTAACTGTGCGTCGGGTCACGACGAGTTATATATGCAACTTGGCTATAATTTCCCGTAGATTAATATTTTCCAACTCTCATGCACATTTAAAACTTTTAAACGTGTTGTTTGCATTGGTTTGTGAGTCAACATGATCTAACGGTTTAGGTCGTAGTTAATTAATCGTACCTCCGTTGGAGATGAGCCATATATGTAAACGGACCAGGACGACATGTAGTTTCATGTGAACCAATTTGTTTTGCCATCTAATAGACATAAAATGTGATTAGGAAAAATCTTGCCAGATTTATAATTTAACACATGGGGTCGTTCCGGAGATGCTATATGTTGTTTCTGGCCTCATTTAAAATGCCTAGATAGGTAGGTTAGTTTGTGCTTCACCCCTTGCCATGTTTAACTATATTTAATATTTCCATGGAAATATACTGAAGTGAACTAAATAATTAAACATGGAGTTTCGTCAATATGCAACACGTTGCATATTGAGCTTCACTTAATGTGTAGCGATTGACTGTGTGAATTGCCATGCCATGTCTCGCATATCTTCAACTGATCGTGCATCATATGTCAATTGCATCATGCCGTGCATGTGCCATGGTGAATATATGTGTTGATGTTTGTTTCTGGATTGCTTCGTCTCGATAGAGTTCTGCAAGCGTGTCGGAATGTGAGGATCCGTTCGACTACGTCGGTTCGTCTTCTTCATGGTGTCGTTCTTCTTCCAAGCGGGATCTCAGGCAAGATGACCATTTCCCTAGATACCATTACTATCATTCCCATGCTAGTTGTCTTGTTTCTTTCACTATGTCTCATTGCCTACCACCTGTTAAATATCAGCCTCTCAACATTGCCATGAAAACCTTCAACCTGTTCATAACCTAGCAAACCACTAATTGGCTATGTTACCGCTTGCTAACCATGTCTGAGCATTTTTAGTTGCAGGTGCAGTTGCTTCCATGTGATAACATGGGTTCTTTGTTATATCGTCATATAACTGCTATTTAATTTAATGCACCTATATACTTGGTAAAAGGTGGAAGGCTCTGCCTTTCTAGCCTGGTGTTTTGTTCCACCTTTGCCACCTTAGTTTCGGCTACCGGTGTTATATTCCATAATTGAGCGCTCCTAACACGATTGGGGTTGTTATGGGGACCCCCTGATAATTCGTTTTAGATTAAAGCTGGTCCAGCAAGGCCCAACTTTGGTACTACATTTGCCTAATACCCAAATAAAAATGCATAGGGACCCGCCGGCACCCGCGGAGTAATAAATCAACCCCTGGGCCAGTTCTCCTCAAGGGCGTTGATCCAAACTGGCAGACTATGGGGCCACCATGGGGAAACCCGAGGTTTGGTTTTACTCCTAGTGTGACCCATCCGTCGTGTCCTGAGAACGACATATGCGGCTCCTATCGGGATCGTCGACACGTCGGGCGGCCTTGCTGGATTAGTTTTACCTTTTATGAAATATCTTGTGCATCGGGATTCCGGTGTTGCTTTGGTATTTCTTAGGGTTGAGGTTTTCCACTAAGGAATCCGATGAAGTCACGAGTTTCTTGATCGAGGTTTTCTATGCGGCTTGTGGTAATTTATGATGGACTAGTTGGAGCACCCTGCAGGGTCAAATCTTTCGGAAAGCCGTGCTCGCGGTTATGTGGCAACGTGGAAACTTTGTTTAACATCCTGTTCTAGATAACTCGAAGTAAGCTTAATTTAAATATGCCAACTGAGTGCATAACCATAACTGTCTCTTTCCTGAGCACCTTCTCCGATCGAGGACACGATGGGGTTATGTTTGACGTAAGTAGGTGTTCAAGATCATTCATTTGATCATCCGTAGTTCACCTCCGCCATGCGCAGATCATCCTCCTCTTTTATTCTCGGACTCATAAGTTAGCCACCTCGGATAAATGCTAGTCGCTGCTGCAGCCTCACCACTTAACCATACCTCACCCATTAAGCTCTACTAGTCTTGGTACCTTTGGAAATGAGATTGCTGAGTCCCCTGTGGCTCACAGTTTACTACAAGACCAGTTGTAGGTACAGGTAAGGTGATCTTAAGACGTGAGCGCGATGGTTGTTCATTTGGAGTTTCTTCTTCATCATCATCGATCTAGGATGGGTTCCAGGCCGACAGTGTGGGATAGCAAGTATTGACGTCGTTCTTTTATCGTTTGTTTTCATCCGTAGACGGACCCTGCTCTTCTACATGATGTTTATGTATTGTACTAATGTGACTCTGATGTAGCATGTGGCGAGTGTAAGCCAACTCCATATATCTCTTATTTTCAATACATGTAGTTGTAACGATATCCATTCTTGCGAAACGACGAGATGCGCTTCTATCCTTGTCGAGGTCGTCATACCAAAATAAGGATAGGATCACATCTTGGGCTTTACAGCACGTCACCTTGCAAACGTCCTTGGTGTCTCGCCCTTTCATGGAGTCATCACGAGCAAGTAAGTAAGGGCGCGGACCAACTTGTATGACTTCTAGTTTGGTGTTTCACCACCTCAGGCACCATGCGTCCGGTGACTTTTCCCTTGATCGTTCCATGGAAGAACTCGACATGGTGTTTGTGCTCGGGTCCATCCCTATAAAGTTGCTAAACCCGTATGACTGAGCTTTCTCACATGGGCCACACCCGCACACATCACCTCTTTTGGGACCTCGGTTTCCAACATCTTCATGTGATCGCCTCGGGACGATGGCCCGATGCGTGTCGCCTCCGGGACACAGAGTGCATGAGCATGTAAGTGCGTCCAGACCTAGGCGCATACCGCGTGAGTACCAAGGAAAGAGCTCCTGAGCCATGCGTGTGGAGCATCCGACATCTCCACTTGTGAACCTCTCACATAATAACGAGGTGGGGTTGTACATGCGGTGGAGCTTCTTGGCGGCACCCCATGGCCCCGGGAGGACTACAAACCACACCCAAGCAGAAGCCCCATGCTCTGTGCTAGCGGAACGATCGAAACGCAATTATGACCATGCCCAAGTGGAATCCCCTTGGTCCACACTGGTGGAACGGTTGAACCGCGACTATGCCCACGACCATGTGGAAGCCCCATGCTCCGCAGTGGCAGAATGGTCGGACCACGACTATGCCCACGCCCAAGTAGAAGCCCCATGCTCCGTGCTAGCGGAATGGTTGAACTACAACCATGCACACACCCAAGTGAAGGCCCCATGCTAAGCGTTGGTGGAATGATCAAACCATTATCATGCGCACGCCCGAGTGGATGCCCCATGGTCCGCGTTGATGGATAGTCAACTGAGGCCACCCCGTGGACTGCACCCACCTCGGGATGATTCGTGCCTGACACGACAACCGTTGGCCTTATTCTGCAGGACGTGCTCGCCAGTTTCCCCTTGGACCTCACGCGAGCGGGGGAACGACATGTGATTGGGTTAGTCCCAGCAGTGCTAGAAAACCCAAGAAATTGGGGTCTCGCTCACGGGCCTGCTCCCACACACGTCATCCCACAAAGTCCCTTGGTGTCTGGTCTCCTCACGTGATGAGGGGCTCTCACAAGGCGCGTCTGGCAAGTGACAAACTATTGGTTACAAAGTGCTAACTGTGAGTATCCCCCGGGCAGACACACCATCGCCTATGTTTTCCCTCATGTAGCCCGCTTGCGCGTCAACGGGGTACTCCTGAGCATCGCGTCGTGGGAGCCTTGACTAGCTCACGGATCCCCTCAGCTCCTGGCTTTGTCCAAGCATCGTGACCCGCCATTCTAGTGATAGATGAGGTATAGACGAGGGTTGGATCCTATCGACATGGAGCATGAAGGCAAGAAGGACAGAAACCAAACATCAAGGTACAATCTACGGATCGCAAACATTTATTACAAACTTAGAGTATTTCACAAATTAAACTATCATCTCACACCTCCGTATGGCAGAAGTAGTCTATTGCAGGATGATAAAAGGGAGCTTCAAGAAGAAACGTCGACGCTACCATTGCGGTCGCCCAACGTGGCCTCGCGAGGCCCCTCGTCGCCTAGACAGGCGAACTTCTCAAACAACACTCACGTGGCTTTCCACAGCTTCCACCAAGTCATCACGAGACTCTTGTGGATGGGGCATATCACCTCTCCGAAGTTGAAGCCAGGCTCACGAAGAAGGAGGTTGTTGAATACACGGATCACCGCCACCGAGAAGACGTCACAGCATGTCTCCTCCAAGATTCCGTCCACATTATGGGCCATGTTCTCGAGCTGCTCCACGAGATTGTAGGAAAGCTCGGCATAGCTAGCGTCGAGGGCTGTAGGAGGAGCCTCGAACCTCTCCCCGCATATAAAACTCAACAAGTTGTAGGCCCTAAGGTCGAGAGAAGAAAACGTGTTGCGGTCCACTGCTACCTTTGCATCGGCATCATCCTAAATCTCCCGCTCTCTGGCGTCCAGCTTAGTGTTGGCCTCGGGGACGTGCTTGGTGTGAGCTTCACTTCACTGGCCTTGAGGTCATCTTCCTGCACCTGGAGCTGCTGCACGTGCGTCCTGTTCTTCCTAAAGCGCCTTCAAGATGGCATCCGCCTCCTCACAGCGCTTTGTGGATGCCCCCTCCTTGGCGAGCGCTCTCTCACGAACTGCATTCACCTTGATAGCCTCCTTCCCTCCTTCCACGATGGAGGCATCGGCCTGATCCTGAACCTCCTTAGTGGTGGTGTCGAGCCGTTCCACCATGTGGATAGCTTCAGGCGCTCCATGGCGAGACTCGTTTCAGCATCGTGTAGATCTAGCCCGAGCCATTTTGAATGCGTCTCGAGCATCAATCAAGGCCCCATGCCTGAGCCAGGCACTGCAATTCACCAGGGCGAGGGCCTGGCTACGGTGTTGTGTCTTGGCGCTTGTTGACATCGCAGGTGAAGATGTCCTGATGTTCTTTGCTTGTGGCGCATGAGGCTCTATGTCCTCCCCCGTGGCTGACTCCAGCACCGCGGCTGGGGAGCTGCCATACCGTCCTTCTCGGTCTTCGGAGTGGGCATAGCTTGGGGTTGCCCCATAGCGCACCCTGCGCCATCCCCGTAAGCAGGGGTGGGTGTAGGCGATGGAGGCTAAGGCAACTCCTCCTTCTTCGTTGGCCGGGCCGTCATGGCTTTGGCGGGCGATAATGGAGGTTGGGCCAGCGCGCCTTCGGCAGGCGGCGATGGGGGCTGGATCGTCGCGACCTTGGCAATCGGACCACTCGCCACACTGGCGAGGCACTAGGCGCCGCTGTGATCCCGCATCCCCGGGCATAGTGGTGCCCATGCGCCCAAGTGTAGCGCCGGGCCGACATGAGGAAACCATGCACCCCCGAAGCTACGGCCGATTGTTGATTCGGTGTCAGAATAACGGCCTAGTGGACCCAAAGAGGTTCAAACTTTGGGGTGTGCAGGTTCTCCCGCTCTACTCTACCACTCAACCTCATGGCTACCCTCTCATGTGCTCGAGCTAAGGAAGAAGAGCAATGAATACAACTGTTTAGCCAGGTTTGGGCTACCTTATGGTGTAAAACCCTAGTCCTGCTAGCCTGGATTGCTCGAGGGACAGAGAGAGTACAAAGGTGGGTTCTTGCCAACTCTATGGTCGATCCTCTTGTATTGTGGCAGCCTTCCCTCTCTTATATGGGCCACACTCCTCTTCCCTCGAAAAGCAAGGCAAGAAGGGTTGCCACAACAACCAATTTGAAGGGGGGGTAGGACTATGGCTAATCCTGACAAAAGTAGTCTTCGCCTATTAAATCCTCCTGCCCTGATGCGGTGGTGGGATCGGGGATGACCTTCATCCTAGCAAGCCCCAAGCCTTGGTCTTTTGGAACCGAACGGGAAACCTTTGGAGATTTCTTTGGGAACCGGCAAGTTGGCCCCGCTACCTTAACATAAAAGAGAAAAGACTCGTTATATGTGCCTGCTAGCACAAGTCCTAGCACCATTCGGTGTGGCGCGAGCCACCCAGAGGACGACAGTGGACCGCGTGACACCACCGAGCCACCCTTGACTGGTCTGCCCGCGAGGGCTTCTGGAGGCGACCTCGCGAGAGGGGCTTTGCATGGATCCTGGTGCTACTTGCTGACATCCACCTTATCGGGTGGGGGCCTTCACGTGGTTCCATGAAGTCCAAGGGTGGGTCGTGCTAGGCCCACAACCTCCATCACGTCATGGGCTGTAGGTAGAGTGGCCTGGGTACACCTAGTCCCACGGGGCAGACAGTTTCCCATGGGCCTATGCCATGCACAATTCCACCGGTTGGAGACGTAAAATGGTGCGGGCCCCAACCACGTGCGGGTCAGGCATGACGCGTGAGGCACGACGAGGTGTGGGACGCCCCCACTTCCCCATGATGGATTAGTAGCTGTAGACTCTAACGTAAAGCATGCGCGCGGTGCATCATGGCTCTTGTTTGCCTTACATCTTCCTAGCGAAGGTGGGGGTCGAAGGTCGGCCATTCATCGGCTGCTATAAATAGGCAAGGGGGAGGGTCCCTTCCTCATCCTCCTTGCTTATTCTCTTTACTCCCACTTGTCATTGCTGCAGTAATAGCGTGTGTGAGGAGGTTCTCCGATGCTGAGAAGGGAAAGACAGGAGCAGAAGAGGTGGAAGTGCCGAAGCCGGCGAGGGGACGAAGTCGCCTACACATGCTCGCCGCCATGCTTGGGGCTCCTCCCATGGGGTGCGGGCACGCTTCACTGGCGACCCATGCCCGTTCGGGTAGTCATGGGGGGCAACCCGGTCGTGGAGCCAATCCGCTGACGCAATACGTGAGTTTATCGTGGGAATGGACAACCAGCTCCGCACCTGGCTCCGGCTCCCGGTCTCCTTCATAGAGGAGATGGTGGAGCATGCGCACCTGGGCCTGTGGTCACAGCCAGACAATTGCTACAACGAACCCTCCTGGGTGCAAATTTGTGAGAATCATGACTCGAGTCTTAGAATCTTACGACTTTACGATCCAAACTAGCCCCTTCGATTCTACGATTTTGCTCATAGAATCTAATTTTCTACGATCCTAGTAATTATGATTCTACGATCCTAGTAGTTATGATTCTACGATTCACGATCCTACTAATGGAGCTTTGTTCCAATTCAGAATCGTAATTCTGACAACCTTGCTTGGGTGGCGACGGAGCTCACGCCTTGCGGCTTCATGTACTTGACACGGGGGTGGAAGTTGTTTTCTCTCACTCGCGGCTTGAAGGACGGGCATGTCCTCCCCTTCAAGTTTGATGGAGCCACGACGCTCTTCATGAAGGTCTTCAGGGAAGACGGTGACCGCCTGGGATGCTACATGGAGAGCAGCCGCAGCGGCGGCAGCCGCTCCTATGGTTAGGATGGCGGCAGTAGCAACTCCTCCGGGGGAAGCGGGACCGACAACGGCGAAGACTCCCGAGGCATCCGCAGTTTTGTCCCGAGGCTCTATAATAATAATTATTAAGGGATTTATATTTCTGTTCCCATCATTGCTTAGTCCTACTCAGTTTTGTCCAAGCCAACACTTTTTGGTCACTTTTCCCCTCCATCGCTCTACCTACCCTCACCAATGCCCAAATGGGGGTTTTACGTTGGTCAAGGGAATTGACTGTTAGCCAACGATGTTAAAGATGTGTGGGATACACCGTGCTAGGTGGCGCTCTCACAATCGGCCGAGTGCGTGCCGGCTTGCATGAGTACTCACATCATGGTCACATCGGTGCTTTCACACATGGTGAGTATGCACCATGTGGTATCCTAAACGAGGAGTCGCTTCATTGGCGTGCCCACCAGGTTCCTAGTAATGCACTTTTAGAGCCGTGCACGGTGCACCGGTGTTCACCCACTCTTGTCCCAATCCCCTCCCTTCACCCTCTTCCCCTCATTGGCCCACACCCTTCTCCGTTGTGCACCTCCAGCAAACCCTAGACGCCCCTTCCACAGCCATAACAATGGCTAGCAGGAAGCAGCAGCCGGGAATGATGGCGCACGTTGCTCATTTTTGGCATGCCTCACGCCATGTGAGTCGATGAAGTGCTGCTCCTTGCCCGCTGCGGTGTCATGGTGCCTCCGGACATGCGCCTGCTGGTCGGATGACACCTGAGAGTTGGGGGGATTCACGTGGAGCATGTTCCCATCATCGACACGTCAGTCATGTCACTTGCAATAAGTGATTTTCGACAAAGCCTGTCGCAAAAGGAACAATCCAAACCACACTGATGTCTACTACACAACTTTATTCTTGTAGACGTTGTTGGGCTTCCAATTGCAGGGTTTTGAAGGACATCAGCAAATTTCCCTCAAGTTGATGACCTAAGGTTTATCAATTCATGGTAGGTGTAGGATTAAGATAGTCTCTCTCAAACAACCTTGCAAAAAAATACAAGCAATCTCTTGTGTCCCCACCACACCACATACAATGGTAAATTGTACAGGTGCATTAGTTCGATAAAGAGATGGTGATATAAGTGTAGTATGGATGATGGAAATAGGCTTTTCTAATATGAAAATATAAAAATAGCAAGGTAGCAAGTGTAAAACAAAGAGATAAATGTTACATCATTGCTTGGAAACAAGGCCTAGGATTCATACTTTCACTAGTGCAATCTCTCAACACTGCTAACATAATTGAATCATATAACCATCCCTCAACGTACGACAAAGAATCACTCCAAAGTTCCTATCTAGTGGAGAACATAAGAAGAAATTCTTGTAAGTAGTAAAACCACCTCAAAGTTATCCTTTCTGATCAATCTATTGAGCCATCACTATAAGTGCACAAACAGCCCTAGAATATGTACTAGAATAACACCTATGATATGCATCAATCAACGCTAATGTCACCTAGGTACTACAATGTCACTACAAGTATCCGTGAGGTGTCCATTCGGGATGCATCAAATAGATTCAGATTCATCATATTCAATCAAAAACGAAGAACTTAGAAGAGTGCCCCAAGGTTTGTATCACAGAAAGTAGGACGAAAACGTGCATCAACCTATGTGCATAGATCAGCCCGTTGTTACGGGAATCTGTGAGTTGAAGAACATAACGTACATCAAGTGACTCAATAGAATACCCCCATTGTCACCAGGGTATCGACATGCAAGACATAAGTCATGAGTTCTCGAATCCAATTAAACATAACGAAATCTCAAAGGGCAAGGCTCAATTCATCACATCAAGATAGCAAGGGGAGAAAACCAAATGAAGCAACTATATTAACAAAGTCGTTGATACAGCAAGATCGTGCCATCTCAAGAACAAGAGAGAGAGAGTGAGAGAGATCAAACACGTAGCTACTAGTACATACCCTCAACCCCAAGGGTGAACTACTCCCTCCTCATCATGGAGACCACCGACATGATGAACATGGCCTTTGGTGATGATTTCCCCCTCCTAAAGGGTCCCAGAAAAGGACTCTAGATGCAATCACTTTGGAACAGAGGCTTGCGGGAGCATAGCAGAAGTTCTTTTTATGTTTTGGAGGTTTCATGGATTTATAGGCTTTTGGGGCTTAGGTTTTACATTTGGGACACGCCCTAGGCGGACGCCCCCTCGACTTGTGGCCTCCTTGGACATACCTTGACAAATCACTTGTGCTCCGTGGGCATATTTTGATCATAAAAAATCAACAAATTGTTATTCCGAGAACTCTCAATTTCTGCACACAAAAAACAACATGGTAATTTTGGAAAAAACAATGTCAGTCTGGGTTAGTTCCATTAATATCATATAAAATGCATCAAAACCATATAAAATTATTGTAAACTTTGGTCAATATGGCATGAATACTTCATAAATTATCGATATGTTGGAGAAGTATCAACATCCCCAAGCTTCATTCCAAAGTTCTATGAATAATAATTTCAATCACTTTTCCTAACATCATAAACAACAACACTTTCTCATAAAACTCATCATGATAAAGTAGCGATCAATTCACACGCTATGGTTCAAACAATGCATTCTCTGGAAAATTAACAACCTATATTCTTAGTCACCAGACAATCCCAATTCATATTGTTTTCCACAAAGTGTAAGTAAGGGCTCCACACACTCAATAATCATATAGTCTTCCATGATTGCTGGTACTCAAAGTATATTATTGGAACAAATAGCATCCATCAAACACAAACAAATATAGGGCCTTAGTGTTCCGCCTCCCAACATACTTATCGTAAAGATAATTGCCAACAATAAAAAATCATGATCAAGTACATTTGACTTGATATATGTGTTTGGATCTTTCCCCAACACATGATGCTTGCGAACAAGAGAATGAGGTTGGAATAAGAACGTGACTCAACATGAAAAGTAAATGGCATGAAATTAAATAGCATAAAAGTAAATAGAATGTACCTTTCGTAGACGGAAGTAGTGATTTCCTTATGTGCAAGAGCTCATTGATTAAAACAAACATGAATATATTTTGGTTGGTGCGCCTTTTCTTCAATGTCATGACAAAGGATTTCAATATCTTCCATGCTAAGCACGATAATGGCGGTTCCCCAAGAGAAATGAAATTTTTACTCCCGATCTGTCATTTAAACACTTTCCATGGCTATCCGTATCCATGGGTACCCTCCAAACAATCAACTTTCTAGGGTTAGTTCTTGTTTATTTATTTTTGAATTATGCATGATTGGGCATCCTTTTTACCAGCCTCTCTCGTGCAATGACAAGTGAATAAACATTAGTCGTGATTTCAACACGCTTAGCATGGAAGATACTGACCGCCCAGATCGTTCCATGAGCGGTACAGGCACACAAAACATATGTTTGTTCGAAGATTATAGAGATAGCACATGCAAATTTACTCTGAATGGCATTGAAATACCATCTTAGGTGTGGTGGACTCTCATGGACGAAACTTGCCTCAAGGATTTGGATGCAGAAGTAGTATCACTACTTAGTATGATGTTTTGGCTAGTAAAAATGTTCCAAACAAGCACCACATCACTACTAGGGAAAACCCTACTAGTAGCGCTGGAAATATGCTTAGAAGTACCGCTGGGTCGAGCGCTACTGCTATCGCGCTACAGCTAAATCCTAGTAGTAGCGCAGGTATGGGTAGCGCTACTGGTAAGTAGTATTAGTAGTAGCGCTTGCCTGCCCAGCGCTACTGCTAACTATAGTAGTAGCGCTTTCCCATAGTAAGCGTTGTTGCTAACTAGCGCTACTGCTAACTTTTAGTGCTTTCACATATTTGTATTTGTGATGTATTTATACACATTTGCATCATATTAAACATACACCATTCTCACATATGATAGACATACAATAGCCTCATCATATCATTATCATCATCATCATTCAACACAAACATCATCACATAATCTCGAAAATAGCAATACATAAGTGCGATCATGTCATGTCTCGAATAAGTGCAACTTCATGGTCATGGCGCGCCCACAAGTTTCATCATCTCTATCTACAACATGATGTACAAGAGAAGTGCGATCAGCATGAGGAAGAGCACGACTATATAGTACCGACGGTCCCGCTTGTGCTCATAGTGGAGTGTCCACCTGAAGTAACTACTTTCCGCTTGGGCTCTGGTATCGAACCCTCTGTGGATAGCACCCGGGGACGTGTGCACCGGGGCCTGGGTTGCTGGCCAGTGGTCGTAGACTCCTGGAACCCTCCCAACGTACGCGACGTAATAGTCCTTCGCCATCTCTGATCTAGGTACCTGCATCGTGAGTTCTTGATTTGAATGATAACATGCAACATAATGTACTTAAGAAAACAAAGAGGCGCGATTAGCAAAATAAAAGCAACCAATATTAAACATAAATGACGAAGTTCCTCATACCCAAACTAATTAACTAGAACAATCTACGCTAGTTCAGGACCACAGTTTAGTTACATCACATAGTTTCGCTGTGCATAATTTCAAAGTTTTGCCATAGAAAGACAGTAGTGATAAAGCACACTAGTTTACGAACGAGGTTTTGGTACATCACATTGTCATTAAGAATTAGTATTTCAGGTCCTCGTCCCAATCCTCATAGTCAGCGAGGACGCACCCGAGCTTCGTGAAAGGGTTTATGTCGAGACGCTGAGCGACTAGAAGTGCTCGGACGTCAACCCGTGTGATTGCCCCATTATAGAACATCCCCGTTGGTTTGAGGACTTGCTTCATGATCACTTGGGCTAGTTCACAATGTACATGATAAAACTCAGCTCGGATTCGATGATCCCGTGTCGTTCCTATGTTTGTGGCCTAGATGACAATCTCGACATCTCCGGTAGTAGCTGACATGCGAAGGCACTGATTATCCCTTCTGAACTCCATCAGGTGATGCATGAGGTAGAATCCATCAGCCGTACTGTTGTTCGGTTGCTGGATGCAGCAGAAGTCGTTCTTATGGCCGAAAGTCGGTGCTTTATTCCTGGTCTTTTTCACCTTGATATATCCACCAGTCAGGCTGAAGGTCCGCAGGGAAGAGTCGAGAACACTTTTTACGTGCGTGTAATCCATTTTCTTGAGGTTCTTCGACGAGTCCAAGTAGATAGCATGGGAGTATTCCGGGTACAGAACGATGAGGACGGCGCCGCCCCCGCTGTGCAAATTAAGTACACCTCAAATTAGCCTCCATGCTTGGAAAAGAATGAAACATGTACGAAAGGATATGCGCGGATGACTTACGAGGGATGATAAGGCAGGAGAATTGCTTCCTTGTCCTTATTAGCGATCATGAAATCGCCGAGGTACTTGCTCGCATAGTCACCGTGCTCTTTGCAAACTCCCAACAAGTCCTCATGCATATAGTGTGGGTCCGCGACGTAGATATATTTGATTATCTCCATATTGATGATGGAGTTGAGATACAACGCATACATGTAGATGAGCCGCGTAAAGCGGGTATCCTGAATGTTTGGCGGCGAGAAGGTTTTTCTCTCTGGCCAGCACATCTTCATGGAGTCTCTTTAGATCATTGTTCAGTATGTCATCTAGCGCTTTGGCAGGTAGGATCGGCTCGCGGGCGATGTGGACACGCGGCTAAGCTTCGACACGTATTCTGTCTACCACCAGGGATTTCAGAGGCAGCTGGCTGCTTGAAGCACCTATGGCGTGTTTAGGTCTCTTGGTCTGTCTCTTCCTTTGCTTCTTGGGCGGTGGCGGTAGTGAGTCCACCATACCTTCCCTAACCACCACCCCAAGTGTCCTCGGGCTAAATAGTGGACGGGCCTCGGGGGGTTGCTGGGTAGAGGCGGCATCTGGAGGCGTCTCCTGCGGGGTTGGCTTGAAGAGAGACTTTTTGCATTCCGCCTTCGGACATTCCGGCTCCGACAAATCAGGCAGCATCAAGTCATCATCGCCATGGTCATAGCCTGAGTCTTCGGCGTCCTGAGCCATCAATCCATCATAGGCGGTATAGAAATACTGGTTCAGGTCCTCATCATCATCCTCCGTGTCATCATCAACATTTTCTTCTTCGACAGCGGGGGCGACATGATCTGGCACTAATGGAGGCTCTCCCTCGCGTCGTACGCTACCATCATCCGCCATGACATGTACAGGTAATTTGGTAGGTGGGGTGGTGTTCATACCTTCTTGAGAACCTGGCGTTGGAGTAATACTATGATCCTTCAGACGAATAAGAGACTTCGACCAAGTCAAGAACCAGTTCTTGCATCTTCCAATAAGCGTAGGGGTCTCGTCGTCACTGGCTGGTATTGGAGGACGCAAATCCTCGAAGCCCGCTAAGACACTGGCCATGTTAACCTTGAAGATGCCATCGAGCATCTATCGGTTGTGGAACATGCGGTCCTTCGGCTTCACGATGGTTGCCTTTCCCACATCCACCTTCTGGCCCTTGATGTCGTAGAGTAGGGTGCACGGGGTGTCGTCGGCCTATGAAGGAGACATGTTTGCGACATTAAACATCTGAAAGACAACTAAAATGGAAGACTACAGACATGCTGGTGAAAAGGGTATGACACATAATTACCGTGAGGGTGTCGAGCTCACCCAGCGAGGAAGGCCCGCAGAGCATGCCAGAGATGGAGGTTGGGCTGCTATGAACAGGAACGGGACCTTTTGTGGTTGCTTGGGCAGGTGTTGGTATTGTGGTGTTCGCCGAGTTGCTCGCGCCAAAGCTGTGAATTTGTAGTCCTCCGGCCGTGCCTTTGCATTGCTCTTTGACCAACTGAAAATTGCCGGAATCAAGCTGGCCACCGTGTCAGTGACCAACCCACTTACTACGTCGACCAACTCTTCTTTGCTCTCAGCTTTAGCCTTATTGACCGCAATCGCAACCTTCTCGTCGATGCTCTCCTGAGTGACGACCAGCCGTCTCTTCCTTCTATCCTCTGGCCCCTCGGGGTAGCACATCTTCCACAAGGCGCTATCTCTGACGCCGTGCACACGTCCATAGAACGGCGGCTCGTCCAGCGGGACCTTTTTCAGTATGTTCAGGGGCCGATTGAATGGGGTTTCCCACTTGGGCCTCGCCGACGACTGTGACGACTCGTTGCTTTCGGCTGCCTTTTGGTGTCGCTCTTTCTGTAAAAGGAACGTGGATGGCTTACTAATGTGACAAAACTTGCAGTCAAATTGATTGGAAGCTAATATGATAATGTGGTAATATAACAATTACGAGAAGTCTCATGAACTCCCTTGTCCAACTTGTACCGGGCCCTGATCGAGTCATGCTCCAGCGGTTCGGTGAACTCCGCCAAGGGGTCTGGGATCCCGAGACTTTCACGTTCGGCGTCCTCCTTGACCCATATGTGGCTCTTCCCCTCATAACCACGGCTTCCGAGGCGGTAAGGAGGCGTGTTCCAGGCCTGGAGCGCCTTCATTTTCTCCAAATTTGCCTTGACCTCTTATTTTTGGCAATTCAAAAGGAATTTTGCAAAGTCCTCTTCCGTTAATGTCGGATTATCAGCATAAATCTTGGACCACGGTTCACCCTTTCCAACCGCTTTTTTCACCCGAACTTTCCAGGAGGACAAGTCGTTGGTTAACGTCACCATCGCCTTCTCGTTTATCTTTGTCATGACGGGGTCGTCCCATGGCTCTTTATATTCCTTTTCATTCCGGCCGGGGAACATGAACCTATTTTGCAACTTCTGTAGGAGCATCTGCTCCATATGTGGTATCTGCTTCAACCTCTCGTCGTTGATGTTGGCAACTTCCCTGAGGATGCATCCAAGTTGATTGCCCCAGCACTTGCGCGCTTCCTCTGGAGTCGTTGGCTCAAACTTCAAGGGGTGAATCTCTATGACCACAATTTGTCCGATGCCAAGCTCGTTTGGTTTTCGTGTCCTCTTCTTCTTTGGTGCTTTACCGGCTACAATATCATCGTTGCCGGTCTCGGGGGCGGCGTCGGTGCTGGTGCTGGTGTCAGCGCCGGGTCGGGGTTGGGACCACTGCCGCCACCATGCAACCCCATCTGGTGTTCGTCCAGGTAATCGAAATAGTGATTTGCTGCCTCCATGGGGTCTACGGAGTGAGCAGAACCACCCACGACTTCGGCGTCGGCAAACATGTTTCCTATGCAACAATTGTAAATAAAAGACATAATGAAGAGAAAAAAGGGCCCTATATTTGGTCGGCATGTTTATTGATTCCGCTTCCGGCAAATCCTGGGTACTCCATATGTCCTAGTTTCTAGCACAAGTCATGCCAAAAATTTCGGCATGACCTTTGCTAAAAAGTGGACATATGGAGAGCCTGAAATTTCCCGGAACAGAAATGAATCAACATTCCGGCAAAACATAGGCCACTCGATACCATGAGGATAATAAATGGAATTCTCTTGACACCATCACAAGATTAATTATACAAATATAAACAGAAAATAATAAATGGAATTCTCTTGACACTATCACAAGTACTAGCAAAGGGATGCAATGACCTACGCCGAATCTACACTAGTCCAGAACACTATCTGCACTAGTTCAAAACACTATCTACAGTAGTTAAAAAAATTCCATCAAGCACTATCTACACTAGTTAAAAAAATTCACTAGTTGAAAAAATTCCATCAAACACTATCTACACATCAGCCATATGAATACATACCAAAGCAAAACATTTCAAGTTCAGCAAGGTTTGGACCTTGCCGGGGGGTGGGGGTGGGGGGTCAGGTACCTGCTGCCGAAGAGCACCTTGCCGGGGGGGTCGGGTACCTGTTGCCGAAGAGCACTGTCAGAGAGAGAGAGAGAGAGAGAAGGTGGGGGTCGGGTACCTGTCGGGGCCTCACCTCAACCCTAGCCGACAGGGAGGGGCAGCGGCGCTGATGGGAGAGCTCGGGGAGGCGACGACGATGGTGGGTGGAGTCAGGCCGGCGGCCCGGGGTGGAGTCAGGGGCGGCGCGGGGAGGAGTCAGGGTGACGCGGGGAGGAGTCAGGGGCGGTGCTGGGGGTGACGACGACGTTGGGTGGACCCAGGCGATGGGGGGAGGAATTGGGGAAGAAACAGGGGCGACAGGGAGGAATTGGAAACTTAGCGCACGCGGCGGTTAGCTCAAACTAGCGGTAGCGCTTTTTTAGTTCCAGCGCTACTACTATAGCAGTTAGCAGTAGCGCTGGTTTAGAACCAGCGCTACTGCTAAAGTAGCAGTAGCGCTTGTACTGACCCAACGCTACTTCTACCTTTATTTTCTTTATTACTTTATTTTTATTATGTTTATTTATTACTTTCTTTTTATTCATTTTCTTTTCTTTTTATTATTTGTTTTTCTCCCGACGACGACGGCGTCTCCCTCTCCCCCAATGCACGAATATACCGAAACCATGCATGTGGTAACATATCAGTTGACCGATAACGGTTACTTAAGTGCGTACACAAAATAGATACAAATATATAAATGTAGGATTCTGATCAGCTGCGTCGACGACGTTTCACATTAAGATTCTTCCCTTTCTTGTTCGTTGCCGAGTAATTGAACCCCTCCTTGTGACTTTGCCGGAGCCATGGAGTACGATCTTTCCGCTGCCATGTAGTATTGATTCTTCTTTTCACGTATGCTTCAACGTCATCGTCATCTTCCCTCATCGGGTTGCTGTATTGGTCTTAGTCTTCCTCTTTAGGGACTCCATCCATTCCGACGATGCTCCTTTTGGATCTCCTCACGACAACACGGCTGTGATTGGCGGGGTCGGTTATGAAGAAGCATTGTGTCACATGCTTAGCGTGCACCCATGGCTCATTTTTGGCGATAATGTTTATGTTCACCGGAGTGCTCTTCGCGTCGGGTATAGACATGGTGGTGAAATACTTGTTTTATCTTACGATGTCCTTGGCGCGTCTAACACAGAACATCATCGCATAGTGCATTCCAACATAGTCAAGCTCCCAGATCTCTTCGACCCTTTCGTAGAATCTTTCACTTGTGCCGTTGGCGTCGGTCACACATTGAATTGTCACCCCGGAGTTCTGGTAATCACTGTCCATGTCTTTGGCCTCTGTGTAGAACGTGTACCCATTCATATCGTAGGACTTATAGGTCGCGACCTTGGGCGCATGGCCATGTGCTAAGGCATGTATGAGCAATCCGTCCGAACTGCCCTCTTCCGGGGGATTTTCAAGAACTTGATCTTTGAACCAACGCAAGAAAGTAGCGTTGTGCTCTACAGTAACTTTGTCGTCTGTCTTGAGCATCCCCTTATCACGGTACTTCTTTGTGATGCTTTCTTTGTATCGTGCAACATAATCATCTACCACATCTAGGTGTTGTAGCACTACTAAGTTACCCTGTCAAAGTCGTTCCGTCGATCCGAGTAGTCCACGTGCAATTCCCTCCGGCCGTTGTTGTGACCATCTCCTTCGAGCTTCCCATCATGCTTCTTGACGGACAAACCAACAACAGGGTCTCCGACGCTTATATAATTCTCGCAAAAGGAGACGCACTCATGCATCAGATACCCTTGGACGATGCTCCCTTTGGGACGGGGCCTCTTACAAAGGAATCCTTTGTTGACCCCATTCATCCTCTCGAACGACATCATGTTGTGAAGGAATGTCGGCCCGAGGTCGATGATGTCGTCCATGATATGGACACACAGATGCACCATGACGTCAAAGAACACAGGCGGGAAGTACATCTCAAGCTCACATAGTATGACAACAATCTCTTCCTGTAGCCTTCGTAGCTGCTTCACACTTATGGACTTTTGAGAGATAATGTGGAAGAAGTTCCAGAGACCAATAAGCATGTCACGGACGTGCTTGTCCATTATCCCTCTAATGGCAACCGGGAGTATATGTGTCATCGTAATGTGACAGTCATGAGACTTCATCCCGCTGAACCTTTTCTTCTTGGGGTCTAGAAATCTGCTTATCTTCCCACAGTAATCGGAACTGACTTTGATTCCCATAAGGCACTTGATGACTTGATCGATCTCCTTCGGACTTAAGGTGAAGCAAGAAGGGGGGCAATAATTCTCCTCCTTCTTGTTGACTTTGCTGCCCCTTTCCCCCTCCTCTGTATCGGTCTCCTTCTCCTCCATGAACTTTTTACGGTGGATGTCTTTCCTGATCTTCAAATCTGCCAAGTCTTTCCTTGCCTTTGGCCCATCCTTGGTCTTCTCCGGCATGTTCATCAGTGTGCCAAGCAAGCTCTCGAGGACATTGTTCGTGATATGCATTTGATCAAGGCAATGAGGCGTGTTGTGATTGGGCCAGTACTCCAAGTCCCAGAAAACAAACCTCGTTTTCAATACCTTCAGCAGCGGCTTTGGCGCCTTTTTGATATTTCCCGGCGCGGGGCATTGTTCCCAGTTTATCAATTTCGGCGTCGCTCCTCTTACGTGGAGGTCCGCAAAGCTCAGCAAACCCATTGAATAGATCTCCATGCTTTCTCCACGGGTCGTCCTTCTCGAGCTATCTACGATGCCCCATGTACACGATTTTCCCAGACCCGCCATCTCTCATTGACGTATGGTGCTGAGACGTTGGATCATCCATGCACCTCATGCATCCGCAGTATCCGTGGCACACTTGGCCTGAGGTGTACCCGTAACCGAGATAGTCGTGCACCGTCGTCATCAGCGCAGCTCTGATATGTAAATACTCTCCTTTCCTCGCGTCCCATGTCCATGCCCGCGATTTCCATAACGTGTCTAGCTCCTCTTGCAGAAGCCCCATATACAGGTTAATACTATTTGCCGGTTGTTTTGGCCCTTGAATCAGCATGCACATGTGTATGTACTTTGTCTTCATGCACTTCCATGGGGGGAGGTTGTACATCCATACAAACACGGGCCATGTGCTGTGGTTGGTGTTCTGGTTTCCAAACGGATTCATGCCATCGGTACTCGCACCAAGCACGATGTTCCTTGGATCTTATTTAGCAAATTCATATATGGTGTTGAATGCTCTCCACTTGCTACCATCTACGAGGTGTCTCAGCCTTGGATCATCTCCATCATCGGGCTTCTTCCTCTCCGCATGCCAGCGCATGAGCTTTGCTTCCTTAGGATCTACAAAATACCGCTGCACACGAGGAGTGATCGGAAAGTACCATACAACTTTCTGAGGAGCTTTCTTTCCTGCCTTCTTGTATCGAGAAGCATTGCACACTAGACAGTTGGTTTTTTCCGCACGCTCCAGCCGATAAATAATGCAATCGTTCATGCATGTGTGGTACCTAATGTGCGGCAAATCAAAAGGGCTAACGATTTTCTTGGCCTCCTCGACACTACTAGGACACAGGTTCCCCGCGGGAAGAACTTTATTATGTAGATACTTCAAATGCTCATTGAGGCTTTTGTTTGTCCATTTGTTTTTTCCTTCGCCTTTAGAAGTTCGGGCGTGAAACTCAAGCGGGTCACCTCGGGATCGCAACCATCATACAATGGAGTCCTTGAGTCCACTTCAAGTTGAGACAGCTTGGCTTCCTCTCTAGAAGCAGCTCTCTTGCTAGTCGTACTCTTGCGAAGGAGGTCTTGAACATGAGGGTCTTGCACGACTGCACTTAGTAGCATCGAAGACTGTGGCATGACCAACGCCTCTTCTCCGCCATGTCCAGACTCTTCTTCCCCGTGTCCGGAATCTTCTCCGCTGCCGTCATTTCCGGAATCATCCCCACTGCCATGTCTGACACCATCGTCTTTGTGTCGATCGGTCATCTCTTCGTCTAGCTCCATGTCGTTATTCCCTGCCATTTGGACGTCCTCATCATCATCATCTTCTTCACTTATCCACCGAGTATACCATCCATGAAACCATTCATCAGCAGGTGCGGCTTCAAAGTGCCATGATCAAAAGGGACAAAAAGGACTCCTTCCTTGCATCTTCCACACGGACATGTAATCCTAGTCCGATTATTTGCATGCGTGTCCATCACCACGGATTGCATGTACAGCTCCACCTTCCATCCACTCACCTTCATGACCGACTGCACGGTATAACAAGCAAAAGGGTTATAAAATAAATAATATATGCATGCTTCAAACTCATATAAAATTTTGGCATGACCTTGCCTAAAAATAGGAAATATTGAGTTTGCTCGAAATTCAGCAAAACAGAAATAAATCGACATTTCGGGAAAACATAAGCAACTCGATCGGAGGGCATGTCACCCTCGCACAAATCTCTCCATATATTCTCATTCACACACATATTCCCATTCTTTAAGTGAACAACTTTTACTCACCTATATAACTCACGAGAGAGACCGATCGAGTGAGATGATCGTGAGAGAGACCGATCAAAAGAGCACACGTGGATGGCTAAATAGCAAGCTAGATCTAGTTGTTCGGGAGGAGAGGTGAATCTAGCTATCTAACTAATGGAGAGGGAGTTATGGTGGAGGAGAGAATTAATGCAATGGGGAGAGGAAGAGAGGTGGGACAAACAGAGATGTGAGAGAAGTCATTTATGAAGGAGAGTTATGGTGGAGGGTTACATTAATGAGGAGAGAAGAGAGGTAGGAGGAAGAGCGAAGAAGAGCAACAATGGTGTGGAGAGTGTGGAGAGGGGAGAGGAGGGGGAAAGAGGTGAAAGTGGAGTGGGGAGGGGGGTAAAAAGGTGGCAGCGGCAACTAGCAGTAGCACTGGATAATAGGGAGCGCTGCTGCTATTCTATTAGTAGTAGCTCTGCATACCAGCGAGCGCTACTGATAAGTGGGGCTAACTAGCAGGAGCGTTGCTGCAAAACAATGCGCTACCACTAAACACTTAGTAGTAGCGCTGGATTTTGGGCGACGCTGCTACTACAGCTACTGTTGGTGGCATCGTCTGGTTCGACATAGTAGTAGGGCCTTTTCAATTAGCAGTGCTACTGCTAAGGTGTTATTAGCAGCGCTTTACTGGATCAGCGCAGCTGCTAATTATCAGCAGCGTTTTTTATTCCAGCGCTACTACTCAGCCCCTGCCTATAAGGTTTTTCCTAGTAGTGCATGTTAGAGGATTCATAAAAACATAACTTTTATGCAAATATACCCAATCATAACTCATGAGGTTGTCTTACTTTAACAACTTCAAGAAATTAGATCAAGGTTGAAAGTAATTAAGGGGTATTCACAATCATAAAAGATGTCCAAGATTATATATTTGCATGTGAAAGTTATCTTCCTTATAATCATTCAGGAATTGCTTGTATGACCAATATTGTGATTATCAAAATTCAGTAGATTTTACTTTCTAAACCAAAAGTGAAACTACTACTAAGCATAAAGCACATGAGTAATTCAAATTTGTGATAGCTGTTGGGTCTCATGTCAACTACACAACTTTTCTTGTAGACATTTTTTGGCCTCCAAGTGCACAGTTTTGTAGGACAACTAAAAATTTCCCTCAAGTGGATGACCTAAGGTTGATCAATCAGTGGGAGGTGTAGGATGAATATGGTCTCTCTCAAACAACCGTGCAATCAAATACAACCAATCTCTTGTGTCCCCAACACAATGAATACAATTGTAAATTGTATAGGTGCACTAGTTTGGCGAAAATATGGTGATACAAGTGTAGTATGGATGGTAGAAATGTGTTTTTGTAATTTGAAAATATAAACCAAACAAGGTAGAAAGTGGCAATCAACTAGCAAAACATTACATTAATGCCTGGAAACAAGGCCTAGGGTGCATACTTTCACTAGTGCAATCTCTCAACAGTGCTAACATAATTGAATCATATCAAGTGCATCAAAACAATACGAAATTATTGTAAACTTTGGTAAATATGGCATGAATACTTCATAAATTGTCAATACGTTGGAGACATATCAACATCCCCAAGCTTCATTCCTAGTCATCCTCGTGTAGACAAATGAAAAAAAAGTAATTTATGAAGCGTGAATGCTAACATAGTGTATAAGTTTGATCAATAATAATTTCAATCACTTCTCCTAACAACATAAACAACAACACTTTCTGATAAAACTTATCATGATAAAGTAGCAATCAATTCACACGCTAAACACGTTAATGGCGGTTCCCTAATAGAACTGAAATTTCAAACCCCCCCCTCTATCATTCCAACACTTTCCATGGCTAGCCGTATCCATGGGTGCCCTCCAAACAATTAACTTTCTAGGGCGAGTTATTGTTTATTAATTTTTGAATTATGTATGATTGGACATCCTTTTTACCAGCCTCTCTCGTGCCATGACAAGTGAATAAACATTTGTCATGACTTAAACACACTTAGCATGGAAGGTACTGACCGCCCCGATCACTCCACGAGTGGTACAGGCACACAAAACATATGTTGATTCGAAGTTTTAGAGATGTCACATGCAAATTTACTCTAAATGGCAGTGAAATACCATATATAGGTAGGTATGGTGGACTCTCATGGAAGAAACTTGGCTCAAGGATTTGGATGCACAAGTAGTATCTCTACTTAGTATGATTTTTTGGCTAGCAAAAAGGTTCTAAACAAGCACCACGTGTTAGAGGATCCATAACAATATAAATTTTATGCAAATATACCAAAGCATAACTCATGATGTTGTCTTACTTGTCCAACTTCAACAAATTAGATCGATGTTGAAAATAAATAAGTGGTATTCAGAATCATAAAAGATGTCCAAGATAATATATTTGCATTGGAAAGTTATCTTCCTTATAATCATTCACGAATTGCATGTATGACTAATATTGTGATTGTCAACCTTTAGAAAATTTTACTTTCTAAACCAAAAGTGAAACTACTACTAAGCATAAAGCACATGAGTAATTCTAATTTGTGATAGTTGTTGGGTCTCATGTCTACTACACAACTGTGTTCTTGTAGACATTGTTGGGCCTCCAAGTGTAGAGTTTTGTGGGACCACTACAAATTTCCCTCAAGTGGATGACCTAAGGTTTATCAATCAGTGGGAGGTGTAGGATGAATATGGTCTCTCTCAAACAACCCTGCAATCAAATACAACCAATCTCTTGTGTCCCCACCACAACGAATACAATTGTAAATTATATAGTTGCACTAGTTCGGCGAAGATATGGTGATACAAGTGTAGTATGGATGGTAGAAATATGTTTTGTAATTTGAACATATAAAAACAGCAAGGTAGCAAGTGCCAAGCAACTAGCAAAACATTATATTAACGCTTGGAAACAAGGCCTAGGGTTCATTGTTTTGCTAGTGCAATCTCTTAACAGTTCTAACATAATTGAATCATATAACCATCCCTCAACGTGTAACAAAGAATCACTCCAAAGTTCCTATATAGCGGAGTATATAAGATAAAAAAATGTAGGTAGTAAAACAACCTCAAAGTTGTCCTTTCCAATCAATCTATTGAGTCATCCCTGTAAGTATCACAAAGATACGCATCAATCAACTCTAATGTCACCTAGATACTCTAATGTCACTACAACTATCCATGAGTTCACTATTCAACATGCATCAAACAATTTTAGATTCATCATATGCAATCAAACACAATGTACTACAAAGAGTACCCCAAGATTTCTATCGAAGACAGTAGGACGAAAACATGCATCAACCTATGTGCATAGATCACCCCAATGTCACGGCAATCCGCAAGTGAATGACCATTACATATATCAAGTGACTCAATAGAATACCGCATTGTCACTACGGGTATCCACATTCATGACATACATCAAGTGTTCTTAAATCCAATCCAACATAACAAAATCTCAAATGGTTAGACTCAATTCATGACATCAAGATAGAAAGGGAATAATACCAAATAATACAACTATATTAACAAAGCCCGTGATATATCAAGATCTTAGAAAATGATGGCCTTCGGTGGATCAAGAATCTAAACAACTCTAAAATGTTTTGGATAGATAAGAAAAAATTTCTAGTGATTGAAAACTATTTGAGAAGATGACACGAAGTGGAACTCATGAATCTTCGAGAGAACACATAAGATTTAAGTGGTACTCTCCTTAGGTTTTTGCAAAGTTGAGAACGATGACAAGGAACAACAACATGAATTACTAAGACACTCTAGAACAATAATAAATAAAAAGGTTGAGCCAACAATGAAAAATAATTCGAAAGCAATATTGAAGATGGAATTCATTCTTACGTCACACTTCAAAAAGAATTTGAATATATCTCCATAAAAGATTAGAAAGGCTAGGTAGGATCCTGGAGAAGAACATGTGGGTTATGGGCCCACTCACAGAAAACACCATTGAAATGATTGGTTAGAAGGAGATATTTTCACCGATACAAACTAAAAACTTGATGAGTACGAACCTTGAAACAACTTAAGAAGATTTGAACAGAAACATGAATCTTCTCACATATCTTTGCCACTCCACATAGAACTGAGAGAGATGACTAAACAAGGGAGGCCTGTACAAGAATTTACACATGGTAAAGCATTAGTGAATGAAAAGGATATGATGACCACCAAGAGGTCGAATCGAATCCACCAGGAAATAAAGCAATAATGAAGAACAATGAATTCATAGCACTTGAGAAACTTCACAATGAATCACCGAATATAATATGGAAGGAAACATAGCAAAAGCATGAGTGAAAATAAATGCACTTGGATGATAATTAATCATTAAACAAAGACAACTTAGGACGGATGAAAAGAACTCCGGAAATAAATATAATGATTGATCTTGCAAATATTGGGAAGGATTGAGTTAACTTGAATAGAAGCACACCGATTGGAAAATAATTGGAATGAAAGTTTCACTAGTCAAAAGGAATAGCACTGCATAGAAATATGAGATCACTGCTTAAGAAAGGTCTGGAATCATCATTTGACATCAAAGCAACTCGAATTACCATCCCCCAACAAAACAAAGGAGGAGGCTTACGAATTAAGCCAGAAACAAATACATAACCAATTATGCATTTGTTGGAAGGATAATCCTAGGTAACTACTTGAATTCCTACCTCAAAACTCCTAAAATCTTTCTGGTCATGTAGTCTAGTCCAACGGATACACGGAGCAATTACTGTAATAAATCATTGAAATCCTAGTAATAGCACAACACCTCTGATCTAACACATCTGTAAACGCGTAAACAGAGAAACATCACAAACTCATCGACCTCACAACCTTGTAATTGATACATCTATTTTGCATCATGATTTCTTATTGATATTTATATTCTTTCTGGACATTATTCCATTTTACGATACAACTGTAATGCCTTCTATCTCTCATTTTGCGATATCCACACAAAGAGGGAAATTACATGAAATTGGAATTCTAGACCCGAAAGCCACGAAAAAAGCTGGAATTTTTCTCGACTCCAAATGACCTGAAACTTCATGAGAATTTTTTAGGAATATATAAGAATTATTAGAAAAAAAGGAATATTGGAGGGTAGGCACCTGTTAGGACCAAGCCAAGAGGGCATGCCCACCCGCCTGAGCGTGGCCTAATGGCTTGGGACGTCCACAGACAGGCTCTGGTGCCGATCCTCTGCTATATGATGGGGTTTGACCTAAAAAATCAATAGGATACTTCCATAACGAACCACCATCGTCTTGAGGTGGAAACCTGGGCAGGAGCCCTTTTGCTCTTCGGTGGAGCGATTCTGCGAGGGAAACTTCTCTCCGAGAGGGGGAAATCGAATACATCATCATCACCAATGCTTCCTCCTTCACGGGAAGGACTATCTTCATCAATATATTCACCAGGACCATCTCATCTGAAATCCTAGTTCATGTCCTATATGCAATCTTTGTCTCCAAGCCTCAGATTGGCACCTGTGATTTGCTAGTAATGTTGATTACATCTTTTTCTTGATGCTTGTTGGTTTACTTGGTGAAGATAATATGTTCAGATCCTTTATCGTATTCATTATACCTCTGATCTTGAACATGGTGATAATTTTGGAGTGGTTTACTTTGTTCTCATAGACATGGGAGAAGTCTTGTCATAAGTAATCCTGTGAAGTTCATACTCGTTTGATATTTCAATGATATGTATGTTGTTTCTTCCTTTAGTGATGTCATGTGAATGTCGACTACATGACACTTCACGATAATTGGGCCCAAGGGAAGGTATTGTGTACTACTAAGTAGATGATGTGTTACTAGACTGATAGAAAGTTAAACCCTAGTTTATGCGTTATTCCGTAAGGGGATGATTTGGATCCATATGCTTCATGTTGTGGTTAGAGTTATCTTAAATTCTTCTTTCGTAGTTGCACATACTTGCGAGAGGGGGTAATCATAAGTAGGTAGCTTCCTCAAGTAAAAAAATAACCTCAACACTGGTCCAACCATATCAAATTATCAAAGTAACGAACGTGAATCAACTCAACATGATGAATGTGACTTGATGGAAATTCCCATGTGTCCTCGGGAGCGCGTTACTTTCTATAAGAGAACTTTCAGGCTTTTCCTTTGTTATAAGAAGGAATGGGCCACCTTGCTGCACAATTTCTACTTTAGTTACTTGTTACTTGTCACAGATTATCTTGCTACAAAACTATCTATCAATGTTACCAACAAAACTTGCCGAGAATAGCTTGCTCAAATCTACTTATCATTTCCTCCTGCTCCTTGCTGGGTTCGACACGCTTACTTATCAAAAGGACTACGATTGGCCCCCTATACTTGTCGGTCATGAAGACTCTTTTTTGGCATCCCTTGCGAGGAGGGAAGTGCCTTTGGTAAGGGAAACATTTTCGGTGTCCGTTGAAATTTAATGTTTCTTGTTACTATGGAAGATAATCCTTTTGAGGGGCCTGTTTGCGGTATCTTCATCCCTACCAGAAGTGGGAAAAGCCTCTCCTCAACCTACTGAACCTACTGAGAATATTGACTATGAAATTGCTTCGGGTATGTTAGAGAAACTACTAGCTTATCATTATGTAGGAGATGGAACATCACATTCGGATTTGCACTTGATATATATAGATGAGATTTGTGGATTATTTAAGCCTGTAGGTATATTCGAAGATGGTGTTAAGAAGAATGTATTCCCTTTATATTTGGAGGCAAAAACATTGATTTGGTACAGTCTATTGGATGATGCTAGAATAAGGGATTGGAATCGATTGGAGCTGGAATTTCATCGGAAGATTTATCCTATGCATCTAGTTCACGAGGATTGGAATTATATATATATATATATATATATATATATATATAATTTCTAACCACGGGAAGGAGAAAGTGTCACTCAAGCTTGTGGGAGGCAAAAATATATGATGTACAGATGTCCCAATCACGATATTGCCAGAAAATAATACTTCAAAACTATTATGTCCGGCTTTCATATGATGATCAATTAGAGTATTCTTCTATTGGTTCCTTCATTAATAAAACTACCGAATTCCAATGGGATCTTCTAGAAAGAATTAAATGCAACTCTCAAGATTGGGAACTCGACAAATTTAAAGAGCTAGGTATAAAGCTCGAGTTTGATTGTGTTAAATCCTTTATGGAAACTCATACTTTTCATAAGCTTAGTAATAAATGTGGCTCAACTATGAGACAGTAGCTTCTTTCTGTGAATAATTTTCTACTAATGTTTATCTCCCTAAGGAGCAGTGGTTAAAATTTCATCCACCTATTGATGATTTTTTAGTGAAACCTATTAAACTTAAGGATGAAGCATTTTTTTACCATTGAGAAACCACCTTTTCATTTTAGCATTAAGGAACATGCTAGGGCTTCAACTCTAGTTAATCAAAGCAATGTTAGGACACTCAACCCTTCTAAACAAATAAATGTATAACCAAATATTGCCATGGTTAAATATCTCTTGGTTGACAACATTGATGGACAGGTTATCTATTTCTACAATGAGGCTGCTAGAATTGCAAAACCTGCTAGAAACGAACAAGATGTGTTAGACAAGAATAAACATGTTGTTTGCATGCCTATTGTTTCTGTTAGAATTTAAGATCATTGAGAGCATGGTTTAGGTGATCTGGATGCTAGTGCGAGTGTTATACCTTTCACTTTATATCAACAAATTATGAAAGATATAGCACCCTCTTAGATTGAGGACATTGATATCACTATTAAATTTGCAAATAGAGATACTATTTCACCACTTGGGATTGTTAGAGATGTTGAAGTTTTTGTGGGAAAATTAAGTACTGATTTTGCTGGAAGTTTCTCATAAAAATAATTATCCCGATGTATATACCACTGTACCATAAAAATAATGTTCTTGCCATAATATTCATGATGCTCTTTTGCTTGTTTCATCAACTATCCTTATGTGAGCATCATCAAAATTATCATGTCTAGCTAAAAGGCTTTGAAGAAAAGTGCTTGTTGGGAGACAACCCAACAATTATCCTTTCTATTTTTGTGTGTTCACATGATTAATCAATTGTAGTAATCATGTTTTGTGTCTTTTATTTCAATAATGTGTCAAGTAAAGCCTTTAGCATGATTTGGACAATAAGTAGAACTGATACAGTGCAAAAAACAGAAACATTGATGTCCACTACAGAATTTCGGTGATTTTACTAGAACGTCTTTTTGATGTGATTTTTTTACACAACATTAGTGTAGTGGTTTTGTTATGGTAGATGCCCTAGGGTGAGGACTTAGATGTGAGGTCATCACAATGAGGTGGTTAGCTTGTCGCGATTGACCGGAGTCGAGGGACATGGTTTTACCCAGGTTCGGCCCCTCATGATCGAGGTAAAATCCTATGTCCTACTTCGTATGTATTGCTTGGGGATCATTTACAAGGGAGCATATTCGCTTGACCTAGCTATTGATCAATTGCATCTTAAGTCTGTTGGCCTCAGGGACTCGCCTTTATATACAGGTCGAGGCCCTAGGCTTACAAGGATCTGAGTCGTAACGTGAATCATGACCAGAAAGGTTTCTAACCCGCCTTACCTCCTCAGCAAGGAAACTCTGGGTGACCTTTTACCTCTTGGGCCTTGATTCGCCGTATTTAGACATTGGGCCGCCGAGCGGCTTATGGATAGGTCGTCTTGCCAGCCCTGTTTTGTTCATGTCTTTGACTATCCGGTGTACCGTCTGTAACTCGTTGTCTGGTGACCCAACCCAATATGGCGGGTTATATCGTGGGGTCATATCCCTCCTAGATTGATTTTAATTTATTCAGGTCAATCTCCACCTTCTTATTCCGACGACTCATCTTTGGATTTCATTTTCCACTTCCCCGGGTCACAAAAATGCCGGCTCTTGACGCTCCTAGACTGATGTTTTTATTCCGGCGACTCATCTTGTAGATTGACCCCACGATATAACTGTTGGGGATCGTAGTAATTTCAAAAAAATTCCTACTGCATACAAGGATCTATCTATGGAGAAACCAGCAACGAGCAAAGGGGTAGAGCATCTTCATACCTTTGAAGATCGCTAAGCGGAAGCGTTGCTAGAACGCGGTTCATGGAGTCGTACTCACATGGGTTTAGATCGTGGTAGATTCTGATCTATGCACCAAAGGATGGTGCCTCCGCGTTCAACACACGTACATACCGGTGATGTCTCCTCCTTCTAGATCGAGCAAGGAAAGAGGAGAAGATGAGGGAGAGCTCAGGCATCACGACGGCATGGTGACGGTGGAGCTATGTGGTTCTCCGGTAGGGCTTCGCCAAGCGCTTCGGAGGAGGAAGAAGAGAGAGGTAGTGCTCCGTCGTGGGAGAGATATGAATTATTGTGTCTCAAAAATCCCAAAACCTCAAGTATATATAGGGGAAGGAGAGGGAGGGCTTCCTTCACTCCTCCTCGAAGTAGGAGGAGTTCGGCCGAGCTAGGGAGGAGTCCACCTCCCACAAGGGAGGTGGATCCCTTCCTTTTGAAACTCCTTTTGCCTTATCTCCGTATACCTAGCCGAATGGGCCTTTAGGGAAGGCCTTGGCCAGCCCAATAAGGGCTGGTCCACCTACTCTAACATCCCATGAACTCCTCTGGTCGTCACACCCCTCCCGGGGGTCCTTCGGCACCCTCCTGGCACTCCCGGTACACTACAGATCATTCTGGAGCTCCTCATGATGTCCGGGATCTCATCCAGGACTCTGAACAACCATAGGTAACCACATACGATTTCCTTTAGAACTCTAGTGTCATCGAACCTTAAGCGTGTAGACCCTACGGGTTTGGGAGACATGCACACATGACCGAGACATCTCTCCGGACAATAACCAAGAGCGGGATCTAGATATCCATGTTGGTTCCCACATGTTCCACGATGATCTCATTAGATGAACCACGATGTCAAGGATTCAATCAATTCCGTATACAATTCCTTTTGTCTACTGGTATGATACTTGCCCGAGATTCGAGCACTGGTATCCCCATACCTTGTTCAATCTCGTTACCAGCAAGTATCTTTACTCGTTCCATAACACATCATCCCATGGCTAACTCCTTAGTCACACGGAGCTCAATATGATGATGAATTAACGAGTGGGCCCAGAGATACCTCTCCGTCACAAGGAGTGACAAATCCCAGTCTCGATTCATGCAACCCAACAGACACTTTCAGAGATACCCATAGTGCACCTTTATAAGCACTCAATTACGCTGTCATGTTTGGTACACCCAAAGCACTCCTACGATATCCGGGAGTTGCACAATCTCATGGTCTAAGGAAAGATACTTTACATTAGAAAAGCTTTAGCAGACGAACAACACGATCTAGTGCTATGCTTAGGATTGGGTCTTGTCCATCACATCATTCCCCAATGATGTGATCCCATTATGAATGACATCCAATGTCCATGATCAGGAAACCATGACCATCTATTGATCAATGAGTTAGCCAACTAGAGGCTCACTAGGGACACATTATTCACACATGTATTACGGTTTCCGGTTACTACAACTATAGCATGAACAATAGACAATTATCATGAACTAGGAAATATAATAAACCACTTTATTACTACCTCTAGGGCATACTTCCAATGGTCTCCCACTTCACTAGAGTAAATAATCTAGTTACATTGTGATGAATCGAACACCCATAGAGTAATAGTGATGATCATGTTTTGCCCATGGAAGAGATTTAGTCAACGGGTCTCTGACATTAAGATCGTATGTACTTTAAAAATATCTATATCTCCATCCTGGATGTATCCACAATGGAGTTGAAGCGGCGCTAGAAGTGATTGATCTTCTTGTGAAACCTAGGCTCCTTTGCAATGGAAATAGCTCTAGTGTTGTCACAGAACAGAGTCATCGGGCCGGACGCACTTGGAATCACTCCTAGGTCGGTGATGACCTCCTTCATCCAGACTCCTTCATGTGTTGCTTCCGAAGCAGCAATGTACTCTGCTTCACATGTAGATGCTGCCACGACGCTTTGCTTGCAACTTCACCATCTAACCGCCCCATTATTCAAAATGCACACATATCTGTGACTTCGAGTCATCCAAATCTGTGTCGAAGCTAGCATCAACGTAACCCTTTACGACGAGCTCTTCGGCACCTCCATAAACGGGAAACATATCTTTAGTCATTTTCAGGCACTTAAGGATGTTCTTGACCACTGTCCAGTGATCCACTCCTGGATCACACTGGTACCTCCCTACCAAACTTATGGCAAGGTTCACATCAGGTCTGGTACACAGCATGGCATACATGATAGAGCCTATGGCTGAAGAATAGGGGACTATACTCATCTTTTCTCTATCTTCCGCCATGGTCACTCATTGAGTCGCACTCAACCTCGCACCTTGTAATACAAGCAAGAACCCCTTCTTAGCCTTCTCCATATTGAACTTCTTCATTATCTTGTGAAGGTATGTGCTTTGTGAAAGACCTATGAGGCGTCTCGATCTATCTCTATAGATCTTGATGCCTAATATGTAAGCAGCTTCTCCAAGGTCCTTCATTGAAAAACTCTTATTCAAATAGGCCTTTATGCTTTCCAATAGTTTTATCTCATTTCCCATCAATAATACGTCATCCACATATAATATTACATATACTACAGAGCTCCCACTCACTTTCTTGTAAATACAGGCTTCTCCGTAAGTCTGTATAAACCCAAACGCTTTGATCACCTCATCAAAGCGAATGTTCCAACTCCGAAATGCTTGCACCAGCCCATAGATGGAGCGCTAGAGCTTGCATACCTTGTTAGCATTGCTAGGATCGATGAATCCTTCCGGCTGTATCATATACAATTCTTCTTTAAGAAAGCCGTTCACGAATGCTATTTTGACGTGCTTTTGCCAGATTTCATAATCACAAAATACGGCAATTGCTAACATAATTCGGACCGACTTCAACATCGCTACGGGTGAGAAGGTCTCATCGTAGTCAATCCCTTGAACTTGTCAATAACCCTTAGCAACAAGTCGAGCCTTATAGATGGTCACATTACCATCCGCGTCAGTCTTCTTCTTGAAAATCCATTTATTTTCTATGGCTCGCCGATCATCGGGCAAGCCCACCAAAGTTCATACTTTATTCTAATACATGGATCCTATCTTGGATTTCATGGCCTGAAGCCATTTGTTGGAATTCGGGCCCGCCATCGCTTCTTCATAGTTCGAAGGTTCATTGTTGTCTAATAACATGATTTCCATGACAGGGTTGTCGTACCACTCTGGTGCGGAACGTACCCTTATCGACCTTCGAGGTTCAATAGCAACTTGATCCGAAGTGTCATGGTCATCATCATTCACTTCATCTCTAGCCGGTGCACGCGCCTCAGAAACATTTTCTTGTGTTGCGCTACTCTCCGGTTCGAGAGGAGGTACAATTATCTCATCAAGTTCTATTTTCCTCCCACTTACTTCTTTCGAGAGAAACTATTTCTCTAGAAAGGATTCGTTCCTAGCAACAAAGATCTTGCCTTAGGATCTAAGATAGAAGGTGTATCCAATAGTTTCTTAGGGTATCCTATGAAGACGCATTTTTCCGCTTTGGGTTCGAGCTTCTCTGGTTGAACTTTCTTCACATAAGCATCGCAGCCCCAAACTTTCAGAAACGACAGCTTAGGTTTCTTGCAAAATCATAATGCATACGGTGTCGTCTCAACGGAGTTAGACGGCGCCCTATTTAAAGTGAATGCGGCAGTTTCCAATGCATAGCCCTAAAATGATAGCAGTAAATCAGTTAGAGACATCATAGATCGTACCATATCCAATAGAGTGCAACTACAACATTCAGACACACCGTTACGCTGCGGTGTGTAAGGCGGCGTGAGTTGTGAAATAATTCCACATTTCCTTAGGTGCGTGCCGAACTCATGACTCAAATATTCTCCTCCACGATTGGATCATGAGAAGTTTATTTTCTTGTCACGTTGATTCTCCACCTCACTCTGAAATTCCTTGAACATTTCAAAGGTTTCAGACTTGTGCTTCATTAAGTAGACATACCCATATCTACTCAAATCATTAGTGAGGGTGAGAACATAACGATAGCCTCCGCGAGCATTAGTGGTCCGCATACATCAGTATGTATTATTTCCAATAAGTTGGTTGCTCGCTACATTATTCCGGAGAACGGTGTCTTGGTCATCTTACCCTTGAGGCATGGCTCGCATGTGTCAAATGATTCAAAATCCAGAGACTCCAAAAGTCGATCTGCATGGAGTTTCTTCATGCGCTTTAGGCCAATATGACCAAGGCGAGAGTGCCACAAATATGTGGAACTATCATTATCAACCTTGCATCTTTTAGCACTCACAATATGAATATGTGTATCATCACGATCGAGATTCATTAGGAATAAACCATTTACCAGCGGGACATGACCATAAAACATACCACTCATATAAATAGAACAACCATTATTCTCAGATTTAATTAGTAGCCATCTTGCATCAAGTGAGATCCCGATACAATGTTCATGCTTAAAGCTGGTACTAAATAACAAGTATTAAGGTTTATAACAAATCCCAAAGGTAGATGTAGAGGAAGTGTGCCGACGGCGATCACATCGACCTTGGAACCATTCTCGACGCGCATCGTCACCTCGTCCTTAACCATCCTACGCTTGTTCTGTAGTTCCTGCTTAGAGTTGCAAATGTGAGCAACAACACCGGTATAAAATACCCAGGAGATACTACGAGCGCTGGTAAGGTACACATAAATAACAAGTATATCACATATACCTTTGACGTTGGTGGCCTTCTTGTCCGCTAAGTACTTGGGGAAATTCCGCTTCCAGTGATCGGTTCCCTTGCAGTAATAGCACTCAGTCTCAGGCTTAGGTCCTTTCTTTGGCTTCTTCCGGCAACGAGCTTACTGGGCCCGACAACTGCTTTACCGTCTTTCTTGAAGCTTTTCTTACCCTTGCCCTTCTTGAAACTGGTGGTCTTATTGACCATCAACACTTGATGCTCTTTCTTGATTTCTACCTCCGCAGGTTTCAGCATTGTATACAACTCGGGAATAGTCTTTTCCATCCCTTGCATGTTGTAATTCATCACAAAGCCTTTATAGCTAGGTGGAAGCGACTGGAGGATTCTGTCAATGACCGCATCATCCGGAAGTTCAACTCCCAGCTGAGTTAAGCGGTTGTGCAACCAACATATTCTGAGTATGTGCTCACTGACAGAACTGTTCTCCTCCATCTTACAGCTAAAGAAATTGTCAGAGAATTCATATCTCTCGACCCGGGCATGATCTTGAAAAACAAGTTTCAGCTCCTGGAACATCTCATATGCTCCGTGTTCCTCAAAACACCTTTGGAGCCCCGGTTCTAAAATGTAAAGCATGCTGCACTGAACAAGAGAGTAGTCATCACTCCGTGACTGCCAGGCGTTCCTAGCTTCTTGGTCTGCCGCGGGAACGAGAGGATCACCTAGCGGTGCATCAAGGACATATGCCTTCTTGGAAGCCATGAGAATGAGCTTTAAGTTATGAGCCCAGTCCTCGTAGTTGCTCCCATCGTCTTTCAGCTTGGTTTTCTCTAGGAACGCGTTGAAGTTGAATGGGACATTTGCATTAGCCATTGGATCTACAATATTTGTAAAGACACTTTTAGACTAAGTTTATGATAATTAAGTTCATCTAATCAAATTACTAATGAACTCCCACTTAGATTGACAACCCTCTAGTAATCCAAGTGACACATGATCCACGTCGACTAGCCCGTGTCATCATCACGTGAGAAGGCCTAGTCATCAATGGTGAGCATATCTATGCTGATGGTATCAACCATACGACTCATGTTCGACATTTCGGTCTCCCGTATTCGAGGCCATGTATGTACATGCTAGGCTCGTCGAGTCAACCTAAGTGTTCTGCGTGTGTAAACTGGCTTACACCCGTTTTATGCGAATGTTAGAATCTATCACACCCGCTCAACACGTGGTGCTTCGAAACAACGAACCTTCGCAATGGTGCACACTTAGGTGAATACATATCTCAAAATTTTAATGAGGGATCATCTTATCTTTGCTACCATCGTTCTAAGCAATAAGATGTAAAACATGATAAACATCACATGCAAACATATAGTGACATGATATGGCCAATATCAGTTTGCTCCTTTCATCACCATCTTCAGGGCACCATGATCATCATCATCACCGGCATGACACCATGATCTCCATCATTTTGTCTCCGTGGAGTCGTCATGCCAATTATTACTTCTACTACTATAGGCAACCGTTAGCGATAAAGTAAAGTAATCAACATGGCGTTGCATCTCATGCAATAAATTACGACAACTCCTATGGCTCCTGCCGGTTGTCATCTTGATCGACATGCAAGTTGTGAATCCTATTACAAGAACATGATCAATCTCATACATCACATATGTAACATCACATCCTTTTGGCCATATCACATCACATAGCATACCCTCGAAAAACAAGTTAGGCGTCCTCTAATTGTTGTTGCCAGTTTTACGTGGCTGGTTAGTGTTTCTAGCAAGAACGTTTCTCACGTACGTGGCAGCCACAACGTTGATATTCCAATGCTATTTACCCTTCATAAGGACCCTCATCATCGAATCTGATCCGACTAAAGTGGGAGAGACAGACACCCGCTAGCCACCTTATGCAACTAGTGCATGTCGGCCGGTGGAACCAGTCTCACGTAAGAGTACATGTAGAGTTGGTCCGGGCCGCTTCATCCCAAGATGCCGCCGAATCAAGATAAGACTAGTAATGGCAACAAATTGACAAAATCAATGCCCACAACTTTTGTGTTCTACGCGTGCATAGAATCTACGCATAGAACCTTGGCTCGGATGCCACTGTTTGGGATTGTACTAATTACCAAAAAATTCCTACGCCATACAAGGATCTATCTATGGAGAAACCAGCAACGAGCAAAGGGGTAGAGAATCTTCATACCTTTGAAGATTGCTAAGCGGAATGTTGCTAGAACGCGGTAGATGGAGTCGTACTAGCAGCAATTCAGATCGCGGTAGATTCCGATCTATCTACCAAATAATGGTGCCTCCGTGTTCATTACACGTACAGCCCGGTGATGTCTCCTCCTTCTTGATCCAGCTAGGAGAGAGGATAATTTGAGGGAGAGCTTCGGCAGCACGACGACATGGTGACGGTGGAGCTATGTGGTTCTCCGGCAGCGCTTCGCCAAGCGCTGTGGAGGAGGAAAAAGAGAGAGGTAGGGCTGCACCGTGGGAGTGAGATGAACAATTGTCTCTCAAAAATCCAAAAACATCAAGTATATATAGGGGGAAGGAGAGGGAGGGCTTCCTTGGCCCCTCCTCCAAGAAGGAGGAGTTCGGCCGAGCTAGGGAGGAGTCCACCTCCCACAAGGGAGGTGGATCCCTTCCTTTTAAAACTCCTTTTGCCTTATCTCTTTACACCTAGCCGCATGGGCCTTTAGGAAAGGCCTTGGCAGTTCCAATAAGAGATGGTACACCTCCTCTAACATCCCATGAACTCCTTTGGTCGTGACACCCCACCCGGGGGTCCTCCGGCACCCTCCCGGCACTCCCGATACACTACCGATGAGCCCGAAACTTTTTCGGTGACCAAAACAGGACTTCCTATATATAAATCTTTACCTCCGGACCATTCATGAGCTCCTCGTGACGTCCAAGATCTCATCCGGGACTCAAAACAACCTTCGGTAACCACATACTATTCCCTGTACAAATCTAGCGTCATCGAACCTTAAGTGTGTAGACCCTACGGGTTCAGGAGACATGTAGACATGACCGAGACATCTCTCCGGCCAATAACCAACAATGGGATCTGGATATCCATGTTGGTTCTGACATGTTCCACGATGATATCATCGGATTAACCACGATGTCAAGGATTCAATCAATCTCGTATGCAATTCCTTTTGTCTACTTGTATGATACTTACCCGAGATTCGATCGTCGGTATCCCCATACCTTGTTCAATATCGTTACTGGAAAGTCTCTTTCCTCGTTCCGTAAAAGATCATCCCATGGCTAACTCCTTAGTCACACTGAGCTCAATATGATGATGAATTACCGAGTGGTCCCAAAGATACCTCTCCGTCAAATGGAGTGACAAATCCCAGTCTCGATCCGTGCAACCCAACAGACACTTTCGGAGATACCCATAGTGCACCTTTATAATCACTTAGTTACGTTGTGACGTTTGGTACACCCAAAGGACTCCTAGGATATCTGGGAGTTGCACAATCTCATGGTCTAAGGAAACGATACTTGACATTAGAAAAGCTTTAGCTGACGAACAACACGATCTAGTTCTATGCTTAGGATTGAGTCTTGTCCAGCACATCATTCCCCAATGATTTGATCCCTTTATCAATGACATCCAATGTGCATGATCAGGAAACCATGACAATCTATTGATTAACGATCTAGCCAACTAGAGGCTCACTAGGGACACAATGTGATCAATATATTCACACATGTATTACGGTTTCTGGTTAATACAATTATAGCATGAATAATAGAAAATTATCATGACCTAGGAAATATAATAGTAACCACTTTATTATTGCCTCTAGGGCATATTTCCAACAATAACCCACCTTATTGGGTTGGGTCACCAGACGACGGCTTACACGCGGTACTCCGGATAATCAAAGACGTGAAGAAAATAGGGCTGGCGGGACGGCCTATCCATAAGTCGTCGGCCGGCCCAATGTCTGTAGACAGCAACTCAAGGCCCAAGAGGTAGAAGGTCGCCAAGAGTTTACTAGCTCAGGAGGCAAGGCGGGCTAGAAACCTAACTGGTCACGAGTCACGTTACGACCCAGATCCTTGTAAGACCAAGGCCTCGGCCTGTATAAAAAGGCGACTCCCTGAGGCCAATAGACTTAAGTTGCATTGACCAATAGATAGGTGAAGCAAATCCGCTCCGCTTAGACCACTAATTATATTCACTATTTATAGGAATAGTTTGGAGCCAAATAAAATAAAACAAATGTCAGAAAGGTTAAACAAAAAACAGAAATGGAAAGAAAATAGAAAAGTGCTATCTGTCGCTCACCTTGGCCCAGCCCACCATCTCTCCTGTCGTCTTCCTCCTCGCCAATAGGCAGCAGGAGGTGGCCGCCACTTCCTCCGGCAAGGGCACGCACCAGGGTGCCTGCCTGGCCGCCCTGTCGTGCTGGTGAGGGAGATAAGCTCCCCCGTAACCCATTCCAGGTGTTTCCCCCTCCCCATTCGGTTTCCTTCTCTCCCTCCTCTCGGCCGCCATTGGAGCCGAGCTCGAGCTCGAGCTCGCCTTCGTCTTCGGCCACAGCAAGCCTCCCCGAGCATGCCATCATCTCCGCCTCGTCGAACTCGTCATCTACGCCGAAGGAATCAAGCCCCCGAGCCCTGCAATGCCCCCAACACTGTCGTCTTCTTCCTCGGATCACCGATGTTCGCCGCCGTCGTTCTCCCTCTCCAGGCCATCCCACAGCCCGCTCTCGATGCCTCTGGAATCCCCATGACCCCCGGATGCTTTTCCCCCTCTTTTCCCCGTCGATGCCGAGCCCTAGCACCCGATTCCACTGGAGCCCGATGATATCCGCCGCGGGAGCTCGTCGCCGGTGAGGCTCCGGTGATGGGTTGATCCATCTGAGACCACTAGTAGCTTCAGCATGTTGCGTAGGTGCTGTAGGAGCCAAACCCTGACCCATTTGCGCTTTGTTTAGATGACCTCGACGTTACCCGAGCTCCGGTAGCCGCCGAGCTCTTCGCCGGCGTCGACTCCGGCCGTTTCAACCCCAAAGACTTGCAAAAATGAACTCGCGGGCAAAAGGTCGTTCATCTGCTGCCTTCCGCCGCTTGTTTGGTCACCGGAGGAGCCTTTCTGATGCCCTCCGCCGTCCCTCGAGCCACCGGCGGCTCATCGCTGGTGGGTTTGACCCCCAGCGCCGATGTGTTGACTCCCCAGAGTCTATGACACGTGGGGCCAGCCATTGTTAATTAAGTTAGGTTAATGAAAATATTAATTATTTTTTAATTGCTAATCAGTCACTCACAAGTGGGCCAGCCACTCCTAATTAGCCAGTAAACCTAAAATTTAACTAAAAACTAACCAGAGTCACTAACCAGTGGGTCCCACTAGTCAGATTTCACTTTCAACGACGAGATTGACCTACTGATGTCATGCTCATGTAGTAATTCTATTTCTGAGTTAAAACAATTCTAGAATAAGTTCAAAACTTTGAAAATTCGTAGAAAATTAAATATAACTCCAAATCTGACAAATAATATATGGAAAATGATCAGAAAAATTGAATGAACACAATGGTGTTATTTTCATGCATGACAAACAAAGTTATGAAACAGCATCAGGTCAAATCAATTAAAGGAAATTAATAAATGTCTTACCTCAAATAATATTTGAAATTTGAATTGAAATCAGCATCAAACCAGGGTTTTGATAGCCACACTAGTTCATGCTACATTTCATTTCATGCCTGGTCATGCATCATATTGTTGCATTTGAATGATATTGATTGTCGTTATTATTTCAGTAGGCTCTGCCCCTCCGGATACGTCCGAATATCCGACTAACGGATTTAATCCTTCCGCTGAGCAACAAGGCAAGCACCCATTTGATCATCCCGGTATAATCCCATGTTCCCGCTCCTGCTCTCACTTATTGCATTAATTCAAAATATTTCAAATGCTTTACTTCGGGAGCTGAACCTATTCCTTTGCATGACTTGTCATTGCCACAGTAAATAGCCAAACCTTGCAACCTAGCATATCTGCTCGTTGCTTGAGACATGTTGTGTCTTATCCTGCTATGCTTGCTATGCCTAGAGTTGTGCCAAGTCTGTTGCATCTGGGTGATGAACAGGAATGGATGCATGTGTTCTAGTGACAAGAATAAGTGTGGATCCTGATTTGGTAAAGGTACCGATGAAAGGCTATGTAGGACTACATGGCGGGTTGTTTCATTAGAACCGTCCTTAGGAACTGAGTTCCATGTATGTATTCCAAGACTAGTTACTACCACATGTTGGGCCGTGAAATATGACCCCGCTCAACTTATTAATTGCCTAGTACTCGTTCGAGGAGTTGCAAGTATTTTCTGGTGTTTATAATCATGCTGGAGGCCGTGCATAGTGCTAACCTTAGAGGTGGGCTATCATGCAGTAGGCAGTGGCACGGTGTACCAAGTGGCACCCGGATGGTGGGATTGGGAACCCTGCGCACATCGATTGGGGCCGTAGCGGAAACTTCGGCCGAACTTCCGTGCGGGTTCATTCTCAAATAGGCGATAAACCTGGACTAGGTATTAGCATGGTTAACGGTCGTGGCAGACTCCCTCGCTGGGCTTCCGCTCGAAGGTTGCCGAGGTGCATGATGTGCACATGGCGATAAGTGGCGAGAGCGTGTGTGAAGAAGTACACCGCTGCAGGGTTATGATCTATTCGAATAGTCGGGTCTACGGATATGGACTACTTGGAGACATATGTTGTTCATAGATAACTTTAATGACTACTCATAAAACTATCAAGATAAGTGTGAGTATCATGAATGGCATTTCCGTAGGGTGATGGAAAGGAATCCATGATAGTGTATTGTTGTGGTGGTAGTGGACTCGTGTATGACTTATCAAAGTTGTTTAAAACTATTTCAAATTGTAGTATAGTCTAGCCAAGAGTCAAAGCTGGCTTGCTGCATGAAACCCCACAACCCCCTTTATTGATACATGTGCATCAGTAGATAGATATGTTCTAATGTCTTGCTGAGTACCTTTGTACTCATGTTTGTTTAATAAATGTTGTAGAAGATACCCACGAGCCAACAGGTGGGTTCTATCTAGACCTCGATGATGACGAGTAGCTGGTGTCCCAGCTAGGACCTGGCCCCTTTCAGAAGGGATCTGTAGATAGTCAGGCTTTATGCCTTTTCCTTTCAAATGTATGTACTTAGACAGCTTTAATGCTTCCGCTTGGTTTGTATGACTTGCTTGTATGACTTGAGTGTCGGGTCATGTGACCCCTACCTGTATGAACTTATTATGTAAGACTCTTCTGAGTCTTCTACATAAATATTGTGATGTTGTATGGTTATGTTGTGATGCCATTGTTGTATATATGCATATCGAGTATGTCATTAGTACGTGTGATGTACTGCGATATGTATGGGATTCGACACCTAGTCGTATGCCCTTAGTAGCTATCTATACAGAGAAATGCCCCTTTGTGTTTCCACTGATCCTTGGTAGTTCGTTACTGCTCCGGCCACATTGGTTGACCGGCATGTATCCTTCTTAGTTGTTGTGTCTGTCCCTACGAGGAAATGTCATGTGGTCTAATGGAGTCCTTGTAGCTTGCTACGACTCCTCTACACACGCTGATGAAAGACACCTGCTTTGCTGGGTTATGTATGCATGTCTCTGTACAGTCGACCCGGGTTCTTTGAAATTGGAATGCTAGCGACACAAATGCATACGTGAGTCAAAAGGCGCAAACTGTCCCGGCTAAGGTAAGGTGGCAGCTGTGGGGATAACCGTGCGTGAGACCGCAAAGAGATGCAATGTGTTACACGCTGGATTCCTATAGCTTAGGATCGGGGTCCCGACAGCGTTGGTATCAGAGCCTGACTGACTGTAGGATTACCAAGCCAAACTGGTCAAAGTCGAGTCTAGAAATGCTTTACTTATATGTAAGGGAATTGTTTGTGGAAGGGAACGTAAGTCTCTTGCTTCTCTTCTCAAGTCATTATGTTCTGGTCATCCTCATCTTTTCTACGGGGATTGAACTAGGTTTCTCATCTATCTCTCAGGATCATGTGTTACTCATTGTTAGATTGTAGGAAAGCGGTTCTAGAGTTAATCGAAGTTTTCTTTTGTTCCTAGGAAAAGAAAACAAGTATTTGATGACTATGGAATTTGAACTTGAGAGTTGAGTGGTTATGCTATCCAATCTTTTGTGGGTTGCCTCAAAATTCTTTTTGAGCATTTACAACTGTTATGCTGCCCAATTTCATTTCCAGAGCTCTAATGCCTTTGCATTATTCTTTATTTCATATGCCTGCCCGTCCTTTCCGTCAGGTGGTCCGTATGACTAGGTGCATTGATGTACCGGGTCACACGGCCATGCTGGTCAGGATGATGTTAGTAGCCGGTTACCGCTGGTACCCAGAGTATATAGTGGAGGAGCAGTACCGAGATTTCAACCAGAGTCAGTACATGTGCACTATTAGGGTATTCCCAGATTACCCTGAAGCCGAGGAGCCGATCCATTGGTCCAATAGATTGGGGGTTACCGTTGACATGGCAGTAAAAGATGCCTCCTATTCAATGTTGACCCTCATGAGAGCCAGGCATGTACAACTGCAGAATTCAGAGTTCTGTTATTTTCTAGCTTCTCAGCCAGGAGAAGAAGGATATCTCAGTGGAGTCTACTTTGATTCTTCTTTGGAGGATCCGCTGCTGCATATTACCACTCAGATGTTAGAGAATAGAGACCGAGATGCTCGTGCCCTTCGTATGGAGCTTTATGCTACTCGTGACCGTCTGTGGACAACTTTGACACAGCTGCCACCTATAGTTCAGACATGTTATGCAGATATGGAGATGTTGAACCCAGTTATGACTCATCTTCCAGCTCATGTTGACTGGCCTGCTATCGGAGGTGTCACTCCTCTTCGGGGACCTCTGTTACCACCAGTCAGGGGACCGAGGCCACACCCGTGTCCTTACGGTTCCCAGGGATCTCAGGCTAGAGTATTTCCTGATCCGCAGGTTCAGCTCCCAGGTCATGGAGGCAATCTTTATGAGATGTTTTATGCGGATGCTTGAGTCCATGAGTGGAATATAGTATTGTAGTAGTTATATTTCCACAGTCCTGTGTGTCTTGTGGAATATGACTATGTTGTGAGATGAGTTCCGGAGGCATAGATAAATAATGTATAGGAAGCTTGGAAAGCCTCTGATGAGTAGTATCATCTTTTTAGTAGTTTGCTCTTCAGTTTGAGATTGTACTGAACTATGTTATGTTGTGTATGAACCATGGTGTATATATAGCAGTTTGCATGTTACCATGTTGTTCGGATGTTCATTTCCGCATTCCATGTTGTTCAGCGCATTCTTAATCCATAGCTAGTATTGATGTTGATCTAGTCTAAGCTATGAGTTTGTTTGCCAGGATGGTGTTTACCAGGCACAACCGTGCCCCTAGCCATGAGCACGGAGAAGGTAGTTAGCCAGCACAGGAGGATCTGCCTCACCAGCCTTCTCTGGCGGAGGCTATGCTCGAGGCAGAAAGGAACAAGAGAGAGACCAACCGTCTGCTAGAACGTATTGAGCAAAATACGGCTCGTCAGCCGCGAACTGACGCAGTGTCCCTCAATGACTTTGTGAAGCTAAATCCGTCGAAGTTCCATCACTCCGTCGATCCTCTCCACACTGATGACTGGTTGTGCAGTATATCACACAAGATACGCTCTGCCAACGTTGCTGAGGCTGACAAGGTGATCTTTGATGCGTACTTTCTGGAAGGCCCCGCCAATCTATGGTGGGAGAATTATGAAGCTATGCGTCCTGCCGGACCAGCAGCCACTTGGGCTGATTTAAGTGCAACTTTTCGTGTGCATCACATACCAGATGGTCTGATCGACCGTAAGATAGAGGAATTCCGTGCCTTCACTCAGGGAAAGTTGTCCGTGGATGCTTATAGTCGCGAGTTAGGTAATCTAGCTCATTACGCAACTAAAGAGGTGTCAACTGACGCCAAGAAGCAAGCAAGATTCCGCAAGGGACTGATCCCCGAACTTCGTCGTGACCTGCGCCTTAATGAATGTACAAGTTTCCAAGCTCTTTTCAACAAGGCGATCAGTGCCGAGACTGGTCATACCGACTATGAAGCCATGAAGAAGCACTCTCGTGATTATGGCTCCTCATCCGATTTAGCGTTTCCGAAGAGCTGGTTGTGGTTCCCAAATAGTTCTCTGCCGCCAAGATAGACCCCGAGGCCATCCTATGTGGCGCCTCAGGCAAACCAGACCAACCCCCCAGCCAAGATCTATGGTGGTCCACCTTCCAATGCTACACCACGTGCCAATAAAGTGATTTGTTACAAGTGTGGAGAACCAGGGCACTATTCACGACAGTGTCCCCAGAATATAGTTGCCAAGCAACCTGGGAAGTCTGTTGGGCAAGGCAAGTCAGGCAAAGCATACTATGTGAAGCCTACTTCTACGCGTGGCCGCCTGAATTATGTTTCAGCAGAAGAAGCTCTAGAGGATCCCGATGTCATTTTGGGTACGCTCCTTGTCAATTATCACCCAGCCTCTGTTCTTTTTGACACTGGTCCATCTCATTCCTTCATTTCCGAAAGTTATGCGCACTTGCATAACATGTCCTTTTGTGATATGCCAATCCCATTAGTTGTCCAAACTCCTGGTAGTAAATGGCAGACTTCTAGGATAAGTTATGACAATGAAATTCTAGTGGACAGGCTAGTTTTTCTAGCATCATTGATAGCCCTTAAATCCTCAGATATCTTGGGTATGGACTGGATGTCATCTCATTACGCCAAGATTGATACCCATTCTAGGAATGTTCAGCTTACCCATCCCTCGGGTAGATAGTTAATGTCTCAACTCGAGTTGCCAAATGCCAACTCTATTCCCTCAATGCTAGTCCTCTTCCAAAACTTGAAGACATTCCGGTAGTCCGTGACTTTCCGAATGTTTTTCCAGAAGAACTGTCAGGAATTCCACCTGACAGGGATGTAGAGTTTGTCATAGATCTTGTTCTAGGAACTGTCGCAATAGCCAGAAGACCCTATAAGATGGCACCCTTAGAGCTAGCCGAACTTAAGAAACAACTAGATGAGGCCTTGAATAAATGTTTCATTGGACCTAGCTCTTCTCCTTGGGCTTGTCCCGTCCTCTTCGTCAAGAAGAAAGATGGAACAGATCGGATGGTTGTAGATTATCGACCAGTTAATCTGGTTAACCTAAAGAAGAAGTATGCGCTCCTCAGGATCAACGATCTGTATGATCAGCTCACTGGACCCTCAGTCTTCTCCAAAATGGATTTGGGGTTGGGATACCATCAAATCAAGATCAAGAACAGGGACATTCCAAAAATGGCCTTTGTCACTCGTTATGGCCAATACGAGTACACTGTCATGTCCTTCGGTCTAACCAATGCCCTAGCCACCTTCTCTCTCTTGATGAATTCAAACTTCATGGAGTATTTGTATAAATTTGTCGTGATATACCTTGATGATATTCTCATCTACTCGAAGAATGAACAAGAACATGTCGAGCATCTAAGGCTGGTATTGATGAAACTTCAAGAGTATCGCATGTATGCCAAGTTTTCAAAATGTGAATTTTGGTTACCAGAACTGACCTATCTAGGCCACGTAATCTCTGGTAAGGGTATTGCTGTCAATCCCGAGAGAGTTCAAGCAATCCTTGATTGGACTCAACCTGAATCGGTTAAGCAAGTTAGGAGTTTTCTTGGTCTAGCGAGCTATTGTCGCCGCTTTGTCGAGAACTTCTCCAAGGTTGCAAAGCCTCTAACTGAACTCCTCAAGAAAGATAAAAAGTTTGAGTGGACACCACAGTGTGAGCATAGTTTTCAGGAATTGAAAAGATGCCTGACTTCCGCACCTGTGTTGCTACAACCATATTTTTCCATGGACTTTGTTATCTATTGCGACGCCTCGCGACAAGGATTAGGTTGCATTCTGATGCAGGGTTGTCATGTGATTGCATATGCATCTCGACAGTTGCGTCCACATGAGGATAATTATCCCACACATGATCTTGAGCTTGCAGCTGTAGTCCATGCACTAAAAACCTGGCGACATTACCTTCTTGGTAATCGTTGCGAAATTTTCACTGATCACCAAAGTCTGAAATATATATTCACCCAGCCGGATTTGAATCTCAAACAAAGATGATGGGTCGATTTGATCACAGATTACGACTTAGCGATAACTTACACCCCGGGGAAGGCCAATGTCATGGTTGATGCACTAAGTCGTAAGTCTTATTGTAACAATCTAGTGTTACAACGAGGTCAACCACGTCTCTATGAGGAATTTCGGAAGTTAAACCTTCACATTGTTCCTCAAGGATTCCTTTCTACCCTGGTGGCGAAACCTACTCTTAGGGATCAAATCATAGCAGGCCAAAAGCGTGATAAGGGTATATCACGGATCAAGGAGAATATTACTAGTGGAAATGCTAAGGAATTCTCTATGAATGATCAAGATGTTGTGTTCTTCGAGAACCGTCTAGTGGTTCCTAAGAATCCACACCTGAGGCAGTTGATTCTTAAGGAGGCTCATGAATCTCCTCGCACGATTCATCCTGGTAGTACTAAGATGTATCAGGACCTACGCCAGAGGTTCTGGTTAACTAGGATGAAGAGAGAAATTGCTCAGTTCGTTGCTAACTGCGATGTTTGTCGTCGAGTTAAAGCAGAACATCAAACGTCCATTGGCACCCATCAACCTATTGCTATTCCTAAATGGAAATTGGATAAAGTGAGTATGTATTTCATCACTGGATTTCCCAGGACCAAGAAAGGGAATAATGCTATCTTTGTGGTCGTTGACCGTCTTTCCAAGGTAGCTCATTTTCTTCCAGTTCGTGAGAGTATAACAGCTAGCCAGCTAGGAGAGTTCTATATTTCTCAAGTAGTGTCTCTTCATGTTGTTCCATTAGAGATTAATTCAGACCATGGAAGTGTTTTTACTTCTTGTTTCTGGGAAATCTTTCAGAATGCCATGGGGACTCACCTATCTTTTAGTACTGCTTTCCATCCACAATCAAGTGGTCAAGTAGAAAGAGTCAATCAAATCCTAGAGGATATGCTTCGAGCGTGTGTTATATCGTTCGGTATGAATTGGGAGAAGTGTCTTCCATTCACTCAATTTTCTTATGACAATAGTTATCAGTCAAGATTGGGCAAAGCCTCTTTGGAAGTTCTCTATGGACGAAGATGTTGAACACCTCTTAATTGGTCAAGAACCAGAGAGAAGCAACTCTTTGGTCCGGATATGATCCAGGAAGCAGAAGAGCAAGTTCGCATTATTCGTGAAAAGTTGAAAACAGCTCAATCTCGTCAAAAGAGCCAATATGATCGTCAGCATAAGGCTGTGACCTTTGAAGTTGACGAGAAGGCTTACCTTCGGGTTACACCTTTGAAGGGTACCCATCGCTTCGGTATCAAAGGCAAATTGTCTCCTTGTTACATTGGTCCTTTTCGCATTCTTGCCAAACAAGGAGAAGTTGCCTACCAATTGGAACTTCCTCCACATCTTTCCAAGGTTCATGATGTTTTCCTCGTCTCGCAACTCTGGCGTTGCTTCTCGGATCCTATCCCTGAAGTGGACCACGAAACGCTTGATCTCCAAGATAACCTTTCATACCAAAAATACCCTGTTCATATCTTGATCAAGCTGAGCGTACCACTCGACGTCGAAACCTCAAGTTTCTTAAAGTTCAATGGTCAAATCATTATTAAAATGAAGCAACATGGGAAAGAGAGGACCGTCTCCGACTTGAGTATCCTGCGCTCTTCCCGACAACTTCCAAATCTCAGGACGAGATTCTTTTGTGTGGGGGTGAGTTGTCACATCCCTAGATTCCATTCGGTGTTTAGCAAGATTGTGCTCATGTTTTATTTTTGCATTAAAAAGTGAAATAGGGAGTTGAAAACCCTAGCACCTCTTTATTCAACTAAATTCCAATGAAGTAAAAGTTCAATGGATCCAAATTGGCCTTCATTAAAGCCCACCCTTTTTGATAAATATTGGAAACAATATTTCAGGGGTCGAACTTATTTTAAAAATACATTTGGTATTTTATTTAGACCACAAAGCGCACTGAAATCACCCAAATATGTGATTTTAAATATTTCAGAATATCATAAAATGTTGGAACAATTATGTGGATTTGGAGATATTCCAAATAACATCCCATAATTATATTCACTATTTATAGGAATGGTTTGGAGCCAAAATAAAATAAAACAAATGTCAGAAAGGTTTAACAGAAAATAGAAATGGAAAGAAAATAGAACAGTGCTATCTCTCGCTCACCTTGGCCCGGCCCACCAGCTCTCATGTCGTCTTCCTCCTGGACAGTAGGTGATCACCCACAAGTATAGGGGATCAATCGTAGTCATTTCGATAAGTAAGAGTGTCGAACCCAACGAGGAGCAGAAGGCTGTGATAAACGTATTTCAGCAAGGTAATAAGTGCAAGCACTGAAAGTAGCGGTAACAAGTGATTGTGTAACGAGGTAAAACGTAGAAAGCAAAAAGTAACAAGTAACAAGTAGTAGCAACGGTGCAGCAAGTGGCCCAATCCCTTCTGTAGAAAGGGACAAGCCTGAACAAAGTCTTATAGGAGGAAAAACGCTCCCGAGGACACACGGGGATTTCTGTCATGCTAGTTTCATCATGTTCATATGATTTGCATTCGTTACTTTGATAGTTTGATATGTGGGTGGACTGGCGCTTGGGTACTACCTTTACTTGGACAAGCATCCCACTTATGATTAACCTCTCTTGCAAGCATCCTCAATTATAAAAGAAGAATTAAGACAAAGTCTAAGCATAACATTAAACTAGTGGATCCAAATCAGCCCCTCACGAAGCAACGCATAGACTGGGGTTTAAGCTTCTATCACTCCAGCAACCCATCATCTACTTACTACTTCCCAATGCCTTCCTCTAGGCCCAAATATGGTGAAATGTTATGTAGTCGACGTTCACATAACACCACTAGAGGAAAAGACAACATACAGCATATCAAAATACCGAACGAATATCAAATTCACATGACTATTATCAGCATGACTTATCCCATGTCCTCGGGAACAAAAGTAACTACTCACAAAACATAATCCTAATGATGATTAGAGGTGTAATGAATAGCATCAAGGATTTGAACATAAACTCTTCCACCAAGTAATTCAACTAGCATCAACTACAAAGAGTAATCAACACTACTGGCAACCTTACAAGTACCAATCGGAGTCGTGAGACGAAGATTGGTTACAAGAGATCAACTAGGGATTGGAGAGGAGATGGTGCTGATGAAGATGTTGATGAAGATACCTCCCCTTCGACAAGAGGAGTGTTGGTGATGACGATGGCGACGATTTCCCCCTCTGGGAGGGAAGTTTCCCCGGCAGGATCGTCCTGCTGGAGCTCTAGATTGGATCTGCTCAAGTTCCGCCTCGTGGCGGCGGCGAAACCACGAAAAAGCTCCCGTCTGATTTTTTTCTGGACCAAGACGCTTCATATAGCAAAAGAGGGGGGCTAGTGGGCCGTCAGGGAGGCCACAAGCCCCCACTCCGCCACCAGGGGGTGGCGGTGTCAGGGCTTGTGGCGCCCTGGCAGCCCCCCTCTGGTAGTTCTTTCGCCCAATATTTTTTATATAATCCCAAAAAAATCCACGTAACTTTTCAAGGCATTTGGAGATGTGCAGAATAGTGGACTAGGATTTGCTCCTTTTCCTGTCCAGAATTCCAGCTGCCTGAATTCTCCCTCTTCAAATAAACAGTGCAAAATAAGAGAGAAAAGGCATAAATATGGTACCACAAGTAATATAACAGCCCAAAAAGCAATAAATATCAACATGAAAGCATGATGCAAAATGGACGTATCAACTCCCCCAAGATTAGACCTCGCTTGTCCTCAAGCGAAAACCAAGTTCCAAAAACATGTCCACATGTTGAGGGACGAAGGTGTCGATAAAAAATAATACGGACATGAGGGCATCATGATAACACGTAGGACAACAATACATCATAATGATTCTTATGGGAAAGTAACAATTCCTTCACAAAGCAAAGCATGAAGCAAAAATCATACCGAGAAAGTAACCAACAATAAACCATAGCCATTGAAGCAATTGCAATTTATCACAACATCAGAAAGCGTCAAATAAGAGCTTGTAAGGCAAACCCAGATACTGAATCATCTCTTTTGTTTTCCACAATTGTTACAACTCACGTGGTACTCATGGTGTCCAAGTTTCAGCTGGACACACACGAAGATATGGGCTTATAGTTTTGCCTCCCAACCATTTACCTCAAAGGTAAAGTCAACAACAATAAATCATAAGTACTCAACTCCAAGTTGATATATGAATATAGATCTTTCCCAAGCATGTGACGGTCGCCAAGACAAAGGCAAAAATAGGGAATTGGTGATGATCACCATGACTCTTACAAGGCAAAAAAAGTAAAGGTACAAGATAGGCCCTTCGCAGAGGGAAGCAGAGGTTGTCATGCCATTTTGAGGTTTGAATGTGTGTCCTCTTAGTGTGGAGGAACGTCACTTTATATTGCCTCCTGTGATAAAGAACTTTATTATGCAGTCTGTCGCTTTTATGTCTTCCTCATCACAGGTTCGTACAAAGTTTATTTTCCACACACTAATAGATCATACATATTAGAGAGCAATTTTTATTGCTTGCACCGATGACAACTTACTTGAAGGATCTTATTCAATCCATAGGTAGGTATGGTGGACTCTCATGGCAAAACTGGTTGGAGGTTTATGGATGCACAAGTAGTATCTCTACTTGGTGCGGGAGTTTTGGCTAATTTGAGGTGGAAGCAATCGTCACATGCTAAGGGATCTCTAATCATATAACATTGTTTGGAACCAAGCAAACACAATTCATTATGTTGTCTTCCTTGTCCAACATATACTCCTAGGCATGTAATAGTTTGGTGAGTGCTCACAATTGTTAAAAGTGTCTAAGATGATATATTTATATGTGAACCTCTCTTTCCTTATTACTTCTTATTAATTGCAACAATGACTGAGGTCTATGTTGATTTATTCTCAACAAGTTACAATCATCATACGTGTCAAACGTGAAGTTATCACTTTCCATAAGATCATCTCATGATCTTTCATGCTATCGTTCTTTTCATACTTTTGATCAAGGCACAAAGCAAAGACCTTGACTAAGAAACTCTTTATTATATAGCTCGTAAGCTCGAATACATCGGGAGAGAGACAAAAGCAAAAGACTCAAACTAAACACTAAAGACTTATTCCTCTAAGAGAAGAGATGAAAACTAAAAAGGAAAGAACTAAAACAAAGGTAAAAGCAAAAGATATAAAGGTGATACGATACCAGGGCAATTCCCCCAAGCTTGGGTGAAGCCAAGGGGGATTGCCCATACCAATGATTAGTTGCCTTCCTTTGGTGGGGATGGTGGTGGAGTTGTTGGAGTAGTCTGATCCTCCGTCTTCCAAGGCATAGGTCCTCCATCATGGCAGGATGAACGAGTCGCCGGAATCCTCAAATCAGCAGCCAACCTTATTGATTTAAATTTGTACTCATAATCACAGTTTTGGTTCTATGGGTCATAGATCTCGCCCTGCAGTTGATCAACCCTGTCATAGAGCCTGGAGAGGTGTTTCCCAATATCAATGGCATCCATCTGGTGATAGCTAGTGAACTCCATGATCATCGTGTGGTTGGCGTTGAGTCCACGCTCCACCAACCCTTGGCACTTGAAGACTTGTTGCACCATTGCTCCGAGCCTCGTCTCCATGCTTCCGGTCTTCTTAGGCCCCTCAACATCACGGATGTGCAACATCCCCTCGCTCATCTTGATAGATTGAGGGTGTTTCAGCACTTCCGTGAGGTAGGGATTGATGACCTTCTCGAAGATCTTGTCCTTAGGAGCATTTGGGGAAGTCATGATGATCTAGATCTGTCACAGAAACAAGCTCGAAACGAAAACAGAGGAAACCTACGGGATACGGAGATCAAAACCTTTGGGCGAGTATATATTGATTTTTCTGGGACAGAAGGAGTCCTCCGCAAGAAAACGGAGTCCGGGAGGCACACGATGTGCCCACAAGCTTGCCCTCCGCCACCAGGGGGGTAGGGGGCGGTGGCAGGGCTTGTGGCCGCCTTGTTTGCTCTCCGGACTGCTTTTTATTTTTCTAATTTTCCAAAAATTCCAAAACGGAGGAAATTTCATATTGGAAAAGCATCGGAGTCTAGTTTCTTACTAAAACAGATACATCTTCGTTTTCAAGGTCTGAAACAGGCTGATAAACATCCCTTATGTACTCCTCTGGAGTTATGACATTGATGATATTGGTCTCAACATTTATGGGAGTACCAGAGATGTAATGCTTGATTCCTTGCCCATTTACCACTCTAGGAAAATTTCCTTCCGTGTTATTGATTTTGATGGCACCGGAACGATATACTTCCTCGATAACATAGGGACCTTCCCATTTAGAGAGAAGCTTGCCTGCAAAGAATCTCAAACGAGAATTGTATAGCAAGACATAATCACCTACATTGAACTCTCGTTTCCGTATTCGTTTGTCGTGCCATCTCTTAACCTTTTCCTTGAACAACTTGGCATTCTCGTATGCCTAGGTTCTCCATTCATCTAATGAGCTGATATCAAACAACCGCTTCTCACCGGCAAGTTTGAAATGAAAGTTGAGCTCTTTGATTGCCCAATAATCTTTGTGTTCCAGCTCAAGAGGTAAATGACAGGCTTTACCGTAAACCATTTTATACGATGACATGCCCATGGGATTCTTATAAGCAGTCCTATAAGCCCATAGTGCATCGTCAAGTTTGCTAGACCAATTCTTTCAAGATCTATTAACGGTATTTTGTAGGATCAACTTGATCTCCCTATTACTCAACTCCACTTGACCACTAGACCGAGGATGATAAGGAGATGCAACTCTATGGTTGACATCGTACTTAGCTAGCATCTTGGGGAAAACACCATGAATGAAGTATGAACCGCCATCAGTCATCAAGTATCTAGGGACTCCAAATCTTGGGAATATGACTTCTTTAAGCATCTTAATACATGTGTGGTGATCAGCATTTTTAGTGGGGATAGCTTCTACCCACTTAGTAACGTAATCCACAGCAACTAAGATGTGAGTGTACCCATTGGAACTCGGGAAGGGTCCCATATAATCAAAGCCCCAGACATCAAATGGTTCAATGACAAGTGAATAGTTCATAGGCATTTCCTGACGCTTACTGATGTTCCCTATTCTTTGGCATTCGTCACAAGACAAGACAAACTTATGGGAATCCATGAAGAGAGTGGGCCAATAGAAACCTGATTGCAATACCTTATTGGTAGTTCTATCTCCAGCGTGGTGTCCTCCGTAGGCTTCGGAATGACACTTCTACAAGATCTGTCCTTGTTCATGTTTAGGCACACAACGTCTAATAACACCATCTACTCCTTCCTTATAAAGGTGAGGATCATCCCAAAAGTAATCTCTCAAATCAAAGATCAATTTCTTCTTTTGCTGATAGGTGAAACTGGGTGGTATGTATTTGGCTACGATATAGTTTGCATAATCTGCATACCACGGTGCACTATGTGAAGTGCGGATGACACTTAGTTGCTCATTAGGAAAGCTATCATCAATAGGTAGTGGGTCATGAAGGACATTCTCTAGCCTAGACAAGTTATCTGCTACAGGGTTATCAGCACCCTTTCGGTCAACGACGTGCAAATCCAATTCCTGTAGCAGGAGAACCCATCTGATCAGCCTAGGCTTAGCGTCCTTCTTCTCCATGAGGTACTTAATAGCAGCATGATCAGAGTGAATAATCACTTTGGAGTCAACTATGTAAGATCTGAACTTTTCACATGCAAACACGACTGCTAAAAATTCCTTCTCCGTAGTGGCATAGTTTCTTTGGGCACTGTCTAGAGATTTACTAGCGTAGTGAATGACATTCAACTTCTTGTCAACTCTTTGTCCTAGAACAGCACCAATAGCATAATCACTAGCGTCGCACATGATTTCAATGGGAAAGTTCCAGTCAGGTGGTTGAACAATAGGTGCGGTTATCAAAGCCTTCTTAAGTATTTCGAAGGCTTCCTCACAATCCTCATCAAAAACAAAAGGAACGTCCTTCTGCAAGAGGTTGGTAAGAGGCCTAGAAATCTTAGAGAAGTCTTTAATGAACCTTCTATAGAAACCAGCATGACCTAGGAAACTTCGTATACCTCTGATATCTGTGGGGCAAGGCATTTTCTCAATTGCATCAACCTTAGCCTTATCAACTTCAATGCCTCTTTCAGAGATTTTGTGTCCTAAGTCGATACCTTCATTAACCAAAAAGTGGCACTTCTCCCAATTCAAGACGAGGTTGGTTTCTTCGCATCCCTGTAAGACTCGATCAAGATTGCTGAGGCAATCATCAAAGGAAGACACGTAAACGGATAAGTCATCCATGAAAACCTCGACAATCTTTTCGCAAAAGTCAGAGAATATAGCCATCATACATCTTTGAAAGGTGGCAGGTGCGTTACATAAGCCAAAAGGCATACGTCTATAGGCAAAGGTCCCGAAAGGGCAGGTGAAAGTGGTTTTCTCTTGATCAGATTGTGCAACAGGTATTTGCGAGAAACCTGAATAACCGTCTAGAAAGCAGAAGTGTGTGTGTTTTGATAGCCTTTCTAGCATTTGGTCGATAAACGACAAAGGATAATGATCTTTCCTCGTTGCCTTGTTCAGTTTCCGGAAGTCTATCACCATTCTATAGCCGGTAATAATCCTTTGTGGAATTAGTTCATCCTTATCATTAGGAACGACGGTGATACCTCCCTTCATAGGTACGGAATGTACTTGACTTACCCAATCACTATGAGCAATAGGATAAATGATTCCTGCTTCCAGAAGCTTTGGTATTTCTTTTCTAACGACCTCTTTCATTTTAGGATTTAATCTCCTTCGATGATCAGCAACTGGTTTAAAGTCAGGATCGGTTCTAATCTTGTGCTGACATAGAGTAGGACTAATACACTTAGGATCATCAAGAGTATATCCAATAGCAGCGAAGTGCTTCCTCAGAGTCCTTAGTAACTTCTTCTCTTCGTGCTCTGAGAGGAGAGCACTAATAATGACAGGATATATCTCCTTCTCATCAAGATAGGCATACTTAAGAGTATCAGGCAACTGTTTAAGATCGAACACAGGATCACCCTTTGGTGGGGGAGGATCCCCAAGCAGTTCAACAGGCAGATTATTCTTGAGAATAGGATATTGTTCTAAGACTATTTTATCTATCTCATCTCTCTCCTCCATATGCGTATCATTTTCATCCTCAAGAAGATATTGCTCTAAAGGATCCGTAGGAGGTACGGCAATAGAGTCAAGAGCAATGATTTCATCTCTACCAGACGACTCTGTTTCATGGGGTTGTCTTCCAAACATGGAGAAGTTAAATTCATGAGACACACCCTCGAAACTAACTGTGACGGTCTTCCTAATGCAATCAATGTGAGCATTGACAGTGTTGAGAAAGGGTATACCAAATATGATGGGACAAAAGCTATCTTGTGCAGTACCAAGGACGAGGAAATCAGTAGGGTACTTCGTCTTAGCACACAGGACTTGTACGTCTCTCACAATTCCTAGAGGGCAGATAGTGTCTCTATTAGCTAGTGTAATAGTGACATCAATGGGTTCTAACAGCAGGTGCAATCTCATCTTTTATTTCATCGTATAGAGAATGGGGTATTGCACTAACACTAGCTCCCATATCACATAAACCATGGTAACAGTGATCTCCTATCTTAACAGAAATAACGGGCAGGCCAACTAGAGGTCCGTGTTTGTCTTTCGCGTGAGGTTTAGCAATTCTAGCGGAGTCCTCACAGAATTTGATAACATGCCCATCTATGTCTCCGGCTAAGAGATCTTTGATAATAGCAACACTAGGTTCAACTCTAATCTCCTCAGGGGGTGCAAGTGGTCTAGTCTAACCTCTACGTATCATAGTTGAAGCTTTAGAATAATCTTTTATCCTAGCAGGGTATGGTGGTTTCTCAGTGTAAGCACAAGGAACAACAGGATCACTCAAAGCAATGACTTTCTCCTCAACTAGATTGGTTTTGGCTATGTTGCTTTCTACAGGAGGATGATATTTAAACCACTTCTCTTTGGGAAGATCAACATGAGCAGCAAAAGATTCACATAGAGAAGCTAGTATCTCAGAGTCAAGTCCATACTTAGCCCTAAAATCTCTAGAAGTGTTTGTCTCAACAAAAGATTTAACGCAATCAAACTGGAAATTCATACCTGACTCCTTACCTTCCTCCAGCTCCCAATCTTCAGAGTTGTGTTTGATTCTCTCCAATAAATTCCACTTGTGATCAATATCCTTCTTCATAAAAGAACTGGTACAAGAAGTGTCAAGCATGGTACGATCTTTATGAGAAAGCCGAGCATAAAAGTTTTGAGTGATGATTTCTCTCGAGAGCTCATGATTGGGGCATGAATATAGCATTGATTTAAGGCTCCCCCAAGCTTGAGCTATGCTTTCCCTATCACGAGGCCAAAAGTTATAAATAAAGTTCCGATCATGATGTACTAAATGCATAGGATAGAACTTTTGATGAAATTCCAATTTCAACCGATTGTAGCCCCATGATCCAGTATAATCACATAGCATATACCATGTCAATGCCTTATCCTTCAAAGATAAAGGGAAGACTTTCTTCTTTACCTCATCCTCGGGCGAACCTGCAAGCTTAAATAAACCACAAACTTCATCTACATAGATCAGATGCAAGTATGGATGTGAAGATCCATCTCCTGTGAAAGGATTAGCCAGCAGTTTCTCAAGCATACCCGAAGGAATTTCGTAAAAGATATTTTCAGTAGGTACCTCAGGTTGAGGAACAACTCCTCGTGCTCTCGTTGGTGGTGAAGATACCCCGAAGAAACTCCTCAAAGGAACAGTTTCCATAGTGACAAGTGACAATAAATTTCAGCACAGTATATAAATGTTTCCATACCAATTTCCACTTACCAAAGGCGCTTCACTCCCCGCCAACGGCGCCAGAAAAGAGTCTTGATGACCCACAAGTATAGGGGATCAATCTAGTCCTTTCGATAAGTAAGAGTATCGAACCCAACGAGGAGCAGTAGGCTCTCATAAACGGATTTCAGCAAGGTAATAACTGCAAGCACTAAAAGTAGCGGTAACAAGTGATTGTGTAATGAGGTGAAACGTAGCAAGCAAAAAGTAACAAGTAACAAGTAGTAGAAACGATGTAGGAAGTGTCCCAATCCCTTTTGTAGCAAGGGACAAGCTAGAACAAACTCTTATAGGAGGAAAAATGCTCCCGAGGACACAAGGGGATTTCTGTCATGCTAGTTTGATCATGTTTATATGATTCGCGTTCATTACTTTGATAGTTTGATATGTGGGTGGACCGGCGCTTGGGTACTGCCCTTACTTGGAAAAGCATCCCACTTATGATTAACCTCTCTCGCAAGCATCCGCAACTACAGAAGAAGAATTAAGACAAAGTCTAACCATAGCATGAAACTAGTGGATCCAAATCAGCCCCTCACGAAGCAATGCATAGTCTGGGGTTTAAGCTTCTGTCACTCCAGCAACCCATCATCTACTTACTACTTCCCAATGCCTTACTCTAGGCCCAAAGATGGTGAAGTGTTATGTAGTCGGCATTCACATAACACCAATAGAGGAAAAGACAACATACAACATATCAAAATACCGAACGAATATGAAATTCACATGACTATTATCAACATGACTTATCCCATGTCCTCAGGAACAAAAGTAACTACTCACAAAACATAATCATAATCATGATGAGAGGTGTAATAAATAGCATCAAAGATCTAAACATAAACTCTTCCACCAAGTAATCCAACTAGCATCAACTACAAAGAGTAATCAACACTACTAGCAACCTTACAAGTACTAATCGGAGTCGTGAGATGAAGATTGGTTACAAGAGATGAACTAGGGATTCGAGAGGAGATGGTGCTGATGAAGATGTTGATGAAGATGCCTCCCCTCCGACGAGAGGAGTGTTGGTGATGACGATGGCGACGATTTCCCCCTCCGGGAGGGAAGTTTCCCCCGCAGGATCGTCCTGCCGGACCTCTAGATTGGATCTGCTCAAGTTCCGCCTCGTGGCGGCGGCGAAACCACGAAAAAGATCTCGTATGATTTTTTTTCTGGACCAAGACGCTTCATATAGCAAAAGAGGGGGGCTAGTGGGCCGTCAGGGAGCCCACAAGCCCCCACTCCGCCACGAGGGGGGTGGCGGTGTTAGCGCTGGTGGCGCCCTGGCAGCCCCCCTCTGGTAGTTCTTTCGCCCAGTATTTTTTATATAATCCCAAAAAAATCCACGTAACTTTTCAGGGCATTTGGAGATGTGCAGAATACTGGACTAGGATTTGCTCCTTTTCCTGTCTAGAATTCCAGCTGCCTGAATTCTCCCTCTTCAAATAAACCTTGCAAAATAAGAGAGAAATGGCATAAATATGGTACCACAAGTAATATAACAGCCCAAAAAGCAATAAATTTCAACATGAAAGCATGATGCAAAATGGACGTATAAGTAGGCAGCAGGAGGTGGCCGCCGCTTCCTCCGGCAAGGGCACGCATCTGGGTGCCTGCCTGGCCGCCATGTCGTGTTGGCGAGGGAGATAAGCTCCCCCGCAACCCATTCCAGGTGTTTCCCCCTCCCCATTCGATCTCCTTCTCTCCCTCCTCTCAATCTCCAATGGAGCCGAGCTCGAGCTCGTGCTCGCCGTCGTCCCCAGCCACAGCAAGCCTCCCCGAGCACGCCATGGTTTCCGCCTCATCGAACACGTCGTTTACGCTGAAGGAATCAAGCCCCCGAGCCCTGCAACGCTCCAACGCTGTCGTCTTCTTCCTCGGATCGCCGATGTTCACCATCGTCGTTCTCCCTCTCCAGGCCATCCCCGAGCCCGATCTCGACGCCTCTACAATCCTCGTGAGCCCCGGATGTTTTTCCCCCTCTTTTCCCCATCGATCCCGAGCCCTAGCACCCGATTCCACCGGAGCCTGATGAGATCCGCCGAGGGAGCTCGTCGCCGGTGAGGCTCCGGTGATGAGTTGATCCATCTGAGACCACCAGTAGCTTCAGCATGTTGCGTAGGTGCTGTAGGAGTCAAACCCTGACCCATTTGCGCTTTGTTTCGATGACCTCGACATTGCCTGAGCTCGTCATCGGCGTTGACTCCTGCCGTTTCAGCCCCCCAAGACTTGCAAAAATGAACTCGCGGGTGAAGGGTCGTTCCTCTGGTGCCTTCTGCCGCTTGTTTGGTCGTCGGAGGAACATTTCTGATGCCCTCCGCCGTCCCTGGAGCCACCGCCGGCTCATCGTCGGTGGGTTTGACCCCCAGCGCCGGTGAGTCTATGAAAAGTGGGGCCAGCCCTGGTTAATTAATTTAGGTTAATTAAAATGTTAGTTATTTTTTTAATTGCTAATCAGTCACTGACAAGTGGGCCAGCCACTACTAATTAGCTAGTTAACCTAAAATTTACCTAAAAACTAACCAGAGTCACTGACCAGTGGTTCCCACATGTCAGGTTTGACTTTCAACGGCCAGATTGACCTGCTGATGTCATGCTGGTGCAGTAATTTTATTTTTGATTTAAAACAATTCCAGAATAAGTTCGAAACTTTGAAAATTCATAGAAAATTAAATATAACTCCAAATCTGACAAATAATATATGTAAAATGATCAGAAAAATTCAGTGAACACAATGGTGCTATTTTCAGGCATGAAAAACAAAGTTATGAAACAGCATCAGGTCAAATCAATTAAAGGAAAGTAATAAATGTCTTACCTCAAATAATATTTGCACTTTGAATTCAAATCAGCATCAAACCAGGGTTTTGATAGCCACACTAGTTCATGCTACATTTCATTTATTGACTCATCATGCATCATACTATTGCATTTGAATAATATTGATTGTCGTTATTATTTTGGTAGGCTATGCCCCTCCGGATACGTCCAAATATCCGACTAACGAATTTAATCATTCCGTTGAGCAACAAGGCAAGCACCCTTTTGATCATCTCGATATAATCCCCATGTTCCCGCTCCTTCTCTCACTTATTGCATTAGGACAAAATATTTCAAATGCTTTACTTCGGTAGTTGAACCTATTCCTTTGCATGACGTGTCATCGTCACAGTAAATAGCCAAACCTTGCAACCTATCATATCTGGTAGTTGCTTGAGCCATGTTGTGTCTTATCCTGCTATGCTTGTTATGCCTAGAGTTGTGTCAGGTCTGTTTCATCTGAGTGATGAACAGGAATGGATGAATGTCTTCTAGTGACAAGAATAAGTGTGGAACCTGATTTGGTAAAGGTACCGATGAAAGGATATGTAGGAGTACATGGCGGGTTGTTTCATTGGAACCGTCCTTAGGAACTGAGTTCCGTGTATGTATTCCAAGAATAGTTACTACCACATGCTGGGCCCTGAAATATGTCCCCGCTCGACTTATTAATCGCCTAGTACTCGGTCCAGGAGTTGCAAATAGTTTCAGATGTTTATAGTCATGATGGAGGCTGTGCATAATGCTGACCTTAGAGGTGGGCTATGATGCGGTAGGCAGTGGCACGGTGTACCAAGTGGCACCCAGATGGTGTGCTTGGGAACCCTGCACACATCATTTGGGGCTGTAGCAGAAACTTCGGTCGAACTTCCGTGCGGGTTCACTCTCAAATAGGCGATAACCCTGGACTACGTATTAGTGTGGTTAGCGGTCGTGGCCGACTCCCTCGCTGGGCTTCTGCTTGAAGGTTGCCGACGTGCATGACGTGCACATGGCGATAAGTGGCGAGAGCGTGTGTGAAGAAGTACACCCCTGCAGGGTTATGATCTATTCGAATAGCCACGTCCATGGATATAGACTACTTGGAGACATATGTTGTTCACAGATAACTTTAACGACTACTCATAAAAGTATCAAGATAACTGTGAGCATCATGCATGGAATTTACGTATGGAGACGGAAAGGAATCCATGATATTGTATTGTTGTGCTGGTAGTGGACTCGTGTACGACTTATCAAATTTGTTTAAAACTATTTAAAATTGTAGTATAGTCTAGCCAAGAGTCAAAGCTGGCTTGCTGCATGAAACACCACAACCCCCTTTATTGATACATGTGCATGAGTAGATAGATCTTTTCTAAAGTCTTGCTGAGTACCTTTGTACTCATGTTTGTTTAATAAATGCTGCAGAAGATACCCACGAGCCAACAGGTAGGTTCTATCTAGACCTCGCTGATGACGAGTAGCAAGTGTCCCAGCTACGACCCGGACCCTTTCAGAAGGGATGTGTAGATAGTTAGGCTTATGCCTTTTCCTTTCAACTGTCTGTACTCAGACAGCTTTAACGCTTCCGCTTGGTTTGTATGACTTGAGTGTCGGGTCATGTGACCCCTACCTGTATGAACTTATTATGTAAGACTCTTCTGAGTCTTCTAAATAAATGTTGTGATATTGTATGGTTATGTTGTGATGCCATTGTTGTATCTACGCATATCGAGTATGTCATGCATACGTGTGATGTACTGTGATATGTATGGGATTCGACACCTAGTCGTATGCCCTTAGTAGCTCTCTATACGGAGAAATGCCCCTTTGTGTTTCCACCGAGCCTTGGTAGTTCGCTACTGCTCCAGACACATTGGTTGACTGGCATGTATCCTTCTTAGTTGTTGTGTCTGTCCCTACGGGGAAATGTCATGCGGTGTAATGGAGTCCTTGTAGCTTGCTATGACTCGTCTACACTTGCTGATGACCGACACCTGCTTTGCTGGGTTATGTATGCATGTCTCTTTACAGTTGAGCCACTTGAGTTTATGACTAGTTATGTCGACCCGGGTTCTTTGACATTGGAATGCTAGCAACACAAATGCATACGTGAGTCAAAAGGCGCAAACGGTCCCGGCTAAGGTAAGGTGGCAGCCATGGGGATAACCGTGCGTGAGACCGCAAAGAGATGCAATGTGTTACAGGCTGGATTCCTATGGCTTAGGATTGGGGTCCCGACAGATCAACCCTGACATGCTAACCAACTCAATGCGATGGTGTCACATCTAAGTCCTCACCCTAGGACATCTGTCATGACAAAACCATGATAGTTGGGGCCCACCATGGGGCCTGCGTAGAGTGGTTTCGAGTTCTTGGAGGGCTCTTTCCTAGGGCTCAAGGGCTACGCTGTTGGCAGGATGACAAAGAGCCCTCGCGAGAAGATCTACATCGACGATGTTGGCTGGGGTCCCGAGGCTGACTCAATCGACTACGGGTTCAGAGTTCCTTTCATAAATATTCATGACTTCATCGGCAAGATTGGCAGGTTAGGACTCGAGCCGGATACTACACTCACATCATTGAGTCGGTCGGCGCGTCCAGACCACTCGTCCTCAAGTCAGTCAGAAGCATGTTTTTGTTGGGTTTGTACAAGGCGCGGGATCGCAGGAAAACTTCGTATCTAGGGGAGAGACTCTCATTTATTCGAGTGATGAATCCTAAGACGGAGAGACAAAATCAATTTATCAACTCGAAGACGGCGGGCTCACAGGTTTTTCGATGGCAACAGTATTTTGGACCTTTATGAGATGTCGTGCCAAGCAGCCATATTCATGGCCGGTATGGCGCCGGCTCACAATTCTATGGTGGTTGGAACGACACCAATGGCTGATATTTCGGCTCCGGATCCTCAGGTGGCCATTTCGATTAGGCCGTCTGCTCAAATAATTGATGAGCTGATGACTGCCTTAGCAAACTTACTAGGGACGAAGATCACCATGGAAAGCCAGGCAGCACGCAATGCAAAGATTACAAGGATCCAGGCACAGATGACAAAACCTCGGGAGGACGTTAATGCCGAGAATGCTCATATGGCTATGTTGCAAGCTCAAGTAAATGCATAATAAGAATGTTTGTAGGCAGATGCGTGGCGGCTTAATCTTGATCAGCACGCATCTAATGCAGTCTTTCACACGAGAGACGAGAGTCGTTTACCCGCGATCTATTAGCCCACGCATTTGTTCAACTCTCTAGGAGCATGCCCAAGCACCCCGACAACGGTGGTTATTCCCCAACTGGCCCATGACGTTCCCGGGGCTAGGTCATCCTCCATTCCTAACCGGATAGAGCCGGTGCTTGATCAACCCGAGTCCAAGCAATGCCTAAACGTTGAGTGACACCGCCAGGACACTTAGCAACGTTGTGTGCAGAACTGTCTCCATGGACAGATTCGGTGCAATGTTCATGTCTATGTTGATGATATTGTGGAAAACTCAAGGAAGAAGGAGACCCTACTAGAGGATTTGAAGGAAACTTTGACGATATCTGGGTCTACAAAATGATGCTTAACCCGGCCAAGTGTGTTTTTGGAGTACCTGCTGGCAAACTACTAGGTTTCCTGGTCTCCGAGAGGGGCATTGAAGAGAACCCGGAGAAGATCAAGGCTATCACTTCCTTGGCTAAGCTGGCGTGTATCAGTGGGGTGTAGTGTTTGGTGGACCGCATCGCAGCGCTAAGCCGGTTTATAAGCCGCCTGGGTGAGAAGGTGATTCAGCTTTAGCAGATGATGAAGAAGACTGAAAACTTCGTCTCGAGTGATGCTGCTAATAAAGCTTCCGTAGCACTTAAGTGGCAGCTAGTTGATCAACCAGTCTTGGCCGCTCGAGTTGACAATGAGCCTATGCTCTTGTACATGGCGGCTAACAATTGGGGTGTCAGCTGGCAGTTGTCTTAGAACGCAAGGAGGCGGGGAAGGAGTACCCAGTCTATTGGCCAGTTTATTATGTTAGTGAAGTTTTGTAAGAAATAAAGCAAAGGTACCCTCATTGGAAGAAGTTAGTTTTAGGAGTATTCATGCTAGTCGCAAGTTGAAGCTATACTTCCTTGGGCATCCAATCACGGTAGTCAGTTCGGCTCCTCTCGGAGACATCATCCAGAACATGGAAGCTACAGGCCGGATTGCCAAGTGGGCAATTGAGCTTGGGCCTCATCATCTTAAGTATGTGCCCCGGACCGCTATCAAATCTCAAGCATTGCTTGATTTCATCAATGACTCGACAGAGCTACAAATACCCGAGGAGATACCGGATAATACGTACTGGACAATACACTTTGACGGGTCTAGGCAATTGGAACGCTCGGGGGCTGGAGTTATTTTATCCTCCCCACGAGGTGATAAGTTTTGCTATGTCCTCCGGCTTATGTTTCCTTGTACTAACAATGCAACTGAGTAAGAGTCTTTATTACATGGGCTCTGCATGGCTAAGGAAATAAACATGAGCCTAGTGAGATGTTTGGGCGACTCAGACCTCGTTGCACAGCAGGTGTCAGGGACGTGGGATTCTGAGGACCCACTCATGGCGGCTTATTGAAAAGTAGTGACTAATATTGCCGGTCACTTCAAAGGATATCAAGTGGATCACATTGATCGCTGGCTGAATGACGCGGCGGATGCACAACCCCGTATAGGTTCTAAGCGTAAGCAGGTTCCTCCTAATGTGTTCCTCAATGTGTTACATAATCCTTCCATGAGTATCCCTTCAGAAGAGGAGTTAACTATCCCAGACACAGAGGGGTAGTTGGTGGTGGCTTTATGAGCAACCCCGGATTGGACGTTGCCGTATTTGGCATATTTAACCCGAGGTGAGCTCCCAGAGGAAGAGCTAATGGCCAAGCAAGTCATCCGGTGGTCTAAATCCATGACTATCATCGATGGAAAATTACATTGGTGCAACGTCATGGGTGTGTTTCAACACTGTGTTTCCCCTGACAAGGGCAGGGAATCTATCATGAAATCCATGCGGGACATTGTGGTCATCATACCACATTAAGATCTTTGGTGGCAAAAGCTTTCCGACATGGTTTTTTCTGGCTATCAGCTCATGCTGATACGAAGGACATTGTTCTAAGGTGTGATGGCTATTAGAAATTTGCACAACAAGCTCACGTGTCGTCTCAAGAGTTGCGGATGATTCCAATAACTTGGCCATTTGTGGTTTGGGGGCTTGATATGGTTCAACCATTCAAGAGATCAGAAGATAAAAAGGTGCACCTTCTGGTAGCAGTTAATAAATTTACAAAATGGGTTGAGGCAGAGCCAGTAAGCAACTGTGAGGCGGCAATGATGGTTTAGTTTGTTCAAAAGGTGATCTTTTGTTTTGGTTTTCCTCATAGTATCATCACTCATAATGGGCCAAATTTGTCTAAGGGTCCTATGAAGAAGTTTTGTCAACAAGAGCATATCTGGCTTGATGTTTCAGTAATAGCTCATCCCGAGTCCAATGGCCAAGCTGAGCGGGCCAATAAAGAAATATTGTGGGGGGAAAACCCGGCTCATGGTTCCTTTGCCTCGCACTCCTGTATGCTGGGTTGAAGAGCTCCTTGTCGTCCTCTGGAGATTAAGGACCACTCCTAACAGGTCAACCGGTTATACGTTGTTTTTCATGGTGTACGGTGCTGAGGCGGTTTTTCCAAGTGACATCTCGCATGACTCACCCCGAGTGGAGGCTTACATTGAAACGGACAATGAGACGGCTCAAAAAATTCACTTGATGCCTTGGAGGAGGAACGTGATTTAGCGGTGGCTCGGTCTGCAATTTATCAGCAAGATCTTCGCCGTTATCACACTCGAAGAATTCGCAGCCGCGGTTTTCAAAAGGGCGACTTAGTGCTTCGTTTGATTCAAGACCACACACGCATGCATAAGCTCTCACCTCCTTGGGAAGGTCCCTTTGTGGTTAGAAAGAGTCTTCATAATTAATGGGTCATATTATCTGATCAATATACGTGAACATAACAAATCACGTACCTCTAAGGTGGAGAGCAACGGGCCTTGGAATATGCTCATCTTCAGCCTTACTACACTTAAAGCCATTGGCTTGACCTATTGTACATACCTACATCATGTACCTTTTATGATCAAGCAGTAATAAAGCTGGCATCCTGATAGTTCTCCATCGTATCTACTTTTCCAAACTCTTTTGCCATTGTTTTGGACTCTAATTTGCATGATTTGAATGGAACTAACCCTGACTGACGTTGTTTTCAGCAGAATTGCCTTGGCGTTATTTTTGTGCAGAAATCAAAGTTATCCAAACGTCCTGAAAATTTACGGGGAGTAGTTTTGGAAAATATCAAAAATATGTGCGCCAAGTTCCACCTCGGGGGGTGGGCCAGTGGGCCACAAGCCCCTGCTCCGCCACCACCACCCTGGTGGCGGTGGGCAGGCTTGTGGGGCCCACAGGCACCTGCCGCCCCCAACTCCAGCTCTATAAGTTGCATTTTGTCCCAGAAAAAATAAAAAGAGAAGTTTTGGTCGCGTTTTCAATACGGAGGCGCCGCCACCACCTGTTCTTCATCTGGAGGGCAGGTCTGGAGTCCGTCTTGGGCTCCGGAGAGGGGAAATCATCGCCATCGTCATCATCAACTTTCTTCCCTCTCTAATTCCATGAAGCTCTTCGTCGTTCGTGAGTAATCTATTCGTAGGCTCGCTGGGCGGTGATGAGTAGGATGAGATCTATCATGTAATCGAGTTAGTTTTGATGGGGATTGATCCCTAGTATCCACTATGTTCTGAGATTGATGTTGCTACTACTTTGCCATGCTTAATGATTGTCACTAGGGCACGATTGGCATGATTTCAGATCTGAAATTATTATGTTGTCACCAATATATGTGTGTTTTAGATCAGATCTTGCAAGTTGTAGTTACCTACTATGTGTTATGATCCGGCAACCCCGGAGTGACAATAACCGGAACCACTCCTGGTGATGACCATAGTTTGAGGAGTTCATGTGTTCACCAAGTGCTAATGCGTTGGTCCGGTTCTTTATTAAAAGGAGAACCTTAATATCACGTAGTTTCCTTTTGGACCCCGCTGCCACGAGAGGGATGGACAATAGATGTCATACAAGTTCTTTTCCCTAAGCATGTATGACGACACACATAATGCATGCCTACATCCCATTGACTTACGGGAGCTAGCCACATAGCTCTCCGTGTTATAGCTGTTGCATGATGAATATCATCCAAACAAATCACCGACCCATTGCCTACGAGTTTGTCCTACTGCTGCTGCTACTACTGTTGCTACTGTTGTTACTTGTTTTGCTCTGCTGCTACTACTGTTGCTACTGTTGTTACTTTTCTTGCTCTGCTGCTGCTGTTACTACTGTTGTCGCTGCTGTTACTTGTATTGCTCTGCTGCTACTGTTCCTACTACTGTCGCTTGCTACTGTTGCTACTTGCTACTGCTGTCACTACTGTTGTTCCTTGCCACTGCTATTGCTCGTTACACTGCCGTTACTCGTTACTTTGCTGTTACTACTGTGCTTGCAGATACTAATCTTTCAGGTGTGGTTAAATCTAACAATTCAACTGCTAATACTTGAGAGTATTCTCTCACCTCCCGTCGTGCGAATCAACAAATTTGGGTCGAGTACTCTACCCTCGAAAACTGATGCGAACCCACGCGCTGGTGGGCCATCAACAACATTCTTCCAGTTTCATTGCCGGCGAGTGCTAGTAGCATTCTTCTGGTGCCGTTGCAGGAGAAGGTTTGTTGTCATAAGCATTCGTCTAGCTAACGCCAGAGATTGCAGATCAGCATTTTTCTGGTGCTGTTGCCGGGGAGTGCTAGCAGCATTCTTCTGGTGCCGTTGCAGGAGAAGGTTTGTTGCCATCAGCATTCGTCTAGCTAATGCCAGAGATTGCAATCATCATTTTTCTGGCGCCGTTGCCGGGGAGGTATTGCTATATTCTCTGAGTCACTTGGGATTTATATCTGCTGATCTCTATGAAGAATCTGAAGGATCCGAAGACCAAAGTCTTGCCCTCAACTACGAGGGGAGGTAAGGAATTGCCATGTAGCTCTGCACTTGATTCACCTTCGGTTATGAGTAAGTTTGCGACATCACCTCCTGCTAGAAATCTTGATATGTCGCCTTTGCTTGATGATGCTTGTTATACTACTGCTAGAGATACTATGCTTGATACTATGCCTGATGATACTATGCTTGATACTGCTAGAGATGCTATGCTTGATACTGCTTTGCCTGATGATGCTAGAGATGCTATTTTGCCTGATGATGCTATGCTTGATACTGCTAGAGATACTGCTTTCCCTGATGTTCCACTATGAGTGTTCCTTGATGCTCATATTGCTAGAGTTACTGCCAATGCTCGTGATGCTTGTGATACTGCCTATACTATTGAGATAGAACCTGCTTTTGCTCCTGCTAGATCTAGCTCTCCTAGATATGAATTGCCTGATATGCCTGAGGGTTACGTTATGGAGGGAGAGATAGCTGAGGATTTTCTTGCGTGTAAGGATGCCTATGAGGCTGAGAAATTACTTCTCAAGTGGAAGGAAAAATCTCAGGAAGCTAGGATGAAAAATGACCCGAAGTTTGCCACTTCGCCTATCTTTGTCACCGATAGGCATTATGAATTCTCTGTTGACCCTGAGATAATCTCCCTAGTCGAATCTGATCCTTTTCACAGTTATGAGTCTGAGACGGTCATAGCCCATGTTGCCAAACTATCCGAAATAGCCAACCTTTTCACTAATGAGGAGAAGATCCGCCACTACTATATCCTTAAGTTGTTTCCTTTCTCTCTAAAGGATGATGCTAAAGTCTGGTTCACCTCTCTTGCTCCTGGATGTGTGCGCAGTCCCCAGGAGATGGTCTATTACTTCTATGAGAAATATTTCCTTGCCCATAAGAAGCAAGCTGCCTTGAAGGAAATATACAAGTTTGCTCAACTCCAAGAAGAGTGTCTTCCACAAGCTTGGGGGAGGCTCGTCGAGCTACAAAATGCTTTGCCTGATCACCCTCTTAAGAAGAACGAGATACTTGATATCCTCTATAACGGACTTACCGATGCCTCTAGAGACCACCTAGATAGTTGTGCCGGTTGTGATTTTAGGGAACGAACTATAGAACAAGCTGAGACTCTACTGAACAACCTCTTGATCAATGATAATGTTTGGACTATTCCCGAACCACCTCCTAAGCCAACTCCTAAGAAAAGAGGTATTCTATTCCTCAGTCCCGAAGATATGCAAGAAGCCAAGAAATCTATGCAAGAGAAAGGCATTAGATCTGAAGATGTCAAAAATCTACCACCTATCGAAGAGATCCATGTTCTCGATAACCCGATACAGGTAGGGGAAGTGAATTCTCTGCGTAGGTTTGACGAGAGTGATATTCCTTTTGATAAACCTGCTATCCTATGCTTTGATGAATTTGACAACTTTGTTGCCAAACAACAGAGTTTCAATAATTATGTTAGCAGACATTTGGAACAAAGTACTTGTATGCTTAGCCATTTAAGTGCTTGTGTAGACAGAAATGTCAATGCTCTAAAGCTTCTCAGTAAACATGCCTCTATGATGACGACTCAGGTATAACAAGTACTTAAAGCTTATAATGACATGCTCAATGAATTAAATGACAACTCTGTCAGAGTCATTACTAGAGGAGGCAAAATGACTCAGGAACCTTTGTATCCTGAAGGTCATCCTAAGAGAATTGATCAAGATTCTCAAGGAATCAATGCTTATATACCTAGTCATCCTAAGGAGAAGAAGAAGGATGATAGAAACATGCACGCCAGTTCTCCAAATACTGTCACACCTGAAGAACCTAATGATATCTCTGCGTCTGATTCAGAAACACAATCAGGTTAAGAACATGAACCTGGTGACAACATGGACAGTGATGTTCATAATAATGCTCAACCTAGCCATGATGAGGATGTGGAGATTGAACCTACGGTTAATCCTGATAATCCACAACCTAAGAAGTACGACAGGAATGACTTCACTGCTAGGAAGCATGGTAAAGAGAGAGATCCATGGGTTCAGAGACCTATGACCTTTCCTCCTAAGCCATCCAAGAAAAAGGATGATGAGGATTTTGAGCGCTTCGTTGAGATGATAAGACCCGTCTTTCTGCAGATATGATTAACTGATATGCTCAAGATGTCTCCGTGTGACAAGTATATTAAAGATATCGTGACTAATAAACGGAAGATACCGGATCTTGAGATCTCCACCATGCTTGCCAACTATACTTTCAAGGGTGGAACTCCTAAGAAACTTGGTGATCCCGGAGTGTCCACTATACCTTGCTCCATTAAAGAAAACTACGTAAGAACTGCCTTATGTGACCTTGGAGCCGGTGTTAGTGTTATGCCGCTCTCTCTTTATCGTAGACTTGAGTTGGATAAGTTGACACCCACTAAAATTTCTCTGCAAATGGTTGACAAATCAACTGCTTTCCCTATCGGCATTTGCGAGGATGTGCCTGTTGTGGTTGCTAACACCACTATCTTAACAGACTATGCTATCTTGGATATTCCCGAGGACGATGCCATGGCTATCATCCTCGGAAGACACTTTTTAAATACTGTAGGGGCTGTTATAGATTGCAACAAAGGCAATGTCACTTTCCACGTCAATGGTGATGAGCACACAGTGCACTTTTCGAAGAAAGGATATCCAGTACATTGCATCAATGCTATCGAAAAGACTTCATCGATTCTCATTGGGAGCTTTGAATGCCCTATTCCTCGTGTCAAGATGAAGTATGATTTGCTTGTTGGGGAGATACATATCCCCATTGAGGTGACTTAGTGGCTATTCGAAAATTCTCCATTCTCTCTTGCGATTCGAGAAGATTTTGTCATAAGGACTTGATCAATCCCATTGACGGATTTCTTTCGATGACCATGAGACGGATGAATCCGAGAGTCACATACCTCTGTTTTGAGACTTCCTTTTCTGTTGCTTAGAAGAAAAATGATAGAATTAGTTTAGTTTTTCCTGTTTTCTGTTTTAGCGTCCCCGAGAAAAATACCTCGAAAATAAAAGTTATCCGATGGTCCTGAAAATTTAGTATGTTTTTTCTGTAATTTTTGAAAATTTCTGGGCCTCAGATCTGGCCTGGGGGCCAGACCAGTGGGCAACAAGCCCCCCACCGCCACCTACGCCCCTGGTGGCGGAGTGCAAGCTTGTGGGGCCCACAGGCACGCCCTCCACTCATTCCAGCTCCCAGCCTCTTCTTCCACCTCCAAAAAAATTGCTTCCCAGCTCAAACCCGTGTTCTTGCTCATTTGGCTGTGATTTTCGATCTCCTTGCTCAAAGCACCATTCTCCAAGCCGTTTGGGGGAAATTTCTCCTTGGTAAGTAACTCCTCCATTGGTCCAATTAGTTTTTGCTCTAGTGTTTTATCCTTCGCGTATTCTTGCTACCTTGGTGACCCTGTTCTTGAGCTAGAAATGTTTATTTTAGCTGGTCCCAAGTAGTTTTAGCGCGTGATACGGTCTCTAGGCACTAGTGGGAGTAGTTGCTACAAGGTGGGTTAATCCTTATTCACTTTTCTTCCGAGGACTCTAAAAATTTCAGAATTTTTCAGAGCTAGAAAAAGGAAAAGATGAGGAGGTTCTTGAGAGGCTCTTCAAGCCGTAACACCAAGGAGGATGAGAAGAACCACCCCAAGTACGCAGTCCCTCGGGTCACAAAAGTTCGAGCATGCGAGTGGCCAAGTGATGAATTTTTGCGCGCCGCCGGACTTTATGAAGACTTTTATTACTTGGTGGAGAACGCAGGTCTTACCGCGTTCATTGAAGATAAGTGCCCACAATATCTCCTCCTCACCAATATTTTCGTTTCAAAGCTTCAACTTTTACCCGAGGAAGAATCCTCCCATGGTTGAGTAAATGATATACGATGTTCCCCAGTGCATTACGCTGGAGGACTTTTGCAATGTATGCAAATTACCTTATGTTGGGGATATCGTGACCCTCGTCCACGGGACTTGGAGGATTTCATTGGTTCTATTACTGTTGGAGAGGAGAGAGGAGTGTCTCGTGCTAGAATTGCTAGCATACATTTTCCCGTGCTTCGGTACTTCTCATTATTTGTGGGAAAATGTTTGATTGGCCGTGGGGAGGCTGGATCACTTAGTTCTCCAGACCTTGCGGTTTTGCGCGAAGGCCTTTATAACGATAAGACTTATAGCTTGGGCGCTATAGTAGCTCAACGGTTGAACCTGAACCGTTCTAAAGGTGTTGTCTATGGAGGTATCTACGCTACCCGTCTTGCCTGACACTTTGAGATACCCATTAGACTGGGAGAGGAAGGAGGGATGCTTCTCCCTGAGAGATATCTGGATTATGACAGCACGGTTCGCCATGATTTTATGGTTAGAGATGCTAGTAGACGGATGATTTATAACCTGGTGTTTAGTCAGGGTACTCGAGAGACTAATACTTTGCCTGCTCCTTCTTTGTTCGATCTTCATGCAGGCAGGTACACTATTATGCCCGCGGACATCTACGCACATTGGGGCTTGGCCCAACCACAGGCGCCCGTGCCCGAGCCGCCAGTCGAGTACCAGACGCCAGTTTATCAGTGGGAGCCAGAGGAGCTAACACAGCAGTGGCATCCACAGTCTGCTCCGGAGTATCCTGGAGCTGGTTATTTCCCACCTTGGGAGTAGACCAAGCTAGGCCCAAAGCCTAAGCTTGCGGGAGTACGTTTTCTCACCGACTTTACATTCATGCTTATGCTTTCACTTTGTTAGCCGGTGTTTACACTTTGCCACTGTATTATCCATGCTAGTTTCTTTTTGTTTTCTTATTTTCTTGTTCTGAGTCCTTTTGAGAAAACCCATAAAGATTTTTCTTTCTTCTTTTGCTTGTTGGGAGCTTTCCCGTGTAAATAGTTTTCTTTTTCTTTGTGTCAAGGTAGAAGATATTGGTTACAATGTTTATTGGTTCTTGCATGCTTACCTGTTTAGCTTTCAAAGAGCCATATTATTTTGTCTTCTCCTTTGTGTTTGCCTACAGATTCAGCTTAGTCCAATGCGCTTATTATCGTTCTCATCGTTCGATCGTGCAAATGAAAGGCAACAATGATGATATATGATGAAGTGACTGAGACTGAAAAGCTGGTATGAACTCTATCTATTTTGTTTTTGTAAATATGACTAGCTTGTCGACCCAGATTTAGCTTTGTTGTGAGAGAACCATGTTTGCAATGACAACTTAGAGATCATAGTTTCTGATGCCATGCTTATTTAGCTGAGAGCTTATAATGGTTTGTCTTGGATGCCAACATAGATTTTGAGATGACTATGATGTAGTATGATAGGATGGTATTCTCCTTTGAATGTTTCAAGTGGCTTGACTTGGCGCATGTTCATGCATGTAGTTGAAAAAAAATCAACATAGCCTCTATGATGTTCGTGTTCATGGTGATTTATATCATGTTCATGCTTGCATTCAATGTTAGTCAAACTCACTGCATCTTGATGACTGTTGTCGCTCTCTAGTTGGTCGCTTCCCAGTCTTTTGCTAGCCTTCACTTGTACTAAGCGGGAATACTGCTTGTGCATCCACTTCCATAAACCCAAAAGTTCTTCCATGACAGTCCACCATACCTACCTATTTGCGGTATCTACCTGCCGTTCCAAGTAAATTTGTATGTGCCATTCTCTAAACCTTCAAGAAATAATCTGTTTTACATGCCCGAACCGCTCATGTGGTGACAGAGGGCTATTGGTATCTTCCATGCCAGGAGTGTTATCCTCGACATGTGTTTATTCACAGTCATTCACGAGGAAGGGGCCGGTATTTGGGATGCCCAGTTCCACGCTTAAATTGAAACATAACTGTAAAACAAGACTCCCCCGGATTGATGTTAGGATGGACGGTACCCGAGGATTCGGCTAGCCGTGGAGTGTTATTGATTGGTGGTGTGGGAGTTAAAACTTTACTTTTCTGTTTGGGAACCGCCTATAGCATGAGTAGCATGGAAGATATTGAGAACCCTTGGTCATCGCGTTGACAATGGAAGCATGCCACCCACAATTATTATCTTTGTTTTCAAAGCTTGAGCTCTGGCACCTCTACAAATCAATGGTTCCCTCTGCGAAGGGTCTGTCTATTTATTTTCCTGTTGAGTCATCCTCCTCTTATATAAGCACTAATTAGAGAGCACCTCTGTAATTTTTATGCTTTGCTTTTGATTGATATTGAGTATGACTATGACTGGATCTTCATTGCTATGAATTACAATGTCTAGTCAGCCCTTGATCTTTGAAAGTGCTCTACATTTATGTTTTGCGGTCTCAGAAAGAGCTAGCGAGATACCACCTACTCATATTGCTTCATGCTTGTTTTGATTGAAGTGTTGGTATTTGGAACTCATTATTATTTGCTCGTTAGCTGATTATGCCATTGATATTAGTTTACCGTTGAGACATTTGTGTCATTTCCTTATGTGGTTAACTTATGATCTTTCTGAAATTCTGGTTGTGAGTTAGACATAGTTGCAACAACAAGATCAAACAGAGTTTGTCAAAGTATTTCTTTCTCTCTCAGTTTGTCAACTGAGATGCTTGAGGACAAGCAAGGTTTTAAGCTTGGGGGAGTTGATACGTCTCCATCGTATCTACTTTTCCAAACTCTTTTGCCCTTGTTTTGGACTCCAATTTGCATGATTTGAATGGAACTAACCCTGACTGACGTTGTTTTCACAAGAATTGCCTTGGTGTTATTTTTGTGCAGAAATCAAAGTTATCCAAACGTCCTGAAAATTTACGGGGAGTAGTTTTGGAAAATATCAAAAATATGTGCGCCAAGTTCCACCTCAGGGGGTGGGCCAGTGGGCCACAAGCCCCTGCTCCGCCACCACCACCCTGGTGGCGCTGGGCAGGCTTGTGGGGCCCACAGGCACCTGCCGCCCCCAACTCCAGCTCTATAAGTTGCATTTTGTCCCAGAAAAAATAAAAAGAGAAGTTTTGGTCGCGTTTTCAATACGGAGGCGCCGCCACCACCTGTTCTTCATCTGGAGGGCAGGTCTGGAGTCCGTCTTGGGCTCCGGAGAGGGGAAATCATCGCCATCGTCATCATCAACTTTCTTCCCTCTCTAATTCCATGAAGCTCTTCGTCGTTCGTGAGTAATCTATTCGTAGGCTCGCTGGGCGGTGATGAGTAGGATGAGATCTATCATGTAATCGAGTTAGTTTTGATGGGGATTGATCCCTAGTATCCACTATGTTCTGAGATTGATGTTGCTACTACTTTGCCATGCTTAATGATTGTCACTAGGGCACGATTGGCATGATTTCAGATCTGAAATTATTATGTTGTCACCAATATATGTGTGTTTTAGATCAGATCTTGCAAGTTGTAGTTACCTACTATGTGTTATGATCCGGCAACCCCGGAGTGACAATAACCGGAACCACTCCTGGTGATGACCATAGTTTGAGGAGTTCATGTGTTCACCAAGTGCTAATGCGTTGGTCCGGTTCTTTATTAAAAGGAGAACCTTAATATCACGTAGTTTCCTTTTGGACCCCGCTGCCACGAGAGGGATGGACAATAGATGTCATACAAGTTCTTTTCCCTAAGCATGTATGACGACACACATAATGCATGCCTACATCCCATTGACTTACGGGAGCTAGCCACATAGCTCTCCGTGTTATAGCTGTTGCATGATGAATATCATCCAAACAAATCACCGACCCATTGCCTACGAGTTTGTCCTACTGCTGCTGCTACTACTGTTGCTACTGTTGTTACTTGTTTTGCTCTGCTGCTACTACTGTTGCTACTGTTGTTACTTTTCTTGCTCTGCTGCTGCTGTTACTACTGTTGTCGCTGCTGTTACTTGTATTGCTCTGCTGCTACTGTTCCTACTACTGTCGCTTGCTACTGTTGCTACTTGCTACTGCTGTCACTACTGTTGTTCCTTGCCACTGCTATTGCTCGTTACACTGCCGTTACTCGTTACTTTGCTGTTACTACTGTGCTTGCAGATACTAATCTTTCAGGTGTGGTTAAATCTAACAATTCAACTGCTAATACTTGAGAGTATTCTCTCACCTCCCGTCGTGCGAATCAACAAATTTGGGTCGAGTACTCTACCCTCGAAAACTGATGCGAACCCACGCGCTGGTGGGCCATCAACAACATTCTTCCAGTTTCATTGCCGGCGAGTGCTAGTAGCATTCTTCTGGTGCCGTTGCAGGAGAAGGTTTGTTGTCATAAGCATTCGTCTAGCTAACGCCAGAGATTGCAGATCAGCATTTTTCTGGTGCTGTTGCCGGGGAGTGCTAGCAGCATTCTTCTGGTGCCGTTGCAGGAGAAGGTTTGTTGCCATCAGCATTCGTCTAGCTAATGCCAGAGATTGCAATCATCATTTTTCTGGCGCCGTTGCCGGGGAGGTATTGCTATATTCTCTGAGTCACTTGGGATTTATATCTGCTGATCTCTATGAAGAATCTGAAGGATCCGAAGACCAAAGTCTTGCCCTCAACTACGAGGGGAGGTAAGGAATTGCCATGTAGCTCTGCACTTGATTCACCTTCGGTTATGAGTAAGTTTGCGACATCACCTCCTGCTAGAAATCTTGATATGTCGCCTTTGCTTGATGATGCTTGTTATACTACTGCTAGAGATACTATGCTTGATACTATGCCTGATGATACTATGCTTGATACTGCTAGAGATGCTATGCTTGATACTGCTTTGCCTGATGATGCTAGAGATGCTATTTTGCCTGATGATGCTATGCTTGATACTGCTAGAGATACTGCTTTGCCTGATGTTCCACTATGAGTGTTCCTTGATGCTCATATTGCTAGAGTTACTGCCAATGCTCGTGATGCTTGTGATACTGCCTATACTATTGAGATAGAACCTGCTTTTGCTCCTGCTAGATCTAGCTCTCCTAGATATGAATTGCCTGATATGCCTGAGGGTTACGTTATGGAGGGAGAGATAGCTGAGGATTTTCTTGCGTGTAAGGATGCCTATGAGGCTGAGAAATTACTTCTCAAGTGGAAGGAAAAATCTCAGGAAGCTAGGATGAAAAATGACCCGAAGTTTGCCACTTCGCCTATCTTTGTCATCGATAGGCATTATGAATTCTCTGTTGACCCTGAGATAATCTCCGTAGTCGAATCTGATCCTTTTCACAGTTATGAGTCTGAGACGGTCATAGCCCATGTTGCCAAACTATCCGAAATAGCCAACCTTTTCACTAATGAGGAGAAGATCCGCCACTACTATATCCTTAAGTTGTTTCCTTTCTCTCTAAAGGATGATGCTAAAGTCTGGTTCACCTCTCTTGCTCCTGGATGTGTGCGCAGTCCCCAGGAGATGGTCTATTACTTCTGTGAGAAATATTTCCTTGCCCATAAGAAGCAAGCTGCCTTTAAGGAAATATACAAGTTTGCTCAACTCCAAGAAGAGTGTCTTCCACAAGCTTGGGGGAGGCTCGTCGAGCTACAAAATGCTTTGCCTGATCACCCTCTTAAGAAGAACGAGATACTTGATATCCTCTATAACGGACTTACCGATGCCTCTAGAGACCACCTAGATAGTTGTGCCGATTGTGATTTTAGGGAACGAACTATAGAACAAGCTGAGACTCTACTGAACAACCTCGTGATCAATGATAATGTTTGGACTATTCCCGAACCACCTCCTAAGCCAACTCCTAAGAAAAGAGGTATTCTATTCCTCAGTCCCGAAGATATGCAAGAAGCCAAGAAATCTATGCAAGAGAAAGGCATTAGATCTGAAGATGTCAAAAATCTACCACCTATCGAAGAGATCCATGTTCTCGATAACCCGATACAGGTAGGGGAAGTGAATTCTCTGCGTAGGTTTGACGAGAGTGATATTCCTTTTGATAAACCTGCTATCCTATGCTTTGATGAATTTGACAACTTTGTTGCCAAACAACAGAGTTTCAATAATTATGTTAGCAGACATTTGGAACAAAGTACTTGTATGCTTAGCCATTTAAGTGCTTGTGTAGACAGAAATGTCAATGCTCTAAAGCTTCTCAGTAAACATGCCTCTATGATGACGACTCAGGTATAACAAGTACTTAAAGCTTATAATGACATGCTCAATGAATTAAATGACAACTCTGTCAGAGTCATTACTAGAGGAGGCAAAATGACTCAGGAACCTTTGTATCCTGAAGGTCATCCTAAGAGAATTGATCAAGATTCTCAAGGAATCAATGCTTATATACCTAGTCATCCTAAGGAGAAGAAGAAGGATGATAGAAACATGCACGCCAGTTCTCCAAATACTGTCACACCTGAAGAACCTAATGATATCTCTGCGTCTGATTCAGAAACACAATCAGGTTAAGAACATGAACCTGGTGACAACATGGACAGTGATGTTCATAATAATGCTCAACCTAGCCATGATGAGGATGTGGAGATTGAACCTACGGTTAATCCTGATAATCCACAACCTAAGAAGTACGACAGGAATGACTTCACTGCTAGGAAGCATGGTAAAGAGAGAGATCCATGGGTTCAGAGACCTATGACCTTTCCTCCTAAGCCATCCAAGAAAAAGGATGATGAGGATTTTGAGCGCTTCGTTGAGATGATAAGACCCGTCTTTCTGCAGATATGATTAACTGATATGCTCAAGATGTCTCCGTGTGCCAAGTATATTAAAGATATCGTGACTAATAAACGGAAGATACCGGATCTTGAGATCTCCACCATGCTTGCCAACTATACTTTCAAGGGTGGAACTCCTAAGAAACTTGGTGATCTCGGAGTGCCCACTATACCTTGCTCCATTAAAGAAAACTACGTAAGAACTGCCTTATGTGACCTTGGAGCCGGTGTTAGTGTTATGCCGCTCTCTCTTTATCGTAGACTTGAGTTGGATAAGTTGACACCCACTAAAATTTCTCTGCAAATGGCTGACAAATCAACTGCTTTCCCTATCGGCATTTGCGAGGATGTGCCTGTTGTGGTTGCTAACACCACTATCTTAACAGACTATGCTATCTTGGATATTCCCGAGGACGATGCCATGGCTATCATCCTCGGAAGACACGTTTTAAATACTGTAGGGGCTGTTATAGATTGCAACAAAGGCAATGTCACTTTCCACGTCAATGTGATGAGCACACATTGCACTTTTCGAAGAAAGGATATCCAGTACATTGCATCAATGCTATCGAAAAGACTTCATCGATTCTCATTGGGAGCTTTGAATGCCCTATTCCTCGTGTCAAGATGAAGTATGATTTGCTTGTTGGGGAGATACATATCCCCATTGAGGTGACTTAGTGGCTATTCGAAAATTCTCCATTCTCTCTTGCGATTCGAGAAGATTTTGTCATAAGGACTTGATCAATCCCATTGACGGATTTCTTTCGATGACCATGAGACGGATGAATCCGAGAGTCACATACCTCTGTTTTGAGACTTCCTTTTCTGTTGCTTAGAAGAAAAATGATAGAATTAGTTTAGTTTTTCCTGTTTTCCGTTTTAGCGTCCCCGAGAAAAATACCTCGAAAATAAAAGTTATCCGATGGTCCTGAAAATTTAGTATGTTTTTTCTGTAATTTTTGAAAATTTCTGGGCCTCAGATCTGGCCTGGGGGCCAGACCAGTGGGCAACAAGCCCCCCACCGCCACCTACGCCCCTGGTGGCGGGGTGCAAGCTTGTGGGGCCCACAGGCACCCCCTCCACTCATTCCAGCTCCCAGCCTCTTCTTCCACCTCCAAAAAAATTGCTTCCCAGCTCAAACCCGTGTTCTTGCTCATTTGGCTGTGATTTTCGATCTCCTTGCTCAAAGCACCATTCTCCGAGCCGTTTGGGGGAAATTGCTCCTTGGTAAGTAACTCCTCCATTGGTCCAATTAGTTTTTGCTCTAGTGTTTTATCCTTCGCGTATTCTTGCTACCTTGGTGACCCTGTTCTTGAGCTAGAAATGTTTATTTTAGCTGGTCCCAAGTAGTTTTAGCGCGTGATACGGTCTCTAGGCACTAGTGGGAGTAGTTGCTACAAGGTGGGTTAATCCTTATTCACTTTTCTTTCGAGGTCTCTAAAAATTTCAGAATTTTTCAGAGCTAGAAAAAGGAAAAGATGAGGAGGTTCTTGAGAGGCTCTTCAAGCCGTAACACCAAGGAGGATGAGAAGAACCACCCCAAGTACGCAGTCCCTCGGGTCACAAAAGTTCGAGCATGCGAGTGGCCAAGTAATGAATTTTTGCGCGCCGCCGGACTTTATGAAGACTTTTATTACTTGGTGGAGAACGCAGGTCTTACCGCGTTCATTGAAGATAAGTGCCCACAATATCTCCTCCTCACCAATATTTTCGTTCAAAGCTTCAACTTTTACCCGAGGAAGAATCCTCCCATGGTTGAGTAAATGATATACGATGTTCCCCAGTGCATGACGCTGGAGGACTTTTGCAATGTATGCAAATTACCTTATGTTGGGGATATCCGTGACCCTCGTCCACGGGACTTGGAGGATTTCATTGGTTCTATTACTGTTGGAGAGGAGAGAGGAGTGTCTCGCACTAGAATTGCTAGCATACATTTTCCTGTGCTTCGGTACTTCTCATTATTTGTGGGAAAATGTTTGATTGGCCGTTGGGAGGCTGGATCACTTAGTTCTCCAGACCTTGCGGTTTTGCGCGAAGACCTTTATAACGATAAGACTTATAGCTTGGGCGCTATAGTAGCTCAACGGTTGAACCTGAACCGTTCTAAAGGTGTTGTCTATGGAGGTATCTAGGCTACCCGTCTTGCCTGACACTTTGAGATACCCATTAGACTGGGAGAGGAAGGAGGGATGCTTCTCCCTGAGAGATATCTGGATTATGACAGCACGGTTCGCCATGATTTTATGGTTAGAGATGCTAGTAGACGGATGATTTATAACCTGGTGTTTAGTCAGGGTACTCGAGAGACTAATACTTTGCCTGCTCCTTCTTTGTTCGATCTTCATGCAGGCAGGTACACTATTATGCCCGCGGACATCTACGCACATTGGGGCTTGGCCCAACCACAGGCGCCCGTGCCCGAGCCGCCAGTCGAGTACCAGACGCCAGTTTATCAGTGGGAGCCAGAGGAGCTAACACAGCAGTGGCATCCACAGTCTGCTCCGGAGTATCCTGGAGCTGGTTATTTCCCACCTTGGGAGTAGACCAAGCTAGGCCCAAAGCCTAAGCTTGCGGGAGTACATTTTCTCACCGACTTTACATTCATGCTTATGCTTTCACTTTGTTAGCCGGTGTTTACACTTTGCCACTGTATTATCCATGCTAGTTTCTTTTTGTTTTCTTATTTTCTTGTTCTGAGTCCTTTTGAGAAAACCCATAAAGATTTTTCTTTCTTCTTTTGCTTGTTGGGAGCTTTCCCGTGTAAATAGTTTTCTTTTTCTTTGTGTCAAGGTAGAAGATATTGGTTACAATGTTTATTGGTTCTTGCATGCTTACCTGTTTAGCTTTCAAAGAGCCATATTATTTTGTCTTCTCCTTTGTGTTTGCCTACAGATTCAGCTTAGTCCAATGCGCTTATTATCGTTCTCATCGTTCGATCGTGCAAATGAAAGGCAACAATGATGATATATGATGAAGTGACTGAGACTGAAAAGCTGGTATGAACTCTATCTATTTTGTTTTTGTAAATATGACTAGCTTGTCGACCCAGATTTAGCTTTGTTGTGAGAGAACCATGTTTGCAATGACAACTTAGAGATCATAGTTTCTGATGCCATGCTTATTTAGCTGAGAGCTTATAATGGTTTGTCTTGGATGCCAACATAGATTTTGAGATGACTATGATGTAGTATGATAGGATGGTATTCTCCTTTGAATGTTTCAAGTGGCTTGACTTGGCGCATGTTCATGCATGTAGTTGAAAAAAAATCAACATAGCCTCTATGATGTTCGTGTTCATGGTGATTTATATCATGTTCATGCTTGCATTCAATGTTAGTCAAACTCACTGCATCTTGATGACTGTTGTCGCTCTCTAGTTGGTCGCTTCCCAGTCTTTTGCTAGCCTTCACTTGTACTAAGCGGGAATACTGCTTGTGCATCCACTTCCATAAACCCAAAAGTTCTTCCATGACAGTCCACCATACCTACCTATTTGCGGTATCTACCTGCCGTTCCAAGTAAATTTGTATGTGCCATTCTCTAAACCTTCAAGAAATAATCTGTTTTGCATGCCCGAACCGCTCATGTGGTGACAGAGGGCTATTGGTATCTTCCATGCCAGGAGTGTTATCCTCGACATGTGTTTATTCACAGTCATTCACGAGGAAGGGGCCGGTATTTGGGATGCCCAGTTCCATGCTTAAATCGAAACATAATTGTAAAACAAGACTCCCCCGGATTGATGTTAGGATGGACGGTACCCGAGGATTCGGCTAGCCATGGAGTGTTATTGATTGGTGGTGTGGGAGTTAAAACTTTACTTTTCTGTTTGGGAACCGCCTATAGCATGAGTAGCATGGAAGATATTGAGAACCCTTGGTCATCGCGTTGACAATGGAAGCATGCCACCCACAATTATTATCTTTGTTTTCAAAGCTTGAGCTCTGGCACCTCTACAAATCAATGGTTCCCTCTGCGAAGGGTCTGTCTATTTATTTTCCTGTTGAGTCATCCTCCTCTTATATAAGCACTAATTAGAGAGCACCTCTGTAATTTTTATGCTTTGCTTTTGATTGATATTGAGTATGACTATGACTGGATCTTCATTGCTATGAATTACAATGTTTAGTCAGCCCTTGATCTATGAAAGTGCTCTACATTTATGTTTTGCGGTCTCAGAAAGAGCTAGCGAGATACCACCTACTCATATTGCTTCATGCTTGTTTTGATTGAAGTGTTGGTATTTGGAACTCATTATTATTTGCTCGTTAGCTGATTATGCCATTGATATTAGTTTACCGTTGAGACATTTGTGTCATTTGCTTATGTGGTTAACTTGTGATCTTTCTGAAATTCTGGTTGTGAGTTAGACATAGTTGCAACAACAAGATCAAACAGAGTTTGTCAAAGTATTTCTTTCTCTCTCAGTTTGTCAACTGAGATGCTTGAGGACAAGCAAGGTTTTAAGCTTGGGGGAGGTGATACGTCTCCATCGTATCTACTTTTCCAAACTCTTTTGCCCTTGTTTTGGACTCCAATTTGCATGATTTGAATGGAACTAACCTGGACTAACGCTGTTTTCACAAGAATTGCCTTGGTGCTATTTTTGTGCAGACATCAAAGTTCTCCAAACGTCCTGAAAATTTACGGGGAGCAGTTGTGGAAAATATCAAAAATATATGCGCCAAGTTCCACCTCAGGGGGTGGGCCAGTGGGCCACAAGCCCCTGCTCCGCCACCACCACCCTGGTGGCGCTGGGCAGGCTTGTGGGGCCCACAGGCACCTGCCGCCCCCAACTCCAGCTCAATAAATTGCCTTTCGTCCCAGAAAAAATAAAAAGAGAAGTTTTGGTCGCGTTTTCGATACGGAGGCGCCGCCACCACATATTCTTCATCTGGATGGCAGATCTGGAGTCCGTCTTGGGCTCCGGAGAGGGGAAATCGTCGCCATCATCATCATCAACCTTCTTCCCTCTCCAATTCCATGAAGCTCTTCGTCGTTCGTGAGTAATCTATTCGTAGGCTCGCTGGGCAGTAATGAGTAGGATGAGATCTATCATGTAATCGTGTTAGTTTTGATGGGGATTGATCCCTAGTATCCACTATGTTCTGAGATTGATGTTGCTACTACTTTGCCATGCTTAATACTTGTCACTAGGGCCCGAGTGCCATGATTTCAGATCTTAAATTATTATGTTGTCACCAATATATGTGTGTTTTAGATCCGATCTTGCAAGTTGTAGTTACCTACTATGAGTTATGATCCGGCAACCACGGAGTGACTTTAACCGGAACCACTCCCAGTGATGTCCATAGTTTGAGGAATTCATGTGTTCACCAACTGCTAATGCATTGGCCCGGTTATTTATTAAAAGGAAAACTTTAATATCCCGTAGTTTCCTTTTGGACCCCGCTGCCACGGGAGAGATGGGCAATAGATGTCATGCAAGTTCTTTTCCCTAAGCACGTATGACGACACACTGAATGCATGCCTACATCACATTGACAAACGGGAGCTAGCCACATATCTCTCCATGTTATAGCTGTTGCATGATGAATATCATCCAAACAAATCACCGACCCATTGCCTACGAGTTTGTCCTACTGCTGCTGCTACTACTGTTGCTACTGCTGTTACTTGTTTTGCTCTGCTGCTACTATTGTTGCTACTTCTATTACTTGTCTTGCTCTGCTGCTGCTGTTACTACTGTTGTCGCTATTGTTACTTGTCTTGCTCTGTTCTACTGTTGCTACTACTGTCGCTTGCTACTGTTGCTACTTGCTACTGCTGTCACTATTGTTGTTCCCTGCCACTGCTATTGCTCGTTACACTGGCGTTACTTGTTACTTTGTTGTTGCTACTGTGCTTGCAGATACTAATCTTTCAGGTGTGGTTGAATCTGACAATTCAACTGCTAATACTTGAGAGTATTCTCTCACCTCCCGTCGTGCGAATCAACAAATTTGGGTCGAATACTCTACCCTCGAAAACTGCTGCGAACCCATGCGCTGGTGGGCCATCAACAACATTCTTCCAGTTTCATTGTCGGGGAGTGCTAGCAGCATTCTTCTGGTGCCGTTGCAGGAGAAGGTTTGTTATCATAAGCATTCGTCTAGCTAACGCCATAGATTGCACATCAGCATTTTTCTGGCGCCGTTGCCGGGGAGTGCTGGCAGCATTCTTCTGGTGTCGTTGCAGGAGAAGGTTTGTTGTCATCAGCATTCGTCTAGCTAACGCGACATATTGCAATCTCATCCCCGCAACTTGGGGTATGTGTCGTTTCATCTCATATATTGTCCATGGAGTTCTACTTTTACAACCTTATGGTTCACTTGGGGGATTCCAGCTCATTGAGCTTAGCTTTCGTACCCTATTGATTCGGCATGATGCCACAACCTTACGATTCACTTAGCGGCTTCCAGCTCATTGAGCTTAGATTTCTTACCCTCTAGAGTCGGCGCCATGCCACAACCTTACAGTTCACTTGGGGGCTTCCAGCTCATTCAGCTTAGCTTTCTTACCCTCTTGAGCAGACGCGATGCCACAACCTTATGGTTCACTTGCGGGCTTCCAGCTCATTGAGCTTAGCTTTGTTACCCTCTTGAGCCGATGCGATGCCACAACCTTATGGTTCACTTGGGGGACTTCTAGCTCATTAAGCTTAGCTTTCCTACCCTCTTGAGTCGGCGCCATACCACAATATATGGTCCACTTGGGGCTTCCAGCTCATTGAGCTTAGCTGTCTGACCCTCTTGAGCCGGCGCGATGCCACAACCTATGGTTCACTTGGGGGCTTCCATCTTATCCGGCTTAGCTTTCTTACCCTCTTGAGCCGGCATGATGCCACATTGATGATTAAACCTACATGTTTGCAAGATGCTTCTCCAAAAAGGTGACATCGTGTAATCTAGATAAGTCAATCATTTTCGGACACTGACCTTATGAGGTTAAAACACGCTGGTGTCACATGAGGGCCGGCATAACAAAAAGCGAGGATACTCCATGGCCTTATGAGACGCCTTCTTTAAAACTTGGTTAAACCTGCATGTTCGCAAGCTGCTACTCCGACCTCGTGTACTCTTGATAAATTGTATCCAAACTTATCACGTTAAAACATCGATTGGATCAAGTGAGGGCCAGCTTACAAAAAGCGAGGATGAACTAATGGTTGGCATGCTAGTATCATCGAAGTAAGATTTGAGCTTCACAAAAGCTAATTTGTATTATTTCCAGAAAAAATGTCTGATTTGCAATCACTGGGTTAAGGAATATTTCGGCTTCTTTTTTGCTCATAATTAATTATAAGTCGTTGGTCGATCAACCACCGGGTCTTTCCACTTCAAAGGTTCTTTCGGTGGAAGTTGTTTTGCAGGTATATAGTTTATGCTTTTTTAAATTGTTACCAGGCGGTTTACCAAACAAACGAACAAGAAAGCAAGCTATGCAAGGTCAAAAACAAAATTAAAAGCAAGTTAAGGCGGATCAAAAGATATAACATGCGTGAAGGCGCGGCACAGGCAGCGAGTTGTTTGAAAAGTTATTACATGGCTTCACCAGAGCCAGAGTTCAAAGTTCTAAACAAATAAGATCCTCCTATGAACTGCCTATTGAACCAGTCGCGTGAGCTTTGTTTGGGTTAGATATGGGTTGAGCACTTGCGAGTGTCGCATCCGGGTCATCCTGCGTCGTCTCTTCTAGGTCTTGGATCTGAAGGTTGTCCACATCCCTATTGACATTGGTCAAAGCTTGGAAAATGGCCTCTTCATTCAAGATGGGGGACAGGTCAACATTAGCGGCAAAAATATGCTTACAACGTTAAGGAGTTATTATCATCATAAGGCGCCTCATAGCTCTTCAAATCTATCTCCCCAACAAGTTGGCTCGCCAATACTTGAGTTGCCCTTATGCAACGCATATAATCAACATCGTTGAAATCTGACCCGTCAATCTTATATTGAGGAAAACCTCCAACCATTTTGGGAGGGCCTAAGTTAGCTGAGTAAGCTACATCCTGGCTTAAGGAGGATATCACACCTACTTGGGTGGCTGATATTTTCAACTCTCTAATTTTCTTGGGCATAATCGACAGGCACATCAGTGCGTCCTTTATGAATTTACTAGGTTTTTGTCACCCATAACAGCTCTGATGGTACACAAGCTTCGAGCGTAAAATTGTTCAGCCAAAGTGTATACATCTTTTAGTTGGATCAGGTTGTTATCTTGAAGATTGTGAGTCCGGATGCGTGCAAACAAAATTACAATGTGTAATCCCACAGGGGGATCAAGCTTCATACAACATGATTTAATTAAGTTATGATAATGTCATCAAAATACTTACGAAAGATAGCTTAGGTCATGTTAGCGATATGTTGCTTCAGCCGGCTCAAATCTTTGGAAACTGGCTTTAGCTGATTGTTGGCGTCTTCGGCGAGCTTGATCAAGCCGGCTCTTTCAGTATCGAAAGTAGTTTTTGGTGCTTCAAGGTTTGCCTTGACCTTTTCCAATTCTGTCGATGAAGATTGTACATTCAATTCAGCTTTGGATCGGGTGGTTGATTCCAGGTCAAGTTCTCTTTTCAAACCGACCACATTTGACTCAGCTCCTCTTAGACCCTCCTGCATAAATAGGAATACAAAGTTTAGGATTATTTTAAGTTGGCGGCTTGGTACTGATTATCGCTTGGGGACTGAGACAAGTATAAATTCTAAAGTCCCTAGCAGATTGCAAGGAATATACTTGGCACTTGGGGGCTAATGCACATCCGATTTTTTTCTACATATGGTGCAAAAACACCCGGCCTATTTCAGCAAATATGAGACGGCCCTTGGGGGCTACAGGTTGACTTTGAAGAAACCTTGCTTTTGCGAGACCCGACTCACCTCATGGAGATGAGCCGGCCCTTAGGGGCTACAGGTTGATTTTGAAGAAACCTTGCTTTTGCAAGACCCGACTCGCCTCATGGACATGAGCCGGCCCTTGGGGCCGACAGGTTGATTTTGAAGAAACCTTGCTTTTGCAAGACCCGACTCGCCTCATGGAGATGAACCAGCCCTTGGGGGCTACAAGTTGATTTTGAAGAAGCGTTATTTATAGAAGACCGGACTCACCAATGGAGAAGAGACAACCCTTGGGGGCTACATGGATATATATAAGACAAAATAAGGGTTGGATATACCTCTTATTTTGTCTTCATCATGCTCACCACGCTGGCTTCCATATCATGTCTTGTAGTGAGGCATTTTAGATAACCAACATGCAGTTCTTCAGCACCGAAGTCTTCATAATTGGGAAGTTCAAGTTTGCTTTTTCCCTTGTTGAGAATCGGCGTCTCGCTTTTGGCAGCAAGCTTGGTCAGCACAATTGAGTCTTCTGGAGCTGTATAACCTGTCCCCGTGATGATAATGCCATCTTCATTTTTTTAGGAGAGGGGACATCATCAGTATATACACGAGGACTAGGCGGGTTAAGCTCATCCAATGGGTAAGCTTCAGCATCCGTGGTCCCAGGGCTTGCCTGCTTAGAATGTTGTGGAAGTTCTTCTCGATGTTCCGGTTGATTTTTAGTATGTACAATATGAGCTCGAGGATTCACCAAAAGCAGGTCCTCTATTTCAAGGATGTCAGGCTTCGTGGATGAGTCGCCAATATTTCTTTTGTTGGCCTTGGCCCTCCAAACAAGGCAGCATAATGAAGCATGTATAGAGGCTGGTATGGATAAGCAATATATGATACAATGCGGATGCTTACCCATGATTGATAACAAGGGGCGACAACTTTGTGGTAATTGAGTCGCCTGATGATGGCGGCGACTCCAGACAATTGGAATTGGAAAGTGTAAGAAGCTGCTGAAAAAGGCCAGCCTTGGGAACAGAAAAATTTGAGTTGTGAAGTAGCTCATTTTGTCGTTTAAGGGTGGATGACTTGTCACATATGTCGGTGACTAGGTCACCTAAGCTACTCCGAGTATGGCGTCTTGTGTCATGCTAAGTTCTCTTCAAAATAAAATAGGGATCCAAGTAAGCGCCCGGGTGAGAAAAGTTTACTTTTCGGATGACCCGCCTTGTCTTCCTTGGAGACAAGGGTTCTGAGCTGGAGCAAACGGCTTGATTCTGCATCGCCCCGAAGGATAGAGGCATTGGCAAGTATAACAAAAAATGAACGAAGGAGCCAGGTTTGTACCTCCGATGGTATATTATTGGTTGGTGACTCTCCCCTAGCTGGCGGGTTTTCTGCAACCACCTTACTTTTCCTCTTGCTGGGGTTGAGTTTTGGTTTAGATGCTGGAACTTTTATTTTTCTGTTCCAAAAAGGAGAGTTTGCCTAAAGGGTCATCAATAAAAAACACAAAAAGGCTTGAGAGTAAAGGAATTTGGCATATTAGATAAATAGTTGAAAAAGGTTTTTACCACAGGAACTGGGTTAAGAGCATGGAAGGGTATCAATCGAGTCTTGTTGCAAACTTCTTGGTTTTCTCCCAGCAACTTCTGTACAATCCGGTTGATGTCATCAGGTTCCAAGTTTTCATTGTTCTATCTTTGGGCATCATTCAAGTCACCAGAATATATACACATTAAGTCGACATGGCGGCTCAATGACAAAATCCACCATGACACCCAAGAGCGGGTTAAATCAACCCCGATCAATCCATTGGCGAGTAAAGCCCTTACTTTTGGATATATATAGGGGCGAGGTGAGCACATTCTTCTATTGAAGGCCAGCCTGGAACTTCAAAGGTCATGGGAAGATGGTGAGGTGTGTAACCCGAAAAAGGATTTTCATTATCCGGGCCATGTTACGGAAATAGAACCATGTTTTGACCCATCCTATGGGGTGGCTTGGAAAGGTAGCATCAGGAAAGGCACATTCTCTATGCCTTTGAATAGAGATTCCACCAAGTTCTAGGATGAGGCCGTAAGCACATTCTATCTGGCGATTGAGGTAGAAGTATTCTCTGAAGATAAGGATGGTGGGTTCCATTTGCATGTACACTTTGCAGAACACTTGGAATTGACATAGATTGGAAATGGAATTGGGATACAAGTCCTGAGGGCTAAGATGGAAAAGTTCAAAACATCCCGGAAGAATTTTGAGCCGGGAGGGGAAAAGCCTCTGAAAATGTGATCAATGAATACCACTACTTCTCCTTCGTTGGGTTGAGGAATTTCTTCCACTACCTAGAACACTTGGAATTGACATAGATTGGATATGGAATTGGGATATAAGTCTTGAGGGTGAAGATGGAAAAAGTTCAAAACATCCCGAAAGAATTTTGAGACAGGAGGGGAAAAGCCTCTGAAAAGGTGATCAAAGCATACCACTACTTCTCCTTCGTCGGGTTGAGGAATTTCTTACACTACGGCGGCTCGCCAGCCTATCACGTCTTTAGGCGCTAAAAGGCATTGATCTACATAATCCTTAAGTACGAGATCCAAAACTTGGGTTTTGACATGGTGAGTCACCTGAATAAAAAGAAGACGTGCAACATAAATGGCGGCTTATTTAAAGAGAACAACAATGATCAAGGGATTATCATATGGCGAGTCTCAGCCATAGTGTAAGTCGCAAAATTATAGAGGCGCCTTGAAATATCAAGGCTTGCAGATTCTCTGCTATGTATGAGAGTAATAGTTTTCTACCGAGATGGTTACCATTATGGATCTATACATGGTTGAAAATAAGAAGTAATTGGTAAACATAATAAAAAGGGGGTCGAAGTAGTTGCAACCCAAATTTACAGGTTATCAGAGATGATTTAAACTTTGCTATGCGGACAATGGTATTGAAGGGTATATTGCCCTATTTCAGCGGGAGGAATATCAAGCATATGCTTGAATAAGTGACGAAGCGGAAGGAGCGATGAATTCCGATGAACTCTGATGAACTTTAATGGACAAAATGTAGATCTAAGAAATATAGATGGCATGCTTGGTATTGATAGGGGCGCCGAAGATGCTTGGTGGAGGTCCAATGGAGAGAGGGCGATGTCGAGATCCGAGATGGGGCGGTCAATGCTCGGCGGGCGAAGGCAGTGGCATGGCCAGGTTGTTAGCTCGAGGAAGAAGAAAGGAGGGACGAAGTAAAGAAATGAGAAGGTCTCCCACGGGTATTTTTAACGACAAGACCGAAGGCTAACACGCAGGCGCACGAATCAAGGGAGCACGGTAAATTTTGGAGCTCATGGTGCCTCGATTTTCATGCCAAGTAAATATCCATAAAGATATATTGTGAATTTATCATTAGTTTCCTAGATGACACGGGAGTGATGTCATGGATCATAAAATAAAAAACATCACTCTCGGAGCATCAAGAGCCGACATTTTTGTGAACCGGGGAAGAGGCAATTGAAACCAGAAGATGAGCCGCCACAATAAGAAGGTGGAGATTGACATGAATAAATTCAAATCAATTTGGGGGCAAATGTTGGAGATATGACCCCACGATATAATCCGCCTTATTGGGTCGCGTCACCACACGACGGCTTACAAGTGGTACTCCGGATAATCAAAGATGTAAAGAAAACAAGGTTCCCTGGATGGCCTATCCATAAGCCATCCAGCGGCCGAATGTCTGAAGACGACGACTCAAGTCCCAAGAGGTAGAAGGATGCCCAAAGTTTCCTTGCTCAGGAGGCAAGGTGGCTTAGAAACCTATCCGATCACGAGTCAAGTTACAACTCGGATCCTTGTAAGCCTAGGGCCTGGACCTATCTATAATGGTGAGTCCCTGAGGCCAAGAGACTTATGTTGCAATTGATCAATATCTAGGTCAAGCGAATATGTGCCTTGTAATTGATCCCCAAGCCATACATACGAAGCAGGATGTAGTCTTTTACCTCGATCGTGAGGGGCCGAACCTTGGTAAAACTGTGTCCCTCGACTCCAATCAACCCCGACAAGCTAACCACCTTGTTGCGGTGGCCTCACATTTAAGTCCTCACCGTAGGACATCTGCCTTGACAAAACCCCGACAATTAGTATACAAATTCCCTAGGTCCTCCTAATGTTTCAGATTTTTTGAGTTACATAAGTTTGGTATTTGTGCTAATCATTACAAACTGTTCTATTTTAGACAAATTCTATTTTTATGATGTTATGGATTGTATTAGGGGGTATAAGCCATGGAGAAGTGTTAATACAGTACCTTATGCAATAATCAAATATGAATCAATTTATAACAGTAGCTAAAGTTTATGATTTGCCTATTATACTAATGGATCTCACGAGGTTTCTGTTAAGCATTGTATGATTGAAGTTATCATGTTTTGGGTGAGATACCGATATGAGGAGAATAAGGAGCGTCAAGACCCCAAGCTGGGGGATTCCCAAGGCACCCCAAGGTAATATACAAGGAAGACTCAAGCGTCTAAGCTTGGGGATGCCCCGGAAGGCATCCCCTCTTTTGTCTTCAACACTATTGATATATCCAAGGCACACTCAAGCGTCTAAGCTTGGGGATGCCCTAGAATGCTTGAATTGCATGTGGGAGGTGTGTTGTATAAAAACAGAAACTTTAGTTGTAGTATTTGAATTATCATATTGTACTCGAACGTGGGAAGTTTATAAAAAAATTATATAGTACTATCATACAAATTCTTTAGCTTGTCCTAAATTTTTAGAATTTGTGGAGATAAATAAGTAAACTATTTAAATGAATTGTCGCAGACTATTCTGTTTGGACAGATTGTTGTCATAGTTTTCTTATCTACTTATTCTAGAGTTTTCATCGCTTATATTGGTAGATATAAATTGTGTAAATGATAGTATATAGTACCTAATATTTGAGAATTATTTTGCAACTTGTCTTGGCAGTACATGAAGTGTGCATTTATTCTTATGTGTAATAACCTATCTCACGAGTTGTTTCCAAGTTTTGTGTGGATGAAGCTTTTGAGACTTAGGTCAAACCGGGATATGAGAGGATTGAGCATGATACAAAAGCTTAAGCTTGGGGATGCCCAAGCCACCCCAAGTAAATGTAACAAGAAGTTTCAAGCATCTAAGCTTGGGGATGCTAAGCATCCCAACTCTCTTCGTCAACAATTATTGGTTGGCCAATGTTGATCCTAAGTTTTCATTCATTCACATGTGATATTCTTGGAACATATTTTGTGTTTACTATTCACTTTTATTCTATGCACCATGCTGGTATGAGATGATCCTTGGTTGATTTATAGAATGCTTCATCTTCTTCACTGAAATAATTTGAGTATGGCTTTATAGAATGCTTCGTGTGCTTCACTTATATTTTTTGAGCTTGGATATTGGTCTCTCTATATTCATTGAAGAATGATCTATGAACTTCACTTATATGTTGCTCAGAGTAGTTTTATGATCAATCTTGTGCTTCACTTATATGCTAAGATAAAGTGTTCAATGAATTGAATTTCATAAAATGTGAAATTATATATGCTTCATAGGCTTGTCCCATGGGGAGTAGTGACTTCACATACTAAGAGTATAAGCAATGAAATTTATTGGAGGTTAGCAAACATAGCATTGGTCATTGAACAATTCATGAAACAATATTGAAGGAAGAGAGATTTCATATAAATATACTATCTTGGACTTCTTCTATGATTGTGAGCCCCCATTAGTTATATTCAAACTTGATCAAGTAGTTGACATTGGACAAGGAAGAAAACGTAATGGTTATGTTTGTCATGGATCCTGTAATAGTGGTGCTTTCTTTAGATCCTTTGCTAGCCCAAAAATTTGCACTTAGTAGAGATACTACTTGTGCATCCAAACCCTTGAGCCAAGTTTCTTCCACGAGAGTCCACTATACCTACCTATATATGGTATTTCACTGCCATTCCAAGTAAATTTGCATGTGCCACCTCTAAAACCTTCAAATAAACATCTGTTTTGTGTACTCGTACTGCTCATGGAGTGACGAAGCAGTCATTATCTTCCATGCTAAGCAAGTTATTCTCATGTTGAGTGTTCATTCACTTGTCTTTCCATGAGAGAGGATGGTAAAAAGGATGCCCAATCATGCATAATACAAAAATAAAGAAACACTAACTCCCCCTAGAAAGTTAATAGTTTGGAGGACACCCGTGGATAGGGCTAGCCATGGAATCTGAATGAATGGTTGAGGAGGAGTAAAATTTCAATTCCTTTTGGGAACAGCCAATAATGAGATTAACATGGAACATATTGAAAACTCTGTTGTGAGGTTTACATGAAAGGCACACCACCCAAAATTACATATTCATCTCTGTTTTAAAAGAATGAGCTCTGGCACCTCTCCAAATCCCTGCTTCCCTCTGCGAGGGGACAATCTATTTACTTTCATGTTACTTATTTTTCATGTTGAGTCAACTTATTATTCCAATCTATTAATTCATTAGTTGTCAAGCATCATGTGGTGGGGAAATATCTAGGCACATATATCCAGTTGGATATAGGTGACCATGATTCATTATTATTGACACTATCCCTCAGATAAATAAGTTGAGAGGCATAACATGAAGACCCTATCTTCCTATGTGTTTGATTGAAGCTGCTTGATCTAAAAATATGCCTTGAGTCTCACCAATCATGGAAGACTAAATGATAGTTGAGTATGTGGAATTTGCTAAATTAAAGCTCTTACATAGACCCTTCCTAAAACTAAGATGAATTGTAATTGTTTGATGACTAAGAACATAGTTTGCTAGTTTTCAAGAAAGTTTATTGTGTATACTTTAATATGTGAATAGCTTGTTACTTGGTCATGAGAAGTTCTATGACAAAAGAGTTTCTTGTTATGATGCTAGAAAAAGTGATTGGAGTTATCATTGATCAGACTTATATACTATGCTAGCATTCACACTTCATAAATTATTTATTTTATCATTTACCTACTCGAGGACGCGCAAGAATTAAGCTTGGCGACGCTGATATGCCTCCAACATATCGAAAATTTATGAATATTCATGCCAATATTCTACAACTTTTATGTACTTTTCACAACACTTTATATTCTTTTGGGGACTAACTTACTTATCCAATGCCTAGTGTCAGTTCCTGTTTTTGTGTGTTTTTTGTTTCGCAGAAATTCCATATCAAATGGAGTCCAAATCCGATAAAAGTTTCTAGAGATTTTTTTGGAATATATGTGAATTTTGGTAAGAAGAATCAATGGCACATGATGCCCGAGGCGCCCACAAGGCAACAGGGTGCAGCAAGCGGGGTGTTCGTGCCCTGGTGCCTTGTGGCCTCCACTCAAGTTGGTTGAGTCCCTTATTTTGCTGCAAGGAAGATATGTTTTCGATAAAAATCCCCTAAAACTTTCAGGAAGATCAAATTTATGGATCTTCTGATATTTAAGAAACAATGAAGGGCCATAAAACAGCACCGGAAACAAGAGAGAAACTAACAAAGAGATCCAATCTCGTAGGGGCTCTCGCCCCTCCAGGAGCCATGGTGGCCAAGGACTAGAGGAGAGAACCTCTCACCATCTAATAAAACTCCATGGAGGAGGAATCCCATGGGGGGACACTCACTCCCTCTCTCCCCCGGTGGCGCCGGAGTGCCGCCAGGGGAACCATCGTCGTGGTGATCGTCTTCATCAACATCACCGTCTTCATCACTTTCCTCATCTCTTTTACACGGTCTACTCTCCTGCACCCAGCTGTAATCCCCTACTTAAACATGGTGTTTCATGCCACATATTGTTAAACAATGATGTGTTGCCATCCTATGATGTTTGAGTAGATTTATGTTGTCCTTTGGGTTGATTGATGATCATGATTGATTTGAGTGTATGTTTTATTTTGGTGTTGTCCTATGGTGGCCATCTTGTTGCGTGCACGTGAGGGAATTCTCGTTGTAGGATTTGCAATATGTTCATGATTCGCTTATAGCGGGTGGCTAGAGTGACAGAAGCTCACACCCGAGTAAGGGAGTTTTTTGCGTATGAGAGTAAAGGGGACTTGATGTTTAATGCTATGGTTGGGTTTACCCTAATGATTTCTAGTAGTTGCGGGTGCTTGCTAGAGGTCCAATCATAAGTTCATATGATCCAAGTAGAGAAAGTATGTTAGCTCATGCTTCTCCCTCATATAGAATCACAAGAATGTTTATCGATCTTATTATCAATTGCTTAGGATAATTCCACACACCATACCATCATTATTCCACACTCACTATTTATAATATATAGTAATATATTCTAACTTTATTTAGCGAGCGACTATTTTCATATATTTTTCTCCAATATCATGCAAAGCTATCCTCTTTATACCTACACCTTAGTTTTATTTCTCTTTACTAGATAGAAGAAAATGTTTAGTGTATGTACACTTGTATCGGTGGCAGATACGACATAAGAGAATATTGATCTTACCATTAACTCCTTGTGGGTTTGACACTCCATACTTATCACTTCCATCTTTCGAAATTCCTATGATGATGCCTTGCACTTAGTTATTATCGGGAAATTGATAGAAAAGTGCATAGTTATGCGACATTCACGATAATGATCATGTGTATATAGGCATCACATCCGCAAGAAAATAGGCTGACTCCTGCGTGCACCTATTACTATTACTCCACCCAACGACCAATATCCAGCATGCATCTAGAGTATTAAGTAAAACGAAGTAATTCTTGGAGAATAATGACATTATGTAGACAAAGAGAATTCAATCCATATGAATTAACCCATCATTTTATCCTTAGTGGCAACAATACAAATACGTGTCTTGTCCCTTTTTGTCACTCGGATATAGAGCGCTGCCAGATTGAACCCACTACAACGCACACCTCCCAATGAAGAAATATTAATATAATTGGCCAAACTAAATCAACAAATCAGGGGGATTTACATAGATATAATAACATGCAAATAAGAATCAAATTTAGAATTCAGAGAAGACTTAAATATTTCATCATGAATAATCTGAACATAAACCCACAATTCATCGGATCACAACAAACACAGTGCACAAAAGAATTACATGGGATAGATCAAAGCAAAGATGTGATGATATGTATTGAAGATCAAGAGAGAGATACGGAGAGAGAGAGAGAGCCAACTAGGTACTCACTACGGACTCGTAGGTCAATGGTGAACTATTCACATATCACCATGGGAGCAACAAGGATGATCTAGAGTCCCTCCGTGATTGATTCCCCCTCTGGTAGCGCACCTGAAAAAGGCTCCATATGAGTAGACGGCGGAACAGAGACTTGGGGAAGCGGAAAAAGTGTTTCGGGGGGCTCCTTAGGGTTTTGGGGATTTATAAGAATTTATAGGACGGAGAGGGATTTCAGGAGGCATTTGAGGGGTTCACCACACAACAGGGTGCGTCAAAGTGCTTTATATCGACTAGACGGGGGGTGAAATTCCTCACTGATGACTAACTTGCAGCGGAAACAACAAAGGATCACGGGTGCAAAGTATACTGAAGTAGTTTTCTCGATGAGGATTATGAAAAACAATTTGCACAGTACGTGGGCAGAGAGTACGCAGGTGAGGATTAACTAGTGTGAAGAATTTGAGGTTGAGGAAATTCAGAGAAAGTCTTCAGCAAATTCTTCAAAAAAATACAACGAAAATCTTCAACATACAATATTGAGGAATTGAAAGAGTTGAAAAAATAAAACCCTTATCACCGTGAAGAGAGTTGTTGAGGACTCAGTTCCAACTGTTGTGACAGTCGTACGTCTGGTTCGGAGCGGCTTGGTATTGAAACCAAAAGACACATAGTCCCGGGACACACAGTCCCTACCGTATTCTCCTTGGGCTAAGGACACACAGTCCTCGCCCAACACTCGTGGTAAGTCTTCAGGGCAGACTTCCAAACCCTCACAAACTCGGTCACCCGGCGATGCACAATTGACTGCTGGATTGCTCTAGACCATGACGCCGAACCGTCTGGAGGATGCACAATCCTGAGAGGTAAAAGGCTTCAGTTCCACACACGAACAAATTCTTTAGTGATGCTCAATCACTTGTTTTTTGGTTTGTGGTTTGGCGTTTGGGGTATTTCCTCACTGATGATTTACTCTCGAAGACTCTAAGGAATTTGGGTTGCCCAAAATGATAAGGGACAGTTTCTTGCGGAGCAGCCAACCAGCTAATGGTTGTGGGGGCGGCTATTTATAGCCTGGGAGCATCCCGACATGATTTTACATAAATGCCCTTAAATATTATGACCATTGGTGTGGATAAGATCGGTGATGTGTCGCGAATTGCAGCAATGGTCGGGACCCTCAACTGTGAGAGTCCTCATGTCTCTCATATTCCTCACTTGAGGCTTTTGTAGGATTAGGCTTTGGTTGAGCATCATGAGGAAATTCATTCCGTAGTGTTACCTCGACCCCCTTCAATAGTACGGTGTTCCTATGACTCAAGAGTGAAGCAAATTATACATAAAGAATGAATCTTCACGCTTCAAAGTCTTCGGATCGTTTTTCTTCGGGACACACCGAATTTCTCATCTTCAATATCTTCATGAGGAATATCAATTTAATCGCAATTTCTTCGCGATCAAAGTCTTCAGCAGAAGACCTATTTCTTCAGCTGAAGATATACATTTTTGGGGGTCAATATTCATCGTATAATTCAAACTCCTGAGCGAGTTATAGATCGTGTGTACACTCATGAACACATTAGATACTTAACCTATAAGTCTTCAAACCACCAAAATCACTAAGGGCACTAGATGCACTTACAACGCGCCCTGATGTATGGTGCCTCACCCGTGAAGCCTCCGATATCCTCCCGAAGCTTCTAGTTCTTCTTTGGTCCAGAAAAAATCATCAAAAAGTTTTGGGGCAAATGGACTTCGTTTGGTATTGTAAATCTGAAAACGCAAAAACATGTAGAAAAACGCAACTGGCACTAGCCACTGGGTTAATAGGTTAGTGCTCAAAAATAATATTAATCAATAAATAAATACCCAAAAGTTATCCTAGAATGATGATATTATAACATGGAACAATCAAAACTTATAGATACGTTGGAGACGTATCAGCATCCCCAAGCTTAATTCGTGCCCGTCCTCAAGTAGGCAAATGATAATAACAAAAAAATTGATATGACATGCTACCCAACATGTAAACTAATGTAGGTATGATCATTGATAAACGATGAGTCAATAAACATCAAATTAGTAATATTCATGAACATAAGAAACATAATCATCAAGTTTCAAAATATACAATCCTTAAAGAATGTTCACCCCCTATTCATTTTATCATACTAGCATGGCATGTCTCCGTCTTCACCACATAAATAAAAATGTTAAGCACCACTGTGTGAAGTCATGCAATTGGATCATACTTTTAATGTGCTTCAGCTTTGCATTACCTGCGCACTATATGAGCATGAACCATGGATATAGCATAAAGGTGGAATAGAATATGATGATAGGTTTCAAAGGGGTGAAAGTGGAGAACCAAGTCTCGCATAAACTAGGCGTATCAACAGGATATGGAGATGCCCATCGGTAGATATCAATGCGAGGAGTAGGGATTGCCATGCAACGGATGCACTAGGGCTATAAGTGTATGAAATCTGAACTGAAGTTAAGTGGGTGTGCATTCAACTTGCTTGCTCGTGAAGACCTCGGGCATTTGAGGAAGCCCGTCATCAGAATATACAACCCAAGCTCTATAATGAAAAATTCCCACTAGCATATGGAAGTGATAAAACATGAGACTCTCTATATGAAGAACATGGTGCCGCTTTGAGGCACAAGTGTGGAAAAAGAGGTAGTAGCATGGTTCCTTCTCTATTTTATCTCATTTATTTATTTATTTTTCTCCTTTTTCCTTTTCTATTTTCTTTCTTTCTCTTTTCCTTTTTCCTTTCTCTTTTTTATTTTTCATTTTATTTCTTCAATTTTTCGTCTGAAGTATCATCCCGACTTCTGGGGGAATCATTGTCTCTGTCATCCTTGCCTCACTGAGACAGTGCCCTAATAATGATGATCATCACACTTTTATTTACTTACAACTCAATATGAAAAACTATAGTATGACTCTATATGAATGCATCTAGTAGTGTACCAGGATGTGCAATGATCTAGCATAGCAAAAGATATCAAAAAATGGACAAGCCATGTAAATATGATGTTAGTAGTCTTACAATCATGCAAAGCAATATGATATTGAAAGCACTAGTAATATAATGTGATGGTGGAAGTTTCATGGAAATATTATCTCATAATGGCTATGGAAATACCATGGTAGGTAGGTATGGTGGCTGCTTTGAGGAAGGTATAATGAGGCTTATGTGCACCAGAGCGTATCTTGTCACGGGGTTAGGATGCACTAGCGAAAGTTGCACCGATCCTCGAGGTGACAATGGGCAATGCGCGGTACCGAAGAAGCTAGCAAATATGTGGGGATGAGAGTGCATATATACCCATGGATTCACATTAGTCATAAAGAACTCAGATACTTATTGCAAGATTTTGTTCACTTTATCTAAGCAAAGAACTACTCGCATGCCCCTAGGGAGGAGGTTGGTAGGGGTTAACCATCGCGCGCGCACGACCTAAGCAGCACTAGGATTTCAATGATAAATAAGAATGCTCACACATCATAACCATGCCATCAAAATATTTAGATGAACAGAAACCACTAATTCTCGATAATTCTATTAACCAATGATCATGCACTCATGCCCTTTCACATTAGCACATTAATATCATTAACTCAAGGTTTGTCTTTTATGTGCTACATGAAGGTTTTGATTATGCACTCATTGAATACCTATTATTTTTGGACTAGTCTTATAACCCATGCAAATTATCATCACTATTTATTATCTCTAAAACAAATATAAGTGAAGAACGAGAATGCAATTATTTATGTAGAATCTATACGACACCATGCTCTATAAGATATAAGTGAAGTACTAGACCAACTACTAAGCTCAAAAGATATAAGTGAAGCACAAACAGCATTGCAGCAAATAATGTTGATATTGTGTCTCTCTAAAGTAGGTGTGTTCAGCGAACAATGATTGTGAAAAACTAAAACAAAATCATACTAAAGCAAAGGACTGTCCATGCAAAACTCATATCATGTGATGAATAAACATATAGCTCCAAGTGACATGCCGATGGATTGAGACGAAAGAGTGGATGCCTTTCGGGGTATCCCCAAGCTTAGATGCTTGAGTATTCCTAGAATATTCCCTTGGGGTGACTTGGGAATCCCCAGTCTTAGGCTCTTGCCACTCCTTATTCCTTCGTCCATCGTGATAGCACCCAAAACATGAAAACTTCAGCACACAAAACTCAACAGAAACTTCGTGAGATCCGTTAGTATAATAAACATATCAAATACTTTAGTTACAGTTAAAAATTTATTCATATTTTATTATTTCATAAGGTCCTATATTCTAACTTCTCCATGACTTATACCCCTGATACAACCCATGGTGTCATCAAAACAGGCAAACTTTGCAAGCAAAACAAAATCTATTAAAAACAGAACTATGTGTAATGGTATAATTAAGTACCATACTTATCTGACTCGAAAAATTCTGAAAAATTAGGACCTCGTAAGGAATTTGCATACCAACACTGTGTAAGAAAATTCAGATGAAAAAGACGCTCCACTAAAGTCAGATAGATTCTAGACTGGACGCTAAAGTTTCTGTTTTTGCACCGTATCAATTATACTTATCATTCACATCATCACAAAGGCTTTACTTGGCACAAACACTAATTTAAACATAAAAGCACAATCATTAAATAGGCAATAATCATGTTATCACACACAAATAGAATGTAAAAACAAAAAATAAAGATAACTATTGGGTTGCCTCCCAACTAGCGGTATTGTTTTAGCCCCCTAGCTAGGCATAATGCATATGATTCAAGTGTTGTCATCTTTCTTATCAAGCTCCTCAAGAACACAACCATGTTTTTTAGGAAAAAGAGGAGGCTTGAAAATAGGGTCTCTTATCAGCTTTATAAAATTGGGATGCACACTAATCATATTGAAATCTTCATTTCTTTTGGTAGGAGGGGTACTGATGCTCTTGGGATATATATGCCTTGGGACTTTTATTTCGAAAAGCACTAGCATTAGTTTTTGAGGGTGTCAAAGCGGAACATACTTAATCAATGACTTCTTCCATTTTATCAATCCTATTGAAGCTTTGTTCCACACTTTCATCAATGGTTGTTTCTTTTCCTTTAATGTATTAAAAGTAATTCCTACCCGTGACCCAAATTGAGTGGCATGATTATGAAACTTTTTATCCAACTCCTAAATTTGTTCTTTAGTGATCATTTAATTTTCAATAGCATTAAGCCTTTGCATAACATGTTCCAATGCCAGAACAGTTTCCTTAATGATAATAGGTGGTGACCCAACGAAATTTTCCATAGCTTTGAAAGCATCCAGGGTGTGGCTCATTAAGAAATTACCACCGGTAATGTTATCAAGTACAAATCTATACAAAATGGTAGTACCAACATAGAAATTATGAAGCAAGATGTTGGGGTATTTCTTATGGGTTGATTTATTTTGAGCATTGCAAATCCTATACCATGCATTTTTAAACTTTCTCTACCCTTTGTTCAAAATTAAGAACCTCATTATCGGGAGTAAAGGGAGCAAAGGAAGAACTAACCATAGTAACATACAAACAAGAAAACTAGCAGAGGTAAATATTTTTGTATTTTTAATTTTGTTATGAATCATGCAAAATATAACAGAAAATAAAAATAAGAACAAGTGAATGATATTTTGTGCAAAGGTACTTGGTAGTAGGTTGATTATAATCCCTGGCAAAGACGCCAGAAATCCTTCCTCATACTTGTGATATGTGTTGGGTTTTCCGTGAAGAGGAATGGGTGATGCAACACTCTATAGATAAGTATTTCCCTCTGTGGGAACCAAGGTCATCGAACCAATAGGAGTAACACGCAACTCCTATCTTCAGCAACTGGACACAAAGAAACAAACACTTGCACCCAATACGGGCAAGAGGGTTGTCAATCCCCTTGGATTCGTTATTTTCAAGCAAGTGAATTGTGTAGATGATAGTTGATAATTAAATAAAATGTAAATTAAGGCAAGAAGGTAATTGTAGCTTTAGTAAACATATTAGTGAATAGACCCCGGGGCCATAGTTTTCCTTAGTGGCATCTCTCATAAAATAAGAATATGGTAGGTAAACAAATTATTGTTGGGTAATTGATAGAAAAGCACATATTTATGTGATATTCAATGCAATTATCATGTGCATACAGGTATCACATCCATAAGAAAATAGACCGACTCCTCCCTGCACCTAATACTATTACTCCACCCATCAAATGTTATCCAACATGCATCTAGAGTATTAAGTAAAACATAGTAATGCTTGGAGAACTATGACAGGATGTATATAAGAAGAATTCAATTGATATGAGTTAACCCCATCATTTTATCCTTAGTGGCAACAATACAAATACTTGTCTTGTCCCTTTCTATCACTGGGATATAGAGCACCTCCAGACTGAACCCACTCCAACGCACACCTCCCATTAAAGAAAGCTTAATTTAGTTGGACAAACTAAATGAATAGATCAGAGATATTTACGAAGCTATAATAACCATGCAAATAAGAATTAAATATAGAATTCCGAGAAGCCTCAAATCTTTAATCATGAATAATCTGAACATAAACCTACGATTCATCGGATCCCAAAAATCGCACCACATAAAAGGATTACATCGGATAGATTAAAGCGAAGATGCGATGATCATTGTGTTGATGATAAAGAGCGAGAGAGATCCATCTAGGTACTAACTACGGATACGTAGGTCAGTGGTGAACTATTAGCACATCACCATGGGAGAGACAAGAATGATGTAGAGGCCCTCTGTGATAGATCCCCCTCTGATAGGGCATCAAAAAAGGGATCCATATGAGCACATGGCAGAACAGATACTTGCAGAGGCAAAAAAAGCGTTTCAGGAGGCTCCTTAGGGTTTTTGGGATTTATTGGAATTTATAGGATGGAGGGGTACGTCAGGAGGCGCCTGAGGGGGGCACAACACAATAGGACGTGACCACCCCCTGGGCGCGCATGGATGTCTGGTGCCTCCCTTGTGAAACCTATGGTCTCCTCCCGAAGCTTCTAGGTCTTCTTTTGTTCAAAAAAATCATCAAAAAGTTTTCGGGTAATTGGACTTCATTTGGTAGTGTAAACCTGAAAGCCAAAAACATGCTGAAAACAACAACTTGCACTGGGCACTGGGTTAATAGGTTAGTTATCAAAAATAATATTAATCAACAAATAAATACTAAAAATATCCTAAAATGATAATATTATAGCATGGAACAATCAAAATAGATACGTTGGAGACGTATCGTTGACATAGAAGAGTGACCCATGATCCTAATCGATTGTGCATTTGCATTCAAACACAAATTTAAAATAATGCACAAATTTAGGGTAACCTCTTGCTTATCACATACTTCTCAAAGTGATGATGCTATACATGATTATATTCTATGTCGAAGCTTTGATCTATATGTTGTCATAAATTACCAAAAAGGGGGAGATTGAAAGCACAACTTCTCCCTATGAGGTTTTGGTAATTAATAACATCATATATTTCATTGGACTAATAATTTCATCAAGTATATTTCAGGAAAAGTTCAATGGATGGATTGGCTAGGATTGTGAGGAGATCCCCTTTATGCTTGTAAAATCAATTGGCAAAAGCTTCGGGTCTCTACATTTTATATTTATGTGAGAAATCATATTTGAGTCCATAAGAAAGTCAATACTATTAAAAGGGGATGAGGTATCTATGATGATCTTGTTACTCAAATGTTTAGAGATTAGACACCAAAAAACCCATGAATTGTCCCATGATATATTCTCTCAAAAACCTAACAGTCAAATTCGTTGCCACTGATGTCTACTACGCAACTTTATTCTTGTAGACGTTGTTGGGCCTCCAAGTGCAGAGTTTTGTTGGAGAGGAACAAATTTCGCTCAAGTGGATTACCTAAGGTTTATCAAACAGCAGGAGGTGTAGGATGAAGAAGGTCTCTCTCAAACAACCCTGCAGTCAAATACAAGAAATCTCATGTGTCCCCAACACACCCAATACAATAACAAATTGTATATGTGCACTGGTTCGGCGAAGAGATGGTGATACAAGTGTAGTATGGATAGTAGAAATAGGTTTTTGTAATCCAAAAATATAAGAACAGCAAGGTAGCAAATGGAAAACAACAAGAAAAACGTGGTATAACTACTTGGAAATAAGGCCTAGGGTTCATACTTTCATTAGTGCAATCTCTAAAGAATGCTAACATAATAGAATCATATGATCATCCCTGAACATGCAACAAATAAGCACTCCAGAGTTCATAAGTAGCGGAGAACATAAGATAAATTGGTGTGGGTTGTAGAACCACCTCAAAGTTATTATTTCTGATCAATCCATTGAGTTATTCCTATAAGTGTCACAAACAACCCTGGAGTTCGTACTAGAATAACATCTAAGGTACATATCAATCAACCCTAATGTCACCTAGATACTCCAATGTCACCTCAAGTATACGTGGGCTAATTATATGACATGCATAAAAAAATTACAGATTCAACATATTCAATCCATCACAAAGAACTTCAAAGAGTACCCCCAAGATTTCTAACGGAGAACGTAGTATGAAAACGTGCAATCAACCCCTATGCATAGATCCCCAAGGTCGCTGGAACACGCAAGTTGATGTCATAACATATATCAAGTGAAACAATAGAATAACCGAATGCCACCACATGTATCCACATGCAATACATACGTCAAGTGTTCTCAAATCCAATATTCAATCCAACATAACAAGATATCAAAGACGAAGATTCAATTCATCACTACAAAGCCCATGAAACATCAAGATCAAGATGTCTCAAGAACGCGAGAGAGAGACCAAACACATAGCTATTGGTACATACCCTCAGCCGCGAGGATGGACTACTTCCTCCTCGTCATCCCCTCCGTCGGGATGATGAAGATGGCCACCGAGATGATTTCCCCCCTTCGACAGGGTACTAGAAAGGATCGAGATGGGTATTTCATCTCAAAGAGTTGCAGCGTAGGAGGGAAAGTTCTTTTTTTTATTTCTAAGGGTTTCTATATATATGTATATATAGGATTGTTGGCGTTGAATCACGCTATGGATCCACGTGGGCCCCACAAGCCATCAGGACGCGACCAGGGGGTGGCCGCGCCATGTTTGCTTGTGCCCCACAGGTGAATCCCCTGTGGTGGTTGTTCACTCCAATATTACTCATATTTTCAAGAAACAATCGTCAAAAAGTTTCACGTGAATCCAAGAACTTCAATTTTCTGGATGCATCGCGTCCGGACTGATCGGCATGCCCATGGAGCTCGCCCCGCGGAGGCTTGCGCGGTGCTGATCGCCGGCTCTTCCTGCCCCGCAGGCTCTGCCACCGATCCCATTGATGATCCTTGCCGTGGTGATCTCGCCACCGATATTGGCAACCTCTGCGTCCTCTTTGGTGAGCTACACCTTGTCGTCCAGCCTGGTCGCCTCACTGTCGTAGACGACATTGATGCTCTTTGCACGCTCTTCAGCGGGCTGCACCTTGATGACGTCCCTGCGCCTGACGAGTACCCCAGCGAGGTACTAGACTACACTGGTCCACCGGTGTTTGTGGGTTCTTCCGCCCCGCATGATGTTGCCATCTCCTCCATCCACATGGAGGTGATGGTTACTGGCTCCAACACTAGTTCGGGCCGCGCCCCGGCCGTGGTAAACGCTGTCGTGGCTCGTCCAGGTCCCTCCGGCCTTCTGCGCACCACCGTTGAAGGGTTGAGCACCCCCATCGCGCCATCTACCAATCCGGCTTCCACAACGGCTGAGCTGGAGGAAGCTCGCAAACAGCTGTTTCCGGAAGGCATCGCCATTGCATCCGCCAAGCGTTGGATGGAGGTCGTGCGACCCAAGTACAACTCCACCTACATCTTCACTCCGGCTGCCGATGGGCCCAGCCGGCGGGGTGAAGTCTGTGGTCACGGCCGTGTTATCGCTGACATCTTGGGCAACAAGCTCCCCGTTTACGACACTCCCGCAGCCAACATGAGGGCTGCCCAGGTGGCCCATTAAGAGATGGCCACCATGCAGGGCGAGGAACGTGAGAGGCAGGAGAAACACATTCAGGACCTCCTCGAAACCGCCAACAAGCAATAGCGTCGCCTCGGTCTTAATCACGCCTTCTCCCAATCCCCACATTTTGATGACGAGGGCCACCGCGCACCCAGCGGCTGCCAGCCCGCCTAGCGCTCTTCCTCCCCTCACGGATCTGGCCGGAGGGCAGAGGGAAGTCGCGGTAGGCGCTCCCAGCGCCTAAATGAGCAACCAGCGGTCTCCAGCCGGCTCCGCGAGGCGGTCGAGGAGGGAGGCCAATCGGTATGCATCGTTCCTCCCCCTCCGTGGCAAGAGCGGGCATGCACGCCCGCACATCTTGTTCGCACCGAGCTCGCGGCCCGGATCGGACCGCGCGTCCCCCGCAGCGAGAATGATGCTCCCACTCGCCTCGACCGGCTGGCACAGTCGGACCTCCTGAGGGAGGAGGGTCTAATTAGTCCGGCATGCTTCGGCCCCCGGATCCGTGAGGAACCATTTCCATCCGGCTTCACACTTCACCGCGACACTCCAATGTACAGCGGCTCCGCAAAGCCGGAGGACTGGCTGATCGACTGTACCACTGCAGTCGGTATCGCTAGGGGAAACAAGCGCGTAGCCATCCGCTACGTGCCACTCATGCTGACCGGCTCGGCTCAGACCTAGCTCAACAGCCTACCAGCCGGCAACGACAATACTTTGGTAGATTTCGAGGAGGCCTTCGTCTGCAACTTCACCGGCACTTACAAGCGTCCTGGTCGCCCCATGAGCTGGACATGTGCGTCCACAAGCCCGATGAGCCCCTCCCTGACTACGTCACGCGCTGGACTGAGTTGTGCAACTCCTGCGAGTGAGTTCATGAGGTGCAGGCCATCCAATACTTTGTCGAGGGCTGCCGAGACGGCACCCTCCTCAAGCACAAGCTCATGTGCTCCGAGCCCACTACGCTGGCGCACTCATGGCCAAGGCCGACAAATATGGCACGGCCGACTCCGCTATGCGGATCAAGATTAACGTGACAGACAAGCCCGTCCAGCCATCCGCCATGACGCGGCCGGCTGGCGACAACCGCAGCCAACAAGACAACAAGCGCAAGTTCGGTTAGCCGGATCTACGACACGGGAGCAAGCAAGTTGCGACCGTCGAGGAGGAGGAGCCGGCTTCTCAGGCCGGCAGCCAGCGCCAGCGAACCGGCAAGGCCGCATGGCAGCCCAAGCTCACCTTCGAGAAGATGCTCGATTCGCCCTACAAGATGGACACCGGGGCGAAGCTGGCTACCCACACGCTTCGATAGTGTAGCTTCTCGCAGCCCCTCGCCCGAGGCGAGGGACTACCGGCTCCTCGTGTTCCGGCCCTGCGCAGGTTCCGGCTTCGCCTCCCCCAAATGACGGCCGACTCCGCGGTCAGTTCCCCAACCAACACGGGGCCTACATCGTCTTCACCAGTGAGGGCGACGACAAGCATAGCCAACACCAACATCTTCATGAGGTGAACGCCACGGTTCTTACGATTCCCCAATACATGCACTGGTACGAAAACCGAGTCACTTAGAGTTGGGCAGACCATTCGTCAGTGATGCCGAATCTTAGCAGCCATGCACTCGTCCTAACACCTCATCGCCTCCAAGAGACTCACCTGCGGGTTCTCGCGGGTGCTGGTCGATGGCTGCAGCAGCATCAACATTCTCTACTGCGACACCCTCCTCAAGTTGGGGCTCAAGGAGAAGGACCTCCAGCCGACACGAACTGTCTTCCACGGCATCCTGTCGGGGCAGTCCTGCTCCACCATCGGCAAAATCCAGCTCGAAGTCCTCTTCGGTGACAAAGCTCATTTTCAGCATGAGCCGGTCTGGTTTGAGGTGGTGGACCTCGACAACCCCTACCACGCGCTATTAGGAAGACTGGCCCTCGCCAAGTTTATGGTGATCCCTCATTACGCCTACATCAAGATGAAGATGCAGGGTCCCAAAGGCATCATCATCATCGTTGGTGGCTATGGGAAATCGATCGAGTGCACGCTTGACAGCATCCAGCTGGTGGAAGCGCTGGTGATCGCAGAGGAGAAGAGGCAGCTTGGTCGACTCGTGGCTCATGCCACCAAGAAGCAGGCTGTGCCGACTACCCCCATCCCATCCGGCTAGTGAGGCCACGTTTGAGTCGTACAAGGACACCAAGCAGGTACCACTCGACCAAGCTAACCCCCAGCAATGCGTCACCATTGGGGCCAACTTCAGCCCCAAATAGGAAGGCGAGCTCGTCGACTTCCTCCGTGAGAATCAGGATATCTTCGCATGGTCCACCAAGGACATGTCAGGTGTCCCGAGGAAGTACGTCGAGCACAAGATTCATGTGCGGTCGGATGTGAAGTCAGTCAAACAATTCTTGCACCGCTTCGCCGAGGGGAAGCGATGCACCATCGGAGAAGAAATTGCACGGCTGCTCGCAGCCGGCTTCGTCATGGAAGTTTGCCACCCGGACTGGCTGTCCAACCCAGTCCTGGTGCTGAAGAAAAACCAAACCCGGCACATGTGCATCAATTACACAATCCTGAACAAGGAATGTCCAAAGGATCCTTTCGCCTTGCCACGGATAGATCAAGTAATCGACTCCACGGCCGGCTGTGACTTGTTGTCCTTCCTGGACACCTATTCCAGCTACCAGTAGATCAAGCTGGGCCCGGCCGACCGGCTCAAAACCTCTTTCATCACCCTCTTCGGAGCCTACTGCTAAACAACGATGACCTTCGGCCTAAAGAATGCAGGCGCAATCTTCCAACATTGCATGGAGCAATGCCTACTGCCACAGTTCAGCACGAACATACACGTCTATGTCGACGACATCGTTGTCCGGACCAAGAAGCATTTCAGTCTCCTCGACGATCTACGGGAGACCTTCTCCAACTTGTACGAATACAATATCCAGCTCAATCCGTAGAAGTGTGTCTTCGGAGTTCTAGCCGGATGGCTCTTGGGTTTCTTCGTGTCGGCATGCGGCATCGAGGCTAACGCCGAGAAGATCAAGCCAATCGAGCGCATGGCCAGGCCGGCTCGACTCAACGATATCTAGAAGTTTGCCAGCTGCCTGGCCTCCCTCAGCCGGTTCGTCAGGCGGTTGGCCGAGAAGGCGTCGCCCCTCTACCAACCGATGAAGAAGACCACCAAGTTTGAGTGGAACGACCAGGCGGACGAGGCCTTCCACGACCTCAAGCGCCCTATCTGCAGCACGCCCGTCTTGGTCGCACCGTCTGAGAAAGGGCCATGCTCGCGTACATCGCGGCCACGACTCGTGTGTTCAGTGTCGTTCTGGTGGTGGAGCAGACGGAGGAGGGCAGGGTGCTGCCGATGCAGCGCCCTGTCTACTATCTAATTGAAGTCCTTTCCGCCTCCAAGCGGAACTACCCCCACTACCAGAAGATGTGCTATGGCATGCACTTTGCCGCCAAGAAGCTGAAGCAATACTTCCACGAGCACAGCATCATGGTACTGAGCACGGCTCCCGTTTCAGAGATCATGGGCAAGAGGGATGCCACCGGCCGGATCGCCAAAGGGTCCATTGCCATGGCCAACCACGACATCCGCTATGTGCCACGCACCACCATCAAGTCCCACGTGGTGGCCGACTTCCTTCTTCCTCGTCGACTCGGCTAAGACCCAGTTCTTACTACCGCCTCCCGACTCTACGCATTGGCGGATGCATTTTGACGGCTCCAAGATGCGAACCGACTTGGGAGCCAACATCATCCTATCGTCCCCGAAAGGGGACCAGCTCCAGTACACCCTCCAAATCCACTTCACCGCCTCCAATAACGTGGTCGAGTATGAGGCTCTCGCACACGGTCTCTGGCTCACCAGAGAAACTCAAATGGGGCGCCAGGGATGCCAACATGGCCAGCTACCACTTCCTCAGCGGCCCTTTCGAGGGTTTCTAGTTCCACCATGTCCCCTGAGAGGGCAACAAGGCGGTGGATGCACTGGCAAAAATTGGCTCTATCCGACAAGCAATCCCAGCCGCATCTCCCTCGAGCAGCTGCAGAAGCCATCAATCAAGCCGTCTCCGGAGTCGACGTCGATTTTCGTACCTGCGGATCCATCTAGCCCGACAGCCTCGGGTCCGGAGGCTCCACCAGCTCCACCGGCTCCTGCAGCGCCTCCGGATCCTCCAACATAGCCGGCTTCGATGAACCCCATGTCTAGCCCGCCCAGCTACGAACCCCCAGTCGTCACGGAGGTTGACGGCAAGTCGGCTACCGCCTTAATCTAAGGGATTGAAGACTCCGTCTCGGGGACTCCAACGGCAAACCCGGGGCTCCGGTGGTCCTTGGCCCTCAACTCGAGTCCGAGTCGGCTCCCGTCTCGGCACCAACATGGGCTCCCGCCTGATGCAGCCGAGGACCGGCAGATCCAACGCCGGTCTCCCGCCTATGTCGGTCTCACGGTGAGCTGGTTCAACACACTGTAACCGGCGTATTTCAACACTGTATCGAATCAGAAAAGGGACAGGAAATACTCAAAGACATCCACCAGGGCGAGTGCGGGCATCACGCCACCTCCAGAACCCTGGTGGACAAGGCATTCCGCCATGGATTCTACTTGCCCGCGGCTTTAGAGGAGGCAACCGCTTTGGTTGACAAGTGCAAAGGATGCCAACGCTTCAGCACACAAAGCCATATGTCGGCTACACCCTTAAGACCATCCCCCTTTCGTGGCCATTTTCCGTTTTGGGGCTCGACATGGTGGGGCCATTTAAGACGGCCCGAGGCGGTATGACACATCTCCTAGTGGCCGTCGACAAGTTCACCAAATGGATCGAAGCCAGCCTCATCAAGAAGCTGGATGGCCCCACAGTCGTCTGGTTCATCAAGGACATAACCGTCTGTTACGACATTCCGCACAACATCATCACCGACAACAGCGCCAACTTCGCCATAGGCGCAATGGCGCTCTTTTGCGCAAAGGAGGGCATCCGGCTTGACCTCGCGTTGGTCGCCAATGGCCAAGCGGAGAGGGAAAATGGTCTGATTCTGGCCGGCATCAAGCCAAGACTGGTGGCGCCCATCATCAGGTCGGTCGGCTGCTGGATCGAAGAGCTGCCGGCTATACTGTGGAGCCTTCGCACCACACCGAACTGGTCGACCGGCTTCACACCATTCTTCCTCGTGTACGGGTCCGAGGCGGTCATTCCCACAGATGTTGAGTTCGACTCACCGGACGTCACCCTGTACACGGAGGTGGGCGCAAGAGAAGCAAGAGAAGACGGCGTCGACCTACTCAAATAGCAATGCTAGATAGCCCTCAGCCGAACGGTTATCTACCATCACAAGCTTAGGCATTACCATAGCAAAAGGATTAGGACCCTCTCTTTTCGCGAGGGGGGCATGGTGCTTAGAAGAATCCAGCAAACAGCCGGCCATCCCAAGCTGTGCTCCCCATGGGAGGGACCCTACATTGTCATCAAGGCATTGCACAACAGTGCGTACTATCTAATAGACGCCCAGAATCCGCAGAAGCGCAAGTGAAATGTCTCCCTTGTCCGTTCTACTGCTAAGAGAAAGAGAGAAACGAGTGTACGTATGTATCCCCTAGCCTTTTGGGCTTAAATGAATGCAGCGGGTGCCCTGAGGCGATGCTTGATGACCCACAAGTATAGGGGATCAATCGTATTCCTTTCGATAAGTAAGAGTGTCGAACCCAACGAGGAGCAGAACGCTCTGAGAAACGGATTTCAGCAAGGTAATAACTGCAAGCACTGAAAGTAGCGGTAACAAGTGATTGTGTAGCGAGGTGAAACATAGCAAGCAAAGAGTAACAAGTAACAAGTAGTAGCAATGGTGCAGCAAGTGGCCCAATCCCTTTTGTAGTAAGGGACAAGCCTGAACAAAGTCTTATAGGAGGAAAAACGCTCCCGAGGACACACGGGAATTTCTGTCATGCTAGTTTCATCATGTTCATATGATTCGCATTCGTTACTTTGATAGTTTGATATGTGGGTGGACCGGCACTTGGATACTGCCCTTACTTGGACAAGCATCCCACTTATGATTAACTTCTCTTGCAAGCATCCGCAACTACTAAAGAAGAATTAAGACAAAGTCTAACCATAGAATTAAACTAGCCCCTCACGAAGCAACGCATAGACTGGGGTTTAAGCTTCTATCACTCCAGCAACACATCATCTACTTACTACTTCCCAATGCCTTCCTCTAGGCCCAAATATGGTGAAGTGTTATGTAGTCTACGTTCACATAACACCACTAGAGGAAAAACAACATACAACATATCAAAATACCGAACGAATATCAAATTCACATGACTATTATTAACATGACTTATCCCATGTCCTCAGGAACAAAAGTAACTACTCACAAGACATAATCATAATCATGAACAGAGGTGTAATGAATAGCATCAAGGATCTGAACATAAACTCTTCCACCAAGTAATCCAACTACCATCAACTACAAAGAGTAATCAACACTACTAGCAACCTTACAAGTACCAATCGGAGTCGTGAGACGAAGATTGGTCACAAGAGATGAACTAGGGATTGGTGAGGAGATGGTGCTGATGAAGATGTTGATGAAGATGCCTCCCCTCCGACAAGAGGAGTGTTGGTGATGACGATGGCGACGATTTCCCCCTCCGAGAGGGAAATTTTCCCGGCAGGATCGTCCTGCCGGAGCTCTAGATTGGATCTTCTCAAGTTCCGCCTCGTGGCGGCGGCGAAACCACGAAAAAGCTCCCTATTGATTTTTTTTCCAGACCAGGACGCTTCATATAGCAAAAGAGGGGGGCTAGTGGGACTTCAGGCAGCCCACAAGCCTGCACTGCACCACCAGGGGGGTGGTGGCGGTGGGCAAGCTTGTGGAGCCCTGGTGGGCCCCCTCCGGTAGTTCTTTTGCCCAGTATTTTAAATATATTCCAGAAAAAATCCATGTAAATTTTCAGGGCATTGGGAGAAGTGCAGAATAGTGGACTAGGATTTGCTCCTTTTCTAGTCCAGAATTCCAGCTGCCTGAATTCTCCCTCTTCAAATAATCCTTGCAAAATAAGAGAAAAAGGCATAAATATGGTACCGAAAGTAATATAAGAGCCCAAAAAGCAATAAATATCAACATGAAAGCATGATGCAAAATGGACGTATCAACTCCCCCAAGCTTAGACCTCGCTTGTCCTCAAGCGAAAACCAAGTTCCATAAACATGTCCACATGTTGAGGGACGAAGGTGTCGATAAAACATAATACAAACATGAGGGCATCATGATCACACATAGAACAGCAATATATCATAAAGATTCTTATGGGAAAGTAACAATTCCTTCACAAAGGAAAGCATGAAGCAAAAACCTTACCGAAAAGTAACCAACAATAGTCGATAGTCATTGAAGCAATTGCAATTTATCACAACATCAGAAAGAGTCAAATAAGAGCTTGTAAGGTAAACCCACATACTCAATCATCTCTTTTGTTTTCCACAATTGTTACAACTCACGTGGTACTCATGGTGTCAACGTTTCGGCTAGGCACAGAGAAAGATATGGGCTTATAGTTTTGCCTCCCAACGGTTTACCTCAAGGGTAAAGTCAACAACAATAAAGCATAAGTACTCAACTCCAAGTTGATATATGAATATAGATCTTTCCCAAACATGTGACGGTAGCCAAGATAGAGGCAAAAAGGGAATTGGTGAAGATCACCATGACTCTTACAAGGGTAAAAAGTAAAGGTACAAGATAGGCCCTTCGCAGAGGGAAGCAGAGGTTGTCATGCGCTTTTGAGGTTTGGTTGTGTGTCCTCTTAGTGCGGAGGAACACCACTTTATATTGTCTCTTTTATGTCTTCCTCACCACAGGTTCGTACAAAGCTTATTTTCAACACACTAATAGATCATACATATTAGAGAGCAATTTTATTGCTTGCACCGATGACAACTTACTTGAAGGATCTTATTCAATCCATAGGTAGGTATGGTGGACTCTCATGGCAAAACTGGTTGGAGGTTTATGGATGCACAAGTAGTATCTCTACTTGGTGCGGGAGTTTTGGCTAATATGAGGTGGAAGCAATCGTCACATGCTAAGGAATCTATAATCATATAACATTGTTTGGAACCAAGCAAACACAATTAATTATGTTGTCTTCCTCGTCCAACATCTACTCCTAAGCATGTAATAGTTTGGTGAGCGCTCACAATTGTAAAAAGTGTCTAAGATGATATATTTATATGTGAACCTCTCTTTCCTTATTACTTCTTATTAATTGCAACAATGGCTGAGGTCTATGTTGATTTATTCTCAACAAGTTTCAATCATCATACGTGTCATAAGTGAAGTTATCACTTTCCATAAGATCGTCTCATGATCTTTCATGCTATCGTTCTTTTCATACTTTTGATTATGGCACAAAGCAAAGCCCTTGACTAAGACACTCTTTATTATATAGCTCGTACGCTCGAATATGTCGGGGGAAAGACAAAAGAAAATGACTCAAACTAAAAACTAAAGACTTATTCCTCTAAAAGAAGAAATAAAAACTGAAAAGGAAAGATCTAAAACAAAGGTAAAAGCAAAAGATATAAAGGTGATACGATACCAGGGCAACTCCCCCAAGCTTGGCAGAAGCCAAGGGGATTGCCCATACCAATGCTTAGTTGTCTTCCTTTGGTGGTGATGGTGGTGTTGTTGTCGCCTTTGATTCCAAGAGAGCTATCAATCTTTGATTTATACCTTTGAGATCTGTGACATGGTTTTCCAGCAAAACAACTTCAAGATAAAGAGAAATATTGTGAGCACGAGTTGTTTCGTAAACATCAAGAGTTCAATCAAGGATGGAGACAACACGTGGAGGAAGGGTTGGAGAAAATCTACTCCTTCAACGTCTTCAATGTTGAACATAGGTTGAACTTCCTCCCTAGCTTGGGTTTTCTCCTTAGCTTGGTCCCTGGCTTCCGCGACTTCTACTCTTTTCAGATCAGCATGTACTTCCTCATGAACTTGGTGAAGATCATTCTCCCCAACAGATTCCTGAGACATCTTTGCTGTAAATCTGCAGCAGACAACAAGATCGAAACGAAAACAGAGGAAAACTACGCGATACGGAGATCAAAACCTTCGGGCAACTATATATTGATTTTTTTCTGGGCCAGAAGGAGTCCTCCGCAAGAAAACAGAGTCCGGGAGGCACACGAGGTGCCCACAAGCTTGCCCACCGCCACCAGGGGGGGTGCGGAGTGGGGGCTTGTGGCCGCCTCGTTCGCTCACCGGACTACTTTTTTATTTTTCTAATTTGCCAAAAATTCCAAAACTGAGGAAATTTCCTATTTGAAAAGTATCGGAGTCCATTTTCTTGCCGAAACAGATACATCTTCGTTTTCAAGGTCTGAAACGGGCTGATAAACATCCCTTATGTACTTCTCTGGAGTTATGACATTGATGATATTGGTCTGAACATTTATGGGAGTACCAGAGATGTAATGCTTGATTCTTTACCCATTTACCACTCTGGGAAAATTTCCTTCCGTGTTATTGATTTTGATGGAACCGGAATGATATACTTCCTCGACAACACAGGGACTTTCCCATTTAGAGAGAAGCTTGCCTGCAAAGAATCTCAAACGAGAATTGTATAGCAAGAGATAATCACCTACATTGAACTCTCGTTTCTGTATTCGTTTGTCGTGCCATCTCTTAACATTTTCCTTGAACAACTTGGCATTCTCATATGCCTGAGCTCTCCATTCATCTAACGAGCTGATATCAAACAACCGCTTCTCAGAGGCAAGTTTGAAATCAAAGTTGAGCTCTTTCATTGCCTAATAAGTTTTGTGTTCTAGCTCAAGGGGTAAATGATAGGCCTTATCGTAAACCTTTTTATACGGTGACATGCCCATGGGATTCTTATAAGCAGTCCTATAAGCCCATAGTGCATCGTCAAGTTTGCTAGACCAGTTCTTTCAAGATCTATTAACGGTCTTTTGTAGGATCAACTTGATATCCCTATTACTCAACTCAACTTGACCACTAGACTGAGGATGATAAGGAGATGAACCTCTATGGTTGACTTCATACTTAGCTAGCATCTTGCGGAAAAGGCCATGAATGAAGTGTGAACCGCCATCAGTCATCAAGTATCTAGGGACTCCAAATCTTGGGAATATGACTTCTTTAAGCATCTTAATAGAGGTGTGGTGATCAGCATTTTTAGTGGGGATAGCTTCTACCCACTTAGTAACGTAATCCACAGCAACTAAGATGTGAGTGTACCCATTGGAACTCGGGAAGGGTCCCATATAATTAAAGCCCCAGACATCAAATGGTTCAATGACAAGTGAATAATTCATAGGCATCTCTTGACGCTGACTGATGTTCCCTATCCTTTGGCATTCATCACAAGACAAGACGAACTTACGGGCATCCTTCAAGAGAGTGGGCCAAAAGAAACCTGATTGCAATACCTTATGGGCAATTCTATCTCCAGCATGGTGTCCTCCGTAGGCTTCGGAATGAGACTTCTGCAGGATCTGTCCCTGTTCATGTTCGGGCACACAACCTCTAATAACACCATCTACTCCTTCCTTATAAAGGTGAGGATCATCCCAAAAGTAGTGTCTCAAATCAAAGAAGAATTTCTTCTTTTGCTGATAGGTGAAACTTGGTAGTATGTATTTGGCTACGATATAGTTTGCATAATCGGCATACCACGGTGCACTAAGTGAAGTGCGGATGACACTTAGTTGCTCATCAGGAAAGCTGTCATCAATAGGTACTGGGTCATCAAGGACATTCTCTAGCCTAGACAAGTTATCTGCTACAGGGTTATCAGCACCCTTTCGTCAACGACGTGCAAATCAAATTCCTGTAGCAGGAGAACCCATCTGATCAGCCTAGGCTTAGCGTCCTTCTTCTCCATGAGGTACTTAATAGCAGCATGATCAGAGTGAATAGTGACTTTGGAGTCAACTATGTAAGATCTGAACTTTTCACATGCAAACACGACTGCTAAAAATTCCTTCTCCGTACTGCCATAGTTTCTTTGGGCACTGTCTAGAGTTTTACTAGCATACTGAATGACATTCAACTTCTTGTCAACTCTTTGTCCTAGAACAGCACCAACAGCATAACCACTAGCGTCGCACATGATTTCAAAGGGCAAGTTCCAGTCAGGTGGTTGAACAATAGGTGCGGTTATCAAAGCCTTCTTAAGTATTTCGAAATCTTCCTCACAATCCTCATCAAAAAAAAGAAACATCCTTCTGCAAGAGGTTGGTAAGAGGCCTGGAAATCTTAGAGAAGTCTTTAATGAACCTTCTATAGAAACCAGCATGACCTAGGAAACTTCGTATACCTCTAATATCTGTGGGGCAAGGCATTTTCTCAATTGCATCAACCTTAGACTTATCAACTTCAATGCCTCTCTCAGAAATTTTGTGTCCTAAGACGATACCTTCATTAACCATAAAGTGACACTTCTCCCAATTCAAGACGAGGTTGGTTTCTTCGCATCTATGTAAGAATCGATCAAGGTTGCTAAGGCAATCATCAAAGGAAGACCCGTAAACGGAGAAGTCATCCATGAAAACCTCGACAATCTTTTCACAAAAGTCAGAGAATATAGCCATCATACATCTTTGGAAGGTGGCAGGTGCATTACATAAGCCAAAAGGCATACGTCTATAGGCAAAGGTACCGAAAGGGCAGGTGAAAGTGATTTTCTCTTGATCAGATTGTGCAACACGTATTTGCGAGAAACCTGAATAACCGTCTAGAAAGCAGAAGTGTGTGTGTTTTGATAGCCTTTCTAGCACTTGGTCGATGAAAGGTTTTGATAATGATCTTTCCTGGTTTCCTTGTTCAGTTTCCGGAAGTCTATCACCATTCTATAGCCGGTAATAATCCTTTGTGGGATTAGTTCATCCTTATCATTAGGAACGACGGTGATACCTCCCTTTTTAGGTATGCAATGTACTGGACTTACCCAATCACTATGAGCAACATGATAAATGATTCCTGCTTCTAGAAGATTTAATATTTCTTTTCTAACGACCTCCTTCCTCTTTGATGATCAGCAACTGGTTTAAAGTCAGGATCAGTTTTAATCTTGTGCTGACATAGAGGAGGACTAATACCCTTAAGATCATCAAGAGTATATCCAATAGCAGCGCGGTGCTTCCTCAGAGTTTTTAGTAACTTCTTCTCTTCACGCTCTGAGAGGAGAGCACTAATAAGGACAGGATATATCTCCTTCTCATCAAGATAGGCATACTTGAGAGTATCCGGCAACTGTTTAAGCTCGAACACAGGATCACCCTTTGGTGGGGGAGGATCCCCAAGCAGTTCAACAGGCAGATTATTCTTGAGAATAGGATATTGTTCTAAGACAATTTTATCTATCTCATCTCTCTCCTCCATATGCATATCATTTTCATGCTCAAGAAGATATTGCTCTAAAGGATCCGTAGGAGGTACGGCAAAAGAGGCAAGAGCAATGATTTCATCCCTACCAGACGATTCTCTTTCATGGGGTTGTCTTTCAAACTTGGAGAAGTTAAATTCATGAGACACACCCTCGAAACTTACTATGACAGTCTGCTTAATGCAATCAATGTGAGCATTGACAGTGTTGAGAAAGGGTCTACCAAATATGATGGGACAAAAGCTATCTTGTGCAGTACCAAGGACGAGGAAATCAGTAGGATACTTCATCTTACCACACAGGACTTCTACATCTCTCACAATTCCTAGAGGGCAGATAGTGTCTCTATTAGCTAGCGTAATAGTGACATCAATGGGCTCTAACTCAGCAGGTGCAATCTCATCTTTGATTTCGTCATATAGAGAATGGGGTATTGCACTAACACTAGCTCCCATATCACATAAACCATGGTAACAGTGATCTCTTATTTTAACAGAAACAACGGGCAGGCCAACTACAGGTCCGAGTTTGTCTTTCGCGTGAGGTTTAGCAATTCTAGCTGAGTCCTCACAGAATTTGATAACATGCCCATCTATGTCTTCGGCTAAGAGATCTTTGATAATAGCCACACTAGGTTCAACTCTAATCTCCTCACGGGGTGCAAGTGGTCTAATGTAACCCCTATGTATCACAGTTGGAGCTTTAGAATAATCCTTTATCCTAGCAGGGTATGGTGGTTTCTCAGTGTAAGCACAAGGAACAACAGGATCACTAAAAGCTATGATTTTCTCCTCAACTAGATTGGTTTTAGCTATGTTGCTTTCTACAGGAGGATGATATTTAAACCACTTCTCTTTGGGAAGATCAACATGAGCAGCAAAAGATTCACACAGAGAAGCTACTATCTCAGAGTCAAGTCCATACTTAGCGCTAAAATCTCTAGAAGTGTTTGTCTCAACAAAAGATTTAACGCAATCAAACTGTAAATTCATACCTGACTCCTTACCTTCCTCCAGCTCCCAATCTTCAGAGTTGCGTTTGATTCTCTCCAATAAATTCCACTTGTGATCAATATCCTTCTTCATAAAACAACCGGCACAAGAAGTGTCAAGCATGGTACGATCTTCATGAGAAAGCCGAGCATAAAAGTTTTGATTGATGATTTCTCTCGAGAGCTCATGATTGCGGCATGAATATAGCATTGATTTAAGCCTCCCCCAAGCTTGAGCTATGCTTTCCCTGTCACGAGGCCAAAAGTTATAAATAAAGTTCCGATCACGATGTACTAAATGCATAGGGTAGAACTTTTCATGAAATTCCAATTTCAACCGATTGTAGCCGCATGATCCAGCATGATCACATAGCCTATACCATGTCAACGCCTTATCCTTGAAAGATAAAGGAAATACTCTCTTCTTTACCTCATCCTCGGGCAAACCTGCAAGCTTAAATAAACCACAAACTTCATCTACATAGATTAGATGCAAGTCTGGATGTGAAGATCCATCTCTTGTGAAAGGATTAGCCAGCAGTTTCTCAAGCATACCCAAAGGAATTTCATAAAATATATTTTCAGTAGGTACCTCAGGTTGAGGAGCAACTCCTCGTTCTTCCGTTCGTGGTGAAGATACACCGAACAAACTCCTCAAAGGAAGAGTTTCCATAGTGACAAGTGACAATAAATTTCAGCACGGTATATAAATATATCCTAACCAATTTCCACTTACAAAAGGCGCTTCACTCCCCGGCAACGGCACCAGAAAAGAGTCTTGATGACCCACAAGTATAGGGTATCAATCGTAGTCCTTTCGATAAGTAAGAGTGTTGAACCCAACGAGGAGCAGAAGGCTCTGATAAACGGATTTCAGCAAGGTAATAACTCCAAGCACTAAAAGTAGCGGTAACAAGTGATTGTGTAGCGAGGTGAAACGTAGCAAGCAAAGAGTAACAAGTAACAAGTAGTAGAAATGGTACAGGAAGTGGCCCAATCCCTTTTGTAGTAAGGGACAAGCCTGAACAAAGTCTTATAGGAGGAAAAACGCTCCCGAGGACACACAGGAATTTCGGTCATGCTAGTTTCATCATGTTCATATGATTCGCGTTTGTTACTTCGATAGTTTGATATGTGGGTGGACCGGCACTTGGGTACTGCCCTTACTTGGACAAGCATCCCACTTATGATTAACCTCTCTCGCAAGCATCCGCAACTACAAGAGAAGAATTAAGACAAAGTCTAACCATACCATTAAACTAGTGGATCCAAATCAGCCCCTCACGAAGCAACGCATAGACTGGGGTTTAAGCTTCTGTCACTCCAGCATATGGTTTAAGCTTCTGTCTACTTACTACTTCCCAATGCCTTCCTCTAGGCCAAAATATGGTGAAGCGTTATGTAGTCGACGTTCACATAACACCATTAGAGAAAAAACAACATACATCATATCAAAATGCCGAACGAATATCACATTCACATGACTATTATTAACAGGACTTATCCCATGTCCTCAGGAACAAAAGTAACTACTCACAAGACATAATCATAATCATGACCAGAGGTGTAATGAATAGCATCAAGGATCTGAACATAAACTCTTCCACCAAGTAATCCAACTACCATCAACTACAAAGAGTAATCAACACTACTAGCAACCTTACAAGCACCAATCGGAGTCGTGAGACGAAGATTGGTTACAAGAGATGAATTAGGGATTGGAGAGGAGATTGTGCTGATGAAGATGCCTCCCCTACGACGAGAGGAGTGTTGGTGATGACGATGGCGACGATTTCCCCCTCTGGGAGGGAAATTTCCCGGCAGGATCGTCCTGCCGGAACTCTAGATTGGATCTGCTCAAGTACCGCCTCGTGGCGGCGGCGAAACCACGAAAAAGCTCCCTATTGATTTTTTTTTTCAGACCAGGATGCTTTATATAGCAAAAGAGGGGGGCTAGTGGGCCTTCAGGCAGCCCACAAGCCTGCCCTACGCCACCAGGGGGGTGGTGGCGGTGGGCAAGCTTGTGGATCCCTGGTGGCGCCCCTCCGATAGTTCTTTCGCCAAGTATTTTTAACATATTCCAGAAAAAATCCATGTAAATTTTCAGGGCATTTGGAGATTTGCAGAATAGTGGACTAGGATTTGCTCCCTTTCCAGTCCAGAATTCCAGCTGCGTGAATTCTCCCTCTTCATATAATCCTTGCAAAATAAGAGAGAAAAGGCATAAATATGGTACCACAAGTAATATAACAGCCCAAAAAGCAATAAATATCAACATGAAAGCATGATGCAAAATGGACGTATCAATGCTCGGGGCATACCTTTTCAATTCCACAAAAGTGTTGCCTTCTGAGTAAAACCGCTTTGTCCGACTCCTCAGACCCGGGGGCTAGCTGGCCGGCCTGAGCCTCTTCTCTATTTTGATAGCCGAATACGTGGAGCATGTTAAGCCAAAACCCTTACCACCTTGCCTAGCTACAGTCTATCGGTGTTCTGGGAATGGGGGTACCCACACTCGCCTATCTGCGGCCTAGGGCTGGCCCACTCACTATAGGAATCACCTTGTTTGCCGTCTTCCATCACAGACGGCAAAGACAATATCCCGGACGGCAAAGACAATACCACAGACGGCAAAGATTGTCACGGTCGGCAAAATTTCTGCGTCAGCCTACGACGGCATAGGACCTTCTTTGCTGTCTGCCCCCCCCCCAAAGCGGACGGCAAATCTCTTCGCCGTCCGCTTTCCTTAGGAGCAGTCGGCAAAGCGCTTGAGACGGCAGCCGACAGGCGTTGCCTCCGTTAGGGGTTAACGGAGGCTTTGTCGTCTGCCTCCCCGTCCATCTTTCCGTCTGCCTCCCCGCCCATCTTTGTCGTCTGCCTTCTCCTCCCCTCCCCTCCCCCTCCATCTTTGTCGTCTACCTCCCCGTCCATCTTTGCCGTCTGCCGGGTCCTCCCCTCCCCCCTCTTTCCACTCTTTACCGTCTGCCTCTTCCTCCCCCCTCCTCTGTGCCCTCTTCTTTGCCGTCTGCCCCCCAGGAAGCAGACGGCAAAGAGACTATATGGCCAGCTGCTACTGCCCAGGTTGCACAGTTGGGCGCCACGTGGCACCTTTGCCGTTGGTCAGCTGACGGCAAAGGCCTTTGCCATCAGCTGGCAGACGGCAAAGAGCCTATATTGTCACATTTTTATTTATTTTTTCTATTTCACAGCACATATACATATAATTCATAGCACATATATCATAAATAGGTCACAACACATATAGTATATACATATCAAGCTCATCAATGCCATTTGTTCATCAACGTACATCCCATATATCAAAATAACCAACACATACAAAGTTTCATCCATATATACATACATATAGTTGCACATATATTGTTCATCCATATATACATATACATATAGTTCCACATTGTTCATCAACTGAAATAAAAACGGAAACTAAAGCACTCCAACGCCAGCTTCCATGCATGTAGTACATCCAATCTGCAAAATGGGAATAAGAAAGTCAGAAGAAGAAGAACAACAACATATATATGACAAATAAGCTAAATCGAAGAAGAAAGAGAAGAAGCAAGAAGAGGACAAGGAGAAGAAAAACAAGAAGGAGGAGGAGGAGGAGGAGGAGGAGGAGGGGAAGGGGAAGGAGAAGGAGAAGGAGGAGGAGAAGAAGAAAAAGAAGAGAAGAAGAAGGAGGAGGAGGAGGAGAAGAAGGAGAGAAGAAGAAGGAGGGCTCCTTCTCCTTCTTCTCCTCCTTCTCCTTCTTCTTCTCTTCTTCTCCTCCTCCTTCTTCTTCTCCTTCTCCTTCTGTTCTTCTTCTCTTCTTCTTCTTCTTCTTCTTCTTCTTCCTTCTCCTTCTTTTTGAGCTAAATGGGCTAATTATGTCATTTTAGAGGAAAACAAGCTAAGTATATAATATTCATGAGCTAACCAAGGTTCTTATGCCATTTTGAGCTTATTATGGTATTTTGGAGCTAAATGGGCTAATTATGTCATTGTTGGGTTAATTAAAGCAAGGATAATATGAAAGAGGAGAAGAAAGAGGAGGAGGAGGAGAAGAAGAAGAAATCAAGAAGAAGGAGGAGGAGGAGATGGACTAGAAGGTCCTTGGCCTTCTCCTCCTCCTCCTCCTCCTCCTCCTCCTTCTCCTTCTTCTCTTCTTCTTCTTCTCTTCTTCTTCTTCTTCTATCTTTTCATTTTGCCTATTTCTTCTCCTCTTCTCCTCTTGTTGGAGCTAAATTACCTAATTATGTATTTTTTGAGCTAAATGTTCCAATTATGTCATTTTAGAGGAAAACAAGCTAAGTATATAATACTCATGAGCTAACCAAGGTTCTTGTGCCATTTTGAGCTTATTATGGTATTTTGGAGCTAAATGGGCTAATTATGTCATTGTTGGGTTAATTAAAGCAAGGATAATATGAAAGAGGAGAAGAAAGAGGAGGAGGAGGAGAAGAAGAAGAAATCAAGAAGGAGGAGGAGGAGGAGAAGGATGGAAGGTCCTTGGCCTTCTCCTCCTCCTCCTCCTCCTCCTCCTTCTCCTTCTTCTCTTCTTCTTCTTCTTCTTCTTCTTCTTCCTTTTCATTTTGCCTATTTCTTCTCCTCTTCTCCTCTTGTTGGAGCTAAATTACCTAATTATGTGTTTTTTGAGCTAAATGGGCTAATTATCCCATTTTAGAGGAAAACAAGCTAAGTATATAATATTAATGAGCTGACCAAGGTTCTTATGCCATTTTGAGCTTATTATGGTATTTTGGAGCTAAATGGACTAATTATGTCATTGTTGGGGAAATTAAAGCAAGGATAATATGAAAGAGGAGAAGAAAGAGGAGGAGGAGGAGAAGAAGAAGAGATCAAGGAGGAGAAGGAGGAGGAGGAGGAGGAGGAGAAGGACTAGAAGTTCCTTGGCCTTCTCCTCCTTCTCCTCCTCCTCCTCCTCCTCTTCCTCCTCCTCCTTGTCCTCCTTCTCCTTCTTCTCTTCTTCTTCTGCTTCTTTCTTTTCATTTTTCCTATTTCTTCTCCTCTTGTTGGAGCTAAATTACCTAATTATGTCTTCTTGGAGCTAAATGGGCTAATTATCTCATTTTAGAGGAAAACAAGCTAAGTTTGGAGGAGAAACTTACCGTAGTGGTCATCAAGGAGGAGAAACACCACGGTTGCTCGCGCCGGCTTCGTTTGGAGATGGTTGCCTCGGAGAAGGGTCGTGCGATGCCGCTCGGGAGTTATTCTGCAGAAAAGATAATTTGCAATGTCTCAGTTAGCATGATGACACTCAATTATTAATACTAGTTTATAATGAAACTCACCGTGCCAATCGAAGAGAAGACGGGCATCGGCGGAGGGACTTGACCGCTTTTCTCGCACAGACCCTGAAGAGTGGGTCGTATTAGTTAGTATTGAAACAGACATTACACACAAGATTTGGCTAATGTGAAAAAAAACATACCATAAAAATCTCGTACAGGGCCCGTTGACCCGCCTCATTCCGGGCCCTCTCCTCCTCAAGCAATCGTGTCGTGGTCTGGTCCCTCTCATCAAGAGCAGCCTGGCTTGCCAATCTCTCTTTCTCAAGAGCAGCCTGGTTTGCCGCTCTCTCTTTCTGAAGAGCAGCCTGAAAAACCATTCCTCGTTACCACAGTAATAATCTATGGTGACACACATAATGAAATGGATGAAAGTGTTCTTAGTCCGTACAACTAACCTCGATGGCAAGTTCGACTGGCCGTGGACGAGGCGTTATCTCAGGACATCTGCTCGACTGGCGCGCCTTGATCTCCGGAAGAGTGATTGGACAACGTATTATCCCATCTCCAATGGCTATCGAGCCATGGGGCCTCCCGCCACCAGATATCAGCACCAGCTCTGGATCCAAAGGTTCCTGGCTAGGGTTAAAGTCATCCCCTTTCGTAGCCTTCCCCGCGTCCCTGTATGCCATGAGCTTCTGGTGGGATGATATGTTGGTGAAGTTACTGGGATCATCTAGGTCAGACTCGGAGAATGCCTTCGCCTTCTTGTACGAGGCAGTATGGGCCATGCCATAAAGGTCGTACAAGTGTGGCATCTCAGTCTTATTGTGATGCGCCTAAAAGAGAGGAACAAAATATTAGCATCAAGAATGAATTGCATGAATCATGAAGCAAATCACATACCCAGTTTCGTCCAAACTGAAGTAAGTTGGCGCTGCCTTGATGGTGTGGCACGCCAACCATTTGGCTACGCCGATCCTTCGCATTCTCGTGGACGGTCGCCAGCTGCCTGTGCACCACTCATCAACCAACGCCTCCCAACAATCCATCTTATCCGCACACCATCTCGGGGGCACCTGTAAGTTATTAGAAAGAATTTTCAGCGCTACACCTATGAATGAAATCAAGAAAACTATGTAGAAGGACTTAATAATAGGTAATTACCTTCATGTATTGCTCCTTCTTCAGAAACTTTCTGCGGCAATCCTTCTTCTCCTTCTTAATACCACGCGTGGCGTAGTAATCTCGAATAGCCTGCGGCCGAGCCTCGTGGTGCAAGTTCTGTAGTAACTGCCTACACTCGACCTCGAGAACCTTGGCCGCCTCCTCCTCATATCCATCCTCACACCTATAGAAGGTCTGCAATCAAACATGAAAACACCGATTAGTACAATAATTAGGTATATTGTTAATTTTAGATTCTGTAAAAGGATAATTTACCCAAAAGCTCCTGATCACCATCTCGGCCCTCGTGTAGCACAAGACACCATCTATAATCTCCTCCGGCGGGGCCTGCGCAGCATGGTAGTGCTCCTAGGTAAATCCTAGTGTATGAACCTGACCCTCACCAGGCAACGTGACAAACCCCGGGAAATTTGTCCGGCAAAGCACACCAAGGACGGAGTTCGCCCTGCGGACTCCAAGAGGGTGTACCCATCCCCTGCAGTATGATAAGTTCAGCGCATTAGATATTTGAACAAACTTGAAGGAAAAAGCTAAAAAAAGGGTAAATGTACTTACCTATCTCCTTCAGGTTTAATCACCGGCCTCTGCTCGCGGGTAGCCGGGGCGACCGGGAGACGTGTACTACCATGCTTGTGCACGGTGGCCCCGTCCACCTGCACATCGCCCTCACTATCCATAAGCTCATCCCCGCCATCCCCGCCCCCTGAGCCACCCGAACCCTCGGTCCAATCCGGCAACTCGGTACGATCCGGCCAAGGCTCCCATCCGGGCCTCTCCACGTCGGGTGAAGCCTCCGGAACTGTAGTCTTCTCCGGCTGCTCCTGGGCCGAATGCACCTCGACCCGAGGCTGCTCCTGGACCCGAGTCTCATGGGACGAATGCCCGTGAACACTAGGCTCCTGGACCGGAGTCCCCGTAGCCTCCTCTGCAAACGGGTCGACCATACTAGTCCTATGCTCGGGTGAATGAGCTGGTGGTGGTGGCGAGGACGGCTCAACAGTCCTCTTGGATCTTCCGCGGCCACCACCTCTCCCTGTACCCTCCCCCTTCCTCCCTACCGGACCAGCACCTCTCCCAGTGGGCAATGCCGCCGACGAAGAAGAACCCCCGGCTGGTGTCGAAAGACTGTCTGCCAAGGCTGTACGGAGAGATAGGGGTGGAAGGGAAGTACCACCCCTCGTGCGGGGCGCCTGGGAAGAACCCGTCGAGCGCTCTGGACCCGCGCCCACCATCTTTCAACACCTGCCATGATAAAGATTAAAAGAAATTAGTACAACATAAAAAAATTGAATGACTGACATGAATAATAATATGTACATGAATAATAAAGATTAAAATATATATAATTTAAGTTGTGAATCTTACAAACTAATAATCATCATCAGTAAATGCATCATCATCATCACTATCACGCATGTCTTCATGAATGACGTGCACATCGGGCGAATAAACTAACAGAATCTACCACTAAATCTACTAATTAACTAACAGAATCTACCACTAAAACTACTAATTAATTCCAAAAAACTAAATACCAAACATGTGATCTTCTTTTTGTCTTCTCCTCCTCCTATTCTTCTTCTTCTTCTTCTCCTCCTCCTCCTCTTCTTCTTCCTATTCTTTCTAGTAAGCTAACTAACTAACTAACCTAACTAACCAAGCTAACTAAACCTATCGCTAAACCTAGATAGCACTAAACAGCAAAAAAATAACAAAAAAAGAATCTACCACTATAACAAAAACAGAATCTACCACTAAGTAACTAAAAAAGAATCTAGCTACCACTAAATACCAAACAATAAAAAATCAACTTCTTCTTCTTTTTTCTCTTCTTCTCCGTCTTATTTTTTTCTTAGTGTCTTCTTCTCTTCTTCTTTACTTCTTCTCCTTTTTTTTTCTTCTCTTCTTCTTCTTTTTCTTCTTCTTCTCCTTCTTATTTTTTCTTCTCCTATTCTTCTTCTTTTTCTTCTCCTCCTCCTCCTCCTCCTACTCCTCTTCTTCTTCTCCTCTTCTTGTCCTCCTCCTCCTCCTCTTTTCCTCTTCTCCTCCTAACTAAATCTACTAACCTAACTAAAACTACTAACCTAACTAAATCTACTAACCTAACTAAAACTACTAACCTAACTAAATCTACCACTAAAACTACTAACAATAACAACTACTAAAACTACTAAAAATAATAAAACTAGTAAAAAATAATGCGGGTGGGGGGGTGGGGTGGGGGTGTGGGGGCTCACCGAGAGGGACGGCTGTGGAGGGGCCGGGGTGGCGGGGGTGGCGGGGCGGCGCCGGGGGCGCCAGGTGCGGCGGCGCGACAGTGGTGGGGCAGCGGCAGCGGCAGCGGGGGCGAGGTGGGGGAGAGAGAGGGGCGGCGGCAGGGGCGGCGACGCGACGGGGGCGGCGGCAGGGGCGGCGACAGTGGCGACGGCAGGGGCGGCGGCAGGGGCAGCGGTAGCGGGGGCGAGGTGGGGAGAGAGAGAGGGGCGGCGACGGGGGCGACAGGGCCGACAGGGGCGGCAGTGGGGCGCGACAGGGGCGACGGCAGGGGCGGCGACGCGACGGGGGCGGCGGCGCGACGGTGGTCCTGGCGGCCGTTTGAGAGAGAGGAGCGCGCGGGGTGGGGAGAGAGAGCGAGGGGCGCGCGGGGATGAGCCGTTACAGAGAGAGAGGGGCGGGGTGGGGGGGGAAGGACCCGTTAACGGAGTTAGCGCTTTGCCGTCTGCCTCCGGACTCTTTGCCGTCTGCTAGCAGACGGCAAAGGTCCGACTCCTATTTAACCTAGCCACCCCGCGGTCAGGTGGGCCTATCTACATCTTTGTCGTCTGCCTCTGGACTATTTGTCGTCCGCTAGCAGACGGCAAAGAGGTGACAGATGGCAAAAAGACTGTATGCCATCAGCCTGTGCTTTGCCGTCTGTTTTGCTAAAGCTGGCGGCAAAGACAATCTTTGCCCTCAGCTAGCAGATGGCAAAGACTAGGCTGATGGCAAAATACTGATTTCCAGTAGTGACTCCCTCGACCAAGCATCGGCAGGCTCGACAAGGCCCACGTGAGGGACCAAGCCTCACGAGGAGGAATGACATCATGACCCATAGGAGGCCTCCTCAGGACCCCGCCGAAACGGCGGACATTCCGAGGCAAGGTCCAGCCTGAGGAGTCGAAGGTGACACCCGGAAAGGACGGGCGAGCAGCAGATGACAAAGCGGGGCAGTTTCCCCTTTGGTGCAAACTAGACAGTAGCATACAGGGGTCCAAAGGTTTCCCCTCTTGCGCAACAAAGCCGCCGCCGCCCGCTAGTAGGACAAACGTCATCGTCAGGCCCGTCTCTGATGGCGCGGACGGTTACTTTTCAGGCGAAAGCCATTTTTGGCACGGGAAGCATGTTCCCTTGTCTCCCACCGAAACTGGTCGTTGTGGGATCCCTTCCCGCCTACGATAAGGGAAGAGGACCCTGGCCTCCACTATAAATAAAGAGGGTAGAATACTTGGCAAAGGGATCGAATCATCGAAACCTCAGAGCAATACGCCTAACCACTTGGCCTCCGAAGGCTCAAGAGCATTGTACTACTTCATCACCAAACCTTCGTGAGAGGAAATCCACTAGAAGCAGGAGTAGGGTTTTACGCTTCGTAGTGGCCCGATCCTGGAAAACTATTGTGTCCCGTGTTCACCTCACCATCGCGTGAGCCCTTAGCCTTGCCCAACGTGTAGCGAGTCTGGCAAACCGAATCTGTTGAGTGCCTCTCCGTCTCTCCCTGAGTTTGAATCCTTAGGGTTTTGCGGACCTTGAAATCCGACATTTGGCACGCCAAGTAGGGGGCGCGTGTCGCTGCCTCCATGCCAACAGCAGGAACCAGATCTCGACTCGGTGGCACCATGGCAAGTGCAACCATTGACAACCGCCCATCCGCGGTGGTGGACAGTGTCTGAGCAAGCACGGTCGTCCCTGCGGTGGACTGCATTCTCGGCGGATCGCAGGCACCACCCTCCAGCCGCCACGTCAAGCGTTTCCTGCAACGTGGGGCGACGACCTGCCTAAGGTCCAAGCCCCCGGAACACCGTGTGTGGCCACAGGTCGACAGAACCTTCGGCCCCGACGACCACCCCAAAGCCACGACGGCTGCCGGGGCGCTTCCCATGCTGTGCACATCGACCATCTCCGGTGTGGTTGTCTCCAATACCCTCATCGATGGCGCGTGGGCCTCAACATCATCTCAGTGGAGACCTTCGACCGTTGTGGTTGCCCCGAGAACAGCTTGCGCCCTCGAAGCCCTCTTTTGGGGTTGTGGCGGGATCCGTCGTTTCCGTCGGACGGATCTGTCTCCCTGTCATGTTTAGCACCCGCTCCAACTTCCGCACCGAGCGGATCAACTTCGACGTCGCTCACATCCACCTTCCATAAAATGCTATACTCTGCTGCCTCGCCCTCGCGCGGTTCATGACAGCGACGCACCTGGGCTACAACATCGTCAAGATGCCAGGGATCGACGGCGTGCTTCCCGTCATGGGGGGCATCAAGGACGCCTCACGGGTGCTCGAGTTATCCCATAAGGCCGCGGCCGCAGCGCATGCTGACTCCAGGGGCGAGGCGCCTGCCGCGGGGGACCTAGGAGACGCTCATGACATTGCGCCCGTGAAGAAGAAGCAGTATGTTCTCCCAGGACCGGGCGGAAACGAAGCAAGTGTCGGTGGACGAAGGGAGCTTGACCCCCACCTTCACCATCGGCGCGAATATCCCCCAAGACCAAGGGAAGGCATTGGTGGATTTCCTCAGGGCAAACAAGAGCACATTCGCCTGGAGCGCCTCTGACCTCGTGGGGGTTCCGAGAGACGTCATTGAGCACCACCTCATGGTGTGCCCGAACGTGCGTCCGGTAAAGCAAAAGGCAAGGAGGCAAGCCCCGGAAAAGTAGGCGTTCATCGCTTCAGAGGTGCGCAAGCTCAAGGAAGCATGGGTCATAAGGGATGTGCGCTACCCAGAATGGGTGGCCAACCCGATGGTTGTCCCGAAGAATTGCTGGAAGGAGCGCATGTGCGTCGACTTCACGAACCTCAACAAGGCTTGCCCTAAGGACCCGTTCCTGCTACCATGCATCGACCAGATCGTGAACTCCACCGCGGAATGTGACCACCGGTGCTTCTTGGATGCATTCTCGGGCTACCACCAGATCAAGATGGCAATGGAGGACGTCGAGAAGACGGCCTTCCTCTCCCTGTGCGGGGTATACTGCTATGAGTGCATGCCTTTCAGGCTTTTCCAGCGGGTGATGCATATTGCCTAGGGACCCAGCTCGGGAGGAATGCGGAGGCCAACGTCAAAGACATCATGGTCAAGTCAAGGCAAGCAAAGACTTTGGTGGAGGATCTGGAAGAGACTTTCGCCAGCCTGCGGAGGGTGAACCTAAATCTCAACCCCGACAAGTGTGTCTTCAGAGTCCCATCAGGCAAGCTACTCAGTTTCCTGGTGTTGCACCGGGGGATCGAGGCTAACCCAGTAAATGTAAATGCCATAAACAAGATGAGCGCGCCCACAAGCCTCAAGGAAATGCAGAAGCTGGTGGGGTGTGTCACCTCCCTGGGTCGTTTCATCTCCAAGCTTGGCGAGAGGGCCCTGCCCTTCATCAAGATCATGAAAAGGAAGGGGCCTTCGAGTGGACCCCGGAGGCCGACGCTGCCTTCGACGAGCTCAAGCGTTACCTCACGAGTCCGCCGGTCATGGTGGCGCCTCGACCTCGAGAGCCCCTACTTCTGTACCTCACTGCCACCCCACACTCCGCCAGCGCCGCTTTGGTGGTAGTAAGGGAGCAGCAAGCCGGAAAAGGTGCTACTTTGGGAATCCACAGCGGTCCCTCGCGAGATGCTCCTAAGGGCTCGCACGACTCGCAGGCTCCAACTCCCCCGCGAGCAGAGGGACCTGAGGCCCGAACTGGCAAATCCGGTCACGAAGAACCTTGTCCTCCCAAGGCCTCGGCTTTTCCTCCGGATGGCGAAGCGTCCCAACCTCCTGAAGTCACCAAGGAGCATGACGCACTGGGCGGTCGCGTCCTCGTTGAGCACCCCGTGTACTTCATCAGCACGGTACTGCGGGACACCCGCTCGCGCTACCCCATGCACCAGAAACTCCTTCTGGTTCTCCTAGTCGCCTCGCGCAAGCTACGTCACTAGTTTCAAGGGCACCCAATCAAGGTCGTCTTTGCTTACCCCTTGGAGAAGATCCTGCACAACCCAAACGCGGCAGGAAGAGTTGCAAAGGGGAACATCGAGCTTCAGGCCTTCAACATCGAATTCAGCACGTCCAGGGTCATCAAGGGAGCTTCCCTGGCCGACTTCATGGTGGAATGGACGGACACATTGGACCGGGGCCTGGAAGGGAACCAATCCCTTGCCCCCGGAGCAGAGGAGCCCGAGAGATGGACAATGCACTTCGACGGACCCTCTCGTGAATGGGGGAAGGGGTTGGCGTCCTGCTCACTTCCCCGATGGGAGACAAACTTCGCTATGCCGTGAAGCCCAACAGGGGGATAAGGTTTCCAACAACATAGCGGAGTACGAGGGCCTCATCACCGGCCTCAAGGCAGCGGCAGCTTTGGGGGTCCAGCACCTCACCGTGATGGGCGATTCTCAGCGCCTCGTCAACTTCTCCAACAAGGATTACACACCCAAAGACGAGCATATGGAGGCATACCTGCAAGAGGTACATAAGATCAAGAAACTTTTTCAGGGCCTGGAGCTGCAACACATCCCGCAGGCGAAAACAAGGAGACAGACGACATCGCCAAAAGAGCATCGCGTCGCGAGGCTCAGGAGCCCGACATCTTTGAGGAACGACTCTTGAAGCCTTCTGCGACGCTGTCACCCGAGGACCCGGCGCCACGCGGAAAGGAGCTCCCTCCAGCACTTCCCTTGGGGGATCCAGACTGCGGCCAGGCCTCGGGGGCTCGACTGCTCCTGGCCCTGGAAGTTCAAGACAATGATTGGATGCAGGAACTTAGAGCGTATCTGCTCTACGGCGAATTGCCGGAGAAGGAAGAGGATGCGGAACGCGTAGTACGACAAGCCTCGGCTTACTGCATGCGAGACGGCGCCTTGTACCACAGGCACCCGAACGACGTCGTGCTACGGTGCATTTCCAGGGAGCAAGGGCGCGAGCTACTGGCCGACATTCACGGAGGGTACTATGGACATCACTCTTCCTCGCACACGCTCGCAGGTAAGGTGTTCAGGTCAGGTTTTTACTGGCCCACAGCTTTGGATGACGCTACCGAGATGGTCAGGTCTTGAGAGGCCTGCCAGTTCCATGCCAAGCAGATCCACCAGCCCGCGCAGGGCCTCTAGACAATTCCGCTCACCTGGCCCTTTGCAGTCTGGGGGCTGGACATATTGGGGCCTTTCCCATCGGTCGCGGGGGGGGGGGGGGGTTCCGCTACCTCTATGTCGCCAACGAAAAATTTACCAAGTGGGCGGAGGTGGGGCCCGTGCGCACCATCCCGGCCGGGTGTGACGTCAAGTTCATCAAGGGCCCCGTGAGACGCTTCGGCGTCCCCAACCGCATCATCACTGATAACGGTTCGCAGTTCACCAGTCAACTCTTCAATAATTATTGTGCTAACCTTGGTACATAGATATGCTACGCATCGGTGGCCCATCGTGGAGCAATGGTTAGGCGGAGCGCGCCAATGTAGAGGTCCTGCGGGGTCTCAAAGTGAGAAGAAGCTCGAAGCTTGCGGTCGAGGTTGGGTCGATGAGCTCCCGTCGGTACTGTGGTCCATCCGCACCACTGCAACGAAGCCCACCGGTGAAACCACGTACTTCCTCGTCTACGGAGCAGAGGCGGTTCTTCCCCACGAAATCAAGCACCACTGCCCGCAGGTCTTGGTGTTGGATGAGGAACGCGAGGAGGCCGCGCGGGGGACGGGCCTCGTACTTGGAGAGGAGGTGCGCCACCGGGCCTCTCTCCGAGCCGTGAGGTACCAGCAGGCCTTGCGGCGCTACCACTTCCGCAACATCCGCTCCACGACCCTCGAAGGTCCATGTGGGAAGGCCCATTCAAGGTCATCCACATCTCCAGGCCTCGCTCCGTGTGTCTAGAGACTCAAGAAGGAGTCCCCATCCTGAACGCCTGGAACATCCAGCACCTCCGCAAGTTCTACCCATGACGAGTCTACTCTGCCCCGGCGTGCCTCCGTGCCGCCTCTGCATCGACCCTGCATCGTCCTTCAATTCTTCCAGAACCTACTTCATCCCTTGACACTCTCACGTAATAACGAGCCGGGGCTGTATACGCCCAGGGCCCCCCGAGGACGTGGAAGGGGTCCATCCCACGCCTAGTGGGGAAGACAAAGGAAATCAACACAGTCCACCAATGACTTCCAGAATCACGCGCCTAATGCCTCGGGGGTAGGGAAACTCGCGAGGCCAAAGCGTCCTCGCGACCTCCCAGATACACCCCCATCGTGACACTCTCACGTAATAACGAGCTGAGGCTGTATACCCCCAGGGCCCCCCGAGGACGAGGAAGGGGTCCACCCCACACCTAGTGGAAGCCCTATGCTCAGCGATGGGGCGACGAAGGCGGAGAATAGATTAGGTGTCGGACGCGGATTGCATTTGCTTTTTCTGGCTTGGATTTACTGGTATTTATGAAATCAAAACTCAGGGCCTTTCCCAATGAAGCTTTCCACAAAAACTTATTTCCATGCACTCTTTGAAGCGCGCACTTTTCCTCTAAGTCGTGCGTCCGTCTTCCCTCACATGCTCATACCCCGCAAGCAGGGGCTAGGGGCACGGTACCGGCACCTTGCCAAGGCATTGGTGCTCGAATATACGTGTGGTACACACTAACGAGTCGGCATACTCACGTCAACCACCACTCGCTCAAGAGGTCCATTCGCGGCTCGACGCACCATCCTGGAGAGGGAACAACATTTGGTTTTTCCTCACAACAGCTATTTATCTTGGGACAGTTTGAGCACCTAAGGGGGCTCCTGAGCACAATGCTTCACGAGCCTTACCGGTCATAAAGACACCGGTCACCCCGGTGCCGGGGCCTGGCCCTGTGAGGAACCACCTTGGTAACGGGTCGCGCCTCACGATGGCGAGGAAATGTGTTGGACCGGGACCTACCGACGCAGAGCTTCCTGAATGCAGATTAGGGACCTCCAAAAACAGAACTCGCGAGGGCCTCTTGAACGTTTAAGGGGGCTCCTGAGCATCGCGCCTTAGGAACCTTACCAGTCACAAAGCCACCTAGTACCGGGTGCCAGTGCCTTGTTCCGCAAGGGGCGACCTTGACAAGTCGCGCCTCGCGGCAGGGAAATGTGCAGGGCTGGGACCTGTCGACGTAGAGCCACTTGAATGCCCAAGGGGGCTCCTGCGCACAGCACCTCAGGAGCCTTGCCGGTCACAAGGCCACCTGGCACCCAGGTGACAAGGCTTTGCCCCGTGAGGAACAACCTTGGTAATGGGTCATGCCTCACGGCGGCACAGAGATGTACGGGAACAAGTCCACCAGACATAGAGCATCGACCCATTTCACCTGCAGCAAGGAAAAGACCAACCGACTAACGGGCCCACCCCCCCCCCCCAAGCACCACCATCATGCGCCACAACAAAGGAGTTCCTTGCAAGCGTACCAAGCTAAGTATCTAAACCAACAGAGAAGCAACATCACTAACAAAAGGGGGCGGCCGTCCAAGTCCATTACACACCCGAAGGGCCTATCCCAGCTTCTATGCATGCAGGGTAAAAAGCAAAGAGGAGACACCTAGCGATGGAGATCCCGGAGGAGGGTCGCTGCCACTGTCATACAGCACCCGCCCGCCGACACTCAGTATGTGTCCTCCTCCTCCTTCACAGGCGCTGCAGGAGCTAACGGGTGGCGCAGCGCGTGGTGGCTCCTCCCCGAGGCTCGGGCATGCTAGCGACGTGGCTCGTCGTAGCTGTTGTCGATGTTGTCACTCGAGATTCTTATGGAGGAGGAATCGCCAACGCTGGGGGAATTGTGCCCGCCATCGGAGACGGGCTCGTCCACCAGACCGCTACGGTCGTCGTCCTCCGGGTAGCAACCCACGCAATCGCCCTGGACCCCAAAGATCTTGACGAAGAGTGTTGCCTCCCCGTCGTACTTGAAGAGGAGATAGCGCCTCCCCTTCAGACCTCGGGCGCGGGCGAAAGTCTGCCACCCGTGGTTAAGATACACGTAACCGTCGGGGGTGACATCAGCCTCCACCCAGGATGCCCCGCTGCAGCAGCCCTCGGCCTGCAACCAGAGGCCCCGAGGCCCACCGTCCGGCCGCGCCTTCACCAAAAAGTTCTGAAACTAGAGCCAAGCGATTTCCGACCACTCCACCCACGTCATGAACTCCATCGTTGTATCGGTCGAGTGGAGCCGCGTGCGAGGCGGCCAGGTGGCCATCATAGACCTCCCACTCCGGCCGCTGCTCGCACTCGTGTGGCACCCCGATAGAGGGCCGACGTACGCCAGTCCCCAGGATAAGACCGGACGCACGCCAAAGACATGATACAACAATTCCAGGAAAAAATGGCTTTATTAATATAATGGAGTGTTACAAAACTGTTGCTTACAAAAATATTACATAACTCCAAGTCTAACTAAATGGCAGCAGAGATCATGGTTCAGCGGCAACGACGTCTCTAGCTGGGCTCCATAACTCGCGGGACTGGTAGGGTTACGATCTAGCACGATGAATCTTCTCCTGCAACTGGCCACGTGCAAGGCCAGGTGAGTACTTTGAATGTACTTACAAGACAACCAAATACATAGCATCCAAACAAGCACATAACAAAGCAAGCCCTATGCTATATAAGAATTATTCTAAGCATGGCATGGAATTAACGTGAAAACATGGATCAAACATAGCATAACATGGATCAAGCATGGCACAACATGGATCAAGCATCCAATCTACATAGCATGGCAATGATCACACTAGGTACTTGAAGTACTTACTGTTACCGGATACCAACTTACTCTCTTCTGGGTTGTCCCACAACTCTTGGTATACTCGTAATCCAACCTGAACGGATCCAAATCCCATGCAAATCATATGGTCTCCGACCAATCATCATATAGCCATCTCTTGGCTAACATATCATATTCCCGAGATCCTCTAATATCCACACAAGATGAGTTCTTCCATCATTGTTATCATTGTTATGGTTGACCACCTAGTGAGGTCTGGATGGGATGTCCAATAGCGCTGACTCAGCTATTCGAATACATTCTTACACTCTGCATAGGTTGCACACTTTACCCACACCATGGAGCACTGACCTCGTAATCCCATTCGGGTGGACCAGTGTTGCTCTAACGAAACTTGTCTGACCCGTGACTCTTCCATCCTACCACCGGCAATCATCCTCCCCCACAGATCTGCCCTGGGTGGCCCTCTGTCCTCATGACACCTACCACCATCGTGGCCAAACTAAACTGTCCCAAACGCGGACGCCGGCACAAAACAACTCAACTGGCTCACAGGGTTATCACCGCCAACCTAATCAGGGTAGCGCGCGTGCATAACCCTCCTTCTTTGGAGGTACCGGTGGAAGAGCACACAATCAGACCAAGTCAAGGCCGTCCCATATCGGCAAATGTGGTTGCATGGGTAAGCCCGGACAGGCGACTCGAGATCAACCAACTAGGTTGCATTTGTTAACTCAACTCAATCAATCCATCCATTACCTCGACAAGTATAAGTGCTAAACAACAGCATAGCAAAATCATAGTGCTGATAATCATGGCATGAGACCAAACCATAGCACTAACATGTCAATATTATTAACAACATTATTATTAGTATGGAATATGTAAACAAGACATGGCATTAGATGAAAAGTAATGCTAGCATCTAAAACGGAGGTCATAACAAGTGTATGCAATTGCAGACTAGCAGGTGATACAGATAAACACACAGGGTGCAAGCAAAGTTATCACGCAAGTCCGGAGCTAATGATAAGAGGTTGTCTTGCCTGGGAGTCGATGAATACGCCGGGAAGAAGCGCAATACACGCAGGAAAGATTTGCCGGAGAAGTTTCCTTCTCGGAGGGCTCAATCGGAGGGCAAGGGCAAAATGGTCAATTTCAACGTTGTGAAATCAGTATGGAAATGGTATCATCATGACGGGCTGGAAGATACGAAGGAGTGGGCGTTGCTTTTACCTCAATCGGGGTTACGGTCGCGAAGTTATGAGTGTTAGAGCACCAGGGACCAATCTGTAAAAAGAATTGCTACAAGCAGGTCCCTGGGGCTAAAACAGAAAGCGCCTCCGGCCAAAGTACGCTTTCCAACTGGGAAAGTGTATTTATAAAAATACGTTTCCTTTTAAAAACGCGCGGGCCCGGGTTGACTATTCTCTCTCCAGCTGACGAGTGGGCCCTGCCTTATCTCCTCTCTCCTCCTCCTGTCTTCTTCTCCAACGCGACACAGAGGCAGGGGAGATCGCCGGCCGCCGTGGCTGCCGTTGTTCCGCCGCGAGGGACGGCCGGCCGGAAGGTGCAGGGGCTCCGCCGCTCCTCGTCGTGCTCGGAGGCGGTCATGGGATCGCTGGAGGCGGACCGCAGCGTCGTCGCTGCTAGATGGGACGCGGTGGCCGACGGGCGCCCGCGGTGCTGGTGCAGCGGGGCTTCCCTGGAGAAATGAAGAATGGCGGCGGCTTCACCAGAGCTTGGGGATGCTCTGTCCATGGGTAGAGGAGAGGGGGAGAGCTCTGGAGCTGACATCGCCATGGGGGTACGACGGCGGCTGCTTCGGCCATGGGGCAGTGGGGAGCCCCGAGGGCTTGGGCAGGGGCTGGAGGGCTTACTTGTCGTAGGGAGGGGCTCAGGGCACGCATAAATAGCAGAGTGGAGGGACTAGACGATGTGGGAGAAGCTGCCCGACGCTGGCTGTCATGGCGGAGCTCCGGTGGAGCATCCATGCCGGCAGACGCCTCCTGGAGCTAAGGGACGAGGGGGAGAGGACTCTAGAGGGTGCACGTGTGCGGTGGGCAACTTTCCGGCACTCCAGAACGAGCTAGCACCCACTGGAGGTGCCCTCCCGAAGACTCCAGTGCATAGAGCTCCGGGTTGGCACGCTCTACCCATGGTCACCGCGTGGCCACAGCCTTGCCACGCCGTGCTCGACGCCAAAAGATGTCTAGGATCTTCTCCACGCTTCACTGAGATGACTTGACCCCTCAGGCAAGAAAGTTCAGCTCTAGTGTGACCTCTCCTCGCTCAACAAGAAGCCAACATCAAGGTGTTTGTACTGTGAAGTGGCCATCACAGTGTATCTCTTGGCCTGATCTTTGGCTGAGCTTGACCATTCACTAAAGTGAGTATCTTGACCAAAATGCAGCACAAACAAATAAGTCTAGGGTGTACTTCCTTTGTAACCTGACAATCTAACCAGAAATGAAGAAGATGATGGTGGTATCAAATGGCTAGATAAAAATGGCTCAAATTTGGTGGAGACCAATATTTTAGGCGTATGGAGTCACTATAAAAAGTTAATACCATTTGCATAAGTATAAATGGTACTTCCTTCACGGTGCTCCAATCTGGACAAAAACTTGGATAATTTGCTAAGGGAGAATGGATAGATGGTATGGGCTAAATTTTGGTGGACAAGGGTCATTTATCATAATGAACTACCCTCCAAAATTCAGTCCAAGGGGATCAAGGAATCAAACACTTCCTTTGCAAACAGGAAATCTGGACAAAATATGCAAAGGGATGTTCTGCTCAACTTTTAAATTGCGGAACTTGATATTTTGATGGAAGTGGTGAATATATGGATATGAGAAGCTCCACAAATTATTTGGGATTTTTCCTAGCTACCAAAATGGTAGTTCCTCTAGAAACTGCCCAAAATGCAATATTGGCTTTAAATAGGAAAAAGGCAAATTTCCCCATTTAATAATGGCCAATATTTTATGGGATCTCAATATGATTATATGATCACAAAGAATATCTTCACAAGTTTTCATGACCTTGGGAGATGGATCGATATTTTCCTGTATTTAATTCCTCAGAAAGGCAGAAAAAAGAATTAATTCTAGATGAGAAATATTGCATATGACTTGGCAGTATTTTTGAACATCTAAGGTTTATGAGGGAAGAATGATCTCTGGAACTTTTGGGAGGATTAATAGAGCAAGGGCAATGATAGCTCCTTTGTAAACACAAGGGAATGATTTCCAGTTCCAATATTTCAGAACTAGGGTTTCAAAGAGGTTCAGGGTTTACTCAATAAGAGCAGGCTGGCACAAGGACATGGGAAAAGCACTCAGAGGTTGAGGGTAGACTAGATTCACCTGGTCATTTGCCAAATTCCAGAGGAAAAATTTGGGAGAGAAAAGCTAGGAAGGAATAACAGCACAAAAATCGATAACCCGATTTTTGGGGTGTTAAAACCCGCTCCAGTCAACGCCACGTACTCGCCGCCGATGGAGATTCCCGAGCCGGCGGAACCACGACCGCGCCCACTGTAGGTCGCTGACGGCCCAGCCGCATACTTCCGGGGGCGGCCTCGCCCCCTCTTGGCAGGTGGAGCATAAGGACCTGCACCAAGGGCCTTCCCCTTGTCGATGCGAGAGAATATGCTTACCGGCGCCATGCTGAGGGAACAAAGGGATCAAGGTGGGAAGCAGAGAAGACTGGGCGACGCAAGCCTTATCGCCCTCGTCGGGTTAAATAGGCTGCCCAAAGCGGGTTGGCGTCCCCTCGCGTCCCCGAGACCACACAATTCGCAAGGAGACGCGCCCACATGGCGGGCGCCCACGCGTTGCCCCAAGGAGCAATGATTGTTGCACCCACGCGCCACATCAATTTGACCAGGCGTGCCTCTGGGTGCCTCGGGAACAGGAGTGTAGCCACCAGGCAGCGTGGCGTGCATGATGCCTAACACGCAGACATTTGGGGCCCGCGACACTTCGGACTTCCCCCAAGGCTTCGTGAGGAAGCCAGCCTGGGCATGCCTTGGGCCCGGGGGCTACTATCGGTGTTCTGGGAACGGGGGTACCCAGACTCGCGTGTCTGCGGCCCAGGGCTGGCCCACTCCCTCAACCAAGCATCGACAAACTCGACAAGGCCGTCATGAGGGGCCAAGCCTCACGAGGAGGAACGACATCAATATCCACAGGAGGCCTCCTCAGGACCCTATCGAAGCGGCGGACATTCCGAGGCAAGGTCCAGCCTCATCATCAAAGGTGACACCACGAAAGGACGGGCGAGCAGTAGACGGTAGAATGGGGCAGTTTCCCCTTTGGTACAAAGTAGACACGAGCGTACATGGGTCCAAAGGTTTCCCCTCTGGCACAACAAAGCCGCCGCCCGCCCGCAAGTAGGGCAAACGTCATCCTCGGGTCCGTCTCTGATGGCGCGGACAGTTACTTTGCACGTGAAGACCACTTTTGACACGGGAAGCATGTTCCCTTGTCTCCCACCAAAATAGGTTGTTGTGGGATCCCTTCCCGCCTACGATAAGGGAAGAGGACCTTGACCTCCAGTATAAATAGAGAGGGTAGAATACTTGGCAAAGGGATAGGATCATCAAAACCTCAGAGCAATACGCCTAACCACTTGGCCTCCGGAGGCTCAAGAGTACTGTACTAGTTCATCCCCAAATCTCCGTGAGAGGCAATCCACGAGAAGCAGGAGTAGGATTTTACGCTTCGTAGAGGCCCGAACCTGGGTAAACTGTTGTGTCTTGTGTCCTCCTCACCATTGCGTGAGCCCTTAGCCTTTCCCAACATGTAGAGAGTCTGTCAGACCGGATCTGTTGAGTGGCCTCTGCATGTGTCCCTGAGTTGGAATCCTTAGGGTTTTGCGGAGCCCAAAATCTGACATAGTCCGACTCCCGGTTGTCCGACTAGCGGGTCCGTGGGATGAAAGGCATTCCATTCACAAAATTCGACTATGGAGGAGTAGCCGGCTCGGGACAGTCTAACCATTCATGGTTCCTTCTTTAGCCGGCCTTTGGCGACTCGTTCTAAAGTCTAAGTGCTCTGGTGGCTTCCGGAAGTCCGCAGTCGATCCCCCAAAGGCAGAAGCCCCGTCCCACTCACATACTGGCTCCCGGTTATCGGACTGGCAGGGCGGAAGCTAGACAGGGCAAAGTTATGGGTAGCCAAAAGTCAAAAGGAAACAAAGATGAAAAACGAATCGTCAAGCACAATTTTTTCTAGAGCAAAATATTCGAAACATGCATATGTTATACGAAAGTGCAAAAGTCCCACAGCCGAGGTTCATTACAAAACACCCCCAGTGTGTGAAACTGCGAATGAACTATGAATGCAACAAAAAAATAAAACTTTAATTGGTGGCGACTCCATCCTTGGCCCCGGCATCGCCCATGACGGTCGAGGCAGACGCTCTGTCATCTGCTCGGGCGCCTCCCGCGTCATGCTTCGCGGCCGGATCACCCCCCGCCATGGAGTCAGCGTAGGCTTCATCACTGGAGTCGGCACCCTTGAGACTCGCCTTGCTGATGCTGCCATTGGGATCGCCAAGAGCCAACTGGAAATTGTCCTATGGAACCATACTTTCATCGGCACTTTGCTCCAGAACGTACTCGTCCCATGCAGCGAACGACGCAACGTTGGCAGCCTGCACCTGCAGCTCATCCTTGATGGAGGCCAACTCTACATCCATGCTAGCGTGCTGCGCCACAAGCAGGCCAAAGTCAAGGTCAAAGTACGAAGACATGGCAACCCAAAGTGCCATATACGCACCGGCTTGCGCCGCTGACGCATGCCAGACGTTCGACCGTGCACTCCTTGTTTCGAGCCACCGGGACAGCGGGCTCATCTTCGTCGGCTCCACTGCGTCCGTCCAGAGAGCATGAACCACGGACAGCCCGGCATCTTGGAGCCAGGCCACGGATCGCGCCACCTCCCGTAGGTGAGCTTTGGCGATGATCGCTACCTCATCCACGTTCCAGCCTGTTTCCGCCGCCGCTTGGACGCCCGTGGCATGCTGCTCCTCGCGGTGGAGCGCCACGACCGCATTCGCTGCCTCCCGCATCCCCGAAAAGAGATTTGGGGATAAAAAATGGGTGCACGGCATCAAAAGAAAGAAAGAGGAACCAAATCAACATCAGGAAGGTAATTCAAGTCAAGAAGGACTCGCTATTGAGGAGGATGTCGACTTTGCAGGCCTCTTTATCTAGCTCGCGATCCTGAGTCGCTTGCGCGTGGATCTGAATGGCGAGTTCATCGCATGCAACCCGTGCCGCCTCGACCTCCTTCGCGAGCCGGTCTTCTTTTTTCCTTTAAGGATGCATCCCATTTTGCCAACTCCTCGCAGTCGACCCGATCCAACCGCTCCAATTCGGTGGTATGGGACGTTTCCTTCTGCAACAAGGCATCATGAAGGGACGCCTCCTTCTGTGCAAACGCGTTGTGATGGGAAGCACGCAACTGCTCCAACTCCACCAGGTGGGCTGCCTCATGGTCCTTATTCTCCGCCTGGAGAAGCTCCACCTCCTGGCATAGACGGGCGCCCTCATCTCACAGGGCGTCCCGCTCCGGGTAGGCTTGATCTAGCCGGCCCCGGAGATCGGCCAGTTGGCTCTCCGACTTCCTGAGCCGACCCAACAACGCGTCGTGGGCAAGCACTCGATGGTCGTGATGGTCCTGCATCATAAGAAGAAAAGAGTTAGCCGCGAGTAAGACTCGGCTCGGCTGATTTCAAGCCGTCCGATTCTCGGGGGCTACACCCAGTGGTGCGCTCACGCGCCCCCACTAAAAAAAAATGGTTGGCCACGAGTAAGACTCAACCCGGCTAATTTCCAGACGGCCCGACTCTCGGGGCCTAAACCCAGTGGGTGCACCGGCGCACCCCCACTGAAGCAAAGCGAAAAGAAAAGAGAAAACCCCAAGGGAAAAGCAAGGGGATAGAAATCTTACCCCAACCGCCTGCTCAAGGCGGAGCATCTCCTCGTGAGCTACATGGGCCGCCTACGCGTCGTGATTTCGGCACTGGGCAAACCTTGCGGTCGAGGCGGGAACCCCGCTCAACATGGTGTCGGGGATATCTTCTTAAGGGTCATGCTGGTCGTGCTCCAGGTCTCCATAGGTCGGTTCCTGGAACTTGAGCCGGCTCCGGCGGCAGTCAAAACACGCGTCGACTTGACCATAGTTCAGGCCACCGGAGGCACGCTCAAAGCCGTTCCCTGCATTGTGTTGGGCTCGCGGTGCTCCGGTGCAGCGGGGGCCTCGTCCCTCGCCCCTGATGCAGACTGTCCCATGCCATCGATTTTACCACGCGGGACCTCCGCCCTAGGCAACGGGCCCTCGGCCTCAGGCGCATCCCTCAACGCGTCTGGTGTAGCATCCGGTTGGGAATCGAGCGCGTAGATCGCTACATCAGGCCCCTTCGGCGCGGTATCGAGCTACGGCTCGTGCCCCTTCGTGGCATCCGCCGCTTCTGTGTCCATGCCGGACCGCTCGTCGACATGCGCGTCTGCTTCCTGCTATCGTGTGGGGTCGTGCCTCATCTTGGAGCGCCTCTTCCTAGCCGGGTGCTCCAGGCCAAAATTGTCCGCCCGCTCCTCCATGTGGTCTGGGCCAACGGCCATCTTCCGAGCCGCCTCCACCCAAGAATGATGCTCTTGCTCCAGCAACGCCGTTTGCGCTGCCTCTGCATCGGCCCACGAGGCGCCCTCCACCGTGTAGTGCTCCTCGCCTCCCGTGCTAGCAGTATGGGAGGATTTTGCCAGGGCCATGGCAGCCCTGTTCATGGACGCCCGGTGAAAAAGGAGCTTAGCAAAGGAAGAAAGACAAACCCATAAATCAAGGTGATAGACTAACATACCCGGGAACGACGGGAACCGGCCGTCTGGTGGGCCCTGCTGTGGCGAGCCACTGCTTCTTCACGCCGCCTCCACGACCTCCAGCCGAAGGTCCACCTGTCGCGCGCTTGGGGGCCGGATGCGCGGTAACTGGTTGGTTGCCCGTCTTCTTCGCTGCCGCATCGTCTTCGGTCAAATCGCGGGCGGCTCGCCACAATCGTCTCCTTGGCATGCTCGAGACATCTTTCGGATCCTCCAGATCCTCCACGGCGGCTGCGCCACACAATTCGAGTGAAATACATCAACATCAGCCCATTCAAGCAAGTGAGCCTTAAAAAACTCACCCACTGGCTCGGATGCATCCAACTCCACCGCCTCATCACCGGATTCCGGCTCCCCGGTGTCATCCGTCTCCCGCGTCTCCACCTTGTCGACGTCTTTGATTTCGTTGGGGTCCGACATGAGTATGTCGTCGGTCGGCTCGCGATAATCCTACAGTCGGCCAAACAACTATCAGCATGGCCGGCATCCGACATTAGAAAATAAAACACAACGCAGCTCACAAGGAAAATGGATATCAGGGCGCGGCTTACCTTTGGGGACGGGTGGTCCCGGTCGTAAGGGGCCACACCCCACTCCCGTCCATCGCTTTCGTCCATCCAGGTGGAGGAGATCCAATTCTCCCGTTCTACCACCTTACCTGCCCCCAGCTCCTTCGGCGCTGCAGCGGCAGGATCGAGCGAGCCACCATGGTGGCAAGCAGATTTGCGGTGGTGAGGCCTTCCACCTTGAGGAATTCTAGCCGGGCGTAGATTAGCTTCACCTCCGCAGCCAGATGCGGCAAGTCCGACTGCCAGCTCAGCTTCCCGGTTGGGGGCACGTTGATGAAGGGGGCAGGTTGATGTGGTCATCCTGAGGGTTGACGTTCTTCACGTAGAAGAATCCTCGCTGTTATTTCTTCACCGAGTTCTACGGGGGGAGCTTCGGGAAGCCGAATACAACTCGACGATGAACTAGCGCGGTGCCGCGGGCAATCATCCTCTTGTGGCCAGTGACCCCGTCTGTCAATGATTGCTGCTTGAAGTAGAAGAGCTAGTGCCAAAGATCCAAGTGCGGCTCGATCTCAAAGAAGCCCACACAGAGGGTAACATAGGCGCGAGCTCAGCACGGCATTGGCGGCGAGGTGGTGCGGCAGCGGACCGAAATGCGTCAATAAGGTGAAGAGGAAGTTGCTCGCCGGCAACCCGAGCCCGCGAGCGAAGTGTTCAGTGAACACCACCACCTCGCCATCCTTCGGGGCCGGGGAGTTCTCCGCCCCTGGGATCCGCGCGGCGACGAGCTCCGCTGATGGCATCTTGTGGCGATGGTGGAGAAACTCGATAATTTCTCCATCGACATTGCTTCCATCCTAGGCGCCCCGTGTCCCCGACCTGTTGGCACAAGCTTGGGACATGGCGTTGTGGGTAGCAAATGACGTCAGGGTGCGTCTAACAATGGCGGCGGGCACACTGGCAGCGTCTTCCTCTCTCTCTCTCTCTCTCGCTCGGTTCGGGAGGGGAGGGGCGTGGGAATGGCAGGGGCGGGGGTGACGAGTGAATGGCTCCCTCGACCTCCCCACCTGCCCATTTAGACCCCGTGTGGGGTAGTTGATGGGGATATGTACCTACGGTAGGGTCATAGGCCTGACCTACATGTCCTACCGAAGGCCACAACATTAAATACTTAAAGATTTCAAGGAACATTCCAACTGACTCGCCATGGGTCACTCGGTAGAGAATCCACTCGGAGACTTCCTCTTTCCACTCGACAGAAGACTTCCACTTGGAAGAATAAGAAGCCAGTCAACCGCGGATGTTTAGAAGTCACTCCACAGAGGCCAAAAAGTAGGCATTTGACTGGACATCATAAGTACATTTATTACGTACCTTATCAATAACGCACACTTTTGTCTTCATTACTCGAACCCTTGGTTGTCTCCTTGATGAGGTTTAGCGCACTCTATATGATGAGGACATCAATACCATTGCTACACCCACAGCACCAGCTGCTATACATACTGGACCAGTTACTAGAGCTCGTGCACGCCAATTGAATTACCAGGTACTTTCGTTTATTGGGAATACTTCTAATGTTCATGAACATATGATGCTGCCTAAGTTAGATACTTTTGTTGTTCTCATGAATGAAGGACCTAGCATGGACAAGAAGGATATCCGTTGGAGCGGGATGAAGCATGGCAAACAAGGGGCACGCGCGGGAGAGAACAATGGAGCTTCCCTTGGTGATTTCCGCACTTTAAAGCCACCATAAGGAGAGCATGAAGACTTTGGACGAAATATTCAAGACCCCACTTTATTAATTTCGTCCATAGGCTATTATAGGTGTTGCGCCACCTTATTTTTGGGCCAGGCCCATGTAATTTCGAAATACCATAATATAGGCTATTTTTAGAGTCCGTATGTGTGGGGAAACCGAGACTAGGGCTGTTTTCGGAACCCTTCCCCAAGGGTTACGAAATTGCCTCTCTTTTCCCTCATATATACAGCCCTTAGGGCACCGTTTAGACTTGGGTTTTGTTTAGATTACAAGTTCGCCATAGCTGCAACTTCGCGTTCTTCGTTTGTGTTCTACGACCAGACAAAGACGTCACAGAACCCCACCTTCATCAATAAAGCTTTCCTCTTATATTCGCAATATCCTGATTGCAATCTCGGTTTCTTGCTTGTTCTTCGTTTGCGTGCAGGAAACAGACCCTCGTGGTCAGGTTGATCGTGCTCCGGCGTGATCAATAACCTCTCGGAGTTGGTTTAGCGATTGCTAAGGCGCGACGTCCTCACACGTTCGTAGTCGGATCGTCAAAGTCTACTCCATCTAAACGATATCCACGATCTCATCGAAAGACAGGGACAACTTAGCCTCTATCAAGTGGTATCAGATTTTCAGGTTGCTCGGTGAGATTCTACCAGTTTTTCATCTTTAGATCGGATCTGTTCTTCATACCTATCGTCCACGAAACAGCCAAAAAAAAAATATTAGGCTTAGATCATCCTATCCGAACCAATCTGAGCCTTTGCATAATCTTTTCAGTAGTTTGCTTAGTTGAATTTGCGGTTACATCGTCGTGTCGAGTTGCTGGTCTTAGTGTCTAGTTCTTTAGAGTTTCGAGTTCTGTTCATAGTTGTCACGCCGTCACCGCATCGTATTTCATCATATACCACCACCACGCCACCATTATCCTTGCTGCCATATACCACCACCATATATCCATTACCATCCTAGTCTGTTTCGGTTTAGGTTAATTTCGAGATCTATTTGATTTCGATTTCGCGTTTCCTTACCTGAGTGGGCACGCTTTCCAGAGCACTTTTTAGGCCAAAATTTCGAGGGGTGAAATTTTTTTTTCCCTATCGTTTTGTTAGGTTTTTTAAAGAGTTTTGAGACCCTCGCCATCATAGTGATTTTTTCGCATTTTTTTGGCCGCCGCAGCCCCGCACCGCTACAAAAAAAAAAAAAAGTGTCCACAAAAAAATTTCGTCCCTATCCTGTTTTTAGTCCTTGGGAAGAGTTTTGAGCCACTCGCCATTATAGTGATTTCCTGAAAAAAAAAAAAAAAAAAGAAGAAGAAAAAAAAAAAAAGAGGAAAAATCAGAGTGGCTCTTCCCTTGATTAGTACGTGTCGTCGTGACTTCGTTGGTGTTCTAGGCTCGCGTCTCTAGTACGATCTAGCCTAGGACCAGCACGGTACCGTCGTTGAGCGTCTTTTCAATTTTGCATCTCTGAACTGATTATAGCTGACCCTTCTTGCTACCATATTATAAGCCTTCCCAGCTCCACATACATCTACATCGTGTGTTTGACACCACCTGGCAATCGCTATATCCAACCTTCGAGAGTTTTGACTACACCGGTTGCCGATCGCCACCTGCTGCTGGGTAAGAATTTGTAAGAAATTGAGATTTGCTTGACAGATTTGTGACACACCACCACCACTTCCTAGTAGTCTGTAGGGTCATATTTTGCTGTGTTCCTATTGCTGCTAACCATGCCAGGATCACACGACGAGGAGATCGACTGGGAGAACCTGACCAACCAGGAGCTTTATGATAAATTTCAGCAAATGATGTCTCAGCAGGTACAGGGTTTCCTAACAACCTTTGGAGAGGCCATGGAAAAGCTGGACGGTATGGAGCAGAAATTCGACACCAAGATGAATGCCAAGTTCAATGAGGTGCTTGCCAGATTACCACCACCAGCTACTTCTGTTCCCCTTCAACCACAACAACGGCGACGACCGGGACGCGTGCCTATCGGCCAAGTGCAGCCTTTTATTGGTCTTGATCCTACAACTGCTGCTGCTGGTGCTGGTGCTGCTGCTGCTGCTGCTGCTGCTGCTGCTGCTGAGGTTTCTACGGCTGAGCAGCATGATGATTATGATGATGATTACGATGGTGATTACGATGCTGAGGGAGAGCATGCTCCAGTTCAGCACGGGGAACAACAACCACCACCACGACAAGCCGCCGGTCGTCCACATGGATACAACCGCAACGGTAGGGATGCACCACACCCTCAGGTACGGGATCACGACCATCTCCCTAAAGTTAAATTGAATATTCCTAGTTTTGATGGTCGCTATGTTCCTGATCTATATCTTACTTGGGAGTTAGAAACAGAACAACGTTTTACATGCTTGCAATTTCCTGAAGATAGACGTGTGGCTGCTGCTGTTTGTTCTTTCACTAGTTTTGCTTGTGTTTGGTGGTCTGAATATTGTCGAATACATCATGCTAATATTCCAGCTACTTGGGCTGCTTTGAAAACTGCTATGCGTACTCGTTGGGTTCCACCATATTATCAACGAGACTTACTTCAAAACTTGCAGCGTTTAAGACAAGGAAAAAAGTCTGTAGAAGAATATTATCAGCAATTACAAACTGGCATGATTAGATGTGGTATTGTTGAGGACAATGAAGCTATGCTTGCACGTTTTATGGGTGGACTAAATAGAGATATTCAGACTATTCTAGAATATAAGGATTATAACACTATCACTCGTTTATTCCATCTTGCTTGCAAAGCTGAACGTGAAGTGCAGGATCGACAGGCATTGGCAAGAACTAACTTTTCTGCAGGTCGCACTTCCTCATGGACGCCACGAACCACGTCTACTTCAACACGTCCTCCTGCATCCGCACCACCTGTTTCAGCCGCCAATTCCACCAGAGATACCAGGAAACAGGCCCCTGCACCATCGTTCGCCAAGAGTACACCTTCTGGGCCCGCACAGAGTTCTTCTTCATCCACTGCATCTACAGGGCAAACACATGAGGTTATCTGTCGTCGTTGCAAGGGTGGAGGTCATTATGCGAGAGAGTGTCCATCCAAGCGTGTGATGATTATTACTGAGGATGGTGGATATGACTCCGCTAGTGATTATGACGAGGAGACTCTGGCTCTTATTGCAAGTGAAGAACGGGGTGTCGATGATACTGAACAAGAGACACAATACATGGCTGCTGACTACGCTGACAGGTATGAAAGCTTAGTTGCTCAACGTGTTTTAAGTGTGCAGGTAACACAGGTTGAACAAAATCAGAGGCACAACTTGTTCCATACTAAGGGAGTGGTAAAGGAACGTTCTGTTCGCGTAATCATCGATGGAGGGAGTTGCAACAACTTAGCTAGCATGGAGATGGTGGAGAAGCTATCTCTCACCACCAGACCACATCCTCATCCTTATTATATCCAGTGGTTCAACAACAGTGGCAAGGTTAAGGTAACACGTACTGTTCGTGTGCATTTTAGCATTGCTACATATTCTGATTTTGTTGATTGTGATGTAGTACCCATGCAAGCATGCTCCGTTTTACTTGGTAGACCATGGCAATTTGATAAAAATTCTGTACACCATGGTAGAACAAATCAGTATACTCTTGTTCATAAGGATCAAAATATAACTTTGCTTCCTATGTCTCCTGAACATATTATGAAAGATGACATTGCTAGAGCTAGTAAAGCAAAACAAGACCTACATAAGAGTGAAAATCAGATTGTAGCAAAAGAATTTGAGCAACACAATAAGCCTAATAAATCATCATCTAGTGTTGCCTCTGAAATAAAACTGAAAAGTGGTTGTTTACTTGCCACTAAATCCGATATTACTGATTTGGATATCACTACATCTGTTTGCTATGCTTTCGTCTGCAAAGAGGTATTATTTTCATTTGAGGACATGCCATCCTCTTTGCCTCCTGCTGTCATTAACATTTTGCAGGAGTTCGCTGACGTCTTTCCACAAGACGTGCCACCGGGATTACCACCTATTCGAGGGATTGAGCATCAGATTGATTTAATTCCCGGTGCATCGCTACCAAACCGTGCACCATACCGTACTAATCCAGAGGAGACGAAGGAGATTATGCGTCAAGTACAAGAGCTACTCGACAAAGGTTATATACGTGAATCTCTTAGTCCTTGTGCTGTGCCTATTATTCTAGTGCCGAAAAAGGATGGTACATCGCGTATGTGTGTTGATTGTAGAGGCATTAATAATATTACTATTCGTTATCGTCATCCTATTCCTAGGCTAGATGATATGCTTGATGAATTAAGTGGCTCTATACTTTTCTCTAAAGTTGATTTGCGTAGTGGATACCATCAAATTCGCATGAAATTGGGAGATGAATGGAAAACGGCATTTAAAACTAAGTTTGGATTATATGAGTGGTTAGTTATGCCTTTTGGTTTGACTAATGCACCTAGCACTTTCATGAGATTAATGAATGAGGTTTTACGTGCTTTCATTGGACGCTTTGTGGTAGTCTACTTTGATGATATATTAATTTATAGTAGATCTTTGGAGGACCACTTGGATCATTTGCGTGCTGTTTTTACTGCTCTCCGTGATGCACGTTTGTTTGGTAACCTTGGGAAGTGCACCTTTTGCACGGACCGAGTATCTTTTCTTGGCTATGTTGTTACTCCACAGGGAATTGAAGTTGATAAAGCTAAGATTGAAGCTATTGAGAGTTGGCCGCAACCCAAAACGGTCACACAAGTGCGGAGTTTCCTTGGACTCGCTGGGTTTTATAGGCGTTTTGTGAGAGATTTTAGCACCATTGCTGCACCTCTCAATGAGCTTACAAAGAAAGATGTGCCTTATTCTTGGGGTACTGCACAGGAAGAAGCCTTCACAGTTTTGAAAGATAAGTTAACTCATGCTCCCTTACTCCAACTCCCTGATTTTAATAAGACTTTCGAGCTTGAATGTGATGCTAGTGGAATTGGATTAGGAGGTGTGTTATTACAAGATGGTAAACCTGTTGCATACTTTTCTGAAAAACTAAGTGGGCCTAGTCTGAATTATTCTACTTATGATAAGGAATTATATGCTCTTGTTCGGACTTTGGAAACATGGCAACATTATTTATGGCCCAAAGAATTTGTCATACATTCTGATCATGAATCTTTGAAACATATTAAAAGTCAAGCAAAACTGAACCGTAGACATGCTAAATGGGTTGAATTCATTGAGACTTTCCCGTACGTCATTAAACACAAGAAGGGTAAAGATAATGTTATTGCTGATGCTTTGTCTCGTCGTTATACTATGCTTTCACAACTTGACTTTAAAATATTTGGTTTGGAAACCATCAAAGATCAATATGTGCATGATGCTGATTTCAAAGATGTGTTGGAGAATTGTAGAGAAGGGAGAACATGGAACAAGTTCATCATTAATAATGGCTTTGTGTTTCGTGCTAACAAGCTATGCATTCCAGCTAGCTCTATTCGTCTTTTGTTGTTACAGGAGGCGCATGGAGGAGGATTGATGGGACACTTTGGCGTAAAGAAGACGGAGGACGTACTTGCTACACATTTCTTTTGGCCAAGGATGCGACGGGATGTTGAGCGTTTTGTTGCTCGCTGCACGACATGTCAAAAAGCTAAGTCACGACTGAATCCTCATGGTTTATATATGCCTTTGCCTGTACCTAGTGTTCCTTGGGAGGATATATCTATGGACTTTGTTTTAGGTTTACCTCGAACAAAGAAGGGGAGGGATAGCATCTTTGTTGTCGTGGATAGATTTTCAAAAATGGCACACTTTATACCATGTCATAAAAGTGATGATGCCGCTAATGTGGCTGATTTGTTCTTTCGTGAAATTATTCGCTTACATGGTGTGCCAAATACGATTGTTTCAGATCGTGATGCTAAATTTCTTAGCCACTTTTGGCGATGTTTATGGGCTAAGTTGGGGACAAAATTGCTTTTTAGTACTACATGTCACCCCCAAACTGATGGACAAACTGAAGTAGTCAATAGATCTTTGTCTACTATGCTTAGGGCTGTTTTGAAGAACAATCTAAAACTGTGGGAAGAATGTTTGCCTCATATTGAATTTGCTTATAATCGTTCGCTGCATTCTACTACAAAGATGTGCCCTTTTGAAATTGTGTATGGTTTCCTACCTCGTGCACCTATTGATTTGTTACCTATTCCATCTTCGGAGAAGGTTAATTTTGATGCTAAAGAACGTGCTGAATTGATATTGAAGATGCATGAGTTAACTAAGGAAAACATTGAGCGCATGAATGCTAGATATAAACTTGCTGGAGATAAGGGTAGAAAACATGTTGTCTTTGCACCTGGAGATCTTGTTTGGTTGCATTTGCGTAAGGATAGGTTTCCGGATTTGCGTAAGTCAAAGCTAATGCCGCGTGCTGGTGGTCCTTTCAAAGTGTTAGAAAAAATAAATGATAACGCATATCGACTTGAGCTGCCTGCAGATTTTGGGGTTAGTCCCACTTTTAACATTGCAGATTTGAAGCCATATTTGGGTGAGGAAGATGAGCTTCCGTCGAGGACGACTTCAGTTCAAGAAGGGGAGGATGATGAGGACATCAATACCATTGCTACACCCACAGCACCAGCTGCTATACATACTGGACCAGTTACTAGAGCTCGTGCACGCCAATTGAATTACCAGGTACTTTCGTTTATTGGGAATACTTCTAATGTTCATGAACATATGATGCTGCCTAAGTTAGATACTTTTGTTGTTCTCATGAATGAAGGACCTAGCATGGACAAGAAGGATATCCGTTGGAGCGGGATGAAGCATGGCAAACAAGGGGCACGCGCGGGAGAGAACAATGGAGCTTCCCTTGGTGATTTCCGCACTTTAAAGCCACCATAAGGAGAGCATGAAGACTTTGGACGAAATATTCAAGACCCCACTTTATTAATTTCGTCCATAGGCTATTATAGGTGTTGCGCCACCTTATTTTTGGGCCAGGCCCATGTAATTTCGAAATACCATAATATAGGCTATTTTTAGAGTCCGTATGTGTGGGGAAACCGAGACTAGGGCTGTTTTCGGAACCCTTCCCCAAGGGTTACGAAATTGCCTCTCTTTTCCCTCATATATACAGCCCTTAGGGCACCGTTTAGACTTGGGTTTTGTTTAGATTACAAGTTCGCCATAGCTGCAACTTCGCGTTCTTCGTTTGTGTTCTACGACCAGACAAAGACGTCACAGAACCCCACCTTCATCAATAAAGCTTTCCTCTTATATTCGCAATATCCTGATTGCAATCTCGGTTTCTTGCTTGTTCTTCGTTTGCGTGCAGGAAACAGACCCTCGTGGTCAGGTTGATCGTGCTCCGGCGTGATCAATAACCTCTCGGAGTTGGTTTAGCGATTGCTAAGGCGCGACGTCCTCACACGTTCGTAGTCGGATCGTCAAAGTCTACTCCATCTAAACGATATCCACGATCTCATCGAAAGACAGGGACAACTTAGCCTCTATCACTATATAAGCCACCCCTCCCCTCTAGAACAAGCGTTCACACCGCGTGTAACACACACTCCATACGACGAGAGCTCCTGAGCACTGAGACGTAGGGTTGTTACCTCCACGAGAGGGGCATGAACTCATACATCGTGTGTACAAGCTTGTCATAGCTAGGAATGTGCCCTCTCCTCACGTACACCTCACCTATACTGTCAGGTTCATTCCAACGACAGTTGGCGTCCATCGTGGGGCAGGTGTCTAAGCGACTTCCGGCAAGTTTGTGATTTTTATTCTCCGTCATGTCTTCCGGCGGCGATTCGGTCTTGGGCTGCAAGATCCGTCTGGGCGCGCTCGTCTTCGTTGTTGATGACTCGGCATGGCTTCAGGAGGTGCCTCTCGACGTTGCGGCGCTCCCGATCTGCGGGGCAATGCACTTCTGTGCAAGTTCCTACGGCGTTCTCCTTCAGCAGCCATCGACCCCGGTGTCAACTGTTCTCCCTGCGGCTCATCGCCACAAGCGATCCGGTCGCTCGCGACTCCAGCGATGGGTGAAGCACACGGTGGCTCGCCAGGCGTTGTCTCCGCAGATCGCGGCAATCGAGCCTGACGAATCACCTCGCGGCGTGTTTGACTCAGCGTCATATCAGTTTGATGTCCATTGTGAGTGTGAGATGCGATCCTGCAACGGAGGTCTTCATGGCGGGTTCTATGGAGACCACTCCTGGGTTTGGTCGCGGTGGACGCAAGGTTGGAGAGCCGTCGAGTGGACATGCCCGCCAACGTCCTCAGTTTCCAGTCGGTGTCAACAACAGCTATTTCCGAGTGGATCACAGAACAACGTCGAGGTATTTCGCACTCCGGTTCTAAATGTTGCAGCTGCCACTAAGATAGGAGATTCTATTCAGCCATCAAACTTGGAGGCTGGCAAAGCCTTAGAGCATTTCGTACATTGCTTCAAGTAGCACAACAACAAAACTCAATCGTATCACAGTCACTCAATAGGTTGCATAGTAATTGACCCAAATACGTTCGTTTAGTTTATAGTCCAGGGTCAAATCAGCGTCGCAGAGGCGGAGGTTACCGAGAGGATCAGCACAGGGATCAGGGGAGAAACCAGTTTGCTCCCCGTTACCACTGTGATGACCGTCGTCGGGTGCATTCTCCCCCATGGAGTGGTTCGTATGTGTCCCGACTCTAAGACGATAGGCGCCCATTTGGTGATGAGCGGAGTCCTGTGTTCGATGCAAGGAATGTACTCGCGCAAAGGAAGATTGACAGGGACAGAGCTCACAGAGATGGTTTTGACAGAGATCGTTCGAGTGGAAGCGTCACTGTGGTCTCCGGGCCCGAGTGTTTCAGTAGAGCAATTTGTTTTGTTGATATTCCCCCCAACTTCAGGATGGTGGCTGGAATAAGTAAATTCACAGGAGAATCAAAGCCGGAAACATGGCTCGATGATTACCGAGTGGCAGTGCAGATTGGCGGAGGTAACGACAATGTTGTCGTGAAGCATTTGTCTCTGATGCTGGATGGTTCGGCCAGGGCATGGATGAATCAGTTGGCTCCTTCTAGCATCTATTGCTGGGAGAATCTCGCCCGAGTGTTCATCAAAACATTTGAGGGCACGTGCAAGCGCCCTGCTGGTTTGTCCGAGTTGCACCATTGTGAGCAGAAGCCGAATGAGTCCTTGAGAGATTATATCCAGCGTTGTACCACACTTGAACACACGGTGGAAAAAGTTTCTGAGCACTAGGCAGTCTACGTTTTCAAGGTTGGTGTCAGGTATAGAGAGTTATATCAGAAGTTCGATCGGACATGTGACATGTCCATGAGAAAGATGATGGAGATTGTTGCTCGATATGTCAATGGTGAAGAATAAGACCACATACGCAGCGGCAAAGGAAAAGCAATCGACAATGATGCTGGCGTCAATTCCAATCGGAAACAGAAGCGTAAGGCTGATGGTTCCACTCCGACAGAAGCGGGCGCCCTGGCGGCACAAGGAAAATTCAAGGGAAATCCCAAAGGGCAATTTCCTCCCAAAAAGCTGAAGAATTAGTCAGATGTTCTTGATTTACCATGTGCAATCCACACAAAGAAATATGAAGATGGCAATCTCATATTGCCCAAACACACTACTCCTCAATGCAGGCTATTGATCAAACAGTTCAAGGATAATTCGTCGAGTGGGAGCACTCCTGCAAAGGTGGATGTAGAAGATAAAGAAGATTTCCCAGAGGTCAATGCTACTCTGATGATTTTTGTTGATGTAGAGAGCAAAAGTCGGTTGAAGGTCATAAACAGGTAGGTCAACATGGCAGTTCTAACCACCCCATCATACCTCAGATGGTCTCAGACTCCCATAATGTTTGATCAGTCGGATCACCCTGCTCATGTCGGTACCCGTGGTCAACAAGCTTTGATGGTAGACCCAATTGTGGGAGGTGTTCATCTTCGCAAGGTTTTGATGGATGAAGGGAGTGGTTTGAACATTCTGTATGCATATGCCCTTAAGGGAATGGGCATTCGAATGTCCAGACTGAGTGAAAGCAACATGCAGTTCCATAGGGTCATCCCTGGGAAAATGGCCAGGTCACTCAGCCAGATTGTGCTGTATGTGGTATTCGGCACAAACAAGAACTTTCGCAAAGAAAAGTTAACGTTCGAAGTTGTAGACTTTCAGAGTGCTTATCATGCCATCCTTGGTCTCCTAGCTTATGCATGTTTTATGGCAAGCCCATGTTATGTGTATCTCAAGATGAAGATGCCAAGGCCCAAGGGCGTCATCACAGTCATAGGCCGAGGAGTGCTTACAACAAGGCTCCAAGATCGTTGATCAGCAGATGGTTGTGGTTGAGCTAGAGGAATACGGGAAGAAAACTGATCCTACCGACGTGATGCGCTCCCAGAAGCCCGCTTCTGAGTCCGCTTTTCAGTCAGCGGGTGAAGTCAAAAAGTGAACATCCACCCGACAGATCCTAATGTTACCCCGGCCAACATCTCAACAACACTCGACGGCAAATAGGAAGCGGAGCTAGGACATCTTTGCATGGAAGCCTGCTGACATGCCGGGTGTCCCTAGGGAACTGGCTGAGCATTGACTGAGAGTGGATCCAAAGGCGAAGCCTATCAAAGAGCATTTGCATCGGTCCATAGCAGAGAAACGGAAAGCAATCGACAAGGAGGTGGCTCGACTCTTGGAGGCGAAGTTCATACGCGAGGTTTACCACTCCGAGTGGCTCGCAAACATAATCATGGTCCCCAAGAAGGACAAGTTCCTTCGTATGTGTATCGATTTCAAGAATATCAATAAGGTCTGCGCGAAAGATCACTTTCCTCTCCCCCGCATTGATCAAATTGTCGACTCGACTGCGGGGTGTGAGCGTTTGTGTTTTCTTGATGCATACTCTACTTACCATCAGATCCGTCTGTTTGGTCAAGATGAAATAAAAACAGCCTTCATCACCCCTTTAGGGTGTTTCTGCTATATCACCATGCCTTTTGGTTTCAAAAACGCTGGCGCTACTTTCATGCGTATGATTCAGAAGTGTATGCTTGATCAAATCAGTCGGAATGTCAAAGGCTATATGGAAGATATCATAGTCAAGTCTCACAAAGGTTCCGACCTGCTAACTAACTTGGCAGAAACATTCACCAATGTGAGAGTACGATATCAAGTTGAATCCAGCTAAGTGCACTTTCAAAATTCTTGGCAATAAGTTCCTCGGCTTCCTCGTTTCCGAACGTGGGATCGACGTCAACCCCTAAAAGATGGGCGCCATCGTCCGAATGAAAAGCCCTGTGTGAGTGCATGATGTCCAGAGGCTCACAAGCTGCCTGGCGGCATTGAGTCGGTTTATCTCTCGTCTTGGTGAGAAGGGATTGCCTTTGTACTGAATCATGAAGAAATACGATGTGTTCGAGTGGACAGACGAAGTAGAAGCAGCGTTTGTCGAGCTAAAAGCCCTGCTTTCCACCCAGTCGGTGCTTGCTGTTTCACCCAGCACAGAACCCCTGCTCTTATACATCGCCGCTACAAATCAAGTCGTCGGCACAGTCCTAACTGTCGAGCGTGAAGAAGAGGGCAAGGCTTACAAAGTCTAACGTCCAGTATACTATATTTCTGAAGTGTTGACTCCTTCGAAGAAAAGGTACCCCCGTTATCAGAAGCTCCTCTATGGCATATATGTATCAGCGAAGACGGTGGCACACTACTTTCAAGATCACTCGGTTTCAGCCGTCAATGATGCTCCGTTGTCTGATCCTCAACAACCGAAATGCAGCCAGTCGAGTGGCTGATACGTCTCCGTCGTATCTATAATTTTTGATTGTTTCACGCCAATATTCTACAACTTTCATATACTTTTGGCATCTTTTTATATTATTTTTGGGACTAAGATATTGATCCAATTCCCAGTGCCAGATCATGTTTGTTGCATGTTTTTTGTTTCGCGGATTATCCTTACCAAATGAAGTCCAAACATACTAAAAAAACCTACGGGGATTGTATTTGGAATATTTATGATTTTTGGGAAGAAGAATCAACGTGAAACGATGCCCGAGGGGGTCACAAGCCCCCTAGCCGCGGCTTGGGTGTGGAGCCGCGCCTGGCAGGCTTGTGACCAATCCTAAGGTGGTTGGGGCTCTTCTTTCGCCACAATAAGTATAATATCCGGAAGAAAATCGTGCTCAAATTTCAGCCCAATCTGAGTTACGGATCTCCGGGTATTTAAGAAACGGTGAAAGGAAAAATCTGGGAGCGCGGAAACAGAAGGACACAGAGAGAGAGATCTAATCTCGGAGGGGCTCTCGCCCCTCCGCCGTCATGTAAACCATGGACCAGAGGGGAAACCCTTCTCCCATATAGGGAGGAGGTCAAGGAAGAAGGAGAAGAAGGGGGGCTCTCTCCACCTCTCTCCCGGCGGCGCCGGAACGCCGCCCGGGACATCATCGTGTGACGGCGATCTACACCAACACCTCCGTCATCTTCACCAACACCTCCATCACCTTCCCCCATCTATATTCAGCGGTCCACTCTCCTGCAACCCGTTGTATCCTCTACTTGAAGATGTTGCTTTATACTTCATATTATTATCCAATGACGTGTTGCCATCCTATGATGTCTGAGTAGATTTTTGTTGTCCTATCGGTGATTTATGAATTGCTATGATTGTTTTAATTTGCTTTTGGTTATGTTGCTGTCCTTTGGTACCCATCATATGAGCGCGTGCGTGGATCACAACATAGGGTTAGTTGTATGTTGATAGGACTATGTATTGGAGGGCAAGGCTGATAGAAGCTTGAGCCTAACATAGAAATTGATGCATATGGGATTGAGGAGGGACCAATATATCTTATTGCTATGGTTGGGGTTTACCTTAATGAACGTTAGTAGTTGCGGATGCTTGCTAATAGTTCCAATCATAAGTGCATAGAATCCAAGTAAGTGATGACATGCTAGCAATGGCCTCTCCCACATAAAACTTGCTATCGGTCTAGTAACGTAGTCAATTGCTTCGGGACAATTCCGCAACTCCTACCACCACTTTTCCACACTCGTTAAACTAACGTAATTGTTTCTTTATCTAACCAGCCCCTAGTTTTTATTTACGTGTTCTTTCTTTTCTTGCAAACCTATCCTATCACCCATACAAAGTACTTCTAGTTTCATACTTGTTCTAGGTAAACCGAACGTAAAGTGTGCGTAGAGTTGTATCAGTGGTCGATAGATCTTGAGGGAATATTTGTCCTACCTTTATCTCCTCGTTGGGTTCGACACTCTTTCTTATCGAGAAAGGCTACAATTGATCCCCTATACTTGTGGGTTATCAAGACCTTTTTCTGGCGCCGTCGCCGGGGAGCAATAGCGTGGGGTGAATATTCTCGTGTATGCTTGTTTGCTTTATCACTAAGTAGATTTATTTGTTGTTCTAAGTTGTTCTCTAATTTTAGTTATGGATATGGAACATGAAATACCAAAAACATTAGGTGTACTTGCTACTCATGGAGATGGGGAACCTCCTAAAACCCTCGATCCTCGTTATGTGGAAAATATTATGCACTTCTTTAATAATCCTGAGAAAACCCCATTAAATTATATAATGGGATACACGTTGGATCAACATGAATACTTTAGGGATTATCGCTTGACTCAAAAAGGGAAACTATTATGGGATCAAATTCATATGTTGAAATGGTATGCTTGGGAGTTATGCTCGAGATATGATATTACTTGTTGCTCTAGGATGAAGCCTAAACACCTTCCCTTTTCTTGCAAATTTAATGCTCATGAAACCTTGGCTTCTTATGCTAATGGTATATATGATTACTATGATGTGGAGCAAATAGAAGAGTTTGTTGCTTTTATGGGTGCTTATGAAATTGAAGCTCTGTTTAAAAGGTGTGATGATAATGATGATGATGCTTACCTATCTGAAAATTTGGTTATGCTTCGTTATTGTTATACTAATTATAAATATAATGCCCATATTTATCGATTTATGGAGAAATTCTACGCTGCCCAAGAATAGACTAATATTTTACACGAAACTATGGAAGAAGAAAATGTTGAATCTGTGAGCTCATTAGATGAAAAAGATGACGAGGAGAGCGAAGAATAAAAGGAGGAAGAGTGGACTAGCTACCTGTGCCCACCTTCTAATGAGAGTAACTCTTCAACTCATACATTGTTTAATTTCCCTTTTAAGGATGAATGCTATGTTGATTGCTATGATCCCTTGGATTCCTTTGAAATATCCCTTTTTGATGAACTTGATGCTTGCTATGCTTGTGGCCATGATGCCAATATGAATGATGCTTATGAAGATGAACTTGCTATAGTTCCTTATGTTAAACATGAAATTGTTGCTATCGCACCCACTTATGATAGTCCTATTATCTTTTTGAACTTTCCCAGTTACACTATAGCGGAGAAGTTTGCTCTTATTAGGGATTACATAGATGGGTTGCCTTCCACTATTCCACATGATGATTTTGATGAATATAATATGCATGTGCTTGCTACTCCTACTTGCAATTATTATGAGAGAGGAACTACATCTCCACCTCTCTATGTTTCCAATGCGATAAAATTGCAAGAAACTGCTTATGCTATGTATTGGCCTTTACTTGATGTGCATGAATTGTTCTTTTATGACATGGCAATGCATAGGAAGAGAGTTACACTTCTTCATTGCATGATATATGTTACCTTGTGATCACTACTAAATTACAAATTATTGTTAATAAAAATTGGCTTTGATATACCTTGGGATCCGGGTGGATCCACTAATTGAGCACTTTATGCCTAGCTTAATGGCTTTAAAGAAAGCGCTACCTGGGAGACAACCCGGAAGTTTTAGAGAGTCATTTATTTCTGTTGAGTGCTTTTGTATAGTTTAAAAACAAAAAAATATAGAGCGGAACTTAAAACTTTTTCGAAAAGAGAAGCGATTGAAAGGTGATGCATTAAGGAAGTAAGGGTCGACCTTGAACACTTGTGTTCATGCTCATGGAAACAATGTAGAATTTTTAATGGAAGTTTCACGGAAAAATAATTATCCCCTTGTACAATTCCATTGTATTATAAACATAATGTGCCAAGTAAAGCCTTTATGGTTAGTTTGGGTGATAGCTTTTAATCATGCTGAAAAAGACAGAAACTTTGTGCTCACGAAATTATTTGTAATTCCTATCTAGAAAGAACTATGTTGATAGGACTTTGTATTGGAGGGAAAGGGTGATAGAAGCTTCAGCCTAGCATAGAAATTGATGCATAAGGGATTGAAGGGGGACCAATATATCTTATTGCTATGGTTGGGTTTTACCTTAATCAACGTTAGTAGTTGCGGATGCTTGATAATAGTACCAATCATAAGTGCGTAGAATTCGAAGTAAGGGATGACATGCTAGCAGTGGCCTCGCCCATATAATACTTGCTATCGGTCTAGTAACATAGTCAATTGCTTAGGGACACTTCCACAACTCCTACCACCACTTTTCCACACTCGTTAAACTAACGTAATTATTTCTTTATCTAACCAGCCCCTAGTTTTTATTTACGTGTTCTTTCTTTTCTTCCAGACCTATCCTATCACCCCTATAAAGTACTTCTAGTTTCATACTTATTCTTGGTAAAACGAACGTAAAGTGTGCGTAGAGTTGTATTGGTGGTCGATAGAACCTGAGGGAATATTTGTCCTACCTTTAGCCCCTCGTTGGGTTCGACACTCTTACTTCTCGAGAAAGGCTGCAATTGATCCCCTATACTTGTGGGTTATTAGTGGCCAAATGGTCCATTGAACTATTATATTTCGATATCAAATTTGAAGCAAAGAAAGTAATCAAGTCTCAAGTGCTTGCTGATTTGATGGCCGAGTGGGTAGAATAGGAACAGCCGACTCAAATTCACTCGCCACACTGGACCATGTTCTTTGATGGTTCTAAAATGTTGAACGGGTCTGATGCCGCGGTGGTTTTGGTATCTCCAAAAGGTGACAAGCTCAGCTAAGTTCTCCAGATTCACTTTGATTCCTCCAATAATGAAATTGAATACAAAGCACTCATCTACGGGCTACGTATGGACATCTCACTCGGTGTCCGACGCGTGATGGTGTACGGTGACTCGGATTTGGTGGTCAATCAGGTGATGAAAGAATGGGATGTCAGGAACCCTGCAATGACCGGGTATTGCAATGAAGTAAGAAAGCTCGAGAAGAAGTTTGAAGGTTTGGAACTTCATCATATTCCCTGAGTGAAAAATCAAGCAGCCGACGACTTAGCCAAGATGGGATCCACTCAGAAACCTGTACCCAGCAACGTGTTTCTGGAACACTTACACTCCCCTTTAGTACAAGAAGATCCCTTCACTGAAGAGCCCCCACAAGCGATAAGCACTTCAAACCCGATTGAGGTCGATGTTCCAGCAGTTATTGATCTCGCCATGGAGGTGGTAGTCATTACGCCCGATTGGATGGTTCCATACATTGCATATATACTGAGGCAAGAACTCCTAGAAGATGAGGTTGAAGCTCGATAGATTGTCCGCAGATCCAAAGCGTTTACCATAATGAATGGACAACTTTTCAGAGAAAGTTTGACTGGTGTAGCTCAGAGGTGCATCTCTCCCGAAGAAGGTCGATTGATTCTGGATGAAATCAACTCGGGGACCTGTGGTCATCATGCGTCCTCTCAGACAATTGTCGCCAAAGCATACCGAGCTGACTTTTTCTGGCCATGCCCTAATGAGATGGCCTAGGAAATTATGGATCGCTGCGAAGGATGTCAGTTTTACTCCAATTTGTCACATAAACCCGCATCTGCTCTGAAGACTATTCCGTTCGTCTGGTCGTTTGTTGTGTGGGGTCTGGATATGGTCGTCCTCTCCGAACAGGCCAGAGTGGGTTCCCTCATTTGCTTGTGGCAGTTGACAAGTTCACCAAGTGGATCAAAACCAAACTCGTAAAAAAAGCTGGATTCTCGCACTGCTATAAAGTTCATAAAGGAAATAACATTCCCATATGGAGTCCCCCATAGTATTATCACAGACAATGGTTCTAACTTCGGCTCGAAAGAATTCAAATACTTCTGCTCTGCCCAAGGCACTCGGGTTGATTATGCATCTCTCGCGCACCCCCAAACTAATGGTCAAGCTGAGCAAGCGAATGGACTTGTCCTTCAATGGTTGAAGCCTCGACTCATGCGAGATTTAGAACATGCAGCTGGAGCTTGGGTTACTGAACTACCATTAGTTATGTGGGGCTTGAGGACGACACCCAATCGGTCGACTAGACGCACTCCTTTCTTCTTGGTTTATGGAGCCGAAGTTGTCTTACCGATTGACCTCCTTCACAATTTTCCCCAAGTGGAACTTTATTCCGAGGTTGAAGCTGAACAGGCGCGACAGGATGACATAGACCTTCTAGAAGAACGTGAACTGGCTCTGATTAGGTAGACAGTCTACCAACAGGATCTGCGTCATTTTCATGCAAGACATGTTAGGAGTCGGTCATTTCACGAAGGTGATCTGGTGCTCCGATTGGATCAGCAACGGCCACACAAGCTCGCCCACGAATGGGAAGGACCTTTCGTCATTACCAATGTGCTGAATAATGGAGCCTACCACCTCTTCAATCTCAAGAAGCGAATCGACAAACCATGTGCATGGAACACGAATCTGCTACGACGATTTTACCCTTGACGACCGTGTGATTCGATGTAATAATAGTGTACTAGACGATGTTCTTATCAAAGCTATGACTCCTACAGTCTTTGCCGATTCCGATTGTGCAATCTCAAATTCAGAAATACTCCAAGTGGTGAGCAATCCTCTCATTCGGGGCCTTAACTGTGAACAAGATTTTGCCTAAGTATCAAAATGTACTCTGAGTGGCAAGCAATCCTCTCACTCGGGGCCTTAGCTGCGAACCACCTTGCGCCTAAGTATTAAAACATACTCCGAGTGGTGAGCAATCCTCTCACTCGGGGGCTTAGCTGCGAACAAGATTTTCCCTAAGTATCAAAACGTACTCCGAGTGGCGAGCAATCCTCTCACTTGGGGGCTTAGCTGCAAACCACATTTCACCTAACTACTAAAACATACTCCGAGTGGTGAGCAATCCTCTCACTCGAAGGCTTAGCTGCGAATCAATTGCCTAAGTTAAAACATACTCCGAGTGGCTAGCAATCCTCTCACTCGGGGGCTTAGCCGCGAACAAGATTTCGCCTAAGTATGAAAACATACTCCAAGTGGTGAGCAATCCTCTCACTCGGAGGCTTACCTGCGAATCAATCGCCTAAGTTCAAACATACTCCGAGTGGCGACCAATCCTCTCACTCGAGGGCTTAGCTGCAAAAAAGATTTTGCCTAAGTATTAAAACATACTCCGAGTGATGATCAATCCTCTCACTCGGAGGCTTAGCAGTGACTGAATCGCCTAAGGTAAAACATACTCCGAGTGGCGACCAATCCTCTCACTCTGGGCTTAGATGCAAATCAATCGCCTAAGCTGAAAACATGCTCCAAGTGGTGAGCAATCACCACACTCGAGCGCTTAGCTGCGAATCAGTCACCTAAGTTTCTGAAAAAACACTCTGAGTGTAGGACAATCCTTTCACCTGGAGACTTAGCCGCGAACCAGTCTTCACCTAAGTAAAATTCCCCAGAGCAATGAACGTCAGGTTCATTCGGAAACTGTCAAGGAAATCGACACCTATGGGAAGCTCTAAGGGTCCCTTGATCGTTCGGCGGAGGGAGAGAGGTGGCGCTGAGAGCGGAGCTAGCGATCATCACCGGTAAGGTCGTTTACCCAGGTTCGGGCCGCTTGGTGCGTAAAACACTACTCCTCCTTTGTTTGTATTGGGGGCTTACTATACGGTTATTTGTTATAGTAATTTCGCTGGTGATTACGGAGTCTCAAAACCCAAAAGTACCAACCTCTAGAAAATGAGCCATGGGCCTCCTTCTATAGGCAAAGGGGGCACCAACAGTGCGCTCACGGGTTGCATAGTGAACAGGGTTCACCGCTTATCTTTCTACTGTGGTGTCAGGGGCAGTAAATGCCTTCTCTGGCCCCTGACCTGCATCAAGGTGGCTTCGACACATGCCTAGGTGTGTTGACACCTGGGCTTTGCGCTGGCGCATGAGGGATGCGCTGGAGCGGTGGCGGTCGGTGGCACTATGGTAGGAGGGAGACCTAGCGGGCGAAGAGAGCATGCCGGCCTGGCGCCCTTGCCCACAGCCTCACCCACCTTCCTGGCAAGGATGGCTTGCTGGGGTCCTGGACATCTTCCCGGCAAGGAGGGCTTGCCGTGGCCTTGCAAGTCTTCCCGGCGAGGAGGGCTCGTTGGGGCCTTTTGAGTCTTCCCAACGAGGAGGGCTCTCCGGGGCCTTGTGAGTCTTCCTGACGATGAGAGGTCGTCGGGGCCTTGTAGCCTGGGTTGGATCTTCACACCTTTGGCGGGTGTGGTCTTGGAGAGCCTGGGGTTCCTTTTCCCGTCGGATGGCTTGTTGTGTTGCCGGCAAGTGTGTTGTTGGTGCGCATGCACAAGTCTGGGGCACGGGAGAGCCGAGTCTCTAATGCACTGACAGGAGCCCCAGGGCCTGCGCCACACACGCATATGAGGCATAGTTGGGCCATGCCCAAAGTGGTGCACGGGCTTCTGCTTCACAGTTCAGAGCCGTTGCAAGTGCCCCCACCCTCTGCCATGTCGCGCATTGAACGCGTGAAATGGGGAAGCATGCGCACAGTGTCCGAGGTGGCCATGGGCGCGTAGTTTCATTGGTTGGGTACACAAGGGTCGTCCCGCATATCCCCCCCTAACGTAAGAAGGGGGAAAACGCAAGCGCATAAGCCCATTGCCCCCAACTTCCTTCAATATCGAAGTCGCCGTTGTGGCCTTCCTTCAGCTAGAAACCACCCCTTCCCCCTCCCACCTCTTATAGTTGCGCCTCGGGTAGCCGCAGCTTCGGTCGTCGTTATGGCGCCGAAGGGGAACAAAGGCAAGAAGGGGAAGGTTGTTCCCGTGGAGAAGGAGTGGTGCAGGTGCGGAAGGAGTTCGCCTACTTCTCTCCGGGGCCTGATACGTTCGCCTTGAAGCGGCGCTACTAGTTCATGTGGGCGGCTCGGACGACGGCGCATCCGGCCACCTGCATGACTCCCAGAGAAGCTAGCGGTGGCCGCGATAAGTATTCGTTCTTCGTCGACTACTTTTATTGCAGGCTCTGCCACCCTTCACTGAATTCTTCATCGACATCATGCACACCTACGGCTTCCATCTTCTGGACTTCACGCCGAACGCGGTGACATGTATGTCCTTATTCGCGCATCTCTGCGAGAACATTGTCGGGATCACCCCCAACACGGCCCTCTTCCGTTATTACTTCACTCCTCGCATCGAGGGAGGGGACGCCCTTTCGGGATCCATTACCTGGACTCCGAGGACCGGATGCAAGGAGTTATACCTGGATGGGGCCCTTCTTGAGAAGTGGGAAGAATGGCGGGGGAAATGGTGCTAGATCCGTGAGGAGGGGTAACTGCCCTTCTGCGAGCCCAGGACCGCCAAGGTTGATTCCTGCGACAAGCATTGGAGTGATCTTGCCCCAGATGATAAGAAGCTGATCGTCGCCGTCAACAGGTTCCTGCATCTCAGGGTCGGAGGGTTGACGATGGAGATGGTGGGTGCTGACTTTATCCGTAGGCGCATCGCCCCCCTTTAGAACAGGGGGAAGGACAGCCTCGGCCTTCGTGAACGCCGCGGATGTCATGAGTTTGCAGACTCGTCTGAACAGTAATATGACGATGATGCAACATGCATACGTTTGCTAGAAGCTATTCAAATCTGACTTGAGGCCTCGGCTCCCGCATGGCATCATACCCTTGTGCAACAATTCGGCTTTGAGTGTGCTCATAGCAATGATGCCGGAGTGCAATGCTCATGGTGTGGTCGCAACTTGGGTTGAGCCCAAAGAGGAGGATGTATTGTCCTTCTTAGACAATTTGTCGGAGAAGCCCATCAGGGAAGAAACCGGCCTCATCCATGACACCACCGACGAGGAAGTGGCGTACATCGCCAGCCGGGCCAAGGAAGAAGCCCTTGCCGAGGCAGCCAGAAGCGCTGGCTTTTTCGACGAGGGAGCGCCTGAGGAAGGGGCGCCGCTGGAGGGAGGGCTCGCCGGGGAGCATGGTGGTTCAGTCCCCGGGGCCCTTCGGAGGAAGGGGCGCCGGGCTAAGAGGAGGAGGAAGAGGAAGACGAGGTGCCTCTAGCCAGTTGGAAGCCCAAGCGAGTGCTTTGACACGCTGGCTCCAACCTCCCCGTCCGGCCAGCCCCATCCTCCGCGCTTGTTAAGCGTCCCAGGGTCGCATCCCCTCCGGTGGATATCGAAGGGGACGTGGATGTCGATTTCTCGGCCTTCAACTCGGGGGAGGAGGGAGAGTATGCATCTGACCCTTTACCCTCTTCGAACCCCTTGATTTTTGCTCTTACTCATTGGGTATTGGTTCTTCTTCACAAGGACACCAAGACGTTGGCCCAGAGGCTGGGGAAGAGGGCCAAAGTGACGGCACGCGGCGGTCTTTCCGCAAGTGCTTCAGAGGCGCCTCTGGCAGCTTCCACCATCCTGGTGCCAAGCCCCCGGTGAAGCCCCCCGTGGGAGTCGCCGACGCCCGTGACGCCAGAGGACGAGCCCCCGACAACTGATGTTGTCGGGGAGGGGAAAGCTACCCCTCACCAGCTTGACGATGGTGAGCGTCCCGGCAAAGGACGTCTCTGAGTTTTTCCTTTTTTTCTTGAATGCCCATCTCGTTCTGATCATCTTCTTCTTTGTCTTGTACTTCAGGTCTCTGACGTGCGGAGGAGATGAACGTCGACTCCGTCATCAAGGAGACCGTGCGGGACATGGCTTCTGAGGCTGATAAGGTTGCCGTGAGCGAGTCTGCTGCGGAGGTGCAGGAACGGGCCACCCAGGAACCGGCGGAAGAGTTTGTCGAAGGACCCAGTGCACGTGCCGGTTATTCTCCTGCTGTCAAGGATGAGGGGGTAGTACTAGACGAGGACCGCCCCCCTCTTGCCTGCGAGGATGCTGGTGGCGACAAGCCTCTCATGTTTGGGCCTCTGCCAGCCAGCGAGGATGTTGGTGGCGACCAACCTCGTGTGTCTGGGCCCCCGCCAGCCAGCGAGTACGTCCGCGCCGGTGAGGGTCGGTTCATCAACCTGTCAGGGGTGTGTGGCACCATGATAGCTATGGAGGGGGAGAGCTTTGATGCCGAGATCTCCGTCAGTGCTGGGCTCGAGATCACGGGCGGATCAGAGTCCAGCTACGGGAAGCTCAGCGAAAAGTGGCTCTTCCATTCCATGAGGGACAACGTCAGCCAGCTCCAGGCCCTCGATCAGGCCCGAAAGGAGAAACCGGACTCTACCGCAGCATTTGTCGAGGCAGCGGAGGAGGCCTTCAAGAAGCACTTCGAGGATACGCGGACCCACTTCGTCGAGGCTCACCAGGAGGTGAAGGTTGATCGTGAAAAACTGAGGGCCGAGCGGGACGAGCTCCTTCTGAGGTCGTCTAACATCCAGAAGGAGGAGGAAGAGGCCTGACGTCGCATTTCCAACGAAGACGCCCGCCTCAGTGCACTTCGGATCAACCTCGAGTCCCATGAGGAGGAACTTGCCGGTCGTGAGAAGGCGCTCGACGATAGGCTCTGTGCCAAGGATAAAGAAGTCGAGAGGCTCATGGCGCAGCATACCCAAGAGCTGATGGATCGGCACAAGGTCGCCCTCACCGCCCAGGCTTTGGATCACGCCGACAAGTTGCAGGAGGTTGTTGACAAGGCTGCTGGTGCCGAGGCAGCCAGGGAGGAGCTGGACGGCAATGTGAACAAGGTGGAAGAGGATCTTGAAGGCCTTGGCAAGGAGATCTCGGCCCTCACAGTTGAGAGAGAGAAAACTCTATCCAACTTGACGAAGATCCAGGCTGCTGTTTCCGACAAAGATGCCCAACTTTGCTCCACCAACGCCTCCCTTGTCGCCTTGCAGGATAAGCTGGCTCCCCTGGAGCAGGCCCGCGAAGGGGTCTTGTCTAGGAAGCTCCTTGACGCAACGAATTAGCTCGATACCGCCTCCATCGCCCATGAGAATCGCACGCGGGGCATGGAGTTCTGGACCGAATGCCTCGTCAACGCCGCGGAGAGGATCGCCGGGCAGCTGGCTTCTATGAATCTTCAGAGCTTTGGATATTCTTCGGGCCTAGAGGTGTCTCCAAGCGTCAAGCTGACTCTGTTCTTCGAGAGCGTGACCGACGCCTTGAAACAGATCCAAGCCGGCGAGGCGGCGCGCATGGCGAACTAGTCCCAGAAGTTGTGTTGGGGCGCCCTTCTGAAGGTCCTCACCAAGTTGGCGTACAAGAACCCCAGCATCGACCTCACCCTGGGGTATACAACGAAGGAGGCGAACCTCAAGGAACTCGAGAGCCTGGTCATTCCCATCGTCGATAAGGTGGACCAGATCAAGAGGGTGCAAGGCCCACGCCGAGATTAATTCCTGTTGCTGCAACTTCCAACTAAGAGCAGTTGTATTCTGATTATGACAGTTAGTATTGTAATTTACCTCATGTTCTCGACAATCACTATCTCCCTCTTTTGCTCTTTTTGTATGGCTTGCCATTGTGTTTTGCTGGGGATTTGCAGGCTCAACTGGCCTTGTTGTAAGCGCTCCAAGGGGTGGATCTTGTCGGAGTCGTCACTGCCGGCAAGACGTCCTGCCTCCCTCTGGGCTTTCCCTTAGGTTGTCGAGCACGCTCTTTAAGAATACGGGGCATGCGGGGCGGGCCCCTTAAGTTATCGAGTGTTCTTCTAGAGAACGTTTAGGAGGCTGGCGACGGAGTTCCCTCGCGCACAGGTTTTCCATACAAACGTGTCGATGACACTAAAAGGGAGTGTTGTATCTACTCGGCGACTTACTTAAAGCTTCTGCAACTTATCTCTAGGTTGTGATACTACTTTCTGCCTCGAGTAGATGCTCCTTGTTTCTTCCGCTGCTGTGGGCGCCCCCACTATCCCCCCCCGGCAATCTTGTGTGTGTGGTTGCATCTGTCTTTTGGAAAAAAGAAAGAAGAGAAAATAGGTGTCGGGACCTTGGCTGTCCATTAGTTCACGCATTTCAAAAAATCTTAGATTATGTATGCACATGATCTATCATGGAAATCTAAATGATGATGCAGAACGCTATGCTTTATTCAACTGTGCATAGGGTTTTCGCCTGGCATTGTACAAAGGATTAGATGCAACTTCGGCAAGACTTGTACAAAAGGTGGCCGCTGGGAGGCCCGGCAACCTCTCCCTACGGGTAGAACTTTTGAAGATGTTCAATGTTCTGGGAATTGCTCATCGGTGTGCCATTTTTGGTCTCCAGGCGGATAGCACCGGGCCTGGTGACTCGTACTACCCGATATGGGCCTTCCCACTTCGGCGTCAACTTGTTTGAGTTCTTGGCTGACTGAACGTGCCGAAGAACAAGGTCGCCGTCCTCAAGAATTCTGGCTTGGACCTTGCGGCCATGATAGCGACGCAAGTCTTGCTGATAGCGAGTGGCTCGCATAGCCGCCTGAATCCGGGTCTCCTCGAGGAGCACTGCATCATCCCGACGCAATCGCTCTTGCTCAAGCTCATCATAAGCGAGCACTCGGGGTGACCAATAAATGAGTTCCTTGGGAAGAAATGCCTCCGCCCCGTAGATCAGGGAGAAGGGTGTCGGGTCGGTGGCTCGATTTGGCGTCGTTCTGATCGACCAAAGAACTACCGGTAGTTCATCAAGCCAGTGCTTTCCATGCCCTCGCAGCTTGTCAAAAGTTCTTGCCTTGAGCCCCCGCAGTACTTCGGCATTTTCTCTTTTAGCTTGACCATTGCTCCTTGGATGGGCAATAGAAGTGAACCATATCTTGTTGGCATGGTCTTGGGCATAATGCATGAAGGCGCGGCTCGTGAACTGAGTGCCATTGTCCGTGATGACCTTGTTCGGGACACCGAAACGATAGACAATTCCTTTGAAGAACTTGATGGCTGATTGGGCAGCCACCTTCCTCACTGGTTCCACTTCTGGCCACTTTGTGAACTTGTCAATTGTGACGTACAAGTTCTCAAACTCCCTAGCAACGCGGGGGAAAGGGCCGAGAATATCGAGCCCCCAGACCGAGAATGGCCAGGAGAGAGGGATCATCTGGAGAGCTTGGGCTGGGTGATGAAGCTTCCTTGATTGGAACTAGCACACTTCACACTTGGTTACTAGTGTAGTCGCATCCCGGAGGGCTGTGGGCCAGAAGAAGCCTTGCCGGAATGCCTTGCTGAGAAGGGCTCTTGACCCCATGTGGGAGCCACATATCCCCCCATGTATCTCGGCCAACAGCTCTAGTCCTTCCTCTTGTGGGTTGCACTTCAGTTGCACGTCGTTCAGACGTCTTCTATGGAGGGCATTATCCACGAACTGGAACATGCTGGACTCACGGGCTACTCTTTCTGCTTCTTCCTGCTCTTTAGCCAGGTCCCTAGTTTGGAGGTACCGGACTATGTGTTGCGCCCATGCCGGAGCCTGAGGTTCGACGACAAGGACCAGAGGCATATCCTCTGCCGGGATGGCATCCTTCCCGACAGGTTCCATATCTCCTTCGACAATCCTCTCTCCAGCAAGATCCTTACCGGGGTTCCTTGGCAGGTCTGCCGGAAAGTTACTTGCCAGAGCTCAGCTTCCTTCTCTTGTTCGGCTTGGACGATGGCGTTACGGAAGGTTGAGTCAGTCGTAGCACAAAAGTTCCTGGTTCCACACACAACTTAAGGGCCGCACGCTTCGACAAGTCGTCGACGATGGTATTCTCGGTACGAGGGATGTGCTTCGTCTGCAGACCGTCAAAGCGTTTTTCCAACTTTCTCACTTCCTCCACGTAAGCCTCCATCAGCAGACTCTGGTAGTCCTTGTTGACCTGCCGAACCACTAGTTGTGAGTCTTCTCTGACGATGAGCTTCCTGATCCCCAGATCTGCCGCGATCCTGAGGCCGGCAAGTAGCCCTTCGTACTCGGCGGTGTTGTTGGTTGACTTTCTTGGGAAAGTACATTTGGATTACGTACTTGAGGTGTTCTCTAGTAGGTGCAACTAGCGGCACGTCGGCTCCAGCACCTTGCACTGAGAACGCTTCATCAAAGTACATGATCCATTCTTGGTTGGACTCCTTGCTTGAGAGGGTTGATTCTGGTATTTCCTCGTCTGGCGTCGGGGTCCATTCGGCAATGAACTCCGCCAAGGCCCTGCTTTGGATGGTTGATGTGCTTTCAAACTTGAGACCAAAGCTAGACAACTCCAACACCCACTCCACGATCCTGCCAGTTGCATCGGGGTTCCGCAAAACCTTTGAAGCGGAAAGTGGGTGACGACGGTGATCTCGTGTCCTTGGAAATAGTGGCGCAGCTTTCTCGAGGCCATGAGGAGGCCGAAAAGCAGTTTTTGCACCCTCGGAGTATCTCGATCTGGCCACCTACAAGAGGGAACTGACCAAATAGACCAGGCGTTGCACCATCTTCTTCTACACTAGCCCGCCTGCCGGCGGGGGTTCCTCTTGATCGCCCCCGGACTCTGTCGGGGGTCCTTGGTTGCCGGTGTGTGCTTCCTCATTTGATGGCGTTGCCTTTGCTGGTGTATCTTCGTCGTCTTCACTTTGCACTAGCAAGGTGACGCTAACCACTTAGTTGGTTGCCGCTAGGTACAGGAGCAGTGGCTCTTGTGGTTTAGGCGCTACCAGGATTGGAGCAGAGGAAAGGTATTGAATTAGGTCTTGTAGCGTTGCTTCTGCCTCAACGGTACATTCCATCGGTCCCGCCTTCTTCAAGATTTTGAAGAATGGCGGGGCGCGTTCGACAGACTTGGAGATGAACCTGCTCAGGGCAGGTACACAACCGGCTAGGCGTCGCACATCCTTGATGCGCTTCGGTGCCTCGATTTGTTCGATAGCCTTGATCTTGTCGGGGTTTGCTTTGATCCTGCGTTGGGACACGAAGAACCCGAGAAGCTTGCAGGATGGGACACCGAAGACGCACTTTTCGAGGTTGACCTTGAGGTTGATCTTCTGCAGGTTGGCAAATGTCTCTTCCAAATATTGCACGAGTGTTGATTTGTCCTTAGCTTTGACTACTATATAATCCATGTAGGCTTCCAGATTCCTGTGGATTTGGGGCTCAAAACCAATCTGGATCACTCTTGCAAAGGTAGAGGCGACATTCTTCAACCCGAAGGGCATTCGTACAAAGCAGTACGTGCCATAGGGGGTGATGAAGGCGGTTTTCTCTTCATCTTCCTCGGCCATGTAAATCTGATGATACCTTGAGTAGGCATCGAGGAAGGACAGGAGGTCATAGCCAGCGGTGGAGTCGACAATCTAGTTCATGCGCAGCAAGGGAAAAGGGTCTTTCGGGCAAGCTTTATTGACATCGGTAAAGTCGATACAGAGCCGCTGATACGTCTCCAACGTATCTATAATTTTTGATGGTTCCATGTTATTATCTTGTCAACTTTGGATGTTTTATATGCATGAATATGCTATTTTACATCTTTTTGGGACTAACCTATTAACTCAGTGCCAAGTACCAGTTTCTGTTTTTTCCGTGTTTTTGGCCCATTTTCAGACGGAGTCCAAATGGAATGAAACTTTACGATGATTTTTTTTGGACCAAAAGAGACCCCCGGAGCTTTGAAAGAAGGCCAGAAGAGCCACGAGGGAGTCACAAGCCCTGATGCCGCCACCAACCCCTGGGTGGTGACGACCAGGCTTGTGACCTCCTCGTGGGCCCAACCGACGTAATTCCACCGCCATAAATTCCTATAAATTCAGAAACCCCCAAAAAGAAACGTAGATCGGGAGTTCCGCTGCCGCAAGCCTCTGTAGCAACCAAAAACCAATCTGGAGCCCATTCCGGCACTCTGCCGGAGGGGGAATCCATCTCCGGTGGCCATCTTCCTCATCCCGGCGATCTCCATGACGAGGAGGGAGTAGTTCTCCCTCGGGGCTGAGGGTATGTACCAGTAGCTATGTGTTTGATCTCTCTCTCTCGTGTTCTTGAGATGTCTTGATCTTGATGTACCATGGGCTTTGCTACTATAGTTGGATCTTATGATGTTCTTCCCCCTCTCCCTCTTGTAATGAACTAAGTTTCCCCTTTGGAGTTATCTTATCGGACTGAGTCTTTGAGAACACTTGATGTATGTCTTGCACGTGTCTATCTGCTATGATCAACTTGCGGGTTTGTGACAATTGGGAACCTATGCATATGGGTTGGCACATGTGGATTCATGTGAGTACTTGATGTATGTTTTGGTGATCAACTTGCGGGTTCGTGACATTGGGAACCTATGCACAGGGGTTGGCACACGTTTTGACTTTCTGGTAGAAACTTTGGGGCACTCTTTGAAGTTCTATGTGTTGGTTGAATAGATGATTCTGAGATTGTGTGATGCATATCGTATAATCATGCCCACGGATACTTGAGGTGAAAATGGAGTATCTAGGTGACATTAGGGTCTTGGTTGATATGTATCTTAAGGTGTTATTCTAGTACGAACTCTATGATAGATCGAACGGAAAGACTAGCTTCGTGTTATTTTACTACGAACTCTTGAATAGATCGATTGCAATCGAATCCTAGTGAAAGTATGAACCCTAGGCCTTGTTTCCACGCATTGCAATACCGTTCGTGCTCACTTTTGTTACTTGGTACCTTGCTGTTTTTGTAATTTCAGATTACAAAAACCTATATCTACCATCCATATTGCACTTGTGTCACCATCTCTTCGCCAAACTAGTGCACCTATACAACTTACCATTGTATTGGGTGTGTTGGGGACACAAGAGACTCTTTGTTATTTGGTTGCAGGGTTGCTTGAGCGAGACCATCTTCATCCTACGCCTCCTGCGGATTGATAAATCTTAGGTCACCCACTTGAGGGAAAATTGCTACTGTCCTACAAACCTCTGCCCTTGGAGGCCCAACAACGTCTACAATGATAAGGTTGCGTAGTAGACATCAAGCTCTTTTCTGGCGCCGTTGCCGGGGAGGCTAGGTAAGCGGCACTAACATCCCGTCAACGAAGCTCTTTTCTGGCGCCGTTGCCGGGGAGGTTTGCGCTCGAAGGTATATCTTTAGATCTTGCAATCGAATCTTTTTGTTTCTTGTTCTTTCGCTAGAAAATTACAAAAAAATGGAATTGAGGATGCCTCATATGCTCCATCTTTTCAGTGTCTTTCGTGAGCATGATGGGAAGGAAAATTGTGCTCAAGTGCTGAAAGAAGAATTACATAGAATGCTTGGCATAGAATATTTGAATTATGAGCATGATTGCAATGTTGTTAGCATGAATTCTCTGAATACCCATGATGCTAATGATATGCAAAGCCACAAGCTTGGGGATGCTATATTTGATGAAGATGATATTTTTAGTTCTTCCACTTTGAATGATCGAAATTATTTTGATGAAAGCATGCCCCCTATCTATGATGATTATTGTGAGGATACTTATGCTTTGAAGAAGAGGGATGATAAAGCTTTTCATACGTTCGAAAACCCCTTTGCTAAACCTTGCTTTTTCATTATGGACACAATTTGTAGTGCTCAAGTCTTTTACGATACTCCCACTACTATTCTTGAGAATAGATTTCCTTATGTGGAGAGTAGTAAAATTTATATGCTTGTAGATCATGAAAAGAATGCTTTAGGTTCTGGTTATATTGTTGAATTCATTCATGATGCTACTGAAAATTACTATGAGAGAGGATCATATGCTTCTACTTATTGCAATAGTATCAAGCTTCCTCTCCATATGTTGAAATTTTTGAGGTTATGCTTGTTTTGCCTTCCTATGCTAGTTGATTCTTGCTCCAATAAATTGTTTAATCACAAAATCCCTATGCACAGGAAGTGGGTTAGACTTCAATGTGCTAACCATTTGATCCATGATGCTTTCGTTGTGTTTCAATCCTTACCTTTTATGTGAGCATCATTGAAATCAATGCCTAGCTAAGGGCGTTAAACGATAGCGCTTGTTGGGAGGCAACCCAATGAATAAATTTTTCTTTGCTTTTTGCTTCCTGTTTTGTTTTCTCCACACCATCGTAATTCTGTTATGATTGTGTTTTTTGTGTTTCTTTTTGCGTTCATGTCAAACAAAACCGTTATGATTAGTCTTGGGGATGATCGTTTGGTCATGCTGGAAAAGACAGAAACTTTCTGCTCATGAAAAGCATTTTCAATTTTTTCTGTAAGAGCTTTTGAGTTGATTCTTTTTTCTTCTGATTCCTACGCAAATTCTTCAGACTGTCGTAATTTTTCAGAATTTGTGAAGTACCAGAGGTATACGAAATATACAGATTGCTACAGACTGGTCTGCTGTTAACAGATTCTGTTTTTGTTGTGTTGGTTGCTTATTTTGATGAAACTATGGATATTATCGGGGGGTATTAGCCATGGAAGATTGAAAATACAGTAACCCAACATCGGAATAAGTAGAATTTAAGTTTGCTACAGTACTTAAGGAAGTGGTGGTTTGCTTTCTCATACTAATGTTATCACGAGTTTGTGTTTAAGTTTCGTGTTGTGAAGTTTTCAAGTTTTGGGTGAAGTTCTTATGGACAAAGAGATAAAGAGTGGCAAGAGCTCAAGCTTGGGGATTCCCAAGGCACCCCAAGAGATTCAAGGATGCCGTAAAAGTCTAAGCTTGGGGATGCCCTGGGAAGGCATCCCCTCTTTCGTCTTCAATCCATCGGTAACGTTACTTGGGGCTATATTTTTATTCACCACATGTTATGTGTTTTTGCTTGGAGCGTCTTGTATAGTAGGAGTCTTTTATTTTTGTTGTGTCACAATCATCCTTGCTGCACACCTAGAGAGAGACATGCACTCACCGTGATTTTGTCGAGCTTCACTTATATCTTTTGGTAGACAATTCAGCTCACATGTGCTTCACTTATATCTTTTGAGCTAGATACTTTTGCTCTGTGTGCTTCACTTATATCTTTTAGAGCGCAGCGGTGCGTGGCTTGGTAGTTGATCTATGCTTTGAAAGTAGCCTCAAAAGGGGTAGTTATCCAAAGGGATACAAAAACTTCCACCTTCATGTGCATTGAATAGTTAGAGAAGTTTGATTCCTCTCAATTAGTTTTGAGATATGGTTGTGGTAATATTGAAGTTATGCTAGTAAGGTGTTGTGGATCTAGAAATACTTGTGTTGAAGTTAGTGATTCCCGTAGCATGCACGTATGGTGAACCGCTATGTGATGAAGTCTGAGCATGATTAGTCTTTTGATTGTCATCCTTTGTGTGGCGGTCGGGATCGCGCGATGGTTTATACCTACCAACCCTTCCCCTAGGAGTATGCGTTGAATGCTTTGTTTCGATTACTAATAAAACATTTGCACCAAGTATATGAGTTCTTCATGACTAATTCTGAGTCCATGGTTTACATGCACTTTCACCTTCCACCATCACTATCTTCTTAGTGTCGTGCAACTTTCGCCGGTGCACAAAACCCACCATTAGCCTCCCTCAAAACAGCCACCATACCTACCTACTATGGCTTTTTCAAAGTCATTCCAAGATATATTGCCATGCAACTACCACCATGACATGTGCCACCACGTCTACATTGCCATTGCATGATCGTAAGATAGCTAGCATGATGTTTCCATTAATGTCTATGCCATTCTAGATCATTGTCACGGTACACTACCGAAGGCATTTCAGATAGAGTCATCATTGCTCTAAGTTTTGAGTAGAAAGTGTGATGATCATCATTAATGGAGCATTGTCCCATGTGAGGAAATAAAAGAGGCCAAAGATGCCCACCAAAAAAAGAGGCCAAAGAGCCCACAAAAAAAATATTTAAAAATGAGAGAAAAAGAGAGAAGGGACAATGCTACCACTTTTCCACACTTTTGCATATTAAGCATCATGATCTTCATGATTGAGAGTCTCTCGTTTTGTCACCACCATATAGCTAGTGGGAAATTTTCATTATATAACTTGGCTTGTATATTCCAATGATAGGCTTCCTCAAAATTGCCTGAGGTCTTCGTGAGCAAGCAAGTTGGATGCACACCCACTAGTTTTCTTTAAGAGCTTTCACATATTCTTAGCTCTAGTGCATCATTTGTATGGCAATCCCTACTCATTCATATTGATATCTATTGATGAGCATCTCCACAGCTTATTGATATGCCTAGTTAATGTGATCATCTTCTCCTTTTTTTTCTTGCAACCTCCACCACACTCCACACCATCTATAGTGCTATAACCATGGCTCACGCTCATGTATTGCGTGAGAGTTCAAAAGGTTTGAGAAAGTAAAGGTGTGAAAGAATTACTTGGCAAATACCAGGGTTGTGCATGATTTAAATTCGTTGTGAATAGAGCATAGCCAGACTATATGGTTTTGTAGGGATAACTTTCTTTTGGCCTGTTATTTTGAAAGTTCATGATTACCTTGCTAGTTTGCTTGAATTATTATTGTTTCCACGTCAATAGCAAACTATTATTTTGAATCTAACGGATTTGAACATTCATGTCACGTGAGAGAAGTTACAAAGGACAACTATGCTAGGTAGCATGAAACATCAAAAATTCATTCTTTATCACTTCCCTACTCGAGGATGAGTAGGAGTTAAGCTTGGGGATGCTTGATACGTCTCCAACGTATCTATAATTTTTGATGGTTCCATGCTATTATCTTGTAAACTTTGGATGTTTTATATGCATGAATATGCTATTTTATATCTTTTTTGGGACTAACCTATTAACTCAGTGCCAAGTGCCAGTTTCTGTTTTTTCCGTGTTTTTGGCCCATTTTCAGTCGGATCGCCCTGCTCACATCGCCACCCCTGGTCAACAAGCTTTGATGGTAGACCCAATTGTGGGAGGTGTTCATCTTTGCAAGGTTTTGATGGATGAAGGGAGTGGTTTGAACATTCTGTATGCAGATACCCTTAAGGGAATGGGCATTCCAATGTCCAGACTGAGTGAAAGCAACATGCAGTTACATGGGGTCATCCCTGGGAAAATGGCCAGGTCACTCAGCTAGATTGCGCTGTATGTGGTATTCGGCACAAACAAGAACTTTCGCAAAGAAAAGTTAACGTTCGAAGTTGTAGACTTTTAGAGTGCTTATCATGCCATCCTTGGTCTCCCAGCTTATGCATGTTTAATGGCAAGCCCATGTTATGTGTATCTCAAGATGAAGATGCCAAGGCCCAAGGGCGTCATCACAGTCATAGGCAATCGGCAGATGGCTGAGGAGTGCTTACAACAAGGCTCCAAGATCGTTGATCAGCACATGGTTGTGGTTGAGCTAGAGGAATACCGGAAGAAAACTGATCCTACCGACCTGATGCGCTCCAAGAAGCCCGCTTCTGAGTCCTCTTTTCAGTCAGCGGGTGAAGTCAAAAAGTGAACATCCACTCGACAGATCCTAATGTTACCCCGGCCAACATCTCAACAACACTCGACGGCAAATAGGAAGCCGAGCTCATCCAATTCCTCCGTGAGAACTGGGACATCTTTGCATGGAAGCCTGCTGACAAGTCGGGTGTGCCTAGGGAACTGGCTGAGCATCGACTAAGAGTGGATCCAAAGGCGAGGCCTGTCAAAGAGCATTTGCATCGGTCCATAGCAGAGAAACGGAAAGCAATCGACAAGGAGGCGGCTCGACTCTTGGAGGCGAAGTTCATACGCGAGGTTTACCACTCCGAGTGGCTCGCAAACATCATCATGGTCCCCAAGAAGGACAAGTCCCTTCGTATGTGTATCGATTTCAAGAATATCAATAAGGTCTGTGCGAAAGATCACTTTCCTCTCCCCCGCATTGATCAAATTGTCGACTCGACAGCGGGGTGTGAGCGTTTGTGTTTTCTTGATGCATACTCTACTTACCATCAGATCCGTCTGTTTGGTCCAGATGAAATAAAAACAGCCTTCATCACCCCTTTAGGGTGTTTCTGCTATATCACCATGCCTTTTGGTTTCAAAAAGGCTGGCGCTAGTTTCATGCGTATGATTCAGAAGTGTATGATTGATCAAATGAGTCGGAATGTCAAAGCCTATATGGAAGATATCATAGTCAAGTCTCACAAAGGTTCCGACCTGCTAACTAACTTGGTAGAAACATTCACCAATGTGAGAAAGTACGATATCAAGTTGAATCCAGCTAAGTGCACTTTCGAAATTCTTGGCAATAAGTTCCTCGGCTTCCTCATTTCGGAACGTGGGATCGACGTCAACCCCTAAAAGATGGGCGCCATCGTCCGAATGAAAAGCCCTATGTGAGTGCATGATGTCCAGAAGCTCACAGGCGGCCTGGCGGCATTGAGTTCGTTTATCTCTCGTCTTGGTGAGAAGGGATTTCCTTTGTACTGACTCATGAAGAAATATGATGTGTTCGAGTGGACATACGAGGCAGAAGCAGCGTTTGTCGAGCTAAAAGCCCTGCTTTCCACCCATTCGGTGCTTGCTACTTCACCCAGCACAGAACCCCTGCTATTATACATCGCCGCTACAAATCAAGTCATCAGCACAGTCCTAACTGTCGAGCGTGAAGAAGAGGGCAAGGCTTACAAAGTCTAACGTCCAGTATACTATATTTCTGAAGTGTTGACTCCTTCGAAGAAAAGGTAACCCCATTATCAGAAGCTCCTCTATGGCATATATGTATCAGCGAAGAAGGTGGCACACTACTTTCAAGATCGTTCGGTTTCAGTCGTCAGTGATGCTCCGTTGTTTGATCCTCAACAACCGAAATGCAGCCAGTCGAGTGGCTGATACGTCTCCATCATATCTATAATTTTTGGTTGTTTCATGCCAATATTCTACAACTTTCATATACTTTTGGCAACTTTTTATACTATTTTTGCGACTAACATATTGATCCACTGCCAGTTCCTGTTTGTTGCATGTTTTTTGTTTCGCGGATTATCCTTACCGAACCAAGTCCAAACATACTAGAAAAACCTACGGGGATTTTTTTTGGAATATTTATGATTTTTGGCAAGAAGAATCAACGTGAAACGATGCCCGAGGGGGTCACAAGCCCCCTAGCCGCGGCTTGGGGGTGGAGCCGCGCCTGGCAGGCTTGTGACCAATCCTAAGGCGGTTCGGGCTCTTCTTTCGCCGCGACAAATATAATATCCGGAAGAAAATCGTGTTAAAATTTCAGCCCAATCGGAGTTACGGATCTCCGGGAATTTAAGAAACGGTGAAAGGCAAAATCTTGGAGCGCGGAAACAGAAGGACACATAGAGAGAGAGATCTAATCTCGGAGGGGCTCTCGCCCCTCTGCTGTCATGTAGACCATGGACCAGAGGGGAAACCCTTCTCCCATCTAGGGAGGAGTTCAAGGAAGAAGGAGAAGAAGGGGGGGCTCTCTCCCCCTCTCTCCCGACGGCACCGGAACGCCGCCCGGGACATCATCGTGTGACGGCGATCTACACCAACACCTCCGTCATCTTCACCAACACCTCCATCACCTTCCCCCATCTATATTCAGCGGTCCACTCTCCTGCAACCCATTGTACCCTCAACTTGAACATGGTGCTTTATACTTCATATTATTATCCAATGATGTGTTGCCATCCTATGATGTATGAGTAGATTTTTTTGTCCTATCGGTGATTGAGGAATTGCTATGATTGATTTAATTTGCTTTTGGTTATGTTGTTGTCCTTTGGTACCCATCATATGAGTGCGTGCGTGGATCACAGCATAGGGTTAGTTGTATGTTGATAGGACTATGTATTGGAGGGCAAGGGTGATAGAAGCTTGAGCCTAGCATAGAAATTGATGCATATGGGATTGAAGGGGGACCAATATATCTTATTGCTATGGTTGGGGTTTACCTTGATGAACGTTAGTAGTTGCGGATGCTTGCTAATAGTTCCAATCATAAGTGCATAGAATCCAAGTAAGTGATGACATGCTAGCAATGGCCTCTCCCACATAAAACTTGCTATCGGTCTAGTAACGTAGTCAATTGCTTAGGGACAATTCCACAACTCCTAACACCACTTTTCCACACTCGTTAAACTAACATAATTGTTTCTTTATCTAACCAGCCCCTAGTTTTTATTTACGTGTTCTTTCTTTTCTTGCAAACCTATCCTATCACCCTACAAAGTACTTCTAGTTTCATACTTGTTCTAGGTAAAGCGAACGTAAAGTGTGCGTAGAGTTGTATCGGTGGTCGATAGAACTTGAGGGACTATTTGTCCTACCTTTAGCTCCTCGTTGGGTTCGACACTCTTTCTTATCGAGAAAGGCTACAATTGATCCCCTATACTTGTGGGTTATCAAGACCTTTTTCTGGCGCCGTTGCCGGGGAGCAATAGCGTGGGGTGAATATTCTCGTGTATGCTTGTTTGCTTTATCACTAAGTAGATTTATTTGTTGTTCTAAGTTGTTCTCTATCTTTAGTTATGGATATGGAACATGAAATACCAAAAACATTAGGTGTACTTGCTACTCGTGGAGATGGGGAACCTCCTAAAACCCTCGATGCTCGTTATGTGGAAAATATTATGCACTTCTTTAATAATCCTGAGAAAACCCCATTAAATTATATAATGGGATACACGTTGGATCAACATGAATACTTTAGGGATTATCTCTTTACTCAAAAAGGGAAACTATTATGGGATCAAATTCATATGTTGAAAGGGTATGCTTGGGAGTTATGCTCGAGATATGATATTACTTGTTGCTCTAGGATGAAGCCTAAACACCTTCCCTTTTCTTGCAAATTTAATACTCATGAAACCTTGGCTTCTTATGCTAATGGTATATATGATTACTATGATGTGGAGCAAATAGAAGAGTTTGTTGCTTTTATGGGTGCTTATGAAATTGAAGCTCTGTATAAAAGGTGTGATGATAATGATGATGATGCTTACCTATTTGAAAATTTGGTTATGCTTCGTTATTGTTATAATAAATATGAATATAATGCCCATATTTATCGATTTATGGATAAATTCTACGCTGCCCAAGAAGAGACTAATATTTTACAGGAAACTATGGACGAAGAAAATGTTGAATCTGTGAGCTCATTAGATGAAAAAGATGACAAGGAGAGCGAAGAACAAAATGAGGAAGAGCGGACTAGCTACCTGTGCCCACCTTCTAATGAGAGTAACTCTTCAACTCATACATTGTTTAATTTCCCTTTGAAGGATGAATGCTATGTTGATTGCTATGATCCCTTGGATTCGTTTGAAATATCCCTTTTTGATGAACTTGATGCTTGCTATGCTTGTGGCCATGATGCCAATATGAATGATGCTTGTGAAGATGAACTTGCTATAGTTCCTTATGTTAAACATGAAATTGTTGCTATCGCACCCACTTATGATAGTCCTATTATCTTTTTGAACTTTCCCAATTACACTATATCGGAGAAGTTTGCTCTTATTAGGGATTACATAGATGAGTTGCCTTCTACTATTCCACATGATGATTTTGATGAATATAATATGCATGTGCTTGTTACTCCTACTTGCAATTATTATGAGAGAGGAACTACATCTCCACCTCTCTATGTTTCCAATGCGATAAAATTGCAAGAACCTGCTTATGCTATGTATTGGCCTTTACTTGATGTGCATGAATTGTTCTTTTATGACATGCCAATGTTTAGGAAGAGAGTTAGACTTCTTCATTGCATGATATATGTTACCTTGTGCTCACTACTAAATTACAAATCATTGTTAATAAAAATTGGCTTTGATATACCTTGGGATCCGGGTGGATCCACTAATTGAGCACTTTATGCCTAGCTTAATGGCTTTAAAGAACGCGCTGCCTGGGAGACAACCCGCAATTTTAGAGAGTCATTTATTTCTGTTGAGTGCTTTTGTATAGTTTAAAAACAAAAAAAATATAGAGCGGAACTTAAAACTTTTTCAAAAAGAGAAGCGATTGAAAGGTGATGCATTGCGGAAGTAAGGGTCGACCTTGAACACTTGTGTTCATGCTCATGGAAACAATGTAGAATTTTTAATGGAAGTTTCACGGAAAATTAATTATCCCCTTGTACAATTCCATTGTATTATAAACATAATGTGCCAAGTAAAACCTTTATGATTAGTTTGGGTGATAGCTGTTTAATCATGCTGAAAAAGACAGAAACTTTGTGCTCACGAAATTATTTGTAATTCCTATCTAGAAAGAGCTATGTTGATAGGACTATGTATTGGAGGGCAAGGGTGATAGAAGCTTGCGCTTAGCATAGAAATTGATGCATATGGGATTGAAGGGGGACCAATATATCTTATTGCTATGGTTGGGTTTTACCTTAATGAACATTAGTAGTTGCGGATGCTTGATAATAGTTCCAATCATAAGTGCATATAATTCGAAGTAAGGGATGACATGCTAGCAGTGGCCTCTCCCACATAAAACTTGCTATCGGTCTAGTAACGTAGTCAATTGCTTAGGGACAATTCCACAACTCCTACCACCACTTTTCCACACTCGTTAAACTAACGTAATTGTTTCTTTATCTAAGCAGCCCCTAGTTTTTATTTACGTGTTCTTTCTTTTCTTCCAGACCTATCCTATCACCCCTATAAAGTACTTCTAGTTTCATACTTGTTGTAGGTAAAACGAACGTAAAGTGTGCGTAGAGTTGTATTGGTTGTCGATAAAACTTGAGGGAATATTTGTCCTACCTTTAGCTCCTCGTTGGGTTCGACACTCTTACTTATCGAGAAAGGCTACAATCGATCCCCTATACTTGTGGGTTATTAGTGGCCAAATGGTCCATTGGACTATTATATTTTGATATCAAATTTGAAGCAAAGAAAGTAATCAAGTCTCAAGTGCTTGCTGATTTCATGGCCGAGTGGGTAGAATAGCAACAGCCGACTCAAATTCACTCGCCACACTGGACCATGTTCTTTGATGGTTCTAAAATGTTGAACGGGTCTGATGCCGGGGTGGTTTTGGTATCTCCAAAAGGTGACAAGATCAGCTAAGTTCTCCAGATTCACTTTGATTCCTCCAATAATGCAATTGAATACAAGGCACTCCTCTACGGGCTACGTATGGACATCTCACTCGGTGTCCAACGCGTGATGGTGTACGGTGACTCGGATTTGGTGGTCAATCAGGTGATGAAAGAATGGGATGTCAGGAACCCTGCAATGACCGGGTATTGCAATGAAGTAAGAAAGCTCGAGAAGAAGTTTGAAGGTTTGGAACTTCATCATATTCCCTGAGTGAAAAATCAAGCAGCCGATGACTTAGCCAAGATGGGATCCACTCAGAAACCTGTACCCAGCAACGTGTTTCTGGAACACTTACACTCCCCTTCAGTAGAAGAAGATCCCTTCACTGAAGAGCCCCCACAAGAGATAAGCACTCCAAACCCGATTGAGGTCGGTGTTCCAGCAGTTATTGATCTGGCCATGGAGGTTCTAGTCATTACACCCGATTGGATGGTTCGATACATTGCATATATAGTGAGGCAAGAACTCCTAGAAGATGAGGTTGAAGCTCGATAGATTGTCCGCAGATCCAAAGCGTTTACCATAATGAATGGACAACTTTTCAGAGAAAGTTTGACTGGTGTAGCTCAGAGGTGCATCTCTCCTGAAGAAGGTCGATTGATTCTAGATGAAATCCACTCGGGGACCTATGGTCATCATGCGTACCCTCGGACAATTGTCGCCAAAGCATACCGAGCTGCCTTTTTCTGGCCATGCCCTAATGAGATGGCCTAGGAAATTGTGGATCGCTGCGAAGGATGTCATTTTTACTCCAATTTGTCACAGAACCCTGCATCTGCTCTGAAGACTATTCTATTCGTCTGGTCGTTTGTTGTGTGGGGTCTGGATATGGTCGTCCTCTCCGAACAGGCCAGAGTGGGTTCCCTCATTGGCTTGTGGCAGTCGACAAGTTCACCAAGTGGATCAAAGCCAAACTCGTAAAAAAAGTTGGATTCTCGCACTGCTATCAAGTTCATAAAGGAAATAACATTCCGATATGGAGTCCCCCATAGTATTATTATAGACAATGGTTCTAACTTTGGCTCGAAAGAATTCAAATAATTTTGCTCTGCCCAAGGCACTCGGGTTGATTATGCATCTCTCGCGCACCCCCAAACTAATGGTCAAGCTGAGCAAGCGAATGGACTTAACATTCAAGGGTTGAAGCCTCGACTCATGTGAGATTTAGAGCATGAAGCTGGAGCTTGGGTTACTGAACTACCATTAGTTATGTGGGGCTTGAGGACGACACCCAATCAGTCGACTGGACGCACTCCTTTCTTCTTGGTTTATGGAGCCGAAGTTGTCTTACCGATTGACCTCCTTCACAATTATCCCCAAGTGGAACTCTATTCCGAGGCTGAAGGTGAACAGGCACGACAGGATGACATAGACCTTTTTTAAGAAGAACATGAACTCGCTCGGATTAGGTAGACAGTCTACCAACAGGATATGCGTCATTTTCATGCAAGACATGTTAGGAGCCGGTCGTTTCACGAAGGTGATCTGGTGCTCCGAGTGGATCAGCAACGGCCACACAAGCTCGCCCATGAATGGGAAGGACCTTTCGTCATTACCAATGTACTGAATAATGGAGCCTACCACCTCTTCAATCTCATGAAGAGAATCGACAAACCACGTGCATGGAACGCGGATCTGCTACGACGATTTTACCCTTGACGACCGTGTGATTCGATGTAATAATAGTGTACTAGACGGTGTTCTTATCAAAGCTATGACTCCTGCAGTCTTCGCCGATTCCGATTGTGCAATCTCAAATTCAGAAATACTCCAAGTGGTGAGCAATCCTCTCATTCGGGGCCTTAACTGTGAACAAGATATTGCCTAAGTATCAAAATGTACTCTGAGTGGCAAGCAATCCTCTCACTCGGGGCCTTAGCTGCGAACAAGATTTCACATAAGTATTAAAAGATACTCCGAGTGGTGAGCAATCCTCTCACTCGGGGGCTTAGCTGCGAACAAGATTTTCCCTAAGTATCAAAACGTACTCCGAGTGGCGAGCAATCCTCTCACTTGGGGGCTTAGCTGCAAACCACATTTCACCTAAGTATTAAAACATACTCTGAGTGGTGAGCAATCCTCTCACTCGAAGGCTTAGCTGCGAATCAATCGCCTAAGTTAAAACATACTCCGAGTGGCTAGCAATCCTCTCACTCGGGGGCTTAGCCGCGAACAAGATTTCGCCTAAGTATGAAAACATACTCCAAGTGGTGAGCAATCCTCTCACTCGGAGGCTTAGCTGTGAATCAATCGCCTAAGTTCAAACATACTCCAAGTGGCGACCAATCCTCTCACTTGAGGGCTTAGCTGCAAAAAAGATTTCGCCTAAGTATTAAAACATACTCCGAGTGATGAGAAATCCTCACTCGGAGGCTTAGCAGCGACTCAATCACCTAAGGTAAAACATACTCCGAGTGGCGAGCAATCCTCTCACTCGGGGGCTTAGATGCAAATCAATCGCCTAAGCTGAAAACATGCTCCGAGTGGTGAGCAATCACCACACTCGAGCGCTTAGCTGCGAATCAGGCACCTAAGTTTCTGAAAAAACACTCTGAGTGTAGGACAATCCTTTCACCTGGAGACTTAGCCGCGAACCAGTCTTCACCTAAGTAAAATTCCCCAAAGCAATGAACGTCAGGTTCATTCGGAAAGTGTCAAGGAAATCGACACCTATGGGAAGCTCTAAGGGTCCCTTGATCGTTCGGCGGAGCGAGAGAGGTGGCGCTAAGAGCGGAGCTAGCGATCATCATCGGTAAGGTCGTTTACCCAAGTTCGGGCCGCTTGGTGCGTAAAACACTACTCCTGATTTGTTTGTATTGGGGGCTTACTGTACGGTTATTTGTTATAGTAATTTAGCTGGTGATTACAGAGTCTCAAAACCCAAAAGAACCAACCTCTAGAAAATGAGCCATGGGCCTCCTTTTATAGGCAAAGGGGGCACCAACAGTGCGCTCACGGGTTGCATAATGAACAGGGTTCACCGCTTATCTTTCTACTGTGGTGTCAGGGGCAGTAAATGCCTTCTCTGGCCCCTGACCTGCATCAAGGTGGCTTCGACACATGCCTAGGTGTGTTGACACCTAGGCTTTGCGCTGGCGCATGAGGGATGTGCTGGAGCGGTGGCGGTCGGTGGCACTATGGTAGGAGGGAGACCTAGCGGGCAAAGAGAGCATGCCGACCTGGCGCCCTTGCCCACAGCCTCGCCCACCTTCCTGGCAAGGCTAGATTGCTGGGGTCCTGGACATCTTCCCGGCAAGGAGGGCTTGCCGTGGCCTTGCAAGTCTTCACGGTGAGGAGGGATCGTTGGGGCCTTGTGAGTCTTCCCGACGAGGAGGGCTCTCCGGGGCCTTGTGAGTCTTCCCGACGATGAGAGGTCGTTGGGGCCTTGTAGCCTGGGTTGGATCTTCACACCTTTGGCGGGTGTGGTATTGGCGAGCTTGGGGTTCCTTTTCCCGTCGGCTTGCTTGTTGTGTTGCCGGCAAGTGTGTTGTTGGTGCCCATGCACAAGTCTGGGGCACGGGAGAGCCCAGTCTCTAGTGCACTGACAGGAGCTCCAGGGCCTGCGCCACACACGCATGTGAGGCGTAGTTGGGCCATGCCCAAAGTGGTGCACGGGCTTCTGCTTCACAGTTCAGAGCCGTTGCAAGTGCCCCCACCCTCCGCCATGTCGCGCATTGAATGCGTGAACTGGGGAAGCATGCGCACAGTGCCCGAGGTGGCCATGGGCGTGTAGTGTCATTGGATGGGTACACAAGGGTCGTCCCGCATATCCCCCCCCCCACTCACATAAGAAGGGGGAAACGCAAGCCCATAAGCCCATTGCCCCCAACTTCCTTCAATCTCGAAGCCGCCGTTGTTGCCTTCCTTCAGCTAGAAACCACCCCTTCCCCCTCCCACCTCTTATAGTTGCGCCTCGGGTAGCCGCAGCTTCGGCCGTCGTTATGGCGCCGAAGGGGAACAAAGGCAAGAAGGGGAAGGTTGTTCCCGTGGAGAAGGAGCTGGTGCAGATGCGGAAGGAGTTCGCCTACTTCTCTTCGGGGCCTGATACGTTCGCCTTGAAGCGGTGCTACTAGTTCATGTGGGCGGCTCGGACGACGGCGTATCCGGCCACCTGCATGACTCCCGGAGAAGCTAGCGGTGGCCGCGATAAGTATCCGTTCTTCGTCGACTACTTTTATTGCAGGCTCTGCCACATTTCACTGAATTCTTCATCGACATCATGCACACCTACGGCTTCCATCTTCTGGACTTCATGCCGAACGCGATGACATGTATGTCCTTATTCACGCATCTCTGCGAGAACTTTGTCGGGATCACCCCCAACACGGCCCTCTTCCGTCATTACTTCACTCCTCGCATCCAGGGAGGGGATGCCCTTTCGGGATCCATTACCTGGATTCCGAGGACCGGATGCAAGGAGTTATACCTGGATGGGGCCCTTCGTGAGAAGTGGGAAATGGTGCTAGATCCGTGATGAGGGGTATCTGCCCTTCTGCGAGCCCAGGACCGCCAAGATTGATTCCTGCGACAAGCATTGGAGTGATCTTGCCCCTGATGATAAGAAGCTGACCGTCGCCGTCAACAGGTTCCTGCATCTCAGGGTCGCGGGGTTGACGATGGAGATGGTGGGTGCCGACTTTATCCGTAGGCGCATCGCCCCCCTTTAGAACAGGGGGAAGGACAGCCTCGGCCTTCGTGAACGCCGCGGATGTCATGCGGTTGCGGACTCGTCTGAACAGTAATATGACGATGATGCAACATGCATACGTTTGCTAGAAGCTATTCAAATCTGACTTGAGGCCTCGGCTCCCGCATGGCATCATACCCTTGTGCAACAATTCGGCCTTGAGTGTGCTCATGGCAATGATGCCGGAGTGCAATGCTCATGGTGTGGTCGCAACTTGGGTTGAGCCCAAAGAGGAGGATGTATTGTCCTTCTTAGACAATTTGTCGGAGAAGCCCATCAGGGAAGAAACCGGCCTCATCCATGACACCACCGACGAGGAAGTGGCGTACATCGCCAGCCGGGCCAAGGAAGAAGCCCTTGCCGAGGCAACCAGAAGCGCCGGCTTTTTCGACGAGGGAACGCCTGAGAAAGGGGCGCCGCTGGAGGGAGGGCTCACCGGGGAGCACGGTGGTTCAGTCCCCAGGGGCCCTTCGGAGGAACAGGCGCCGGGCTAAGAGGAGGAGGAAGAGGAAGACGAGGTGCCTCTAGCCCATTGGAAGCCCAAGTGAGTGCTTCGACACGCTAGCTCCAACCTCCCCGTCCGACCAGCCCCATCCTCCGCGCTTGTTAAGCGTCCCAGGGTCGCATCCCCTCCGGCGGATATCAAAGGGGACATGGATTTCGATTTCTCGGCCTTCAACTCGGGGTAGGAGGGAGAGTATGCGTCTGACCCTTTACCCTCTTCGAACCCCTTGATTTATGCTCTTACTCATCGGGTATTGGTTCTTCTTCACAAGGACACGAAGACGTTGGCCCAGAGGGTGGGGAAGAGGGCCAAAGTGACGGCACGCGGCGGTCCTTCCGCAAGTGCCTCAGAGGCGCCTCTGGCAGCTTCCACCACCCTGGTGCCAAGCCCCCGGCGGAGCCCCCCCGTGGGAGTCGCCAAGGCCTGTGACGCCTGAGGACGAGCCCCCGGCAACTGATGTTGTCGGGGAGGGGAAATCTACCCCTCACCAGCTTGACGACGGTGAGTGTCCCGGCAAAGGACGTCTATGAGTTTTTCCTTTTTTTTCTTGAATGTCCATCTCGTTCTGATCATATTCTTCTTTGTCTTGTACTTCAGGCCTCTGCCATGCGGAGGAGATGAACGTCGACTCCGTCATCAAGGAGACCGTGCGGGACGCGGCTTCTGAGGCTGATAAGGTTGCCGCGAGCGAGTCTGCTACGGAGGCGCAGGAACGGGCCACCCAGGAACCGGTGGAAGAGTTTGTCGAAGGACCCAGTGCACGCGTTAGTGATTCTCCTGCTGTCGAGGATGAGGGGTAGTAGTAGACGAGGAACGCCCCCCTCTTGCCTGCGAGGATGCTGGTGGCGACAAGCCTCTCATGTTTGGGCCTCTACCAGCCAACGAGGATGTTGGTGGCGACCAACCTCGTGTGTCTGGGCCCCCGCCAGCCAGCGAGTACGTCCGCGCCGGCGAGGGTCGGTTCATCAACCTGTCAGGGGTGTGTCGCACTAGGATAGCTATGGAGGGGGAGAGCTTTGATGCCGAGATCTCCGTCAGTGCTGGGCTCGAGATCACGGACGGATCAGAGTCCAGCTACGGGAAGCTCAGCAAAAAGCGGCTCTTCCATTCCATGAGGGACAACGTCAGCCAGCTCGAGTCCCTCGATCAGGCCCGAAAGGAGAAACCGGACTCTTCGGCAGCATTTGTCGAGGCACCGGAGGAGGCCTTCAAGAAGCGCTTCGAGGAGACGCGGACCCACTTCGTCGAGGCTCACCAGGAGGTGAAGGTTGATCGCGAAAAACTGTGGGCCGAGCGGGACGAGCTCCTTCTGAGGTCGTCTAACATCCAGAAGGAGGAGGAAGAGGCCTGACGTCGCATTTCCAACGAAGACGCCCGCCTCAGTGCACTTCGGATCAACCTCGAGTCCCATGAGGAGGAACTTGCTGGTCGTGAGAAGGCGCTCGACGACAGGCTCCGTGCCAAGGATAAAGAAGTCGAGAGGCTCGTGGCGCAGCGTACCCAAGAGCTGATGGATCGGCACAAGGACGCCCTCACCGCCCAGGCTTTGGATCATGCCGACAAGTTGCAGGAGGTTGCCGACAAGGCTGCTGGTGCCGAGGTAGCCAAGGAGGAGCTGGACGGCAAGTTGAACAAGCTGGAAGAGGATCTTGAAGGCCTTGGCAAGGAGATCTCGGCCCTCACAGTTGAGAGAGAGAAAACTCTATCTAACTTGACGGAGATCCAGGCTGCTGTTTCCGACAAGGATGCCCAACTTTGCTCCACCAACGCCTCCCTTGTTGCCCTGCAGGATAAGCTGGCTCCCCTGGAGAAGGCCCTTGAAGAAAGCAAGGCCCGAGAAGGGGTCTTGTCTAGGAAGCTCCTTGACGCAACGAGTCAGCTCGATACCGCCTCCATCGCCCACGAGAATCGCACGCGGGGCATGGAGTTCTGGACCGAACGCCTCATCAACGCCGCGGAGAGGATCGCCGGGCAGCTGGCTTCTATGAATCTTCAGAGCTTTCGATATTCTTCGGGCCCAGAGGTGTCTCCAAGCGTCAAGCTGACTCTGTTCTTCGAGAGCGTGACCGACGCCTTGAAACAGATCCAAGCCGGCGAGGCGGCGCGCATGGTGAACTTGTCCCGGAAGTTGTGTTGGGCGCCCTTCTGAATGTCCTCACCAAGTTGGTGTACAAGAACCCCGGCATCGACCTCACCCTGGGGTATATGACGAAGGAGGTGAATCTCAAGGAACTCGAGAGCCTGGTCATGCCCATCGTCGATAAGGTGGACCACATCAAGAGGGTGCAAGGCCCGCGCCAAGAATAATTCCTGTTGCTGCAACTTCCAACTAAGAGAAGTTGTATTCTGATTATGACAGTTAGTATTGTAATTTACCTCATGTTCTCGACAATCACTATGTCCCTCTTTTGCTCTATTTGTATGGCTTGCCATTGTGTTTTGCTGCGGATTTGCAGGCTCAACTGGCCTTGTTGTAAGCGCTCCAAGGGGTGGATCTTGTCGGAGTCATCACTACCGGCAAGACGTCTTGCCTCCCTCTGGGCTTTCCCTTAGGTTATCGAGCACGCTCTTTAAGCATACGGGGCACGCGGGGCGGGCCCCTTAAGTTATCGAGTGTTCTTCTAGAGAACGTTTAGGAGGCTCGTGACGGAGTTCCCTCGCGCACATGTTTTCCATACAAATGTGTCGATGACACGTAAAAGGGAGTGTTGTATCTACTCGGCGACTTAATTAAAGCTTCTGCAACTTATCTCTAGGTTGCGATACTTCTTTCTGCCTCGAGTAGATTCTCCTTATTTCTTCCGCTGCCGTGGGCGCCCCCACTATCCCCCCCGGCAAACTTGTGCGTGTGGTTGCATCTGTCTTTTGGAAAAAAGAAAGAAGAGAAAATAGGTGTCGGGACCTTGGTTGTCCATTAGTTCACGCATTTCACAAAATCTTAGATTATGTATGCACATGATCTATCATGGAAATCTAAATGATGATGCAGAATGCTATGCTTTATTCAACTGTGCATAGGGTCTTCGCCTGGCATTGTACAAAGGATTAGATGCAACTTCGGCAAGACTTGTACAAAAGGTGGCCGCTGGGAGGCCCGGCAACCTCTCCCTACGGGTAGAACTTTTGAAGATGTTCAATGTTCCAGGAATTACTCATCGGTGTGTCATTTTCGGTCTCCAGGCGGACAGCACCGGGCCTGGTGACTCGTACTACCCGATATGGGCCTTCCCACTTTGGCATCAACTTGTTTGAGTTCTTGGCTGACTGAACGTGCCGAAGAACAAGGTCGCCGTCCTCAAGAATTCTGGCTTGGACGTTGCGGCCATGATAGCGATGCAAGGCTTGCAGATAGCGAGTGGCTCGCACAGCCACATGAATCCGGGACTCCTCGAGGAGCAGCGCATCATCCCGACGCAATCGCTCTTGCTCAAGCTCGTCATAAGCGAGCACTTGGGGTGACCCATGAATGAGTTCCTTGGGAAGAAATGCCTCCGCCCTGTAGATCAGGGAGAAGGGCGTCTGGTCGGTGGCTCGATTTGGCGTCGTTATGATCGACCAAAGAACTACCGGTAGTTCATCAAGCTAGTGCTTTCCATGCCCTCGCATCTTGTCAAAAGTTCTTGCCTTGAGCCCCCGCAGTACTTCGGCGTTTTCTCTTTTAGCTTGACCATTACTCCTTGGATGGGCAATAGAAGTGAACCATATTTTGTTGTCGTGGTCTTGGGCATACTGCATGAAGGCGTGGCTCGTGAACTGAGTGCCATTGTCCGTGATGACCTTGTTCGAGACACCGAAACGGTAGACAATTCGTGTGAAGAACTTGATGGTTGATTGGGTAGCCACCTTCCTCACTGGTTCCACTTCTGGCCACTTTGTAAACTTGTCAATTGCGACGTACAAGTTTTCAAAGTCCCTAGAAACGCGGGGGAAAGGGCCGAGAATATCGAGCCCCCAGAACGAGAATGGCCAGGAGAGAGGGATCATCTGGAGAGCTTGGGCTGGCTGATGAAGCTTCCTTGAACGGAACTAGCACACTTCACACTTGGTTACTAGTGTAGTCGCATCCTGGAGGGCTGTGGGCCAGAAGAAGCCTTGCCGGAATGCCTTGCTGAGAAGGGCTCTTGACCCCATGTGGGAGCCACATATCCCCCCATGTATCTCGGCCAACAGCTCCAGTCCTTCCTCTTGTGGGATGCACTTCAGTTGCACGTCGTTCAGATGTCTTCTATGGAGGGCATTATCCACAAACTGGTACATGCTGGACTCACGGGCTACTCTTTCTCCTTCTTCCTGCTCTTTAGGCAGGTCCCTAGTTTGGAGGTACCGGACTATGTGTTGCGCCCAAGCCGGAGCCTGAGGTTCGTCGACAAGGACCAGAGGCATATCCTCTTCCGGGATGGCATCCTTCCCGACAAGCTCCATATCTCCTTGGGCAATCCTCTCTCCGTCAAGATCCTTACCGGGGTTCCTTGGCAGGTCTGCCGGAAAGTTACTTGCCAGAGCTCAGCTTCCTTCTCTTGTTCGGCTTGGTCGATGGCGTTACGAAAGGTTGAGTCAGTCGTAGCACAAAAGTTCCTGGTTCCACACACACCTTAAGGGCCGCACACTTCGACAAGTCGTCGACGATGGTATTCTCGGTACGAGGGATGTGCCTCGTCTGCAGACCGTCAAAGCGTTTTTCCAACTTTCTCACTTCCTCCATGTAAGCCTCCATCAGCAGACTCTCGTAGTCCTTGTTGACCTGTCGAACCACTAGTTGTGAGTCTTCTCTGACGATGAGCTTCCTGATCCCCAGATCTGCCGCGATCCTGAGGCCGGCAAGTAGCCCTTCGTAATCGGCGGTGTTGTTGGTTGACTTTCCCGGGGAAACTATATTTGGATTACGTACTTGAGGTGTTCTCTAGTAGGTGCAACTAGCAGCACGTCGGCTCCAACACCTTGCACTGAGAACGCTTCATCAAAGTACATGATCCATTCTTGGTTGGACTCCTTGCTCGAGAGGGTTGATTCTGGTATTTCCTCGTCTGGCGTCGGGGTCCATTCGGCAATGAACTCCGCCAAGGCCCTGCTTTGGATGGTTGATGTGCTTTCAAACTTGAGACCGAAGCTAGACAACTCCAACACCCACTCCACGATCTTGCCAGTTGCATCGGGGTTCCGCCAAACCTTTGCAGCGGAAAGCGGGTGACGACGGTGATCTCGTGTGCTTGGAAATAGTGGCGCAGCTTTCTCGAGGCCATGAGGAGGCCGAAAAGCAATTTTTGCACCCTCGGAGTATCTCGATCTGGCCACCTACAAGAGGGAACTGACGAAATAGACCAGGCGTTGCACCATCTTCTTCTGCACTAGCCCGCTTGCCGGCGGGGGTTCCTCTTGATCGCCCCCGGACTCTGCCGGGGGTCCCTGGATGCCGGTGTGTGCTTCCTCATTTGATGGCGTTGCCTTTGCCGGTGTATCTTCGTCGTCTTCCCTTTGCACTAGCAAGGCGACGCTAACCACTTAGTTAGTTGCCGCTAGGTACAGGAGCAGTGGCTCTTGTGGTTTAGGCGCTACCAGGATTGGAGCAGAGGAAAGATATTGATTTAGGTCTTGTAGCGTTGCTTCTGCCTCAACGGTCCATTCCATCGGTCCCGACTTCTTCAAGATTTTGAAGAATGGCGGGGCACGTTCGACAGACTTGGAGATGAACCTGCTCAGGGCGGGTACACAACCGGCTAGGCGTCGCACATCCTTGATGCGCTTCGGTGCCTCGATTTGTTCGATAGCCTTGATCTTGTCGGGGTTTGCTTTGATCCTGCGTTGGGACACGAAGAACCCGAGAAGCTTGCAGGATGGGACAATGAAGACGCACTTTTCGAGGTTGAGCTTGAGGTTTATCTTGTGCAGGTTGGCAAATGTCTCTTCCAGATCTTGCACGAGTGTTGATTTGTCCTTGGCTTTGACCACTATATAATCCATGTAGGCTTCCAGATTCCTGTGGAGTTGGGGCTCAAAACCAATCTGGATCACTCTTGCAATGGTAGAGGCGACATTCTTCAACCCGAAGGGCATTCGTACAAAGCAGTACGTGCCATAGGGGGTGATGAAGGAGGTTTTCTCTTCATCTTCCTCGGCCATGTAAATCTGATGATACCCTGAGTAGGCATCGAGGAAGGACAGGAGGTCACAGCCAGCGGTGGAGTCGACAATCTAGTTCATGCGCAGCAAGGGAAAAGGGTCTTTCGGGCAAGCTTTATTGACATCGGTAAAGTCGATACAGAGCCGCTGATACGTCTCCAACGTATATATAATTTTTGATGGTTCCATGCTATTATCTTACAACTTTGGATGTTCTATATGCATGAATATGCTATTTTATATCTTTTTTGGGACTAACCTATTAACTAAGTGCCAAGTGCCAGTTTTTGTTTTTTCCGTGTTTTTGGCCCATTTTCAGATGGAGTGCAAATGGAATGAAACTTTACGATGAATTTTTTTTGGACCAAAAGAGACCCCCGAAGCTTTTAAAGAAGGCCAGAAGAGCCACGAGGGAGTCATAAGCCCTGAAGCCGCCACCACCCCCTATGTGGTGGCGACCAGGCTTGTGACCTCCTCGTGGGCCCAACCGACGTAATTCCACCGCCATAAATTCCTATAAATTCAGAAACCCCCAAAAAGAAACCTAGATCGGGAGTTCCGCTGCCGCAAGCCTCTGTAGCAACCAAAAACCAATCTGGAGCCCATTCCAGCACCCTGTCGGAGGGGGAATCCATCTCCGATGGCCATCTTCATCATCCCGGTGATCTCCATGACGAGGAGGTAGTAGTTCTCCCTCGGGGCTGAGGGTATGTACCAGTAGCTATGTGTTTGATCTCTCTCTCTCTCGTGTTCTTGAGATGTCTTGATCTCGATGTACCATGGGCTTTGCTACTATAGTTGGATCTTATGATGTTCTTCCCCGTCTCCCTCTTGTAATGAATTGAGTTTCCCCTTTGGAGTTATCTTATCGGACTGAGTCTTTGAGAACACTTGATGTATGTCTTGCACGTGTCTATCTGCTGTGATCAACTTGCGGGTTTGTGACAATTGGGAACCTATGCATATGGGTTGGCACATGTGGATTCATGTGAGTAATTGATGTATGTTTTGGTGATCAACTTGCGGGTTCGTGACATTGGGAACCTATGCACAGGGGTTGGCACACGTTTTGACTTTCTGGTAGAAACTTTGGGGCACTCTTTGAAGTTCTATGTGTTGGTTGAATAGATGATTCTGAGATTGTGTGATGCATATCGTATAATCATGCCCACGGATACTTGAGGTGACAATGGAGTATCTAGGTGACATTAGGGTCTTGGTTGATATGTATCTTAAGGTGTTATTCTAGTACGAACTGTATGATAGATCGAACGGAAAGACTAGCTTCGTGTTATTTTACTACGAACTCTTGAATAGATCGATCAGAAAGAATAACTTTGTGGTGGTTTCGTACCCGACAATAATCTCTTCGTTTGTTCTCCACTATTAGTGACTTTGGAGTGACTCTTTGTTGCATGTTCAGGGCTAATTATATGATCCAATTATGTTATCAATGTTGAGAGAACTTCAATAGTGAAAGTATGAACCCTAGGCCTTGTTTCCACGCATTGCAATACCGTTCGTGCTCACTTTTGTTACTTGGTACCTTGCTGTTTTTGTAATATCAGATTACAAAAACCTATATCTACCATCCATATTGCACTTGTGTCACCATCTCTTCGCCAAACTAGTGCACCTATACAACTTACCATTGTATTGGGTGTGTTGGGGACACAAGAGACTCTTTGTTATTTGGTTGCAGGGTTGCTTGAGAGAGACCATCTTCATCCTACCCCTCCCACGGATTGATAAACCTTAGGTCACCCACTTGAGGGAAAATTGCTATTGTCCTACAAACCTCTGCCCTTGGAGGCCCAACAACGTCTACAAGGAGAAGGTTGCGTAGTAGACATCAAGCTCTTTTCTGGCGCCGTTGCCGGGGAGGCTATGTAAGCGACACTAACATCCGTCAACGAAGCTCTTTTCTGGCGCCGTTGCCGGGGAGGCTTGCGCTTGAAGGTATATCTTTAGATCTTGCAATCTAATCTTTTTGTTTCTTGTTCTTTCGCCAGAAAATTACAAACAAAATGGAATTGAGGATGCCTCATATGCTCCATCTTCTCAATGTCTTTCGTGAGCATGATGGGAAGGAAAATTGTGCTCAAGTGCTGAAAGAAGAATTACATAGAATGCTTGGCATAGAATATTTGAATGATGAACATGATTGCAATGTTGTTAGCATGAATTCTATGAATACCCATGATGCTAATGATATGCAAAGCCACAAGCTTGGGGATGCTATATTTGACAAGATGATATTCTTAGTTCTTCCACTTTGAATGATCGAAATTATTTTGATGAAAGCATGCCCCCTATCTATGATGGTTATTGTGAGGATACTTATGCTTTGAAGAAGAGGGATGATAAATCTTGTCATACGTTCTAAAACCCCTTTGCTAAACCTTGCTTTTTCATTGTGTACACAATTTGTAGTGCTCATGTCATTTACGATACTCCCACTACTATTCTTGAGAATAGATTTCCTTATGTGGAGAGTAGTAAAATTTCTATCCTTGTAGATCATGAAAAGAATGCTTTAGGTTCTGGTTATATTTTCGAATTCATTCACGATGCTACTGAAAATTACTATGAGAGAGGATCATATGCTTCTACTTATTGCAATAGTATCAAGCTTCCTCTCCATATGTTGAAATTTTTGAAGTTATGCTTGTTTTGCCTTCCTATGCTAGTTGATTCTTGCTCCAATAAATTGTTTGATCACAAAATCCCTATGCATAGGAAGTGGGTTAGACTTAAATGTGCTAGCCATTTGCTCCATGATGCTCTCGTTGTGTTTCAATCCTTACCTTTTATGTGAGCATCATTGAAATCAATGCCTAGCTAAGGGCGTTAAACGATAGCGCTTGTTGGGTGGCAACCCAATGAATAATTTTTTCTTTGCTTTTTGCTTCCTGTTTTGTTTTCTCCACACCATCGTAATTCTATTATGATTGTGTTTTTTGTGTTTCTTTTTGCGTTCGTGTCAAGCAAAACCGTTATGATTAGTCTTGGGGATGATCGTTTGGTCATGCTGGAAAAGACCGAAACTTTCTGCTCATGAAAAGCATTTTCAATTTTTTCTGTAAGAGCTTTTGAGTTGATTCTTTTTTCTTTTGATTCCTACGCAAATTCTTCAGACTGTCGTAATTTTTCAGAATTTGTGAAGTACCAGAGGTATACGAAATATACATATTGCTACAGACTGGTCTGCTGTTAACAGATTTTGTTTTTGTTGTGTTGGTTGCTTATTTTGATGAAACTATGGATAGTATCGGGGGGTATTAGCCATGGAAGATTGAAAATACAGTAACCCAACATCAGCATAAGTAGAATTTAAGTTTGCTACAGTACCTAAGGAAGTGGTGGTTTGCTTTCTCATACTAATGTTATCACGAGTTTCTCTTTAAGTTTCGTGTTGTGAAGTTTTCAAGTTTTGGGTGAAGTTCTTATGGACAAAGAGATAAAGAGTGGCAAGATCTCAAGCTTGGGGATGCCCCAGGCACCCCAAGAGATTCAAGGATGTCGTAAAAGCCTAAGCTTGGGGATGCCCCGGGAAGGCATCCCCTCTTTCGTCTTCAATCCATCGGTAACGTTACTTGGGGCTATATTTTTATTCACCACATGTTATGTGTTTTTGCTTGGAGCGTCTTGTATCGTGGGAGTCTTTTATTTTTGTTGTGTCACAATCATCCTTGTTGCACACCTAGAGAGAGACATGCACTCACCATGATTTTGTCGAGCTTCACTTATATCTTTTGGTAGACAATTCAGCTCACATGTGCTTCACTTATATCTTTTGAGCTAGATATTTTTGCTCTATGTGCTTCACTTATATCTTTTAGAGCGCAGCGGTGCGTGGCTTGGTAGTTGATCTATGCTTTGAAAGTAGTCTCAAAAGGGGTAGTTATCCAAAGGGATACAAAAACTTCCACCTTCATGTGCATTGAATAGTTAGAGAAGTTTGATTCCTCTCAATTAGTTTTGAGATATGGTTGTGGTAATATTGAAGTTATGCTAGTAAGGTGTTGTGGATCTAGAAATACTTGTGTTGAAGTTAGTGATTCCCGTATCATGCACGTATGGTGAACCGCTATATGATGAAGTCTGAGCATGATTAGTCTTTCGATTGTCATCCTTTGTGTGGCGGTCGGGATCGCGTGATGGATTATACCTACCAACCCTTCCCCTAGGAGTATGCATTCAATGCTTTGTTTCGAGTACTAATAAAACTTTTGCACCAAGTATATGAGTTCTTCATGACTAATGTTGAGTCCATGGTTTAGATGCACTTTCACCGTCCACCATCACTATCTTCTTAGTGTTGTGCAACTTTCGCTGGTGCACAAAACCCACCATTAGCCTCCCTCAAAACAGCCACCATACCTACCTACTGTGGCTTTTTGAAAGTCATTCCAAGATATATTGCCATGCAACTACCACCATGACATGTGCCACCACGTCTACATGTCCATTGCATGATCGTAAGATAGCTACCATGATGTTTCCATTAATGTATATGCCATGCTAGATCATTGTCATGGTACACTACCGAAGGCATTTCAGATAGAGTCATCATTGCTCTAAGTTTTGAGTTGAATGTGTGATGATCATCATTGATGGAGCATTGTCCCTTGTGAGGAAATAAAAGAGGCCAAATTTTCCCACCAAAAAAAAGAGGCCAAAGAGCCCACCAAAAAATATAAAAAATGAGAGAAAAAGAGAGAAGAGACAATGCTACCACTTTTCCACACTTTTGCATATTAAGCATCATGATCTTCATGATTGAGAGTCTCTCGTTTTGTCACCACCATATAGCTAGTGGGAAATTATCATTATATAACTTGGCTTGTATATTCCAATGATAGGCTTCCTCAAAATTGCCTTAGGTCTTCGTGAGCAAGCAAGTTGGATGCACACCCACTAGTTTTCTTTAAGAGCTTTCACATACTCTTAGCTCTAGTGCATCATTTGTATGGCAATCCCTACTCATTCATATTGATATCTATTGATGAGCATCTCCACGGCTTATTGATATGCCTAGTTAATGTGATCATCTTCTCCTTTTTTGTCTTGCAACCTCCACCACACTCCACACCATATACAGTGCTATAACCATGGCTCACGCTCATGTATTGCGTGAGAGTTGAAAAGGTTTGAGAAAGTAAAGGTGTGAAAGAATTACTTGGCCAATACCGGGGTTGTGCATGATTTAAATTCGTTGTGCAATGATGATAGAGCATAGCCAGACTATATGCTTTTGTAGGGATAACTTTCTTTTGGCCTGTTATTTTGAAAGTTCATGATTACCTTGCTAGTTTGCTTGAATTATTATTGTTTCCACGTCAATAGCAAACTATTGTCTTGAATCTAATGGATTTTAACATTCATGTCACGTGAGAGAAGTTACAAAGGACAACTATGCTAGGTAGCATGCAACATCAAAAATTCATTCTTTATCACTTCCCTACTCGAGGACGAGCAGGAGTTAAGCTTGGGGATGCTTGATACGTCTCCAACGTATCTATAATTTTTGATGGTTACATGTTATTATCTTGTAAACTTTGGATGTTTTATATGCATGAATATGCTATTTTATATCTTTTTTGGGACTAACCTATTAACTCATTGCCAAGTGCCAGTTTCTGTCTTTTCCGTGTTTTTGGCCCATTTTCAGACGGAGTCCAAATGGAATGAAACTTTACGATGATTTTTTTTGGACCAAAAGAGACCCCCGAAGCTTTGAAAGAAGGCCAGAAGAGCCACGAGGGAGTCACAAGCCCTGACGCCGCCACCACCCCCCTAGGTGGTGGCGACCAGGCTTGTGACCTCCTAGTGGGCCCAACCGACGTAATTGCACCGCCATAAATTCCTACAAATTTAGAAACCCCCAAAAAGAAACCTAGATCGGGAGTTCCACCGCCGCAAGCCTCCGTAGCCACCAAAAACCAATGTGGAGCCCGTTCCGGCACCCTGCCGGAGGGGGAATCCATCTCCGGTGGCCATCTTCATCATCTCGGCGATCTCCATGACGAGGAGGGAGTAGTTCTCCCTCGGGGCTGAGGGTATGTACCAGTGGCTATGTGTTTGATCTCTCTCTCTCTCGTGTTCTTGAGATGTCTTGATCTCGATGTTCCATGGGCTTTACTACTATAGTTGGATCTTATGATGTTCTTCCCCCTCTCCCTCTTGTAATGAATTGAGTTTCCCCTTTGGAGTTATCTTATCGGATTGAGTCTTTGAGAACACTTGATATATGTCTTGCACGTGTCTATCTGTTATGATCAACTTGCGGGTTTGTGACAATTGGGAACCTATGCATATGGGTTGGCACGCGTGGATTCATGTGAGTACTTGATGTATGTTTTGGTGATAAACTTGCGGGTTCGTGACATTGGGAACCTATGCACAGGGGTTGGCACACGTTTTGACATTCTGGTAGAAACATTGGGGCACTCTTTGAAGTTCTATGTGTTGGTTGAATAGATGATTCTGAGATTGTGTGATGCATATCGTATAATCATGCCCACAGATACTTGAGGTGACAATGGAGTATCTAGGTTACATTAGGGTCTTGGTTGATATGTATCTTAAGGTGTTATTCTAGTACGAACTCTATGATAGATAAAACGGAAAGAATAGCATCGTGTTATTTTACTACGAACTCTTGAATAGATGGATCAGAAAGAATAACTTTGTGGTGGTTTCGTACCCGACAACAATCTCTTCGTTTGTTCTCCACTATTAGTGACTTTGGAGTGACTCTTTGTTGCATGTTGAGGGCTAGTTATATGATCCAATTATGTTATCAATGTTGAGAGAACTTCACTAGTGAAAGTATGAACCCTAGGCCTTGTTTCCACGCATTGCAATACCGTTCGTGCTCACTTTTGTTACTTGTTACCTTGCTGTTTTTGTAATTTTAGATTACAAAAACCTATATCTACCATCCATATTGCACTTGTATCACCATCTCTTCGGTGAACTAGTGCACCTATACAACTTACCATTGTATTGGGTGTGTTGGGGACACAAGAGACTCTTTGTTATTTGGTTGCAGGGTTGCTTGAGATTGACCATCTTCATCCTATGCCTCCCGTGGATTGATAAACCTTAGGTCACCCACTTGAGGGAAAATTGCTACTGTCCTACAAACCTCTGCACTTGTAGGCCCAACAATGTCTACAAGGAGAAGGTTGTGTAGTAGACATCAGCCGCCACTTCCCATTCGCCTTGCGCACTACAACTGGATTGGCCAACCATGTGGGATGGATGACTCCTCTAACCAGTCCTGCTGCTTCTAACTTTTTGATTTCCTTGGCAATGAACTCCTGCCGCTCCAAGGCTTGCTTCCTCACCTTCTTCTTGACCAGCCGCGCATGGGGGCAGCCAGCGAGGTGGTGCTCAATCATCTTCCTGGGAACACCAGGGATATTCGATGGTTTCCATGCAAAAACATCGAGATTCGCTCATAGGAAGGCGATGATCGTGCTTTCCTATTTGTTGTCAAGGGTGGAACTGATGGTGAAAGTTCCACCCGTGTCGTCCTCTTGGGCGGGTACCTTCTTGGTCCCTGGCGGGGCAGCCTTCGATTTCTTGTTCCACGCAGTAGAGCTCTCCGGTTCGTCCTCGGCGACGGCAGAGTACTCTGGTGAAGCGTGCTTGCCGGAATCAACGTGGGAAGTCCTCTTGTCGGGATTCTTCTCCCCGGGGGGTGGTGCCTTGGCGGAAGACTCCGCCACTGCCTCCCAGTAGAGGAGTTTGGTTCACACGAGTGCATCCTTCTTGTCGGTGTTGATGACGATGACGCCCACCGGCCCGGGCATCTTCATGGTGTTGTAGGCTTAGTGGGAAGCTGCCATGAACTTGGCGAGTGTAGGGTGATACGTCCATTTTGCATCATGCTTTCATGTTGATATTTATTGCTTCTTGGGCTGTTATATTACTTGTGGTACCATATTTATGCCTTTTCTCTCTTATTTTGCAAGGATTATTTGAAGAGGGAGAATTCAGGCAGCTGGAATTTTAGACAGGAAAAGGAGCAAATCCGAGTCCACTATTCTGCACATCTCCAAATGCCCTGAAAATTTACGTGAATTTTTTCTGGAATATATTAAAAATACTGGGCGAAGGAACTACCGGAGGGGGGCACGAGGGCCCCACAAGCTTGCCCACCGCCACCACCCCCCTGGTGGCGCAGGGCAGGTTTGTGGGCAGCCCAGTGGCCCACTAGCCCCCTTTTTTTCTATATGATGCGTCCTGACCTGGAAAAAATCATACGGGAGATTTTTCATGGTTTCGCCGCCGCCACGGGGCGAAACTTGAGCAGATCCAATCTAGAGCTCCGGCAGGACGATCCTGTCGGTGAAATTTCCCTCCCGGAGGGGGAAATCGTCGCCATCGTCATCACCAACAGTCCTCTCATCGGAGGGGAGGCATATTCATCAAAATCTTCATCAGCACCATCTCCTCTCCAATCCCTAGATCATCTCTTGTAATCAATCTTCGTCTCGCGACTCCGATTGGTACTTGTAAAGTTGCTAGTAGTGTTGATTACTCTTTGTACTTGATGCTTGTTGGATTACTTGGTGGAAGAGTTTATGTTCAGATCCTTGATGCTATTCATTACACCTCTGTTCATGATTATGATTATGTCTTGTGAGTAGTTACTTTTGTTCGTGAGGACATGGGATAAGTCATGCTCATAATAGTCATGTGAATTTGATATTTGTTCGGTATTTTGATATGATGTATGTTGTTTTTCCTCTAGTGGTGTTATTTGAACGTCAACTACATAACACTTCACCATATTTGGGCCTAGAGGAAGGCATTGGGAAGTAGTAAGTAGATGATGGGTTGCTGGAGTGACAGAAGCTTAAACCCCAGTTTATGCGCTGCTTCGTGAGGGGCTGATTTGGATCCACTAGTTTAATGCTATGGTTAGACTTTGTCTTAATTCTTCTTTTGTAGTTGCGGATGCTTGCAAGAGAGGTTAACCATAAGTGGGATGCTTGTCCAAGTAAGGGAAGTACCCAAGCGCCGGTCCACCCAGATATTGAACTACCAAAGTAACGAACACGAATCATATGAACATGATGAAACTAGCATGACAAAAATTCTCGTGTGTCCTCGGGAGCGTTTTTCCTCCTATAAGACTTTGTTCAGGCTTGTCCCTTGCTACAAAAGGGATTGGGACACTTGCTGCACCGTTGCTACTACTTGTTACTTGTTACTCTTTGCTTGCTATGTTTCACCTCGCTACACAATCACTTGTTACCGCTACTTTCAGTGCTTGCAGTTATTACCTTGCTGAAATCCGTTTATCAGAGCCTTCTGCTCCTCGTTGGGTTCGACACTCTTACTTATCAAAAGGACTACGATTGATCCCCTATACTTGTGGGTCATCAAGACTCTTTTCAGGCACCGTTGCCGAGGAGTGAAGCGCCTTTGGTAAGTGTAAATTGGTATGGAAACATTTTTATACTGTGCTGAAATTTATTGTCACTTGTCACTATGGAAACTCTTCCTTTGAGGAGTTTGTTTGGGGTATCTCCACCACGAACGGAAGCAGAAGGAGTTGCTCCTCAACCTGAGGTACCTACTGAAAATATGTTTTATGAAATTCCTTTGGGTATGCTTGAGAAACTACTGGCTAATCCTTTTACAGGAGATGGATCTTCACATCCAGACTTTCATCTAATCTATGTAGATGAAGTTTGTGGTTTATTTAAGCTTGCAGGTTTGCCCGAGGATGAGGTAAAGAAGAAAGTCTTTCCTTTATCTTTGAAGGATAAGGCGTTGACATGGTATAGGCTATGTGATCATGCTGGATCATGCGGCTACAATCGGTTGAAATTGGAATTTCATCAAAAGTTCTATCCTATGCATTTAGTACATCGTGATCGGAACTTTATTTATAACTTTTGGCCTCGTGACAGGGAAAGCATAGCTCAAGCTTTGGGGAGGCTTAAATCAATGCTATATTCATGCCCCAATCATGAGCTCTCGAGAGAAATCATCACTCAAAACTTTTATGCTCGGCTTTCTCATGAAGATCGTACCATGCTTGACACTTCTTGTGCCTGTTCTTTTGTGAAGAAGGATATTGATCACAAGTGGAATTTATTGGAGAGAATCAAATGCAACTCTGAAGATTGGGAGCTCGAGGAAGGTAAGGACTCAGGTATGAATTTCCAGTTTGATTGCGTTAAATCTTTTGTTGAGACAAACACTTCTAGAGATTTTAGCGCTAAGTATGGACTTGACTCTGAGATAGTAGCTTCTCTATGTGAATCTTTTGCTGCTCATGTTGAACTTCCCAAAGAGAAGTGGTTTAAATATCATCCTCCTGTAGAAAGCAACATAGCCAAAACCAATCTAGTTGAGGAGAAAATCGTAGCTTTTAGTGACCCTGTTGTTCCTTGTGCTTACACTGAGAAACCACCATACCCTGCTAGAATGAAGGATTATTCTAAAGCTCCAACTGTGATACGTAGGGGTTACATTAGACCACTTGCACCCCCTGAGGAGATTAGAGTTGAACCTAGTGTTGCCATTATCAAAGATCTCTTAGCCGAAGACATAGACGGGCATGTTATTAAATTCTGTGAGGACTCTGCTAGAATTGCTAAACCTCACGTGAAAGACAAGCACGGACCTGTAGTTGGCTTGCCCGTCGTTTCTGTTAAGATAGGAGATCATTGTTACCATGGTTTATGTGATATGGAAGCTAGTGCTAGTGCAATACCCCATTCTCTCTATGATGAAATCAAAGATGAGATTGCGCCTGCTGAGATAGAACCCATTGATGTCACTATTACGCTAGCTAATAGAGACACTATCTGCCCTTTGGGAATTGTGAGAGACGTAGAAGTCCTGTGTGGTAAGATGAAGTATCCTACTGATTTCTTCGTCCTTGGTACTGCACAAGATAGCTTTTGTCCCATCATATTTGGTAGACCCTTTCTCAACACTGTCAATGCTCACATTGATTGCATTAAGAAGACTGTCACAGTAAGTTTTGAGGGTGTGTCTCATGAATTTAACTTCTCCAAGTTTGGAAGACAACCCCATGAAAGAGAGTCGTCTGGTAGGGATGAAATCATTGCTCTTGCCTCTATTGTCGTACCTCCTACAGGTCCTTTAGAGCAATATCTGCTTGAGCATGAAAATGGTATGCACATGGAGGAGAGAGATGAGATAGATAGAATTGTCTTAGAACAAGATCCTATTCTCAAGAATAATCTGCGTGTTGAACTGCTTGGGGATCCTCCTCCACCAAAGGGTGATCCTGTGTTCGAGCATAAACAGTTGCCTGATACTCTTAAGTATGCCTATCTTGATGAGAAGGAGATATATCATGTCATTATTAGTGCTCTCCTCTCAGCACGCGAAGAGAAGAAGTTACTAAAAACTCTGAGGAAGCACGGCGCTGCTATTGGATATACTCTTGATGATCTTAAGGGTATTAGTCCTACTCTATGTCAGCACAAGATTAAAACTGATCCTGACTTTAAACCAGTTGGTGATCATCAAAGGAGATTAAATCCTAAGATCAAAGAGGTCGTTAGAAAAGAAATATTAAAGCTTCTCGAAGCAGGAATCTTTTATCCTGTTGCTCATAGTGATTGGGTAAGTCCAGCACATTGTGTTCCTAAGAAGGGAGGTATCACCATCGTTCCTAATGATAAGGATGAACTAATCCCACAAAGGATTATTACCGGCTATAGAATGGTGATAGACTTGCGGGAACTGAACAAGGCAACCAGGAAAGATCATTATCCTTTGTCGTTCATACACCAAATGCTAGAAAGGCTATCAAAGCACACACACTTCTGCTTTCTAGATGGTTATTCAGATTTCTCGCAAATACCTGTTGCACAAGCTGATCAAGAGAAAACCACTTTCACCTGCCCTTTCGGTACCTTTGCCTATAGACGTATGCCTTTTGGCTTATGTAATGCACCTGCCACCTTCGAAACATGTATGATGGCTATATTCTCTGACATTTGTGAAAAGATTGTCGAGGTTTTCATGGATGACTTCTCCATTTACGGGTCTTCCTTTGATGACTGCCTAAGCAACCTTGATCAAGTCTTACAGAGATGCGAGGAAACCAACCTCGTCTTGAATTGGGAGAAGTGCCACTTTATGGTTAATGAAGGTATCGTTTTAGGACACAAAATCTCTGAAAGAGGCATTGAAGTTGATAAGGCTAAGGTTGATGCAATTGAGAAAATGCCTTTGCCCACAGATATCAGAGGTATACGAAGTTTCCTAGGTCATGCTGGTTTCTATGGAAGGTTCATTAAAGACTTCTCTAAGATTTCTAGGCCTCTTACCAACCTCTTGCAAAAGGATGTTCCTTTTGTTTTTGATGAGGATTGTGAGGAAGCCTTTGAAATACTTAAGAAGGATTTGATAACCGCACCTATTGTTCAACCACCTGACTGGAACTTGCCCTTTGAAATCATGTGCGATGCTAGTGATTATGCTGTTGGTGCTGTTCTAGGACAAAGAGTTGACAAGAAGTTGAATGTCATTCACTACGCTAGTAAAACTCTACACAGTGCCCAAAGAAACTATGCCACTGCGGAGAAGGAATTTTTAGCAGTCGTGTTTGCATGTGAAAAGTTCAGATCTTACATAGTTGACTCCAAAGTCACTATTCACTCTGATCATGCTGCTATTAAGTACCTTATGCAGAAGAAGGACGCTAAGCCCAGGCTGATCAGATGGGTTCTCCTGCTACAGGAATTTGATTTGCACGTCGTTGACCGAAAGGGTGTTGATAACCCTGTAGCAGATAACTTGTCTAGGCTAGAGAATTTCCTTCATGACCCACTACCTATTGATGACAGCTTTCCTGATGAGCAATTAAATTTCATCCGCACTTCACTTAGTGCACCGTGGTATGCCGATCATGCAAACTATATCGTAGCCAAATACATACCACCCAGTTTCACCTATCAACAAAAGAGGAAATTCTTCGTTGATTTGAGACACTACTTTTGGGATGATGCTCACCTTTATAAGGAAGGAGTAGATGGTGTTATTAGACGTTGTGTGCCTGAACATGAATAGGGACAGATCCTGCAGAAGTGTCATTTCGAAGCCTACGGAGGACACCACGCTAGAGATAGAACTGCCCATAAGGTATTGCAATCAGGTTTCTATTGGCCCACTCTATTCAAGGATGTCCGTAAGTTTGTCTTGTCTTGTGACGAATGCCAAAGGATAGGGAACATCAGTAAGCGTCAAGAGATGCCTATGAACTATTCACTTGTCATTGAACCATTTGATGTCTGGGGCTTTGATTATATGGGACCCTTCCCGAGTTCCAATGGGTACACTCACATCTTAGTTGCTATGGATTACATTACTAAGTGGGTAGAAGCTATCCCCACTAAAAATGCTGATCACCACACCACTATTAAGATGCTTAAAGAAGTCATATTCCCAAGATTTGGAGTCCCTAGATACTTGATGACTGATGGCGGTTCACACTTCATTCATGGTGTTTTCCACAAGATGCTAGCTAAGTATGATGTCAACCATAGAGTTGCATCTCCTTATCATCCTCAGTCCACTGGTCAAGTTGAGTTGAGTAATAGGGAGATCAAGTTGATCCTACAAAAGACCGTCAATAGATCTCGAAAGAACTAGTCTAGCAAACTTGACGATGCACTATGGGCTTATAGGACTGCTTATAAGAATCCCATGGGCATGTCACCGTATAAAATGGTTTACGGTAAGGCCTGTCATTTACCTCTTGAGCTGGAACACAAAGCTTATTGGGCAATCAAAGAGCTCAACTTTGATTTCAAACTTGCCGGTGAGAAGCGGTTGTTAGATATCAGCTCATTAGATGAATGGAGAGCTCAGGCATATGAGAATGCCAAGTTGTTCAAGGAAAAGGTTAAGAGATGGAATGACAAACGAATACGGAAATGAGAGTTCCATGTAGGTGACTATGTCTTGCTATACAATTCTCGTTTGAGATTCTTTGCAGGCAAGCTTCTCTCTAAATTGGAAGGTCCCTATGTTGTCGAGGAAGTATATCGTTTCGGTGCCATCAAAATCAATAACACGGAAGGAAATTTTCCTAGAGTGGTAAATGGGCAAAGAATCAAGCTTGAAATCTCTAGTACTCCCATCAATGTTGAGACCAATATCATCAATCTCATAACTCCATAGGAGTACATAAGGGATATTTATCAGCCTGTTTCAGACCTTGAAAACAAAGATGTATCTGTTTCGGCAAGAAATTGGACTCCAATACTTTTCCAATAGGAAATTTCCTCAGTTTTGGAATTTTTGGAAAATTAGAAAAATAAAAGGCAGTCCGAAGAGCAAACGAGGAAGCCACAAGGGCCCCCTCCGCCACCACCCCCCTCGTGGCAGTGGGCAAGCTTGTGGGCAACTCGTGTGCCTCCCGGACTCCGTTTTCTTGCGGAGGACTCCTTCTGGCCCAGAAAAAATCAATATATAGTTGCCCGAAGGTTTTGATCTTCGTATCGCACAGTTTTCCTCTGTTTTCGTTTCGAGCTTGTTTCTTCCGCAGATCTAGGTCAAGATGTCTTCTCAAGATTCAGAGGGAGAGAGCTATGTGGCTGACTACCTTGCTAACCCCAAGGTCTATGGGGACTTGGAACCATATGGCTGGACCACTGATGAGGAAGAGGGCTATGAGCCCAAAGGGAAGGAGCAAACGAGTTCCGATGAAGAGGAGGCTCCTCTACCTCAACCTGCAAACACCCATGTGGAGTTCAAGAAGTCAAGCCTCCCTGACCATAGGAAGAAGCCTAAGACCTTGTTTATCCCTTCTCGTTTCTTGCACGAGAGTAAGAAGGAGCTTTGCCATAGAGTTTTGAAACTTGAGGAGGAAAATGATGATCTAAGGGACCAGAACTTTTTGCTCATGTGGAAATTAGACAAGCTCAAGACTGCTCCAACAACACCACCATCACCACCAAAGGAAGACAACTAAGCATTGGTATGGGCAATCCCCTTGGCTTCTGCCAAGCTTGGGGGAGTTGCCCTGGTATCGTATCACCTTTATATCTTTTGCTTTTACCTTTGTTTTAGTTCTTTCCTTTTCAGTTTTTATTTCTTCTTTTAGAGGAACAAGTCTTTAGCTTTTAGTTTGAGTCTTTTGCTTTTGTCTCTCCTCCGATGTATTCGAGCTTACGAGCTATATAATAAAGAGTGTCTTAGTCAAGGGCTTTGCTTTGTGCCATGATCAAAAGTATGAAAAGAACGATAGCATGAAAGATCATGAGACGATCTTATGGAAAGTGATTACTTCACTTATGACACGTATGATGATTGAAACTTGTTGAGAATAAATTAACATAGACCTCAGTCATTGTTGCAATTAATAAGAAGTAATAAGGAAAGAGAGGTTCACATATAAATATATCATCTTACACACTTTTTACAATTGTGAGCATTCACCAAACTATTACATGTTTAGGAGTAGATGTTGGACAAGCAAGACGACATAATGAATTGTGTTTGCTTGGTTCCAAACAATGTTATATGATTAGAGACCCCTTAGCATGTGACGATTGCTTCCACCTCATATTAGCCAAAACTCCCGCACCAAGTAGAAATAATACTTGTGCATCCATAAACCTCCAAACAGTTTTGCCATGAGAGTCCACCATACCTACCTATGGATTGAATAAGATCCTTCAAGTAAGTTGTCATCGGTGCAAGAAATAAAAATTGCTCTCTAATATGTATGATCTATTAGTTTGCGGAAAATAAGCTTTGTACGAACCTGTGATGAGGAAGACATAAAAGCGACACACTGCATAATAAAGTTCTTTATCACAGGAGGCAATATAAAGTGGTGTTCCTCCGCACTAAGAGGACACGCATCCAAACCTAGAAAGCGGATGAAAACCTCTGCTTCCCTCTACGAAGGGCCAATCTTGTACCTTTACTTTTTACCCTTGTAAGAGTCATGGTGATCATCACCAATTCCCTTTTTGCCTTTGTCTTGGATACTGTCACATGCTTGGGAAAGATCTATATTCATATATCAACTTGGAGTTGAGTATTTATGCTTTATTATTGTTGACTTTACCCTTGAGGTAAACTGTTGGGAGGCAAAACTATAAGCCCCTATCTTCCTTTGTGTCCAGCTGAAGCTTTGACACCATGAGTACCACATGAGTTATAACAATTTTAGAAAACAAAGTGATGATTGAGTATGTGCGTTTGCCTTACAAGCTCTTATTTGACTCTTTGTGATGTTGTGATAAATTGCAATTGCTTCAATGACTATGGACTATTGTTGGTTACTTCTCGGTAAGGTTTTTGCTTCATGCTTTGCTTTGTGAAGGAATTGTTACTTTCCCATAAGAATATTTATGATATATTGTTGTCCTATGTGTAATCATGATGACCGCATGTCCGTATTATGTTTTATCGACACCTTCGTCCCCAAACATGTGGACATGTTTATGGAACTTGGATTTCGCTTGAGGACAAGCGACGTCTAAGTGCGAAGCTGCCATGAACTTGGCCAGTGTAGGGTGATACGTCCATTTTGCATCATGCTTTCATGTTGATATTTATTGCTTCTTGGGTTGTTATATTACTTGTGGTACCATATTTAAGCCTTTTCTCTCTTATTTTGCAAGGATTATATGAAGAGGGAGAATTCAAGCAGCTGGAATTCTGAACAGGAAAAGGAGCAAATCCTAGTCCACTATTTTGCACATCTCCAAATGCCGTGAAAATTTACGTGGATTTTTTCTGGAATATATTAAAAACACTGGGCGAAGGAACTACCGGAGGGGGGCCACCAGGGCCCCACAAGCTTGCCCACCGCTACCACCCCCCTGGTGGCGCAGGACAGGCTTGTGGACAGCCCACTGGCCCACTAGCCCCCCTGTTTTGCTATATGATGCGTCTTTACCTGGAAAAAAAATCATACGGGGGCTTTTTCGTGGTTTCGCCGCCGCCACGGGGCGGAACTTGAGCAGATCCAATCTAGAGCTCCGGCAGGACGATCCTGCCAGGTAAATTTCCCTCCCGGAGGGGGAAATTGTCGCCATCGTCATCACCAACACTCCTCTCGTCGGAGGGGAGGCATCTTCATCAACATCTTCATCAGCACCATCTCCTCTCCAATCCCTAGTTCATCTCTTGTATTCAATCTTCGTCTCGCGACTCCGATTGGTACTTGTAAGGTTGCTAGTAGTGTTGATTACTCTTTGTAGTTGATGCTTGTTGGATTACTTGGTGGAAGAGTTTATGTTCAGATCCTTGATGCTATTCATTACACCTCTGGTCATGATTATGATTATGTCTTGTGAGTAGTTACTTTTGTTCCTGAGGACATGGGATAAGTCATGCTGATAATAGTCATGTGAATTTGATATTCGTTCGGTATTTTGATATGTGGTATGTTGTTTTTCCTCTAGTGGTGTAATGTGAACGTCTACTACATAACACTTCACCATATTTGGGCCTAGAGGAAGGCATTGGGAAGTAGTAAGTAGATGATGGGTTGCTCAAGTGACAGAAGCTTAAACCCTAGTTTATGCGCTGCTTCGTGAGGGGCTGATTTGGATCCACTAGTTTAATGCTACGGTTAGACTTTGTCTTAATTCTTCTTTTGTAGTTGCGGATGCTTGCGAGAGAGGTTAATCATAAGTGGGATGCTTGTCCAAGTAAGGGCAGTACCCAAGAGCCGGTCCACCCACATATCAAACTACCAAAGTAACGAACGCGAATCATATGAACATGATGAAACTAGCATGACAGAAATTCCCGTGTGTCCTCGGGAGCGTTTTTCCTCCTATAAGACTTTGTTCAGGCTTGTCCCTTGCTACAAAAGGGATTGGGCCACTTGTTGCACCATTGCTACTACTTGTTACTTGTTAATCTTTGCTTGCTACGTTTCACCTCGCTACACAATCACTTGTTAGCGCTACTTTCAGTGCTTGCAGTTATTACCTTGCTGAAATCCGTTTATCACAGCCTTATGCTCCTCGTTGGGTTCGACACTCTTACTTATCGAAAGGACTACGATTGATCCCCTATACTTGTGGGTCATTATAGGGCGCCCGAGGATCTCGTTGTATGCGAACGAATTGTCAGGAACGTCGAAGATGACCTTCTCCGTTCGGTAGTTCCGGTCGCTGCCGAAGGTCACTGCCAGTGTGATCTTCCACTTTGGTTTCATCTTCACTGGGTTGATCCCTTTGAACTCTCTTGTTTCCCGAGATCTTCATCGGGAATCTACAACCTCTGGATCACGTCGGGGGAGATGAGAATTAGACCCAACCCGCCATCCACAAACATCTTCGTCACCTTGAGGTTGCGGATCGTTGGGGAGACCAACAACGGCAAACATTCGACCGTCGTAACGCGGTCTGGACGATCCTCGGAATCGAAGATGATCGGTGTGTGCGACCACTTCAAGGGCCTATGAGTGTCAATGGAGGGCTCTGCCGCGCTCACCTCACGTGCCCACTTCTTCAGTTGGTGGTGGGAAGAGTGAAGTGATGCACCTCCATCGAGGCACATCATATATGTTGCCTTTTGAAATTCATGGTCGCTGGAGTCGTCATCTGGGAAATATTCATCCTCGTCCACCTCCTTTCTTTCCCGCGCTGGCGCGGGCTTCACCCTCTTGTTCTTGAACTTGCCCGGGGGACTCCCTTGGTCGCCCTTCTTCCTGGCTGATCCTTCGCCACCGTATCGAGTCTTTTCCTTGTCACGTCCTTGGTACTCCGCTCTCTACTTCTCGGCAAGTTGTTCAACTTGTCGGGAGTGTTGTAGGTCATGACCCTTGGTGCGGTGGATCTTGTAATACTGGGCGTCGGAACCATCCGGCTTGTCGGCGGCCGTCTAGACCTGGCAAGAGATGCAGCCGACAGCGTCTTTGCTCGGAGCCTCGGCCTTCGCCTTCTTGTAGGTGTCATCGTTGCCGGACGTCTTGACAGCAAACACGGCTTTGCCCTTCCGCTTCTTGTTGCGTCGCTTCCCCTTTTTCGTGGGGACATTGACGTCTTCATCTTCGGAGTCGGTCTCTGCACGAGCATCTTCGCCGGGAAACCTCCTCCCCTCTTCCGCTCACGCACACTTGTCTGTCAGGGCGTAAAGCTCGATGACATCACGGACCTTGTTCATCGCAAGTTCCTCGCTCATCTTCCAATTTTGCACGTTCTGATGGAACGCGCTGATGACTGCAGCTGGGTGAACATCCGAGATGTTGTGCTCTATGAGGCTGAATCTAAGGATGTACTTGCGCAGAGTGTCACCCTCCTTCTGGGGGATGATGTGCAAGTCACTCTCCTAGCCAGGGGCCCGGTGGCCGCCCGTGAAGGCGCCAATGAACTCCTGGGACAACTCCTTCCAGGAGGAAATGGAGTTCTTGGGAAGGTGCATCAACCACGACCTGACGTTCAGCTTGAGCACCAACGGGAAGTAGTTGGCTAGTACCTTGTCGTCTCAGCCCCCGGCAGCATGCACCGTGATGGTGTAGATGCTTAGGAACTCGGACGGGTGGGTCTTCCCATCGTACTTCTCCAGGTTCTCCGGCTTGAAGGTACAGGAGTTAGGCCACTGGACCTGCCGCAACTCGCGGGTAAATGTCGGACAGCCCACCTCGTTAGGTAGGTCGCCGGTATACACTACAGGAATCTGAGAATTTGCCGTCTGCCATGGCTAACGGCAAAGGCTTTGTCGTCCATCAGCTGATAGCAAACTAGACGGCAAAAAAATATTCGGTGAAGAGGTTATTTATCGTCTGCTTATGGAAGGCGGACGGCAAAGAATCTTTGCCATGAGGGGGCAGACGGCAAATAAAATGGGACGGCATATCCACAGACGCTCCCGTCAAGTGATAACGGCAGGCTTCTCCTCTTTGCCGTCTGCCCTCTCCCCTTTGCCGTCAGCCATGTTTGAGGCCGACGGCAAAGGGGGGGCACCCAGCCCCTCTCTCCCTCCCACTTTTGCCGTCAGCCCTCCCCCCTTTGCCGTCTATCCTCCTCTCTTTGTCGTTAGCCATGTTTGAGGCCGACAGCAAAGGGGGCATCCAGCCCCTGTCTCCCTCCACCTTTGCACCCAGCCCCTCCCACCTTTGCCATCAGCCCTCCCCCCTTTGCCGTCTTCCCTATGGCCTTTGTCGTCGGTGGGCGAAGACAAATGATCAAAACAGCCCCTGTTTATTTTATTTTCTATTATATCCAACAAGTTCCACAATAATCGGGATATATATATATATATTTTACAGAAATAAATTTGTTTCCGTACTCATAATCATATTAAAATAACTTTCATCCATAGTACATACATATTATGCAAGTTGCGTCCGTACCAAACCATATATTACACCAGTTTCATCCATGCATACAAAGTTTCATATATATCCATATACTACAATAGTTTCAATACAAGCTTCCGTGAAGCCATGGTACAAGAAACCATATTCAAGCATTCCATCAATATAATCCAAGATTCCCGTGAAGTGAATGTAATCTGCAAAATGAAAAATAAGAAAGTTAGAAGAAGAATACTCGATGAAGAAGAGAAGTATAGGTTATTTCGGAGAGAACTTAGCTAAGTACAGGCCATTTAATAGCTAAGTTAGGTGGAATAGGTCATCTTCGAGCTACATAGCATTATTATGTCATTTAGGAGAGAACTTAGCTAAGAAAAGGTCATTCTAGAGCTAACTTGGATAAAATATGTCATTTTGTACCCAACTATGATTATTAATCCATTTTGACCTTATAATGTCATTTTGGAGCTAAATTAGTCATTTTGATAAGCTAACCAAGGTTCTTATGATGTTCTTACCTAACTGAGCTAATTATGTCATTTTGGAGGATAATTAGCTAAGTATGTCTTTGTTGGGGAAAATAAGCTACGTAGAAGAAGAAAGAGAAGAAGCAAGAAGAGAATAAGCAAGAAGAGAAGAAGAAGGATAAGAAGAAGAAAAGAAGAAGGACAAGAAGAAGGAGAGAAGGAGGAGAAGAAGGAGAAGGAGCTTCTCTCCTCCTTCTCCTTCTTCTCCTTCTTCTTCCTCCTTCTCCTTCTCCTTCTTCTTCTCTTCTTCTTCTTCTTCCTTCTTTTCATTTTTCCTCTTTCTTCTCCTCTTGTCCTCTTCTTCGGGCTAAATTAGCTAATTATGCCTTTTTGGAGCTAATTATGTCATTTTTGTTGGGTAACGTCGCATGGGAAACAAAAATTTTCCTACGTGCACGAAGACCTATCATGGTGATGTCCATCTACGAGAGGGGATGAGTGATCTACGTACCCTTGTAGATCGTACAGCAGAAGCGTTAGTGAACGCGGTTGATGTAGTGGAGCGTCCTCACGTCCCTCGATCCTCCCCGCGAACAATCCCGCGATCAGTCCCACGATCTAGTACCGAACGGACGGCACCTCCGCGTTCAGCACACGTACAGCTCGACGATGATCTCGGCCTTCTTGATCCAGCAAGAGAGACGGAGAGGTAGAAGAGTTCTCCAGCAGCGTGACGGCGCTCCGAAGGTTGGTGATGACCTTGTCTCAGCAGGGCTCCGCCCGAGCTCCGCAGAAATGCGATCTAGAGGAAAAACCAAGGAGGTATGTGGTCGGGCTGCCGTGGAAAAGTCATCTCAAATCAGCCCTAAAACCTCCGTATATATAGGTGGGAGGGAGGGGACCTTGCCTTGGGGCTCAAGGAGCCCCAAGGGGGTCGGCCGAGCCAAGGGGGGAAGGCTCCCCTCCCAAACCGAGTTGGACTTGGTTTGGTGGGTGGGAGTCCTTCCCTTCCTTCCCACCTCCCTTTTTTTCTCTTTCTCTTTGATTTTTATCTCTATGGCGCATAGGGCCCTTTTGGGCTGTCCCACCAGCCCACTAAGGGCTGGTGCGCCACCCTTATGGCCTATGGGCTTCCCCGGGGTGGGTTGCCCCCCCCCCCCCCCGGTGAACTCCCGGAACCCATTCGTCATTCCCGGTACATTCCCGGTAACTCCGAAAACCTTCCGGTAATCAAATGAGGTCATCCTATATATCAATCTTCGTTTCCGGACCATTTCGGAAACCCTCGTGACGTCTGTGATCTCATCCGGGACTCCGAACAACATTCGGTAACCAACCATATAACTCAAATACGCATAAAACAACGTCGAACCTTAAGTGTGCAGACCCTGCGGGTTCGAGAACTATGTAGACATGATCCGAGAGACTCCTCGGTCAATATCCAATAGCGGGACCTAGATGCCCATATTGGATCCTACATATTCTACGAAGATCTTTATCGTTTGAACCTCAGTGCCAAGGATTCATATAATCCCGTATGTCATTCCCTTTGTCCTTCGGTATGTTACTTGCCCGAGATTCGATCGTCAGTATCCGCATACCTATTTCAATCTCGTTTACCGGCAAGTCTCTTTACTCGTTCCGTAATACAAGATCCCGCAACTTACACTAAGTTACATTGCTTGCAAGGCTTGTGTGTGCTGTTGTATTACCGAGTGGGCCCCGAGATACCTCTCCGTCACACGGAGTGACAAATCCCAGTCTTGATCCATACTAACTCAACTAACACCTTCGGAGATACCTGTAGAGCATCTTTATAGTCACCCAGTTACGTTGCGACATGTGATACACACAAGGCATTCCTCCGGTGTCAGTGAGTTATATGATCTCATGGTCATAGGAATGAATACTTGACACGCAGGAAACAGTAGCAACAAAATGACACGATCAACATGCTACGTCTATTATTTTGGGTCTAGTCCCTCACGTGATTCTCCAAATGACGTGATCCAGTTATCAAGCAACAACACCTTGTTCATAATCAGAAGACACTGACTATCTTTGATCAACTGGCTAGCCAACTAGAGGCTTGCTAGGGACAGTGTTTTGTCTATGTATCCACACATGTAAATGAGTCTTCATTCAATACAATTATAGCATGGATAATAAACGATTATCTTGATACAGGAATTATAATAATAACTATATTTATTATTGCCTCTAGGGCATAATTCCAACAATTTTGGAGGATAATTATCTAAGTATAGGTCATGTTTTATTAAATAGGCCATTTTGGAGCTAACTAAGCTAATTATGTCATTTAGGTGGAAGCCAAGCTAAGTATAGGCCATTCTAGAGCTAATTTAGGTAAAATATGTCATTTTGGAGACAACTATGATTATTAAGGCATTTTGGAGCTAAATTGGCTAATTATGTAATTTAGGAGGAGGAGAAGGAGAAGGAGACCATTATGGAGCTAACTTGGGTTAAATATGTCATTTTGGAGGTAATTATGTCATTTTGGAGGATAATTAGTTAAGTATAGGTCATGTTTTATTAAATAGGCCATTATGAGCTTATTATGTCATTTTGGAGCTAAATTAGTCATTTTAATGAGCTAACCAAGGTTCTTATGATGTTTTTACCTAACTAAGCTAATTATGTCATTTTGGAGGATAATTAGCTAAGTATGTCTATGTTGGGGAAAATAAGCTACGTAGAAGAAGAAAGATAAGAAGCAAGAAGAGAAGAAGAAGGAGAAGAAAAAGAAGGAGGGGGAGGAAGAGGAGAAGTAGAAGGAGAAGGAAGAGGAGAAGAAGAAGAAAAGAAGAAGGAGAAGAAGAAGGAAAAGAAGGAGGGCTAGCTCCTTCTCCTTCGTCTCCTTCTTCTCTTCTTCTTCTCTTCTTCTTCTTCTTCCTTCTTTTCATTTTTCCTCTTTCTTCTCCACTTGTCCTCTTCTTGGAGCTAAATTAGCTAATTATGCCCTTTTGGAGCTAATTATGTCATTTTGGAGGATAATTAGGTAAGTATAGGTCATTGTTATTAAATCGGCCATTATGAGCTTATTATGTCATTTTGGAGCTAAATTAGTCATTTTAATGAGCTAACCAAGGTTCTTAAGATGATTTTACCTAACTAAGCTAATTATGTAATTTTGGAGGATGATCAGCTAAGTATGTCTATGTTGGGGAAATAAGCTACGTAGAAGAAGAAAGAGAAGAAGCAAGAAGAGAAGAAGTAGGAGAAGAAAAAGAAGGAGGAGGAGGAGGAGGAGAAGGAGATGGAGAACGAAGAGGATAAGAAGAAGAAAAGAAGAAGGAGAAGAAGAAGGAAAAGAAGGAGGAGAGAAGAAGAAGGAGGGCTAGCTCATTCTCCTTCTTGTCCTTCTCCTTCTTCTTCTCTTCTTCTTCTTCTTCCTTATTTTCATTTTTCCTCTTTCTTCTCCTCTTGTCCTCTTCTTCGAGCTAAATTAGCTAATTATGCCTTTTTGGAGCTAATTATGTCATTTTGGAGGATAATTAGGTAAGTATAGGTCATTTTTTATTAAATATGACATTATGAGCTTATTATGTCATTTTGGAGCTAAATTAGTCATTTTAATGTGCTAACCAAGGTTCTTATGATGTTTTTACCTAACTAAGCTAATTATGTCATTTTGGAGGATAATTAGCTAAGTATGTCTATGTTGGGGAAAATAAGCTACGTAGAAGAAGAGAGAGAAGAAGCCAGAAGAGAAGAAGGAGAAGAAAAAGAAGAAGGAGGAGGATGAGGTGGATAAGGAGAAGGAGAACGAAGAGGAGAAGAAGAAGAAAAGAAGAAGGAGAAGAAGAAGGAAAAGAAGGAGGAGCGAAGAAGAAGCAGGGCTAGCTCCTTCTCCTTCTTCTCCTTCTCCTTCTTTTCTTCTTCTTCTCTTCTTCTTCTTCTTCCTTCTTTTCATTTTTCCTCTTTCTTCTCCTCTTGTCCTCTTCTTCGAGCTAAATCAGCTAATTATGCCTTTTTGGAGCTAATTATGACATTTTGGAGGATAATTAGGTAAGTATAGGTCATTTTTTATTAAATAGGCCATTATGAGCTTATTATGTCATTTTGGAGCTAAATTAGTCATTTTAATGAGCTAACCAAGGTTTTTATCATGTTTTTACCTAAGTAAGCTAATTATGTCATTTTGGAGGATAATTAGCTAAGTATGTCTATGTTGGGGAAAATAAGCTACGTAGAAGAAGAAAGAGAAGAAGAAAGAAGAGAAGAAGAAGGAGAAGAAAATTAGCTAATTATGCCTTTTTGGAGCTAATTATGCCATTTTGGAGGATAACATACCATTATCGTCATCACGGCGGTGAAGCACGGTGGCTCTGGTTTGTTTCACCTGGAGAAGGCTGCCCTAGAGAAGGCTCCACTGTAGAAGGGTCGTGCGATGCATTTCGGGAGATATTCTGCACCAAAGATCGTTTGCAATGTGTCTTTAGCATGATGACACTCTTAAGATCACTGCATTGAAATGAAACTCACCGTCCCCGCCATGTTAATGACTGGCATCGCCGGAGGGACTTGGCCGGTCTTCTCGCACATAGACTGTACATTTGGTTTCGAGAAGTCAAACTTTTTAGTTATTAATGAAACGGACATTAAAATGCAAGATTTGAAATAATATGAAGAATAAACTTACGACGAAGAGCTCGTATATGGCCCTGTTAGACGCATCATTCTGTGCCCTCTCCGCCTCCACCAATGCAGTCGTCCTCTCCTCCAGCTCCTTCATCTCCTTATCCTTCTCTGCCAAAACCGCATACATTGCCTCTCTCTCTCTTTCAGAATAGCAGCCTGCAACACAACTCATTGTTAGCATTGTAATCATATTGGTTCCAACGCACAACATAATGCGGAAAGATAGTTGAGTCCATCAAACTAACCTCGATGTCGAGCTCGACTGGCCGTGGACGAGGTGTTATCTCAGGATAGGAGCTTGTTTGGCGTGCCTTTATCTGCCGTAGAGTGGTAGGACAACATATAAGGTCGTCTCCAATGGCGATCAAGCCATGGGGCCTCCCGTTGTCAGCTATCATCACCAGCTCTGGATCAATAGGCCCCTCGCTCGGGTTAAAGTCCTCCCCTTTCCTCGCCTTCCCGTGATCTCTGTACTTCACGAGCTTGTGGTGGGAGGAGATGTTGGTGAAGTTTTCTCGATGCTCGAGGTCAGACTCAGAGAATGCCTTGACCTTCTTGTACGAGGTAGTATGGGCCATCGCATAAAGGTCGTACATCTGTGGTACCTCTGTCTTATTGTGACGCGCCTAAAAGAGAGAGAGAGGAAAATTGTATTAGTAAAGGGCTCAAGATAGCATAAGAATGAATTGCATGAGGCATGAAGCAAACCACATACCCAGTTCTCGCCAAATTGGATTAAGTTGATGCTCCCTTGATGGTGTGGCACACCAACTATTTTTCCGCGCCTATCCTTGGCGTTGTTGTGGCTGGCCTCCCACGTTTCGGAGCACCACTGATCCACCAAGGCCTCCCAATAATCCATCTTATCCACACACCATCTCGGGGGCACCTAAGTTAATAAAGAGAAATTTGAGCGCGTAAGAACCAAATTAAGGAAACTAACTACAAAGCCTTAATAATATGTAATTACCTTCATGTAAGGCTCCTTCTCCATCTTAGAATCACGACACTTCGCCTTGTCCTTCCTAATACGCCGCGAGGCATAGTAGTCTCGAACAGCCTGCACCCGAGCCTCGTGCCGAAAGTTTTGAAGTAGGCGGCAACATTCGGTTTCGATAACCTTTGTCGTGTCCTCCTCGTATCCCTCCTCACACCTGTAGTAGGTCTGCAAACGATACAACACCGATTAGTACAATAACTAGCTATGGTTGATTTATAATTGTATAAAGGAGAAATTACCTAGAACTGTCGGATCACCATGTCGGCCCTCATGTGGCACAAAACACCATCGATCTCCACCTCCGGCGGGGCCGGGGCACCCAAGTAGTGCTCCCAGGTCATTCCTTCCTCTCGCTCCCGACCGGGCAACGTAACAAACCCCGGGAAGTTTTGATGGCAAAGCACACCAAGGACGTGGTTGGGCTTGCGGACACCCTTGGCAACATCCCACCACCCGCCGACGAAGAAGGAGCCGCGGAGTGCTTTTGACCCTTTCCCACCATCTTTCAACACCTGTCATGAGAAAGAGTAAATGAAATTAGTACAACATAAATACCAACATGAGTAATAAAATGTATATAATTTAAGTGTATCATCGTCATAAGTACCAACATGACTAATACATATTGAATACCTAACATGAACTCAAAATTTATATATAGTAATAGTTGAATACCTAACATGAACTAATCACAATCATGCTCATCTATATATTCTTCGGGGTCAATAAATGCATCATGATCATCACTATCATCAATAAATGCATCATCATCATCACTATCAGGAAGAACATGTGGAAGGCCACCATTATGTAATCGGTCAAGAAGTGACAGGTCATCCGCAGCAGTAACTTCTTCTTCTTCCGGCTCTTCCTGTTCGGGCTCAGGGGTTAAGACGGATTCACTGTCGATGTCTACTTCAATGTTCTGGGGAGAGGTAGAGTGGTTCTTGAAACGTTTCTTGGACATACGTGTTTCTTGGAAGAATTCTCCTTCATATGTGTCTGGGTTAACGTGACGTTCATAATCCTCTTCATTGAGGGTAGGTGGTCTAAAATGTGGTGGCACTTCATAAAGGACATCCTAACCTTTGAGATTTGGATCAGTTTGGCAGGCCCACGGTAGATAGAAAACTTGTGTCGCATGTTGAGCCGTAATATAGACATCGGGAACATCTAAGTGGGTGTTTTGGTTGATTTTGACTAGTCCTATATGTTCATGAGTCCTTCTAGTCTCCCTCGGCTCAAACCAATAACATTTGAAGACTACGACGGTCGGTGGGTTTTCACCATAGAATAGAAGTTCATAAATTGCTTCAACTCTTCCATAATACTCGGTGCCTCCTTCGCCGATAGCAGAAACAGAACAATTTGTAGTCTTTAGGTCGGGCATAGATAGCTCTTTTCCAAAGGTACGGAAGTGATACCGTTGATGTTGTATTTGTCAAATGAATGGAATTTAAAATCAAAATCATTAGCGACTTGTCTCAACTCGGCGTCCATAGACTCTGCATCAGTCTACAAGTTTAATACGAAGGAATCAATGCATTAGCCGCAAATTAGACCAAGAAATCAAATGGGCCATTAATGGTAATTAATTACCCTTTGTTTGAACCAAGAGATGAAACCGGGATAGTTGCCTCCATGCTTTGCGAGAAGCTCATACTCTTCGACGGAATCCTTTTCGATGACCGCTCCATCCGAGAATTCAGCAACGTATCGACTATATCAAATATCCGGGAATAAGAGTAGTTTAAAGGAATTAGAAGTTGCGGAACAATAATTTACCGAGAACTTACTCGATGTACGGCTGCACTTCTGTTAGGTTGGTGAAGATATACAATGAAATGGTCCGCCATTCTTCGACATCCAACGGTTTCCCTTTCGAAGCACCGGATGGTGCGAGCTTCCCTTCGAATAGGCTGAGGTTGGATCGACCTTTTTTTGGATCGCCATCATTGTACCGAGGCTTCGGGTTATGCAATGTACCATGACTGCACATTCAAATTCACACGATCAACACAAATATGATGTTTTTAAAACATAATCAGAAAATATGTGACCTAACTCATAATTTACAAAACTATGACCTCGTCGGCTTGTGGAAGGCCGAAAAGCACCTTTTCGTTCAACCGGAGGCAGAAGAGTTGTCAGGGGTCGGGGTTAGTGGCGTCGGGAGTCAGTGCCGTCGAGGGTCTGTGGTGTCGGGTGTCGGTGGCGTCGGGGTTCGAGGGTTAGTGGCATTGGTGGTCGGGGGTCAGTGTCGTCGGGGGTCCAGGGTTAGTGGCGTTGGGGGTCGGTGGTCGGGGGACTTTTCGGTCAACAAGAGGCCAAAGAGGTGTCGGAGGTCGGGGGTTGGGGGTCAGTGGCGTCGGGGGCGGCGTATTAACAGCTGCGCAGAGTTTTCTACCAGGGTGTCTTCAGGATGTCGTGTCAGGGTTTCGGGCATCGTGTCAGGGTGTCGGGGTGTGAGGGTGTCATTTTCTTCTTCTTCATCTTCTATTTTTTCCTCCTCTTCCTTTTCTTCTTCTTCTTCTTCCTTCCTTCCTTTTCTTCTTCTTCTTCTTCTTCTTCTTCTTCTTCCTTCTTTTCCTTTTTCGTCTTCTTTATTCTTCTCCTCTCTCCTTTTTTTCTTCTTCTTCTTCTTCTTTTTATCCTCCTCCTCCTCCTCCTCCTCTTCTTATTCTTCTTCCCTTATCTACTTATTCTTCTTTTATTCTTCATCTTTTTTCTACTTATTTCAATTATGACTAGTAACTAAACCTAGCACTAAACCTATCACTAACCATATCGCTAAACCTATATAGCACTAAACAGCAAAAAAAATAACAAAAACAGAATCTACCAATCATTCCACTAATTAACAAAATAGAATCTACCTCTAAATTAACAAATAAAAAATAACCTAGCACTAATTAACTAAACCTAGAACTAAATCTACTATTTAACTAAATCAACTAACTAAACTACCACTAAATCAAATAACTAAATCAACTAACTAAATCTAATCAAATAACAAAAAAAAAACTCACCTATTAGCTTGAACTGGAGAGGAGGGCAGTGGGCAGCCGGGGCGGTGGGCGGCCGGGGGTAGTGGTGGAGGGCGAACTCCACGGCGCGGGGAGGAGGGGAGGGCAGCTCCGGCAGCGCGGGGAGCAGGGGCGCGGGGAGGAGGGGCGTGGGGAGGACGGGAGGCCGAGCTCCAGCCGTGGGCGGCGGTGGTGCGCCGGTGGTGCGCCGGAGCGGCTCTGGTGGTGGTGGTGGTGGCGCTGGGGTGGGCAGGGCACGGGGAGGAGGGGCGACAGTGCTCACAGAGAGAGGGGGTGAGAGATACAGAGAGAGGGGGCGAGGGCGATGGCCGTTAGGGGGCCTGGGGTGGGGGAGACGACCGTTATGAGATTGTTAGGGGGGCCCTCTCTGTGTCGTCTGCCCCCTGACGGCAAAGAGGTCTAAGGCAGACGGCAAAGAGAGCGACCGTTATGGGGTGGGAGGGAGTGTGTGGTGGGCCGCCCCGTGCTCTTTGTCGTCTGCCCTCCTGCTCTTTGTCATGCGCTAGCAGACGGCAAAGACAAGATTGATGGCAAAGAGTATCTTTGCCATCAGTCTGCTCTTTGCCGTCTGTTTTTTGGTGACTGACGGAAAATAGGGTCTTTGCCATCAGCGAGACACGACAAAGAAGAGGCTGACGGCAAATAACTGAATTCCAGTAGTGATACCCCGATGCAGGAGCATCTGCAGCGGCTCCAGCACGTCTGTCTGATTGATGATGCGTTTCTCGTCGTCGCTCGATGAGAGTACGTGCGTCCTCCTTGCGCTGCTCGTGAAGAACATCACGTTGAACGCGGCAGGCCCGTGGGTCGGAAGACCCGATCGAATTGTTAGAGATAATAACCATTTGTCGCAGCCGCGGGGGAGAGTGCAACATGGTGGTGGCAGCTCCAGTCTTCTCGGTACAGTCGTGGGCGCGCTTGCTGGAGGGGCGTTTCGATGTCCCCGCCTGCTCGGGTTTGTCCCCATTAGCGAGGGCAACGAGACTCTGGATGGTGGCCCTCCACTCCTCGAACTTGTCTGCTGTTGGAGAGAAGTCCAAGAGCAGTTGAGCTCACTTCAGGGCTTCTGCCGGCATGGGCGGTGGCGATATGTGCGAAGACCGCGAGGGGATCTTACTTCTAACTACGTTAAAAGGAGTGCCCCCTTGGTCCCGCGGTGGTGCGCCGCCCTGGCAGGTCGCAGAGCGTGCGCGCCGGCCCTGCGAGTCCTGGGAACGAGGCCCCGGAGTCCTTCGTGGGGGCGGCGAATCGCCGTCGCTCTGGCATGGTCCGCCGCGCGCGCCCTGTGAAGGTCGGGGCGGGTCCGTGCGCGTAGTCGTCTTGGAGGATGTCCTCACATCCTTCGAAGTAGCAGCGCCGCCCGTCGGTTGCACAGCTACATCCTTCGACGCACCGGCATGCAGATGGTTGTAGAGGTCGCGGACGATACCACTTGCCCGGGTCTGCTCTCCAGAGTGTTGCAGAAGTTCGGGACCTCCGTCACATTGTCCTGCACCCGCACCCTCGCCCGCCCGCACCGTGGTCGAAGCATTGGGTGCGGGTGTGTGGCGGCGAATAAGTGTTGGTGCGCTAATGGCGAGGTCGGATCAACGCGACCTCTTCCTCCTACCTGGCACACCAAAGATGTCAGGGAAATCGACACCTACGGGAAGCTCTAAGGGTCCCTTGATCGTTTGGTGGAGGGAGAGAGGTGGCGCTGAGAGCGGAGCTAGCGATCAGCACGGGCAAGGTCGTTTACCCAGGTTTGGGCTGCTTGGCGCGTAAAACCCTACTCCTTCTTTGTTTGTATTGGGAGCTTACTGTAGGGTTATCTCCTACAGTAATTTAGCTGGTGATTAAGGAGTCTCAAAATCCAAAAGGTACAACCTCTAGAAAATGAGCCATGGGCCTCCTTTCATAGGCAAAGGGTCACCAACAGTGTGCTCACGGGTTGCATAGTGAACACGGTTCACCGCTTATCTTTCTATTGTGGTGTCAGGGGCAGTAAATGCCTTGTCTGGCCCCTGATCTGCATCAAGGTGGCTTCGACACGTGCCCATGTGTGTTGACACCTAGGCTTTGTGCTGGCGCATGAGGGATGCGCTAGAGCGGTGGCGTTCGGTGGCACTATGGCATGGGGGAAACCTGGCGGGCGAAGAGAGCTTGTCGGCCTGGCGCCCTTGCCCACGGCCTCGCCCACCTTCAGGGGAAGGATGGCTTGTTGGGGTCCTGGACATCTTCCCGGCAAGGAGGGCTTGTCGTGGCCTTGCATGTATTCCCGGCGAGGAGGGCTCGCCGGGGCCTTGTGAGTCTTCCCGGCGAGGAGGGCTCGGTGGGGCCTTGTAGCCTGGGTTGGCTCTTCACACCTTTGGTGGGGTGTGGTCTTGGCAAGCCTGGGGTTCCTTTTCCCGTCGGTTGGCTTGATGTGTTGCCTCCAAGTGTGTTGCTGGTGCCCGTGAACAAGTTTGGGGCACGGGAGACCCCGGTCTCTAGTGCACCGACACAAACCAAATAAACTCAGTCAAGCAAAAGATTGTAAAGCCAAATACAGATAAAACTCAAGATCTCCAGGTCAGACTAAAGCCGTCTCCATGAATGAAAGTACTCGAACTTATAGCCCAAACGAAGTTTTAATCGGTTACACCATCTCTCGGCATACCGAGGCAAGCAAACTTTAATTATAATCAAAGGTTTTCAAGGTGCGCCAGGACTCGCAGGCTCGACGAAGGTATCCAAGTCGATCCCATCAGCAATACAGGTAGCTGCATCGATGAAGGTCTCCAGGAAGTTCTCAAACTGAAGCTTCTTCATGTTGGCCAGCTGGATCACCTTCAACTTTTCCTCTTTAGCCTCCTTCACATGGACCCGAATGAGTGAAAGAGCCACGTCGGCTCCACAACGTGTAGCAGATTTCTTCCAAGCTTGCACTCGGTCCGGAATCTGGTCAAGGTGGCTCATCATTGATTCAAGATGGTTTGGAGAGTGTCTTCTGGCCAAAGCTCCTTATCAATCAACTCCAGGGCGGCTCTCAGTCGGGCAACATATCCTTGAACTTTCGTGAGGCGAGCATTGACACGGAACATATTCATGGACACCACATCTCCAATGGGAGACTTGATGGGATCCAGATTCGGCTCGAGCTCTTCGGTCTCCTTGTCGAAGTCCTCGCAGAAGTCTGCGCAAAGGGAAAACAAAGAGTGGGTCACATTTTCATTCAGAGAAATTGGAGGAAATCAACTCAGTGGAAGAAACTTACCTGTGAGCATGTCGAACATCTTCTTCGCGAAGTTGCCCAAGTAGTTCTCCAAGCCATTCCTTCTTTTGGTCATTTGTTCCAACTTCTTGCTCCACTCGGCTCGTTCTTGCTTGAGTTTGGTATTATCCTCCTCCAGTTTGCCGACTGCAGCGATCTTCTTTTCCGCGGCCTCAATTTTCCCCTTTGCTTCAGTGAGTGATTTGTCCTTGTCTTCAAGAGCGTGCTTCAGGAGGTTCAGATCATTCCTGGTCACCTCCATGTCCAACTGGAGTTGGATATTCTCCTTTTCCAAGCCTATGTACTTGGTTCCAAGCTCACAACATTTGTGAAATCATCAAACAAGTAATTCAGTCGACACTAGTATTTCTCCACTCCCAAGTGAAGAGTAACAATTCAGTCGACTGGATAGCAGACCGCCGCCCCACCCCACACCCCTATAAATCGACATATCATGGTTGATGGAAATTATATCCATGAAACCAGCAGGATAAATCTTGCTGGTTCGGACCTTTCCATTCACTCGACAAACCGAGTGATCAAAGTACTCAAGTACAAGGAGGGACCCTGAGTCCAAGTTCTTAAGACTACTACCCATCGTACACGATCGACAGTAGTCGCGGGGACTACACCCAGTGGGTGCACTCAGCGTGTCCCCACCGGATACGACACCACTCGACCAGGTCCAGCTTGTCCGAGTCAAAAAAATAGAGATAACGCAAATATCCGAAACTGTCTCAATCAGACCCGCGCCGGTGCAAGCACTCGATGGTGGTCTCATGGACTAGACCTAGTGGGTTCACTCAGCGTACCCCCACTGCACTTATCGCCACTCACGCAGGTCTGCCTTGTTGAGTGTCATCGATTATCAAAAAAAAATTAAAGACCACTGTCGATGTTACCATCATTTGACAGCGGCCTCAAGGGCTACACCCACTGGGTGCACTCAGCGTGCCCCCACTGGACAAAAAACAAGCATGTATGCACCGAAAGAAAATACCCATTGGTATAAAGTCAAGATGGACAAAATGCAATCTGAAATGAACTTACAATCCCACTTACTCGAACATTAGCACGAAGTGCTAAGATGGCATCATAGGCCAACTTGTTGGCTTCATACGCCTCCTTGGTTCGCATCATCATCTGCTCTTCCTGGATCATGGCCTCCTTCCCGACTCCAGTTTGGTCTTCTAGAACATGTTGCAGAGTGAACGCAGACATTGGAGGAGTCGGCACAACGGCAGAGGTCACAAGAGTTGTTGGAGGTTGTTCAATTGATGCAGGAGTCACAACAGTCGAAGTCACTTGAGGGTCACTCGACGGAAAGATCTCGAGTCTGGTGTTCACTCGAGACGGGTCTCCAAGTTCCAGAGGCAATTCAGTAGTCGACCGGCGTGGTTCTTCATCATCTTCCAGATAGATGAAGTTGGTAGCTGTCAGTTGGTAACATGAGTCGGTCCAACCGACCAATTTTGTCCAGAAAACAGAACAGAATGAAGATTTACTATACCTCGTTGAGAGGTGACCACGTCTTCAGCGTCCAAGTCCATTGGATCCTCTTCATCTCCAGGAGGAGACGTCACCGAGGTAGCAGATCTGGCAAACAAATTCCACTCGCACATCAAAGGCCTGAAATTTCACAACAACAAAAGAAAGAAAGAGGTAAACACTCACGCTGAAGTGACTAGCACAGCAATCCTCATTCGAGGCAGAGCCTTCCAAGGCTTGGGAGCGTCAGGTTTGGGTTGTTTTGCAGCCTTCTCTGTCGACTCAGTTGTTGCATCTCAGTCACGCTTCACATTCCTAGTGCTTGATACCATGGTCTTGCTTGGGGTAGCTCCCGGATCTTGGCGATGCTTGGATCGAGACTCGATGCACGGAGGAGACTCAACCTCTTCCTCACTCCCCTCCGAGTCATCTTCACTTCCCTCGTTGTCCTCAGTGTAGTCACTGTCCGCGTTGCCACCTTCACTCTCCCCACCAGCATCAAGTTGCTCCCCGTTCGGTACATGTGAATACATGTTGGTCAACTCCTACAAGATATAAAAATAGCAAAGTCAGTCGGGTGGAGATTCAATCACTTGACAAAGATACGAAAGTAATCGGCAAGGGAATAACTCACCATGTTGTTGTTTGTTCTCGGCAGAGAAGGGCAAAACCCGTTTGGCTCCTAGTGGATTACCGCAGGCCCCAGTGATGCCTCTGAGCCACTGAGCCACAGTTTCTTCGGAGACCTCCTCTGGGTGCGACCGAGTGGAATCCGCAGGGCCTGAATAATGCCACATGGGGTGATCTCTTGCTTGGAAAGGTTGGATATGTCAACTGAGGAATGTCTCAAGAAGATCCATTCCAATCACTCCGCCATGGATCAGATCTACCAACGCGTTCACTAGAATACCTACTTGTACCCTTTGCCCCTCTAACACGGTCAATGTTCTGGGAGCAGGAGGTCGCTCCAAAGTAAATGGAGGAAGACCAGTCGACATATTCGGCGCTGCGACATCCTTGCAATAAAACCAGGTCGATTGAGAGCCTCGGACATATTCAAGGAGGGTCATTTGTGGATATGCACTCTTACTCCTCTTCTGGATTCCCAAACCCCCACACAGTTGGATGACATTGGTTCTACTATCCTTTGGTTTGGCCCTCTTAACCGACTGGGAACGAACAGTGAAGATATGCTTGAACAGTCCCGAGTGAGGGGAACAGCCCAAGAAACACTCGCATAACGTTATAAATGCAGCAAGATGTGCAATATCATTCGGAGGAAGGTGATGGAGTTGGGCACCGAAAAAGTTCAAGAACCCATGGATGAATGACTGGGGGGGCAAAGAAAAACCTCGCTCTACGTGGGTGGTGAGGAGGACTCTCTCACCTTCTCGTGGCTCCGACTCGAGTTCCCCCTCCGGTAACCTCCAGGAATCAGCGGATATCAATCCATCGTGGACGAGGTTCAGAACATCTGCCTCCTTGACAGTTGATGGGAGAAAATCCCCGTGGATACAGCCCGACGGCACCAAAGCTCGAGCGCCCGACAGATACTTGGCGCCTCCTCCCCTCTTGGCCCGCTCAAATTTTCCCGTCTTTCATTTTGCCATCTCGATGGTGCTGGCAGAGGGAGATCTAGGCGGAGCTTGAGAGGCTGATGAGATGGAGAAAATGAGGAGATTGAGAAGGAGCACTGTTCCAACCCTAGCATCAGCTCGTTTTATAACCGCCCGAATGAGTCGCTGATCCATGGGCCTGCAGATTTGTGTATATCCCAATATCAAAGGGAACACGATACATGGCGATAAGGACGACGCGATAATCAAGGCCCGGGCTCTCATTTACCCCGGTTGGTACGTCATCACCGTGCGGCGCGCGCTTACCAATTTTTCAAATCCCGTGGAATCCGGGCCTGCTTCGGGGACTATTGCCGGGGGGATAACTGTGGGGACCGGATTTTCAGGGATTTAATTTCCCTTCAAATGGCCCTTAAGTGTACCAGCCCCATGAATACTGTTAGTTGGCACACCTTTCCTTGATATAAATGTCCAAGCAAAATATAAATTGAGTTACAAGACCAAGGTGGTCTAATGAGTACATCAAAGGGTTTCTAGTGGTTGATGGCGGAAGCGGTTCAGGGATCTCCAACGTCTATGGGACTCCATTTCCCACAGGAACAACTGACCGGGTTAACTCCTATCTCACGCGACTGCTGTCCTTGATGCCTATGCTCGAGGTTATCATCAAGCTTATCCTCTCCAAGCTCACAATCTGGCCAAGACAATAGCCAGGGACAAGCCAGTGAGTACTTTGAATGTACTCGCAAACATCATGAAACAAACATAAATATACGGGGTTAATTATACACTTATAACGATGCCATAATACTTCGTCAACCCGGAAGTACTACTCAACTATTAGTATTGAAACTATAATCACACTGAAATTTAATAAGAAATCAATAAGGGTAATAATAACAGATGCAATATAAAACATGCCACAGTCGGGCGTCTGAGCGACACCACAGAAAGAGCTTATATGAATAATAAACATGCCACAGTCGGCGTCTCAACGATACCACATAAAGGGCTTATATGAAATAATAAACGTGCCACAGTCAGGCGTCTCAGCGACACCACAGAAAGGGCTTATATGACATAATAAACATGGCACAGTCGGGCATCTCAGCGACACCACACAAAGGGTTTATATGAAATAATAAACATGCCACAGTTGGGCGTCTCAGCAACACCACATAAAGGGCTTATATGAAACAATAAGAATATCCAGGAGGTAGAACCGTCCCAGGGATATTCAACAATCAAAATCATAAGGGTTAGTCAACAAAAAATAATGTTTATAATCATCCACCATATTTCCCTATTAGTCTCGTACTTATTTAACTACCTCCGAAGACCGACACTTGACTAGTCAACCAACGTCCTTGACCGCGGACACAGCTACTTGAATAGTTTTGACTCTGCAGAGGGTGTACTCTTTACCCGTAGTTCACGGTTTTCGATAGTAATCATGACTAATCCCGCGCATGGCAATTTAAAAGCGGACACTCAGAACCAGCACACACCCATTTTACCTCCGTGAAGCCCAGCTTCACCTGGACTACGCTGCCAAGGCAAAACCATAAGATGGGGAAGCTCCGACCTCGACTAGCATGGGATCAAAAATAATTTATACCGCGCCCTAATGGGGAGTCCCCTCCCTTCCGGTCCTAGACAGGAAACACCCATGCCCCCTGACCGTATGACTGGATTTAGTCCACGGCCGGGGATACCTTCATCCTGGCCCCTCTACTGTTGTTTGACTAATAATAGGTATGCAACTGACTATACCAAATCCATTATCCAGGAAGCTATGGTAGCACGCAAATAAGGAGACACACTGACAAGACTCGATCTATGGTCGACTCATGAGGTTTAGGTATTACCTGCATGATTAGCACCAACAATTTGCAGACAGAGTCACGACCCGCCGTAACATGCCTTGCTGACCACTCTCGTCCCACGATCGTGTCTCCAAATGACACCGACTTTTACTGAATCCTATCCGGTAGACATGTAGGGTAGGAAGGTGTGACCACTGTCCATGCACCACAATGCAACAATCTTTCCTCATAAATTATGAAACCACATGCAAGATTGTCACATGAAATAACACCACACATTAAACATATCCATATATTATTTTCACCAAGCAAACCACACATAACCAAAATGAATGTAGGTTCACGATGCTTGCCTTCCAAGTATAGAGAGGTAGGGTTTCACCTCAAAACTTTTGCAAGTTTTGACTCCTCTCTTCAAATCCTATTTAAAAAAAATATAATAATTAACACACAATATCAAACAGCACAGAAAGTTGTCTTAGAAAATTTTCAAATAAATAGTAAAATAAACTAGACAAAATTTGAAAAAGGTGAGAAAAAGAATCAACTCATTTGGAGTTTTATTTTAGGAGTTATAGCCAGTCAAAGTCTAGTCAAAATTTTGTTTAAAAACAAAAACAAAAAAGAACACGTTTCACACGAAAATGCGCTAGCGCAAAGGAGAAGACGTACTCGGGCGAAGACGTTTGCCCTAGCGCGGCCTCTGGCTGGGGATGGGACACTGACACGCGGGGCCCACGCACAGGTTTGACCCCGGTCGTCTTCCTCCTCCAGCCGAAGGGAGGAGGGACCTCCGGCGAGGCTTGCCAGCGACAGGGACCTCCATTGGAGGAACCGAAGGCATCGGCATGCTCAAGGGATCGAGGCGCATCCATTCTAGGGGCTTGGAGCTATGGCGGATGCCGGGACCGAGTATCCCTTCCTCCACGGCGGAGCAAGCTTCAGGTCTGACGAGGAGCTAGCTAGGAGGGGCTCTAGGTGCAAAACGAGGGGTGAGGAGCTCTAGGAGGTTGCGGGGAAGCTAATGGTGGGCTTAGGTGGGGCAACAGAGCTTTGGCTCGGTTGGATCGACTCGAGGCATGTCGGCGGGGAAGACCACCGAAGCTGGAGAAGGAGGGGGCCTCGGTAAAATTGGAGCCGATGGGGCTGGCTACAGCTTCGAGGGAGGGCTTGTGTTGCACTGAGGGCACAGGGGGTCCTATTTATAGACCTGGAGGGTCGGTTCCATGGTGGAGTTGGATAAGCTCGTCGGAGACAACTGACGGCGGCAGAGGAGCGGCTGATGCAGCAATAGGGCGGGGGAAGCACTCGCTCGACGCAGAGGAGCGGTCCTAGGGCAGGTGGCGCTCGGGGCCTCCTGGGTGGTGTTGCATCGATGCGCAGTTGTTGTAGCTTAATGACGGTCGGCGCAGCTGCGATTATCCAGGGGGCGGCAGGGGCAGCAGGAGCGCATGAAGAACTCGTGCGAATAAGCTCACACGCTATGGCCTCTTCGGACAGCAAGGGGCGACAAGACTCGGACGCGGCGGCTCGGGCACACTGGCTGCAATGCGCGCACTCCAGAGCACGCTCTAGCATGCCTGCCAGGTGCTCGATGAAATGCCATCGCTAGCTAGGGTCTTAGGCTGGAGGTGTAAATCTCCAGGATGGTTAAGGGCTCTACTACAACTTAGCTAGACATGCTGATATGGCCATTGGGGCAACTCCCTCACACAAACAAAACAACATGCCAAATCTGGTCAGGGACACCAGGTGTTTGAAAAAATGCTAAGGGCATCTAGGAGTACTTACTAGCCACAAGAATTACCAGATATGAGTCTCCTTGGATGCAAACAATTGTGGTATGGTTAGATTTAGCAACCAAACAACTTCATAATGCAATTATAGCAAAAGTCCATTTCTGTACAGAAACAAGATGATGATGCAACACGGGTCAAAACAACTCCAATGGGGTTGAAATTTAATACTTAAGGGTTTTACAGGGTGGACTATAAGCATACAAAATTTCAAGGTCATTGGGACAGAAAATAATGGGGTTGTCGTGCAAAATGCCAATCTAGTCCAGAACATAAAACAAGAAGGGGTGCTCAAATCTTTCAAAATACCAACATATATTTTTGCATAAAACTCATTTATATGAACCCCTTGACCACTACAAATTTTTGTAGAATTTTTGGAGACTTTTATTAAGGGGTTGTTGTACAAAACTCCAATTGGGCCAGAAGCTATAATCAATTAATTTGCTTAAATTTTCCAAAACACTTGGCTATATTTTTATAGAAAAATGATCGAGAAGCATAGTAGGTAATTGCCAAGTTTATTGTGGAATTTTTAGAAGAAGTTAACGGGTGGTTGCAGTTTAAAACTGGGTCCTTAGGAAAATAAAAACCAGTTTTGAATAAATAGAACTTGGAAGATAATATTTATAGAAAAGGCCTTCTTTGGAATAGTCAATGGAGGAAAAATATTTGAGTCAACACTCAAGTCACAAATTAATTTTTCAAAAAGCTCTAGCTCATAGAAAGAGTTTTTCATAACACTAAGAATAGGAAAGGTTCTGAAATCAGAAGAAAACCCAGAGTTAAAAATTTCAAAATAACCGTGGCCAAATTTAACAAAAAAATTTGTGGCAAATTTTTTGGGGTGTTATAATAACCCAGGGGTAGGCTCATCTCGCCTGGTCCTTCACACACTAGGTCCATGCGGGGCAGATGTCGCCTCGTATGCCGGCTCCTCCTTTGCCGGCTGCGCATTCCGCGCCGTCTAGGGACGCGTTAGCCAATGTCCGGCCCGACAGCCAGTCGTCAGCCACGCGGTGAGAACTAGTCCCATCAATCCCCTTGATGGGACGTGGGCTCATGACTAAAGGCAAAAGGGTGGCAGCTCGGGTACGACGGACTAACGTACGCGCGGCTACCGTGGAGGCGGTCGTACCGCTGACCGATGCCGGCTACGACCTATCGGCCTCACATAGTGTCGGCACGCCTCCACCCGCTCCATTACCTATCCCAGCGTGGCTGTAATGGAGGCGGTCGTACCACTAACTGCGGTCAGGATTCGAAGACGACGGCTACAGTGCGGCCCATGCTGAGCATGGGGAGCATGCACCAATCCCAGCGGTGCGTCAGTGGGCCCAGCACTCGATGAGACCCGGGAGTCGACGGGACCCACAAGCGACACTTCTCAACTGGGGGGCCCTCTGGCTGGCCGGAGAAGCTGCCAGCTGGGTCCCCCCGTAGTACCATATATCCATGTATGCCGGGGGTTTCGCCTATAAAACCCCAGTCCCTCCTCCATGAACAGTGTCAGCCATTCTTACGCACGAACATACAGATAGGAGAGTGAGAACACGAGCCGGCTAGCTCTTTCTTCCTCTTCCCACGAACAACTTAAGGAGCACTTTGTAGTTCTCTTGGTTCATGAACCACTCTCGCAGGACTAGGGGTGTTACCTCCCATGGAGGGCCCTTAACCTAGGTACATTGTGTGTCTTGCATCGCTAGCTACCGATCCCGTTCCTGGAGCCCGCCGGTGTCCTTTCGACCCCAACCACTCTCGATAAGCCTACCCATGGCATCTGTCGTGAGAAAACAACGACATAAGTGTTATTTGAGATCGATAAAGTAAGCCATGATGACACGCATCATAAAAGAAAAGAAAAAGGAGGAAAAGGAGAGCAACATCCCATCCAGGCGCTCACCAAACCCACTCTATTACAACACCCCGATCATCCCCGACACGACGGGCGCGTTTGGTTGTCCCAACTGAACAGTATGAGGTTGCATACTAGAAACGAGCCAGGTTGAATAGAACCTAGTTAAGAAGATACAAGCCAAATATGACGATTGCAAGTTGATTGGTTGCGTGCATATAGTGTCTTGTCATCGTGAAGCAAATTTCACCCGATGTTTGGTTACCCGCCTCGCATACTGATTAACAGTTAAAGACTGTACTTAAAGGAGAGCACCTCGACTAGCACAGCGGCGGAAAGGGGGCCATGTTGCGGATGACCCGGACGCCGACGTGAGTGCCTCGAGAATGCCAAGCGTCGTCACACTCCTCATGGCTGCCAACGTGTTAGTGATTGCACTGACATGGCCGGCCTCGTGCAGGAGCTCGCATGGCCTTGTCGCCGGTGATAAGGAGTGCTAGAAGAGGCAAGGCATAGAGCACGCCGATGACGGTGCAGTTGCCCTTGTGGAGGGCGAGGTCGAACAAAGCGTCTGCCTCATGCTCGCACGCCTCCGGAGCGGCTACGCCCAAGCCAGCCACCTCGACCAGCGTCGACATGGCGCCCACGCGGACGATGGGCACCTTGTTCTCTGACTCAAGGGAGAGCTTGGCCAGTGCAGCGGTGTCGTCGGCGCACACGGAGGCGGAGTGACGCGTGGAGAGTAGAACGCTACGTAGCGCATCGAGCAATAGTGACATGCAGAGCGCCCGCCTCCTCGGCGCGCTTGTACGTCCGCCCCGACAACAAGATCACTGAGTTGGACATGGGCGCGCCTAGTATCAGCCACTGGAACTCCCGTGGCACCTACTCATCCTTGTCCACCGGGGATAGGGTCGTGGGTATGGACGACGATGGTGGCGGTGGCTTGGAGTGGAAGAGCAGAAACGTCAAGCGCCGTGCGCGCGGCACCCATGCTTAATTATCAACTCGACAAAGGAGTGATGCTTCGATATTTTTGGTGCAATAATGGACGGTTGGCCAGTGCAGGGGTCACCGGCATGGCGTGCGCCAAGGCCGAGCATGCGTAACTGCTGTCGTGGATGGCTCTTGCTCCATCCACGTCGAGTTGGATATCACGACCAACGCGGCTTCGTAGGCCGGATCCGACGCGCGAGCAGGCGAGATCAATAGTGTAGACAATGACACAGGGAGGAAGGAGACAAGGGGATAAGGTGATTAACTATTTCTAATGTGTTTACAATGATTCACCCATGTCCGCCTACTCGCATCGCTTGGGCCTGCTTCGCTAGAAACTGTCGATTCGGCAGTTTTCAGTGAATTAGACCGAAAGATGCTTTTCTGAACATAGTATAGACGCAAGCGTTCATAAACACGCGCATACACTCACCTCTATGAACGCACACACGCACACCCTACCCCTATGAGCAACTCCGAGAGACTAAGCCGACATATCATCTTGATATTTACGATAAATCCAAGAATAATGCAAGCACGAGGATTTGAATCCTGATGGACTAAGAATATCAATGTCCCTCTAACCATGCAACCACATATTTATTTGCACCGAAAAATGCTTTTAAAACCATGTGATACAGGTCCAATAGTATACAGACATAAACCAAACTAGCAAAAGAGCCCATGCGTTGCAATGGGAGAAAAAGAATACCATCCATTCTAACTCTATAAATTAAATCAATGGCGTCGCAATAATTTATATTAGATGAAAGATGTAATTAAAAGAATAATTCATAAGATGGGACATGAAACACAATTTTTTGGAAGCTATAATAAATATTCTAGTCGTTTGGAATCACCATGAACAAACTTATATAGTTAAAAATTGAATGTCACTTCTACTTAAATTTTGGTCCCCAAACTTTGCCCATATATCATTTTGTCACCTTACCAAGCCCCATCAAATATCTGATCTTTTTTCGGACCTTACAAATATCTACTTCCTATTCAAATGAGTTTGGATTCAACTCTTCCATATCGGTTGAAACTTCTTTTGTTGAACTAAGTATAAATCATATGCTTTACGTTAAAAGTTTCAACATTTTCCATGCACCCTAGCCATTTCTTTTCCATCCTTCTCTATTTCTACTTCTTCTTTCCAATTTCTATAAAGGAATTTAGAGAAAGAAATTAAAGGAGACAGAGAGAGAGAAATAGTGTGGAGCCCATCCGACCTGCCAAGGCCCAGCCGCACCCACTCCTAAATTCCCTACCCTAGGTCGATCCCCTCTAGGTGGTGGCTCGCGCGGCCCAGGCTAGCGAGGCGCTACAGCTCCCCGTGCTCGGTCACGAGCGGGACGAGCTAGCATGTGCAGGCCATGGCGGCTCCGACAAGCAGGAACTGGCGAGGCCGGCTGAGTCCTGTGCCGCAGAGAGGACAAGAGGCCGGCTGAGGGCTGGCCTCGCGTGGCTGGTTGTCACACCGTGTTTTCACTACCACTTTCTATGTAATGCAAAAATCTGAGCTTGTTAAAACTTTTTCAAACTAATGATGTGAGTGCCATGATTTTCATTGAATGCTTGAGTGTTTGATCATGTGATGATAAAAAACCCATTTCCCAATATTGAATTATTTCCAAAAACCCTTTTCTGATTTCTGATTAAGGTAAAATCCTACTTTGAGTTGCACTACATGTCCTTGATGGCAAGGAGTGTTCTTACCCAAAGTTGGTGATCTGATTTTAGCTTTACTTTAGTGCTCCAAAACCAAAAAATAATTATTTTTATAATTATTTTCTTAATTTATTTACATGTCCATTTCTAAGGCCAGAAATGGTATTCCTACAAGGAAAAATACCTTTTTGCCTTAGAAAAATCTGATTAAATTTGGAGATGATCAGAAGGACATATATTTTCCATACATAAGATTTTAAACCCCTATTTATATTATAATTATTTGAGTAAAACCCTGAAAACCATTTTTTTTGTTTTGACCTTTTGAGATGTTTCCAAAGGAAATATTTTTAATAAAATCCTAGAAAATTCCAGTAATATCCCTAAGCCGTATTTGGTGTCCACATAAAGTTTCACCGTGATCCAAGGTGATTAAGGACCCCAAATAACTATAAAACCCCTTCTGCCCAGATTGAAGTTAGAGCAACTCTACATAGCAAAGTTTGTCCAATGATGATGAAACTTTGCAGGAGTGCCTAATACCTCAAATGAGGGTTCTACACCAAAAATGGGATTTATGGGACTTAGTTTTCCCACACTCTCTTTGGAAGGGACATATCTGGTCAAATGGTGGTGTTATCAAGTTTACAAAGCTAAACTTGTCCAATGGATCTCAAACTTGGTGAAACCCCATGTTTTAGCACCAAACCCAAATGTGTTAAGTTGTAGCACGAGTGGTGGGGTGCAACCCCCTAAAACCACTGTCGAGCACCTTCTAACACATGGGTAAAAGCCCTCTTAGCCATAGCTAAACCCAACCCCTTTGCTCCAAACTCTCAGATTAGGTGGCCGGTATCAATGCCCAGCCCCAGTCAACTGGCCCCTCTCTGGTTCAAAGTAGAAATGCCAAAAACCCCAATCTAAGCTTCAGCTCAAAGCTGACAACAACTGTTTCTCTTGTCTCCCTTGACCAGCCGAAGCTCCCACGAGACTTCAACGGCTAGCCTCACCCCCAGCCAGTGTCGGGACATGCTAGACACGTCTAAAGCACCTCAGAGTGCAGCTGCACGCCGTGGCATGCCAAACTGCGCTCTGGGCGCGCTACAGGAAGCCACCGAGGTGGGGGCGACGCCCTCGACCAGTTCCAGCCTCCCCCGAGGTGTCCAACCCCTTCCCCGACAACCCCTTTGCATCTAGCGACCATCAGGGCCCCTCCCCTCCCGCTCAAGAGCTTGTGCGATGCATGCCCGCGCACACCAGAATAGGCCAAGGTTGCGCGGCCACTGATGCTCGACTCCCCTCTCTCTCCCTCTGTAGCAGATGGTTCTAGAAGTCCAAAACCATGTCCTGAGACTATCGTTTCGACCCCAACTCTTCTCTGCACCCCCATGAGCGCCATGGTGAGTCACCGACTGATACGTCTCCAACGTATCTATAATTTTTTATGGTTTCATGCTGTTATCTTGTCAAACTTGGGATTTTTTGCATGCCTTTTATATATTTCTTGGGACTAACTTATTAACTCAGTGTCAAGTGCCAGTTCCTGTTTTTTCCATGTTTTTGACCCCTTTCAAAGGAGGATTTTGAACGGAGTCCAAACGGAATGAAACTGCCAAAAAGATTTTTTCCGGAACAGAAAAAGATCAGGGAGCCGGAGAATCAGGACAGGGGGCCACCAGGGACCCCACAAGCCCTCATGGCGCGGCCAGGGGGCCGCGGCCCCCTGGCTTGTGGGCTCCCTCAGGCCCTGATACGCCCATTTCGCATCATGCTTTCATGTTGAAATTTATTGCTTTTTGGGATGTTATATTACTTGTGGTACCATATTTATGCCTTTTCTCTCTTATTTTGCAAGGATTATTTGAAGAGGGAGAATTCAGGCAGCTGGAATTCTGGACTAGAAAAGGAGCAAATCCTAGTCCACTATTCTGCACATCTCCAAATGCCGTGAAAATTTACGTGAATTTTTTCTGGAATATATTAAAAATACTGGGCGAAAGAACTACCGGAGGGGGGCCACCAGGGCCCCACAAGCTTGCCCACCGCCACCACCACCCTGGTGGCGCAGGGCAGGCTTGTGTGCTTCCTGAAGGCCCACTAGCCCCCCTCTTTTGCTATATGAAGCGTAGAGGTCCGGAAAAAATCAATAGGGAGTTTTTCGTGGTTTCGCCGCCGCCACGAGGCGGAACTTGAGCAGATCCAATCTAGAGCTCCGGCAGGACGATCCTGCCGGGGAAACTTCCCTCCCGAAGGGGGAAATCGTCGCCATCGTCATCACCAACACTCCTCTCGTTAGAGGGGAGGCATCTTCATCAACATATTCATCAGCACCATCTCCTCTCCAATCCCTAGTTCATCTCTTGTAACCAATCTTCGTCTCGCAACTCCGATTCGTACTTGTAAGGTTGCTAGTAGTGTTGATTACTCTTTGTAGTTGATGCTAGTTGGATTACTTGGTGGACGAGTTTATGTTTAGATCCTTGATGCTATTCATTACACCTCTGATCATGATTATGATTATGTTTTGTGAGTAGTTACTTTTGTTCCTGAGGACATGGGATAAGTCATGTTAATAATGGTCATGTGAATTTGATATTCGTTCGGTATTTTGATATGTTGTATGTTGTTTTTCTTCTAGTGGTGTTATGTGAACGTCGACTACATAAAACTTCACCATATTTGGGCCTAGAGGAAGGCATTGGGAAGTAGTAAGTAGATTATGGGTTGCTGGAGTGACAGAAGCTTAAACCCCAGTCTATGCGTTGCTTCGTGAGGGGCTGATTTGGATCCACTAGTTTAATGCTATGGTTAGACTTTGTCTTAATTCTTCTTTTGTAGTTGCGGATGCTTGCGAGAGAGGTTAATCATAAGTGGGATGCTTGTCCAAGTAAGGGAAGTACCCAAGTGCCGGCCCACCCACATATCAAACTATCAAAGTAACGAACGTGAATCATATGAACATGATGAAACTAGCATGACAGAAATTCCTGTGTGTCCTCGGGAGCGTTTTTCCTCCTATAAGACTTTGTCCAGGCTTGTCCCTTGCTACAAAAGGGATTGGGCCACTTGCTGCACCGTTGCTACTACTTGTTACTCTTTGCTTGCTATGTTTCACCTCGCTACACAATCACTTGCTACCGCTACTTTCAGTGCTTGCAGTTATTACCTTGCTGAAATCCGTTTATCAGAGCCTTCTGCTCCTCGTTGGGTTCAACGATCTTACTTATCGAAAGGACTACGATTGATCCCCTATACTTGTGGGTCATCAGGCCCCTTTGCCCTAGGTTTTGCGCCTATATATCCCCAAAAATTCCACAAAAAATCAGGAGATCATCGAAAGTACTTTTCCGCCGCCGCAAGCTTCTATCTCCGCAAGATCCCATCTGGGGCACGTTCTGGTGCCCTACCAGAGGGGGATTCGGATACGGAGGGCTTCTTCATCAACACCATGACCTCTCCGATGATGCGTGAGTAGTTCACCATAGACCTACGGGTCCATAGCTAGTAACTAGGTGGCTTCTTCTCTCTCTTGGATCTTCAATACAAAGTTCTCCATGATCTTCATGGAGATTTATCTGATGTAATCTTATTTTGCGGTGTGTTTGTCGAGATCTGATGAATTGTGGATTTATGATCAGATTATCTATGAATCTTATTTGAGTTTCTTCTAATCTCTCTTATGCATGATTTCATATCCTTGTAATTCTCTTCGAGTTGTGGGTTTTGTTTGGCCAACTAGATCTATGATTCTTGCAATGGGAGAAGTTCTTGCTTTTTGGGTTCATACCGTGCGGTGACCTCACCCACTAAAACAAGGGGTAGCGAGGCACGCATCATGTTGATGCCATCAAGGGTAAAAAGATGGGGGTTTCATCATTGGTTTGAGATTATCCCTCTACATCATGTCATCTTGCTTAAGGCGTTACTCTGTTTGTCATGAACTCAATACACTAGATGCATGCTGGATAGCGGTTGATGTGTGGAGTAATAGTAGTAGATGCAGAAAGTATCGACCTACTTGTCTCGGACGTGATGCCTATATGTATGATCATTGCCTTAGATATCGTCATGACTTAGCGCGGTTCTATCAATTGCTCGACAGTAATTTGTTCACCCATCGTGATATTTGCTATTTTGAGAGAAGCCTCTAGTGAACACTATGGCCCCCGGGTCTACTCCACACCATATTTTCAGCCTTACACTTTTTACTTTGTTGCACTTTCCGCCTTCAGATCTCACTTTGCAAACAATCTTGAAGGGATTGACAACCCCTTTGAAGCGTTGGGTGCAAGCTCGTTTGTGTTTGCGCAGGTATTCTGGACTTGACGAGACTCTCCTACTGGATCGATACCTTGGTTATCAAACTAAGAGAAATACTTACTGCTCCTTTGCTGCATCACCCTTTCCTCTTCAAGGGAAAAACCAATGCAAGCAAGTCTCCGTCAACGTGTCAATTTATGGCGTTGTTCACTACTGGAAATCAGTTTTTTGCCGTGTGCCATATCTTTGCCGTCTACTAGCTGATGGCAAAGAGTGTCTTTGCCGTCAGCTCCCAGAAAGCAGATGGCAAAGAAATGGCTGATGGCAAAGAAGGTCTTTGCCAGCAGTCAATCCTTTGTCGTCTGCCGCAAACGGCAAAGAAGGGGACAGGAGACGGCAAAGAAGCTCATCTGGCCGGGGAAACCTTAGGTCAACCTACGCCCTTCTTTGCCGTCTGTTGGCTGACGGCAAAGATGCCAGAGGCAGACGGCAAAGAGTATAGACCCCTTTGTCGTCCGCCAGCAGACGGCAAAGGTCCTGAATCTACTAACGGTTGTCCTGCCCCCACCCCGGCCCTCTCTCTCTCTCTCAAATGGCCACTCTCTCTCCTCCCCCGACGCCCAACGCCGCCACCACCGGCGCCCCCGGCGCCGCCCTGGTGCCCCCACAACCCCCGGCGCCCCTCGGGCAGCCCCCGCAGCCCCACCGCCGGCACCGCCGGCCCAGGCACTGCCCCGCAGGCCCCGGCGCCGCCACCATAGCCCCAACACTGCCGGTAAGCCCCCACACCCCCACCCCCTTGTTATTTAGTTTTTTGGAGGAAGAAGAAGAGGAGGAGGAGGAGGAGGAGAAGAGGAGAAGAATAAGAGGAGTAGGAGGAGGAGGAGGAGGTGAAGAAAAAGAAGAAGAAGAAGAAGAAGAAGAAGAAGAAGAAGAAGAAGAATAAGAAGAAGAGGAGAAGAAAAAAAATAAGAAGGAGAAGAAGAAGAAGAAGAAGAAGAAGAAGAGAAGAAAAAAAATAAGAAGGAGAAGAAGTAAAGAAGAAGAGAAGAAGAGAATAAGAAAAAAATAAGAAGGAGAAGAAGAGAAAAAAGAAGAAGAAGTAGAAGAAGAGGATAAAGAAAAATAGAAATAGAAATGAGAGGAAGAGGAAGAAGAATAGGATAAGAGGAGGAGGAGGAGGAGGAGAAGAAGAAGAGGAGGAGGAGAAGAGGAGAAGAAAGAGGAAAAATGAAAAGAAGAAGAAGAGAAGAAGAAGAAGAAGAAGAAGAAGGAGGAGGAGGAGAAGGAGCCCTCCTTTTTCTCCTTCTTCTCCTTCTTCTCTCCTCCTTCTTATTTTTTAGCTTGTTTAGCTAATTATCCTCCAAAATGACATAATAAGCTAAAAACCTTGTTAGCTCATGAATATTATATTCTTAGCTTGTTTTCCTAAAAAATGACATAATTAGACATAATTAGAATATTTGTGTTGATCGGGTGGATTTACATGTGATAGTTGTCTCGTTGCTGTGAGGTATGTTGTGCGAAGACCTCCCCGTGCGTTGTACGAGCTCCGCCCCTGCATTCGTGGGTCAGTACAAATTTCATATCCTCCTCGCCCCTTCATTTACTGTGGCTCGGTTTCCGGATGAAACCTTCTAGATTTAGGTAATTAAATTAATTTATCAGTATGCGTGACCAGCATGCGTCTCCCGTTCGAAAGGGCGACATCTATAAATATGCATGTCTTTGCATATTTATAACCACCATCCTTTCGAATTGTCCAACATTATCCATGGACAGCCCGAGTATGTGTAGATTGGGTTCGTTTTCCCGTATGATGTGCTCTGGATCCGATGCGGAATTTCGTCAGTGCCTCCCTGTTGTTCTCCGGATGCACATCCTCTCTGTTTGTTGCGGAGACGTGTATCAGGAGAACAACGGGGAGGTGCTGCCAAAATTTTGTGTTGGATCCGGAGCAGAGCATGGGAAAACGAACCCAATCTACACATACTCGGGTGGGATTAGGACCTATCTTTACCTATTAGCGTGTAGGTTGCCTGGACGTAATAAAAATGGCGAACCTGATTAACCGATGAATATAAATGCTAAATTATATATAAATATATTTCTTCTGTCTTTAGTAGCTAGGCAAGATGAGTGATCGTGCGTGGATGTATACCGGTCACCCTAGTCAGAAAGAGATGACGAAAGAATGGTTTGTAAAAACAAAGGAATTTTTGAAGGCCACATTCGCAAATGGCCAGGAAAGAAACTATTGCCCCTGTCCTGGATGCGACAACTATAAAAAGACGACAGAGGTTGTAATGATTAAACACCTGCAGAGGAGGGGTTTTAAGCCTAATTATACGGTGTGGACATTTCATGGTGAGTCTATACAACGCACAAGAGCTGAGGTGGTCCGTCGTAGCACGGACGAGCATGGTACCGGGATCGAAGACATGGTGCAAGACTTTGATGATGCTCGGGATTCGGAAGATGAGATGGAGGAATCTGCAAAGGCCTTTTATGAAATGTTGGAGTCTTCAAAACGTCCTCTCCATGAGCACACTGAGCTTTGTCAGTTGGATGCAATTGCACAAGTAATGGCTCTGAAGGCTCAGTTCAACTTGGGAAGAGAATGCTACGGCGCGATGATGACACTATTTGGACGCTTCCTACCCAAAGGCCATGCCATGCCTGCAAACCTGTACCAGTCAGACAAAATACTTCGTGTACTTAAGATGCCCTATGAGAAGATAGATGCATGTGAGAAAGGATGTGTCTTATTTAGGAAGGAGTATGCACACTTGGACTATTGTCCCAATTGCGAGTCTTGCAGGTATCTTGTGGTAGACAACGGTATGGGTGAGAAGAGGCAGACCAAAATCGCAGTTAGTGTTCTTCGGTATGTGCCAATCATACCAAGACTTCAACATCTTTTCATGGTCGAAGAGACAGCCAGACAGATGACATGGCACAAATTGGGCAAAAGAACCGAACTAGATGCGGATGGGAATAAGATGGTGGCACACACATTTGATGGGGAAGCGTGGAAACATTTCGATGGATTGCATCAGGATAAAGCGGTAGATCCAAGGAATCCTCAAGTATGCATCGCCACGGATGGTTTTAATCCCTTCGGCATGACGGCAACCAAATATAGTTGTTGGCCTGTATTTGTCATTCCACTCAATCTCCCCCCCCCCTGGACAGATTATGCAAAGAAAGAACATATTTCTGACGTTGATAATTCCAGGGCCCAATTATCCGGGGGAAAATATGAATGTGTACCTGCAGCCGCTTAAGGATGAATTGGAAGACACTTGGGATAATGGGGTCAAGACATACGATGAAGCTAGAAAACAAAACTTCAAAATGCATGTGTGGTACATGTACTCTATGCATGACTTGCCGGCGTATGCACTATTCTCTGGATGGTGTGTGCACGGAAGGTTCCCGTGCCCCCAATGCAAGGCAGCTCTTCAGTTTCATTGGTTGCAGGAGGGTCGGAAGTATTCTTGCTTTGGCATGCATAGACAGTTCCTAGATCCTGACCATCAGTTCAGAAAAGATAAGAAGAACTTTACCAAAGGTAAAGTTGTCAAAAACTTGGCACCACCTGCGTTGACAGGCCAACAGATCCTGGATCAGTTAAACGCCCTCGAGCCTGATCCAGAGCGTCCAGGGTATTTCATGGGGTATAATTCATAACACGTCTGGACTCACAAGCCATGCTTCTGGGATCTGCCTTACTTCAAAGACCTCCTTCTTCCACACAATATCGACATGATGCACACTGAAAATAATATCGGAGAGGCTATTTTTGGTACATTGTTCGACATTGATGGGAAGACAAAGGATAAGGCTAGAGTCGATCAAGAGACACTATGTCATAGACCGTTACGAAACATGCGAGAAGGCAAAGGAAAGCAGAAGTGGTCGATGCCAAAGGCCTGGTTCAATCTTGGAAGGCCAGCTATGAGGGAAATTATCTTGTGGGTCAAAATGCACTTGATGTTCCCCGATGGGTATGCAGCGAATCTAAAGAGGGGAGCGAGTCTTGAAAAATTAAAAATCTTTGGTCTCAAGAGTCATGATTGGCACATATGGCTAGAGCAGGTAATGCCGGTGATGTTACGTGGCTTTATTCCTGAGGATGAATGGCTAGTACTAGCGGAGCTGAGCTATTTCTTCTGTGTTCTTTGTGCGAAAGAATTGTCACCTGGCGTGGTAGAAGACATGGAGGAGTTTACACCGGAGTTGTTGTGCAAGTTAGAGAAGATATTTCCACCGGGCTTCTTTAATCCAATGCAGCATTTGATTTTACATCTACCGACCGAGGCAAGATTGGGTGGTCCCGTGCAAGATCGTTGGTGCTATGCAACTGAGAGGATGCAGAAGAGCCTTCGAGCTAAATGTAAAAAATAAGTGTAGAATTGAAGCATCGATGGTTGAGGCATTCATTACTGAGGAGGTGGCAAACTTTGTGACAGCACACTACGAAGCCAAAAATCATCATTTGTGTAATCCGAAGCCTCGGCACAATGATGAAAACCCTAAAAAAGGTGGGTCCAACCTCAGCCTATTCAAAGGGAAGCTCGCACCAGCCGGTGCTTCGAAACCATTAACGTTGGATGTCGAAGAATGGCGGAACATTTCGTTGTATATCTTCAACAACCTAACAGAAGTGCGGCCGTACATCGAGTGAGTTCTCGACACATTTTCCCGTAACTTCTAATTCCTTTGAACTCCTCTTATTCCCGGATATTTCAAACAGCCGTTATGTCGCCAAATTCTCGGACGGAGCGGTGATCGAAAATGATTCCGTCGAAGAGTATGAGCTTCTGTCAAATCAGGAGGCGGCTATCCCGGTTTCATCTCTTGGTTCAAACAAACGGTAATTATCAATAATGGACCATTTCATTTCTTGGTCTAACTTGCGGCTAATGCAACAATCATTTCGTATTAAACTTGTAGGCTAATTCAGAGTCTATGGACGCCGAATTGAGACAAGTCGCTAATGGTTTTGACTATAAGGTCCGTACATTTGAGAAATACAACATCAACGGGTATCTCTTTCGTACCTTTGGCAAAGAGCTAACTATGCCCGACCAGAAATCTACAAATTGTGGTGTCTGTGCTATCGGCGAAGGTGTTATCCAGTATTATGGAAGAGTTGAAGCAATTTATGAACTTCAATTCTATGGTGAAAACCCACCGAACGTCGTAGTCTTCAAATGTTATTGGTTCCAGCCGAAGGAGACTAGAAGGACTCATGAACATATAGGACTAGTCGAAATCATCTAAACACCCATTTAGATGTTCCCGATGTCTATATTACGGCTCAACAGGCGACCCAAGTTTTCTATCTACCGTGGGCATGCCAAACGGATAAGAATCTGGAAGGTTGGTATGTTGTTTATGAAGTGATGCCACATGTCAGACCACCTCTCCCAAATGAACAGGATTATGAACCTCACATTAACCCAGACACATATGATGGAGAATTCTTCCAAGAAACATGTCTTTCCAAGAAACGTTTCAAGAACCGCCATGCTTCACCCAAGAACATGGAAGTAGACAGCGACAATGAATCCGACTCCACCCCTGAGCCGGAACTAGAAGACCTGGAACTCGTAGAGGTTACGGATGCGGATGACCTGTCAATGCTTCAACAATTAAAGAAAGGCCTTTCACAACTTCATGTCGTTGAACCCGACGAGCAAGTCATTCATGAAGACATGCGTGATAGTGATGATGATGATGCATTTATTGATGATGATTATTAGTTTGTAAGATTCACAACTTAAATTATATATATATATTAGTCTTTATTATTCATGTACATATTATTATTCATGTCAGTTATTCAAATTTTTTATGTTGTACTAATTTCTTTTAATCTTTATCATGGCAGGTCACCAGGTGTTGAAAGATGGTGGGCGCTGGTCCAGAGCGCTCGACGGGTTCTTCCGAGCCGCCCCGCACGAGGGGTGGTACTTCCCTTCCACCCCTATCTCTCCGTAGAGCCTTGGCAGACAGTCTGTCGACACCACCTGTGGGTTCTTCTTCGTCGGCGGCATTGCCCACTAGGAGAGGTGCTGGTTGGGTAGGGAAGAAGGGGAAGGGTACAGGGAGAGGTGGTGGCCGCGGAAGATCCAGGAGGACTGTTGAGCCGTCCTCGGCACCACCACCAGCTCATTCACCCGAGCATAGGACTACTATGGTCGACCCGTTTGCGGAGGAGGCTACGGGGACTCCGGTCCAGGAGCCTGGTGTTGACGGGCATTCGTCCCATGAGACTCCGGTCCAGGATCAGCCTCGGGTCGAGGTGCATTCGGCCCACGAGACTACGGTTCCGGAGGCTTCATCCGACGTGGAGAGGCCCGGATGGGATACCTGGCCGGATCGGACCGAGCTGCTGGATTGGACCGAGGGTCCGGGTGGCTCAGGGGGCGGGGATGGCGGGGATGAGTTTACGGATAGTGAGGGCGATGTGCAGGTGGACGGGGCCACCGTGTACAAGCGTGGTAGTACACGTCTCCCGGTCGTGTCGGCTACCCGCGAGCAGAGGCCGGTGATTAAACCTGAGTACATTTACTTTTTTTAGCTTTTGCCTTCAAGTTTGTTCAAATATCTAATGTGTTGACCTTATGATACTGCAGGGGATGGGCACACCCTCGTGGAGTCCGCAGGCCGAACTCCGTCCTTGGTGTGCTTTGCCGGACAAATTTCCCGGGATTTGTCACGTTGCCTGGTGAGGGTCAGGTTCCTACACTAGGATTTTCCTGGGAGCACTACCAGGCTGCGCAGGCCCCGCCGGAGGAGATTATAGATGGTGTCTTGTGCCACACGAGGTCCGAGATGGTGATCAAGAGCTTTTGGGTAAATTATCCTTTTACACAATCTAAAATTAACATTATAGCTAATTATTGTACTAATCGGTGTTTTCACGTTTGATTGCAGACCTTCTATAGGTGTGAGGATGGATATGAGGAGGAGGCGGCCAAGGTTCTCGAGGCCGAGTGTAGGCGGTTACTACAGAACTTACGCCACGAGGCTCGGCCGCAGGCTATTCAAGACTACTACGCCACGCGTGGTATTAAGAAGCAGAAGAAGGATTGCCGCGGAAAGTTTCTGAAGAAGGAGCAATACATGAAGGTAATTACCTATTCTTAAGTCCTTCTACGTAGTTTTCTTGATTTCATTCATAGGCGTAGCGCTCAAAATTCTTTCTAATAACTTACACGTGCCCCCGAGATGGTGTGCGGATAAGATGGATTGTTGGGAGGCGTTGGTTGATGTGTGGTGCACAGGCAGCTGGCGAGCCGTCCACGAGAATGCGAAGGATCGGCGTAGCCAAATGGTTGGTGTGCCACACCATCAAGGCAGCACCAACTTACTTCAGTTCCGACGAAACTAGGTATGTGATTTGCTTCACGATTCATGCAATTCATTCTTCATGCTAATATTTTGTTCCTCTCTTTTAGGCGCATCACAATAAGCCGGAGATGCCACACTTGTACGACCTTTATGGCATGGCCCATACTGCCTCGTACAAGAAGGAGAAGGCATTCTCTGAGTCTGACCTGGATGATCCAAATAACTTCACCAACATATCATCCCACCACAAGCTCGTGACATACAGGAACACGGGGAAGGCTACGAAAGGGGATGACTTTAACCCTAGCCAGGAACCTTTGGATCGAGAGCTGGTGATGATATCTCGTGGCGGGAGGCCCCATGGCTCGATAGCCATTGGAGATGGGATAATATGTTGTCCACTCACTCTCCCGGAGATCAAGGCGCGCCAGTTGAGCAGTTGTCCTGACATAACGCGTCGTCCACGGCCAGTCGATCTTGCCATCGAGGTTAGTTGTACGGACTAAGAAAACTTTCATCCATTTCATTATGTGTGTCACCATAGATCATTACTGCGGTAACGAGGAATGGTGTTTCAAGCTGCTCTTCGGAAAGAGAGATTGCCAAACCAGGCTGCTCTTGAGAAAGAGAGATTGGCAAACAAGGCTGCTCTTGAGAAAGAGAGATTGGCAAGCCAGGCTGCTCTTGATGAGAGACCACGACACGATTGATTGAGGAGGAGAGGGCCCGGAATGAGGCGGGTCAACAGGCCGTGTACGAGCTTTTTGTGGTAAGTTTTTTTTCACATTAGCCAAATCATGTGTGTAATGTCTGTTTCATTACTAACTAATACGACCCACTCTTCAGGGTCTGTGCGAGAAGAGCGGTCAAGTCCCTCCGCCGATGCCCGTCTTCTCTTTGATTGACACAGTGAGTTTCATTATAAACTAGTATTGATAATTGAGTGTCATCATGCTAACTGAGACATTGCAAAATATCTATTCTGCAGAATAACTCCCGAGCGGCATCGCACGACCCTTATCCACGTGTTTCTCCTCCTTTATGACCACTACGGTAAGTTTCTCTTTCCTATTTCATATTCTCCTTGCCTTAATTTCCCCAACAATGACATAATTAGCCCATTTAGCTCCAAAATGCCATAATAACCTCAAAATGGCATAAGAACCTTGGTTAGCTCATTAATATTATATACTTAGCTTGTTTTCCTCTAAAATGGGATAATTAGCCCATATAGCTCCAAAAGGACATAGTTAGCTAATTGAGCTCCAAGAATAGGAGAAGAAATAGGAAAAATGAAAAGAAAGAAGAAGAAGAATAAGAAGAAGAAGAAGAAGAAGAGAAGAAGGAGAAGAGGAGGAGGAGGAGGAGAAGGAGGAGAAGGCGAAGGAGCTTCTAGTCCTTCTCCTCCTCCTCCTCCTCCTTCTCCTCCTTCTTCTTGATTTCTTCTTCTTCTTCTTCTCCTCCTCCTCTTTATTCTCCTCTTTCATATTCTCCTTGCCTTAATTTCCCCAACAATGACATAATTAGCCCATTTAGCTCCAAAATGCCATAATAACCTCGAAATGGCATAAGAACCTTGGTTAGCTCATTAATATTATATACTTGGCTTGTTTTCCGATAAAATTGGATAATTTGTCCATTTAGCTCCAAAAAGACATAGTTAGCTAATTGAGCACCAAGAAGAGGAGAAGAAATAGGAAAAATGAAAAGAAAGAAGAAGAAGAAGAAGAATAAGAAGAAGAAGAAGAGAAGAAGGAGAAGGAGGAGGAGGAGGAGGAGGAGAAGGAGGAGAAGGCCAAGGACCTTCTAGTCCTTCTCCTCCTCCTCCTCCTTCTCCTACTTCTTCTTTATTTCTTCTTCTTCTCCTCCTCCTCCTCTTTCTTCTCCTCTTTCATATTCTCCTTGCCTTAATTTCCCCAACAATGACATAATTAGCCCATTTAGCTCCAAAAAGACATTATAAGCTCAAAATGGTATAAGAACCTTGGTTAGCTCATTAATATTATATACTTAGCTTGTTTTCCTCTAAAATGGGATAATTAGCCCATTTAGCTCCAAAAAGACATAGTTAGCTAATTTAGCTCCAAGAAGAGGAGAAGAGGAGAAATGAAAAGGAAGAACGAAAAGAAGAAGAGAAAGAGAAGAGAAGGAGAAGGAGAAGAAGGAGGAGGAGAAGAAGAAGAGAAGAAGGAGAAGGAGGAGGAGGAGAAGGAGGAGAAGGCCAAGGACCTTCTAGTCCTTCTCCTCCTCCTCCTCCTTCTCCTCCTTCTTCTTTATTTCTTCTTATTCTCCTCCTCCTCCTCCTCTTTCTTCTCCTCTTTCATATTCTCCTTGCCTTAATTTCCCCAACAATGACATAATTAGCCCATTTAGCTCCAAAATGTCTTAATAACCTCAAAATGGCATAAGAACCTTGGTTAGCTCATTAATATTATATACTTAGCTTGTTTTCCTCTAAAATGGGATAATTAGCCCATTTAGCTCCAAAAAGACATAGTTAGCTAATTTAGCTCCAAGAATAGGAGAAGAGGATAAGAAATAGGAAAAATGAAAAGAAAGAAAAGAAGAAGAAAAAGAAGAAGAGAAGGAGGAGGAGAAGGAGGAGAAGGCCAAGGACCTTCTAGTCCTTCTCCTCCTCCTCCTCCTCCTTCTCCTTCTTATTTATTTCTTCTTCTTCTCCTCCTCCTCCTCCTATTTCTTCTCCTCTTTCATATTCTCCTTGCCTTAATTTCCCCAACAATGACATAATTAGCCAATTTAGCTCCAAAAAGACATTATAAGCTCTAAATGGCATAAGAACCTTGGTCAGCTTATTAATATTATATATTTAGCTTGTTTTCCTCTATAATGACATAATTAGCCCATTTAGATCCAAAAAGACATAGTTAGCTAATTTAGCTACAAGAAGAGGAGAAGAGGAGAAATGAAAAGGAAGAACAAAAAGAAGAAGAGAAAGAGAAGAGAAGGAGAAGGAGAAGAAGGAGGAGCAGAAGAAGAAGAGAAGAAGGAGATGGAGGAGAAGGAGCCCTCCTTATTGAGCAGAAGAAGAAGAGAAGAAGGAGATGGAGGAGAAGGAGCCCTCCTTATTCTCCTTCTTCTTCCCTCCTTCTTCTCCTCTTCTTCTTCAATTTAGCTTATTTTCCCCAACATAGACATACTTAGCCAATTATCATCCAAAATGACATAATTAGCTTAGTTAGGTAAAAACATCATAAGAACCTTGGTTAGCTCAATAAAATCATTAATTAAGCTCCTAAAAGACATAATAAGCTCAAAATGGCATAAGAACCTTGGTTAGCTCATTAATTTTATATACTTAGCTTGTTTTCCTCTAGAATGACATAATTAGCCCATTTAGCTGCAAAAAGACATAGTTAGCTAATTTAGCTCCAAGAAGAGGAGAAGAGGAGAAATGAAAAGAAGGAAGAAGAAGAAGAAGAAGAAGAAGAAGAAGAAGAAGAAGAGAAGAAGAAGAGAAGGAGAAGGAGAAGAACGAGGAGGAGGAGAAGAAGAGAAGAAGAAGGAGAAGGAGAAGAAGAAGGAGAAGGAGCCCTCCTTCTTATCCTTCTTCTTCTCTCCTCCTTCTTCTCCTCCTTCTTCTCCTTCTTCTTCTCTTCTTGTTTTTTCTTATTCTCCTCCTCCTTCTCCTTCTCATTCCCCTCCTCCTCCTCCTTCTTGTTTTTCTTCTCCTTGTTCTCTTCTTGCTTCTTCTCTTTCTTCTTCAATTTAGCTTATTTGTCATATATATGTTGTTGTTGTTCTTTTTCTAACTTTATTATTCCCATTTTGCAGATTGGATGTACTACATGCATGGAAGCTGGCATTGACGGAGTGCTTTAGTTCTAGTTTTCATTTGAATTGATGAACAATGTGGAATTATATGTATATGTATATATGGATGAACAGTATATGTGGAACTATATGTATATGTATATATATGGATGAAACCTTGTGCTATGAATATGTGTTGTGACCTATATATGTGCTATGTATATGTATATGTGTTGTGACCTATATATGTGCTGTGAAATAAACAAAAAAAAATTGTGACAATATGGGCTCTTTGCCTTGTGCCAGCAGATGGCAAAGGCCTTTGCCATCAGCTGACCGACGGCAAAGGTGCCACATGGCGCCCAGCTGTGCAACCTGGGTAGCAGCAGCTGGCCATATAGTCTCTTTGTCGTCTGCTTCTTGGGGGGGCAGACGGCAAAGAAGAGGGCACAGAGGAGGGGGAGGAGGGGTAGGCAGACGACAAAGAGTGGAGGGGGGAAGAGGTGGAGGCCGACGGCAAAGAGTGGAGGTGGAGGCAGACGGCAAAGAGTGGGGGGTGAAGGCAGACGGCAAAGAAGAGGGGGAGGAAGACGGCAAAGCCTCCGTTAGCCCCTAACGGAGGCAACGCCTGCCGTCTGCCGTCTCGACATATTTGCCGACTGCTCTTATGAAAAGCTGACGGCAAAGCTCTTTGTCGTCCGCTTCGGTGAGGCAGACGGCAAAGAAGCTACAATGCCGTCGTAGGCTGACGTAGAAATTTTGCCGACAGTGGGATTCTTTGTCGTCTGTGTATTACCCTTTGCCGTCGGTGGTTTACTCTTTGCCGTCTGTGATGGCAGACGGCAAAGAAGCTAATTCCTGTAGTGGTTGTTTGAGAAGTAGCAAGAAGAATTTCTAACGCCGTTGCCGGGGAGGAAGATCAAGTCAACAACTCATCCAAGTAGGTGTCGCAAAATCATCTCTTGCATTTACTTTGTTTGCCAGTTGCCTCTCGTTTTCCTCTCCCCACTTCACCAATTTGCCTTTTTCGTTTGCCTTTTCTGTTTGCCTTTTCGTTCGCCCTTTTTCTCGCTTGCTTTTTGTTCACTTGTGTGCCTGTTTGCTTGCCGAAGTCACCATGAATGAACACACCAAACTTTGTGACTTCTCGAATACTAATAATAATGATTTTATTAGTACTCCGATTGCTCCCTCCACTAGTGCGGAGTCATGCGAAATCAATGCCACTTTGCTGAATCTTGTTATGAAAGAGCAATTCTCCGGCCTTCCTAGTGAAGATGTCGCATCCCATCTCAATACCTTCATTGAGCTTTGCGATATGCAAAAGAAGAAAGATGTGGATAATGACGTGATTAAATTGAAGCTTTTTCCTTTCTCGTTGCGAGGTCGCGCAAAAACTTGGTTTTCTTCTTTGCCCAAAAATAGTATAGATTCTTGGGATAAGTGCAAAGATGCTTATATATCCAATTATTTTCCGCCGGCTAAGATCATCTCTCTCCGTAATGATATCATGAATTTCAAGCAACTTGATCATGAACATGTTGCACAATCTTGGGAGAGAATGAAATTGATGATTAGAAATTGTCCCGCTCATGGCTTGAGTCTTTGGATGATTATTCAAATCTTTTATGCTGGCTTGAATTTCGCTTCTAGAAATATCTTGGACTCCACCTCAGGTGGAAAGTTCATGGAAATCACGTTAGGGGAAGCCACAAAGCTCCTAGACAACATCATGACGAACTACTCTCAGTGGCACACTGAAAGGTCACCTGCTAGTAATAAGGTACACGCTATAGAGGAAATTAACTCGTTGAGTGCTAATATGGACGAGTTAATGAATTTGGTTGCTAGTAGAAGTGCTCCTTTGGATCCTAATGATATGCCCTTGTCTTCTTTGATTGAGAGTAGCAACGCTAGCTTGGACGTTAATTTTGTTGGTAGGAATAACTTTGGCAACAACAACGCTTTTAGAGGAAACTATGTTCCTGGGCCTTTTCCTAGTACCTCCTCTAATAACTTTGGCAACTCCTACAACAATACTCATGGAAATTACAATAGATTACCCTCTGATCTAGAGAGTAATATCAAAGAGTTCATCAACTCTCAAAAGATTTTCAATGCGTCCATAGAGGAAAAACTACTCAAAATTGACGATTTGGCTAAGAGCGTTGATAGAATGTCTAGTGATGTTGATGCTTTGAAAGTTAGATGTGCTCCTCCCAAGATCAACATGGATGAAACTTTGAAAGCTATGCGTGTTTCCATGATTGAGAGCCAAGAAAGAACCGCCCAAATTCGTACTAGACATGAATGGCTTAAAAAGGCGTGTTCTCGTGATAAGAATCACGAAGATCTTAAAGTTCTTGGTGTGACCCACCATATGCCTTCCTCAAAACACCCACCATACCTACCTACTATGGCATTTTCATAGCCATTCCGAGATATATTGCCATGCAACTCCCACCGTTCCGTCTCATGACTTGTGCTGTCACTCTCATATTGCCATTGCATGATTGTAAGATAGCTAGCGATATGTTTCAACATCATACGCCATGCTAGATCGTTGCACATCCCGGTACACTGCCGTTGGCATTTCCTATGGAGTCATCATCATTTTGATCTTTGAGCCGTGAGTAAATAAAAGTGTGATGATCATCATTATTAGAGCATTGTCCCATGTGAGGAAAAAAGAGAGGCCAAAGAGCCCAAAAATAAAAATCAAAAGAAAAGAAAAAAAGAGGCCAAGAGCCCAAATAAAAAAAGAGAGAAAAAGAGAGAAGGGACAATGCTACTATCTTTTTCCACACTTGTGCTTCATAATAGCACCAAGTTCTTCATGATTGAGAGCTTCTTACTCTTCATTATATAACTTGGCTTGTATATTCCAATGATGGGCTTCCTCAAATTTCCCTAGGTCTTCGTGAGCAAGCAAGTTGGATGCACACCCACTAGTTCTCCTTTTGAGCTTTCACATACTTATAGCTCTAGTGCATCCCTTGTATGGCAATCCCTACTCATTCACATTGATATCTATTAATGAGCATATCCATAGCCCTTTGATACGCCGAGTCAATGTGACCATCTCCTCCTTTTTGTCTCACAACCGCCACCACACTCTATTCCGCCTATAGTGATATATCCATGGCTCACGCTCATGTATTGCGTGATAGTTATAAAAAGTTTGAGAAAGTAAGAGTGCGAAAACAATTACTTGGCCAATACCGGGGTTGTGCATGATTTACATTAGTTGTGTGAGGATGATGGAGCATAGCCAGACTATATGATTTTGTAGGGATAACTTTCCTTGGCCTTGTTATTTTGAAAGTTCATGATTACTTTGCTAGTTTGCTTGAAGTACTGTTGTTTTCATGTCAATAGCAAACTATTGTTTCGAATCTTACGGATCTGAACATTCATGTCGCGTGAAAGAAGTTGCAAAGGACAACTATGCTAGGTAGCATTCCACATCAAAAATTCATTCTTTATCACTTCCCAACTCGAGGACGAGAAGGAGTTAAGCTTGGGGATGCTTGATACGTCTCCGACGTATCTATAATTTTTAATGGTTTCATGCTACTATCTTGTCAAACTTTGGATGTTTTGCATGCCTTTTATATATTTTTTTGGGACTAACTTATTAACTCAGTGTCAAGTGCCAGTTCCTGTTTTTTTCCATGTTTTGACCCCTTTCAGAGGAGGATTTTGAACGGAGTCCAAACGGAATGAAACTGCCAAAAAGATTTTTTCTGGAACAGAAAAACATAGGGGAGCCGGAGAATCAGGACAGGGGCCACCAGGGACCCCACAAGCCCTCATGGCGCGGCGAGGGGGGCCGCGGCCCCCTGGCTTGTGGGCTCCCTGAGGCCCCTTTGCCCTAGGTTTTGCGCCTATATATCCCCAAAAATTCCACAAAAAATCAGGGGATCATCGAAAGTACTTTTCCGATGCCGCAAGCTTCTATCTCCGCAAGATCCCATCTGGGGCACGTTCTGGTGCCCTGCCGGAGGGGGCATTCGGATACGGAGGGCTTCTTCACCAACACCATGACCTCTCCGATGATGCGTGAGTAGTTCACCATAAGCCTACGGGTCCATAGCTAGTAACTAGGTGGCTTCTTCTCTCTCTTGGTTCTTCAATACAAAGTTCTCCATGATCTTCATGGAGATCTATCTGATGTAATCTTCTTTTGCGGTGTGTTTGTCGAGATCCGATGAATTGTGGCTTTATGATCAGATTATCTATGAATCTTATCTGAGTTTCTTCTGATCTCTCTTATGCATGATTTCATATCCTTGTAATTATCTTCGAGTTGTGGGTTTTGTTTGGCCAACTAGATCTATGATTCTTGCAATGGGAGAAGTGCTTTGTTTTGGGTTCATACCGTGCGGTGACCTCACCCAGTGACAGAAGGGGTAGCGAGGCACGCATCATGTTGTTGCCATCAAGGGTAAAAAGATGGGGTTTTCATCATTGGTTTGAGATTATCCCTCTACACCATGTCATCTTGCTTAAGGCGTTACTCTGTTCGTCATGAACTCAATACACTAGATGCATGCTGGATAGCGGTCGATGTGTGGAGTAATAGTAGTAGATGCAGAAAGTATCGGTCTACTTGTCTCGGACGTGATGCCTATATGTATGATCATTGCCTTAGATATCGTCATGACTTTGCGCGGTTCTATCAATTGCTCGACAGTAATTTGTTCACCCACCGTGATATTTGCTATTTTGAGAGAAACCTCTAGTGAACACTATGGCCCCCGGGTCCACTCCACACCATATTTTCATCCTTACACTTTTTACTTAGTTGCACTTTCCGCCTTCAGATCTCACTTTGCAAACAATCTTGAAGGGATTGACAACCCCTTTGTAGCGTTGGGTGCAATCTCGTTTGTGTGTGCGCAGGTACTCTGGACTTGACGAGAGTCTCCTACTGGATCGATACCTTGGTTCTGAAACTGAGGGAAATACTTACTGCTCCTTTGTTGCATCACCCTTTCCTCTTCAAGGGAAAACCAATGCAAGCAAGTCTCCGTCAACGTGTCAATTTCTGGCGCTGTTGTTTGAGAAGTAGCACCGGTGCTCCCGAATCGGTTCACCCTCGCGGGCCTATTTATAGCCCCCCCTCGCTCCAGCTCCCCTCAGACAGCTTCGCCACGACCACTAGCACCTACCTAGCCTCCCCAGCAAGCCAGCAGAGCCCCGGTGCTCGAGATCGACCGAGGACCCTCCTCTTCGGAGCTTCGGTCGATCTCTGGCTACACGACGGCTCCTGCGTCCCTCGACCCACCAAACCACTCCCCTCGACCTCAGGAAGCTTTCCCCCAACTTTTCCAAGCATTTCTGTGCCCCTAGCTACCCTCTCGACCACCTCCCGGAACTGCTCCGCCGCGGCCTCCTCGTCGCCGGTGAACCCGAGCCTCTCCGTCGTTGTTCCGACCACGAGCAGGTAGGCGACGACGAGCCAAACCCATTTCTATCTTCATTAGGGCCCGAGGACGTCGGCAGCCTCTGTGGCGTGCTCCTCCTCCTCTCTGGCCAGAGGTAGGAGACGACCCCGACAGGTGTGCCCCACCTGTCGGTGGCCCAACCCCCTCTCCCTCGCTGTCTGTAGCTACTGAACGCACGGCCCCGCACTTCAGGTTCAAACCTCATTGCGCGCGCGCCTGGGCAGGCTGTCGGATGGCCTTTGGGCCGGCCCAGTTCCAGGCCGAGCGAGGCCAGGGACTTAGCACATTTTTCTTTTGTTTTTAAACTGGTTTTTCAAATATTTTTATAAAAATATTTAACCAGTATAATTTTTCCACTGATATTCTTCTAAAAATGTGAAGTATTTAATAAGACTATTAGTTGAATTTTTCAGCAACTATTCTGTTTTATAATAATAAAAAGGATTAAGTTGGAATAGTTTTGCTTCTGTTTAGTTGATTTTAAAAATGTCCCTTCATTGGAATGAGAGGCAAATACTTTTAAAAATAACAACTTGGATTTATCAGTAATAAAGAACATTTTTAAAATGACTTTGTGATCTGTTTTTGAGTGAACTATTCTTATTTATTCTTTTGACGACAATAGAAAATCCGTGTGACGAGGGAATCGGAGCGGGAGACCTCGAAGACCCCGGATACCTAGTTGACCAAGGCAAGCAGCCCTTTGACCATGACTGAGCATATGTTATATTGCATGTTAGTATAGCAAGTATTTCCGTTGCATATGATCATAAGTGTCGGTAAATCATTGATGTGATGTTACCGATGGCTCCTCCGGAGCACATGCATTGAGCTTGATCCTACCACATATGAGGGTCATGCTTGTATCATGTTGACAAGTAAAGCTAGAGTAACAGTAGCATGAGGATGTTGTTGGTATAAATCAAAGATTTATGAAAACCCCGTCGGGTGCCACTAATGCCCGAGGGTGATGATGAGTTAGGTGAAGTGGTGCACTGGGTATTTGTGTGAATATGGTTTCGGAAATGGGAATAGATTTATGATGTGTCGACTGTCCCAACCTTACATGTACGACCACGTTACCCCTTTATGGGATGGGGCTGTGTTGATTACTCTGGTCGGTGCTAGCAAAGAGCCACATTACTAGTGGAGGGAATGATGTGTGGTCACTCTCGTGATGGGGTCGTGCCAGGTAGGGTGACTATGACATTTTTATGTGTTCCAGGCACACCATTGGTCCCGGCACGGTTGATACTGTCCAGAGTCGGTGCTCGTAAGACGTACAATATGTGGGCTGGGTACCAATCGAGTGGACCTCTTTGTCTAGTATCGTCAGGGGAAAGGCATTGGTCGGGTACTTACCTCGGGTATGTTATATACCGCGAGTCGTGGATGACACAGAACTTTCCCGGATCTCGTGGTTCCAGCGTACTACCTCTGCAGAGTGTAAAACTATTCGAATAGTCGTGTCCACGGTCAAGGCCAGTTGGGTAATCTTGCTTAAACTACGTCCAATCGTTTCTGCGTAAACCAAGTGTGTGTGAGTTGTGATAAAAGGAGTTATTATGAAAGTAATGATATGACCAAGTTCGGTGACTTGGCATATAGGGTGAACCCGGATGGTTCAGCCCTCGACAGATATATTGATATCTGTAACGTGTTCTTCCAAAATAGTTCTTAACTTATGATGCATGCACGTGATCATGTTTATTTACCACCAAGAGACATCCACCAAAGATGCATGTTATTGTTATCCTTCACTTTCATTGTTCATATCATGGGCTATTTGCGAGTACATTCAAAGGTACTCATTGGCTTGCCACTGGTTATTATATTGACCAGACATGGAAGGACCGGAGTTTGGAGACGAGTACGTCTTCAAAGACGCCCCTACGAACTAGGACGCTTCCGAGTCAAAATGCCTGTCGGCGTAGGCTTGATGGCATGGGCAGCCGCTTAGCCCCTATGATTTCCGCTATTAGTTGTATCAGTATGATCTGGCCTTAGGCCCAACCTTGTGAACTTGACCGTTCGGTCATGTGATGTAATAATTCGGTACTTGGATGTAAAACTCTTATTATTCAGTATATGTGTGTTCGGTGAGCATTGATCTCTGGGATCACCGAGCACGTTCATTCGGGGATCTCGACTTGTAAGTCGTGGTCCCCACACTGGTCAACGCGGGGATCGAGCGAGGCGCTTGACCTGGATCCCGATCCAGGAGCGAGGCGAGGCAAACGCCCTGCTCGGCTGACCAGATCCAGAACGGGCGACGGGAACTCGCAGCAGGGATCCGCGGCGGAAGGCGACCGGCGGTGGGCGGAGCTTGGGTGGCGGTAGCTCCTGCGCGGTGCGTCGGGGCGCCTTGGGCATGGGAGCTCGAGCTGGGCTGCTCACTCCGATGGGGAGGCAGGGAGGCGTAACTCCGATGGGTTATTTCTTTTCTCTTACACATACCGATTCGTTGACTTACTTGAGAATTACGGGTTGATTAGCTAAATCAACAGGGCCTTGTGTGTAAAAGTGCGACGACGGATGACAAAAGCCATCGATGCTTTATTAGTAGTAGCACAAGGGTCCGTGCGTTGCAACGGGGCATACAATTTTTTAGTGGTTCGACATTTTGTAAAAGCACAAAAAAACCATGTGTTACAGAGAATACAAAATAAATAAAGGTGTGCTTAGAAAACTAAAAAACATTTTATCAATCAAACAACTTCTATTATTTGGTGGTTCAAATGAATGGTATCAAAGATACACATCAACATTGTCAACTATATAGTTTGCAAACAATGCTAGCTCGGTAGTCATGTGACATGTTTCCAATTGCAACAGAGAAGATTCCATTTTAACTTGTTACATGAAATTTACAATTTTTTCTAGAAGAATTATTGCCTATGGATAAATCAAATAATAATGAGAAATTTTAGCAGAATGCAATGGTTCATATTTTCTAATTTAAGATGAAGGATATTATAGAGAATACAATGACCATACTAAGGCTACTTGGAAAGTCATAGGCAGCACAACATACAATTATATGAAATACCATGCCTTTAGACATTTCCAAATATGCTATGATCCATCCCGTGATCCAAACGCGACGATCGTGAGGGGGAAGAAGAACTCTGTATTATATATAAATATTACGCCCTATCAAAAATAAATATGGCTCAATACCCTAACATATGAGCATCCTCTATTTTTATATTTTAGTATGGTGGTTCATCATGTTTCCATCTATCTTTTCCCCCACCCTAGTTAATGATGGACGCGGTGTCCATGTGATCGTATTTTGTCATTTTGATGCCCACTTACCTTTTCTGTGAAATGCATAGATAGTTTTTTACTTAGCGAGCATTTTTTGAATCGTTGAACTTTTTTGAAATTGGAGAACAAATTTTGAAATTCATGATTTTTTTAGTTTATGTGAACATTTTTTTTAAAGTTTCATAGATATTTTCTTAAAATTCATGAATTTATTTTAAACACATGTCATTTTCCAAATTATGAATGTTTTATATTTGCTGAATATATTTTTGAATATCGTGAATTCTTTTATAATATGCCAACATTTTTCTAAAATCATCAACAATTTTTGAATCCGTAAACATTTTATGATTCACCAAAGCCTTTTTTGGATTCTAGAACATTTGATGATTTGATGATTTTTTCAGAACTCACAGCCGTTAAAATTTGGATTTCTAGAAAATACCTATTTAATTTAGAAAACAAATAAATTGAAACAAAAAGATTGCCGGGCCTATAAACCCGTGCTTGGACAAATAAGGTGCATGCTTGCTGCTAATAAAGAAAGAAAAAGTTCCTAAAAAAAGAGAAGGGGGAGAAGAACGTGTTAGAACCGGGGCGCCTCAAGCATGCTCATGATAGATCAGGGTCTCCCTCTTCAAGAACCGCAGAGGACAGCGGTCTGGACAAAAAAAAATTTAATCATTTTCTTTTTTTATGGATGACATAGTGGGTAATTTAAGTCAACTTTGAGGACAATTTTAATGACGTACGACAGAAGCAATAGCTGCTTTATTATTACTAGCAAAATGGCCCGTGCGTTGCAACGGGAGAAAAAAACATAATCTTCAATGATGATGACCACATTATGTTCACACATCATCGCTTGATTTTGAAAGTTTGTGCATAAATCCAAGAAAATGTTTCTTCTTTTAAATTTATTCACAAGTTGAAGCAATCTTTACATTTTCAAAAAAAAAATATCATGGTTGTCAAAAATCTTGGTACCTCAAAGAATTATTCTTAATTTCAATGAAGTTTTTTAGAAAACATACAATAATAATCCGATCCATTCATGAGTTAATTTTTCAAAAATCACACGGGTATACTTTCACAAAGACTTAGAAGCATTAGTATTTAACTACATACATTAGATCTTTCATGAAAATTTTACAAATATGAGAACAATTTTAAAATCGAGAATATTTTTACAACTTACAAACATTTACTAAAAATGGTGAATATTTTTTATATTTCAAACGGATTTAAATATTTTCTTTTGAATTGGCGGCCAATTCTAGAAAAGACGAACATAATTTTTGATTTTGGAGGATTTTACTTTAAATTCACAAACATTTTTGAAACACATGAATTTTTTCTGAATAAACAAATATTTTTATAAGTCAGTAATATATTTATTAAATTCACGGACATTGTTTTGGAATTTGCAAAAAAATAATAAAAATCCGGTGCCTTTTTTGAATCCACAAACATTTTATGTTTTCGTCAACATTTTAATTCAAAATTCCTATTTTTTAATATGCAAATGCTTTTTTAATTCTAAATTATTTAAATTAGAAGTAAACAAAATGGATGAAAAATTTTAAATAAAAAAAGAAACTATCAAAACAGGCATTAGCTATTTTTAAAATTTTAGGACATTTTTTAAATACATTAACATATTTTGAATTAGAAAGCATTTAGTTAAAATGCTTTTAATAATTTTTAATACATGGAGTTTGATTTGAAATCCTGGCCTTTTCTTATTTTACAAACATTTCTTCAAACTTGCAAACATTTTATTGTATATGCGAGCATTTTTTACAAAAACTCTGAGCAGTTTTTGAAGTCAAAACATTTTATTTTTTTAAATATGTTGATTTGAAATTTTAAGTTTATTAAAAGTTCAAAGGTTATTTGAAGTTCTAAATTATTTAAAATAGTAAAATAAAATGGAACTGAAGATAAATAAATAAACGGCACTAAAAACTAGCGCTTGTGCATGGGCCGGCCCACCATACGGTGTGCTGGATATTCTCCCATGTGTGAGCTTAATATAGAAGTTTTTTACATGGACCGACCCAGTCCGAGAATTTTTGCTTTGTGAAACGTTTTCTATTACTTACCGGTGGCATGGTGGGTAATTTATGCAAACTTCAAAGACAATTTTCATGACGTACCACAGAATCAATAAGTGCTTTATTAATATACATAGGACTAACTTTCTGTACTCCTGGGTGTATGTACTCTCATTCTTAATATACTTCATATACGCATTGGTTATACCTCTTTATCATTTTCAATATGCTTCATTAGATATTCTAAGATACCTCAATATGTGTTTTGTTGAAAAAATATCAGTTGCGACGTACTTTTTATAATATACCTTTTTGACGTATAAACAAAGAAGTATATACGTAAACTTTAAAAATATGTAATCTCACATGTTTTTTTATAAAACTCACTTTAAGGTATCTAGTAATTATTAATGAAATAATAATGAGGTATAAAAGACTCATCTATGTGGTACATGAGGAGCGGGAGTACGTACTCCCAAGAGTACATAGCCATTTTTCACATTCGTCACACTGGGTGAGGAATAATTATTCTTCACCCCCTCTATTTTTACATTAATACACCGTAATTTTACGTTTTTTAAATTTTAATCTTATCTCATACGTAAAAAGAGACCGTAAAAAAATACATAGTCATCGTAAAAAATATTTTATGTCACGTAAAATTACAAACATAAAAACATAGTGTAAATTATATATAAAATGCGATTTTTCTGGTCTTATGATCTATATTTTTGTTTTCTTATGGCAATTTTCCGTAGTTAATCAATATAAATGTATCTATTTGCATTTTAAATTTAATTTGTTTATGAAATGGTCGTAAAGTTACCTCAAGTGAGGAATAATTTATTCTGCACCCTAGGTGATGAATAGAGTTTATATATATATATGTATTAAGATAAAGATAAAGAATTAGGGAAAGATAAAGAATTAGGGAAAGATATAAGTATATTATATGGAGAGATAACCCAACACACGAAAAGAATGCTCCATCCAACCGGGGTGGTTGTAGTTTTTGTGGGCAACCAAACGCACCCGAGTGACCAGGAAGGCAGGCAGGCAGCAGAGAGAGATAGGACTTGCGTTCGGACGCCGCACGCCTCGGCAGGCACGCGAGTCGAGTGTTGCGGCGGAGGAAGAGATGGCGACGACGACGACCATCGAGGACGTGCCGTCAGTGGAGCTCATGACCGAGCTGCTCCGCCGCGCCAAGTGCAGCTCCAAGCCCGACAAGCGCATCATCCTCGTCGGTAAATCCCCAATTCTCTTCTTTGAGTCACTAGACGAAAAGATCCCAACGGCTCCGCTCTTGCCAGGGTGACTCTGCCGCCGTTCTAACCCTAGCCCTTGCGTCTTACGGCGGCGGCGGGGTCTTTCCAGCCCGCAGCGCCGGATTGGTTCGGTGGCGCGTAGTGCGTGCGGTCCACAGGTGGTGGCGGTGCGTGCCCTTGGTGGTCGGTGGCTTCAGCTGGGCGGCCGGCGCAGTAGACCTCCGACGTCCATCAACGTGCGATCTGGTCGTCACGGATCTGAAGCTGCAGTCATGGTGCCCAGTGGGTCGCGCCTCCAGATCTGTTGTTTGCAGCTTGTTGCTGTTGGCTGGAATCTAGAGCTGGGGTCCCCCCCCCCCCCCCCCCCCCTCCAAATAATAATAATAATAGAGTATTGCATGTGCGTTCGGTTGTGTATACTCTCGTTCATCTTTAATTCCTGACCACATAGTGCAATTGTTTATGTTCTACTCCCTCCGTTTCTAAATATAAGCCCTTGTAGAGGTTTCAGTATGAACTGCATATGGATGTATATAGATGTATTTTAGAGTGTGGATGTACTCATTTTGCTCCATATGTAGTCCATGTTGAAATCTCTAGAAGGGCTTATATTTAGGAATGGAGGGAGTAAATTGCACTATGCTTGGGCAATTTGACATGTGCGATGTGCTTTACAAATTCTGTAGGTCCACCTGGCTCTGGAAAGGGAACACAATCTCCCCTTATTAAGGATGAATATTGTTTGTGCCATTTAGCCACTGGCGATATGCTGAGGGCTGCTGTTGCCGCTAAGACTCCTCTGGGTATCAAGGCTAAAGAAGCTATGGACAAGGTAGGGTTTCAAGAACATACATAAATAGCAATTTAAAACTAGCAAAAACCCTGTCTATCAATTTCTTTATTTCTTGACTCTTATTGTTTTTAGGGAGAGCTTGTTTCAGATGACTTGGTTGTTGGGATTATTGATGAAGCCATGAAAAAACCTTCATGTCAAAAAGGTTTTATCCTTGATGGCTTCCCTAGAACTGTTGTTCAAGCACAAAAGGTCTGGTCAGGTCCTTGGTCAATATGCATCAAAATGAAAATTCCTTCTTTCTGTGTATATTGATGGATGATTTATGCCTTGGGAGCTTAGTGTTTTGTTTTCCTATTGTTTGGTTGAACGATGACTGCAGCTCGATGAAATGCTGGCAAAGCAAGGTGCTAAGGTTGACAAGGTTCTGAATTTCGCAATTGATGATGCAATATTGGAAGAAAGAATTACTGGCCGTTTGATACACCCATCGAGTGGTAGATCTTACCATACAAAATTTGCTCCTCCTAAGACTCCGGGAGTTGATGATGTAAGTCAAATATAGAATACCGGGTAGTGCCTTCATATGTCTTACTTGCATGCTTTATATTTTTATCGTGATCATTGCTTCCACAAGGTTAAGTTCCAAGCAGTTCAATGTCTTCTCCATAACGCTCCCTCAGTTTGGTTGTCAATAGCCATGAAGCTGGTTACCATACATATTCAATCTTGGGAAAAGAATTACCAATTGTGTTGTGGGTGATGAGTTTTCTAGTTCGCCAGATGAACTCAATGTTAAATCTTTTTGTGGTCTGCTTCAGCTTGTAGGCGTAACTTATTTTGTATTGGTTACTAGATTGATGTTATGGTTTCTTTAAACAGTTCAATATCTCCCTGTGTTCTTCTGTCCTTATGGATATTTTACACAACACTATTTCATCAAGAGATGCTAGAGCTACGGACCAAATCTTATGGGACTAAGGTTGCACACTAGCGTCTCAGCTTGTGGTTGGATGTTACGGGGAATGGGGGCGCCCCTGAAAATAAGAGAGGGGGGGGGGGGGTTAGTTAGAGATCAGTCGTAAAACCGGTCCGTAACTTTCCCGGAAGTGTAGGATTGTTGATATTTCCTCTCCTTCAATGACAATATCCTCTTTGCAGAAATTAATTTTACATGCGTTTGCGATAAGCAAATAATGTTCCCTCCGTCCCAAAATAGCGTGTATTACATATATTTTCAGTCAAACTTTATAAACTTCGATTAAGTTTATGGAAAAAATTGTCCATATGTAAAATACCAAATCAATACCATTAGATTCATCATGGAATATGTTTTCATATGCTACTCTACAAACAAATGTCAAAGTTTGTAAGCTTGACTTGGAAAACCAATGCAAACTATTTGGGACGGAGGGAGTATACATTATTGCTGTACATTGATCTTTGGTTGTGGGCTATTGTTTTCAACAAGAGCTCTCATGTTTCATTCAGATATTATGTGGACACATGTGATCTTTTGTAATTCCGTTGACAGTATTTTTTTTCTTCAACTAGCATTTTGCTGCAAACCATTGACCTGTGATTCTTCCCTCTTTTGTCAAGGTTTCCGGTGAACCCTTAATTCAAAGAAAAGATGACACATCTGAGGTCTTGAAATCAAGGCTTGAAGCTTTCCACATACAAACTGAACCTGTATGTTTTCTCAACCATGTATTCTCCATTCCTTGTGTTGCATCAGTGTTTTTCATGCTAAGCTCTGGTTTTGCTGTCTTGATGTGCTTGTATTTCCAGTATAGTATTGCATAAGATTTTCATTGTGAATTTGGTAGACCCTGACATTTCTTTTCTGCTTCCTTTTCCAATCTTCCATTTAACTAATCTTCCTCTTATGGCCTGAACTTATGTTGGTAGTACTGAGTTCCTAAATTCGAACTGTGGAAGGACGGTTTGTCGTCTGGCATAAAGGAAAGCAGTTGCTTTTTCAGTCAATGTTCTTAATCTGAAAACTGTTTACTTCTCACAGGTGATTGACTACTACTCCAAGAATGGCCTAGTGGCAAATCTTCATGCGGAGAAACCACCAAAAGAAGTGACCGCCGAGGTGCAGAAAGCTCTTTCGTGAGGGGCTTGTTTCACCTTGAAAGCGACATGTAACAAAACCCCGTCTGGGTTTCTTAGAAGTTGTAAACTCATACTGGCATCCTGTGGTTCTCATTTCCTGTCTGCATGTGCACTATTGCACAATTTCATTACAGCTTTTGAATTACAGCTTTTGCTAGCTTGGATTTTTTCTGAATAATTTTGTTTGGAATGAGAAGTTTTTATTAGCGGTACAGAGATAATAAGTCAACTCATCCTTGGGAAAAAAAATCTTTGCGATCATGCCCTTTTGTTTTGATCGTTCAGTTTCCAAGCAACCAACTGGGGTCCTCTAATGTCTCAATTGATAAAGTAGTGTTAGAGCAACTCAAGCAGATTCTTAAGGACAGCCTTAAATATGAAAACACTGCCTTTTTTACTTGCTCAAGAGCTGGTCTGCAAATTCAGATACCCTAATACAGCCTTGGTGTTCTCTCTTAATTCTCCTATGTGTATGCATGTACTCAAAATTTCAACTTTTATTTCCCATGGATGTTAACCAAAATGTGCATAATTCAACGTCAAACACTTGAACACATTGCAAATAAGCAGAATCAAAATTTAAATTTAATGTTCGGCCACATTCCATCCATAGGTTAAGGTTGAATACTGCTTATTGACATTGTATGTGATTCAATAAATAATGTGCTTTCTCCGTGTAAGCCGTTTTAGCAAGCTAAGAGCAAGTACAATATAGCTGACTCAGTTGGTTATAAGGAATAAACTAATATATTTTTATTTAGTTAGAGGAAAGAGAAGAGGAGAGAGAAGGTAAGCGGATTCCTAGCTAAGAGCCAGCTCTAGCACGTGTTCCTAGACCTTTTGTGAATATGAAAAATGAACCATATAATAAAAAAGTAGTACACTTTTGCAATGAACTATTGTACATGTTGGCTATAAGATGGGCCATAGATGACATGACAACGGCTTATAGCCAACAACTGGCTATACTATTGTACTTGCTCTAAGGAAGCACTGTTTATTAAGAACGATAACAGAAGAGCTGTTATATTCATTGTGAAGAAGAAAATGTTAAGACCTAAACTGTGTGGTTTATTAAAGGGAAACCAAGCAAAAACATAAACAACGTCTAGCTAGACTAGACAAAAAACACAGAAAACATACAACACGCCAGAAGGCCACATCCCACAATATAGGCCACATCCCACAATATACCTGGCCGGGCACTCGAGCGCCTACGCTTGCATGTGACAGGTGCTTCTGCTGTTCTCACGAAGATGTCACGCCAGCCGCCGTCAACCACCTTCACGAGCCTTGAGTCCCTTTGGCCGAGTCGAGATCCACAATGATGCCCTCAAGAGGGAAAGCGACACCATGCAAAGGAAATAGTGTCGTCATCGTTCCGAGCCGGAAGACCTGATCTAGGGTTTCCTCCAGAGCAAGATCGGGAAGGAAGGTGAGGAATACAACATCGATGCCTCCAACAAGGGCACGGTGCGCGTAGGTGCCGTCATCGACAACTCCGGCCACCGTCGGAGTTCGGCTTTCGCCGACAACCTCACCCGCCTAATCCCATGACCTGGTCAGCCCATCCGACGTATCACCTTCACGACGCGCAAGCAGAGTGCCACGCCTCACCCCTGTGCAAAACATCACGCAACATGCCCCCCCTCTACCAGCTCCGCGGCCACCACGCGAGCAGCAGCCCGCGCCCAGCTCCTCCGACGCGCAACCCAGACAAGCGCATGAGCAAAGCGGCGCAAAGGGCACGCATCATGTGGATCTACGCCTCGAACACCTTATGGCCACGCCCAACTGACCTCCTAGACCTTGCATCTGACCACACGCGTCCTCACTAGCCGGCTCGATGGCGTCGCACATTGCTAAGCGCACGCACACCCAAATGGTCTAGGCCGTCGCGCACAACAGTAACCACGCGCCGCAACACCTCGTCTTGCCATCCATCGCGCACCCCTAACTCGCGAGATCCATGTGGACAGGGGACGTCGTGCCTGCGCCACACCCGGCGGTCCATCTCCATCCAACGACGCAACGTAGCACCTTCGTGCACCTCCTCACCAGCGAGCCGCGCCGCCCCGGGCACATCCACTCGAGCCCCCGTTAGAGCCTATGGCCCGCGCCACAGATCTGTGCACCACAGGAGGGAAAGAGCCCCCCGCCGCCGAGCCGCACCGGCTTTGCCCAGTGACCCCACCAGCGGCGACGAGGGGAGGGGGGTGTGGTGCTAGCGGTGGCGGCTAGGGTTTCCTCCCGAGCCTCCAGTGGGAGTAGGGAGCATTGTTTATTGATATTGTACATTAGAGCATCTCCAACGCAGGCCTGCAACCGTCCGGACTGGACGTGTTTGGCCATCGGATGCGGACTTGCATCGGCTCGTAGGTCGGTTTGGATGCACTTTTTTTCACAAACCAAAAACAAAAATCCCATGCTCGCTTCTCACTACCTTGGCCCACAAAAAAACCCCAAGCTCGAGCACGTTCACGTTCGAAAAGTTCAGTGCCGCCCTAGAGCATAAGTACCATAAAAAACACCCGAGCTCGTGCACGTTCCCGTTCGAAAAGGTCAGTGACGCCTCAGAGCACGAGTACGACAAAAAAACACCCAAGCTCGTGCACGTTCCCGTCTGAAAAGGTCAGTGTTGTCCCAGAGCACGAGTGCCACATTCATGCAGCTTAGAGCGATGCGACCTCTTATAATGCTCAGACATTGAAACGGTGTGCCATCCAAGAGTGTCGCCCTCGCCGCTTCCCGGTGCATGCAGCTACCCGACATGCAAATGATGGGTCGTCCATTTTCCTTCCTACATTAATATGTGTGCGATTGCCGAGGAAGGGCGAGCCGACGACACCAGTCCATTCGTCTGTCGCCGACCAATTAATTACGTCATTGATTGCCTTGCCATCCCCGCTATATAAAGCTTAGGCTCGTCCATAGCCGCATCCATCATCCTCCGCTCCCTTCCTCCTCTTTGCACTACGCCCGCCATTGACTCCTCAAGCTCCAAAGCCGTCTTGGACAACCTCTCATTTGAGCAGAAAAAGTAGATTGCCACCATTGTAGTTGGCTGGTAGGCCGACACGAAGACGGAGGCCGGTGTTGCGGACGTCCCAATCGAGGACACCGCCGAGGACGAGGGGCACCACCCTCCTAGTCTTTGGGGACCCGACTCATAAGTCAAAGTCACTGAATGCACGTGCGCAGTGATCCGAGAGATCAATGCTCAATGAACACACAGAAACTGAATAACAAGAGTCTTACATCCGTTACATACCGTTTTGCACCATTATGATCATTCTGGTCAAGTCTTCATAAGTAGGGCGAGGAAGCCAAACATTAATCATCATCTCGCAGCGGAGATCTTCAATGAAAACATGGACCCAAGCCATTTGCCTTAATCCCTACATGCATTCGGACTAGGAAGCGTCCTAGCTTGCATGTTTTTCACCAAGGTACTCTTCATCATATACTGTTCTTTCATCCCTGGCCAATTAAATAACCAGTGGCAAACCAATGAGTACTTTGAATGTACTCGCAAGCAACCCATGTTTGAGACAAGGTAAAAACAATGCATGATGTAGCACTAAGTAGGTAGTCTTGCGAAAAACTATTTTTGAGTGCAGTATCATGACCTCACATTTTATAAAACATGCTTCATGAGGTTGGAGATATCCATATGAACATGTTACACATATCAATATAAGCAGGGTTTGGACATCTCATGTTCATTCATCTCATCAAGTCTTACAATTTAGCTCACTTATATCATGTGCCACACACACACACACACACACACACACGGTTTTATGAACACATCTGAACATAGTTTAAGCAACACAACCCAACCATTCTCGATCGTGGACACGACTATTCAAATGTTGAAAATATGCCCTAGAGGCAATAATAAAAAAGTTATTATTATATTTCCTTTTTCAAGATAATCATTTATTATCCATGTTATAATTGTATTGAATGGAAACATAGATATATGTGTGGATACATAGACAAAATCCTGTCCCTAGTAAGCCTCTATTGACTAGCTCATTGATCAAAGATGGTTAAGGTTTCCTAGCCATATACAAGTGTTTTCACTTGATAACGGGATCACACCATTAGGAGAATGATGTGATGGACAAGACCCAAACTATAAACGTAGCATGTTATCGTGTTATTTTGTTACTATTGTTTTCTGCATGTCAAGTATACATTCCTATGACCATGAGATCATGTAACTCACTGACACCAGAGGAATGCCTTGTGTGTATCAAACGTCGCAACGTTACTGGGTGACTATAAGTGTGCTCTACAGGTATCTCCGAAGGTGTCCGTTGAGTTGGCATGAATCAAGACTGGGATTTATCACTCCGTATGACGGAGAGGTATCTCGGGGCCCACTCGGTAATACAACATCACAACCAAGCCTTGCAAGCAATGTGACTAAAGAGTTAGCCACGAGATCTTGTATTATAGAACGAGTAAAGAGACTTGACGGTAACGAGATTGAAATAGGTATGAGGATACCGACGATCGTATCTCGGGCAAGTAACATACCGAAGGACAAAGGGAATGATATACATGATTAAATGAATCCTTGACATAGAGGTTCAACCGATAAGATCTTCGTAGAATATGTAGGATCCAATATGGGCATCCAGGTCCCTCTATTAGATATTGACTGGAGAGTGTTTCGGTCATGTCTACATAGTTCTCGAACCCGCATGGTCTGCACACTTAAGGTTCGGTGATGTTTTAGTATAGCTGAATTATTGATGTTGGTAACCGAAGGTTGTTCGATGTCCCGAATGAGATCCTGGATGTCACGAGGGTTTCCGGAATGGTCCGAAGACGAAGATTGATATATAGGAAGTATCCATTTGGCTTCCGGATGGTTTTCGGGCATTACCTGTAAAGTATCAGGAATGACGAATGGGTTCTAGAGTTCTACCGGGAGAGGCCACTCACCCAGGAGAAGACCAAAAGGAGCCCAAGGGTGGTGCACCAGCCCCTAGTGGGCTGGTTGCCAGCCCAAGAAGCCCTAGGTCGGCCAAAGTGGAAGAAAAGGCAAGGAGAGGGGCCAATACGATTTGGGGAAGGAAGGACCCCTCCTTCCAAGTGGAGTTGGAGGAGGACTCCTCCCTCACCCTCTTGCGCCGGCCGAAACCCTAGGGGTTTCCCTAGGGCGCGGCCCCCTCCCTCCCTCCTATATATAGTGGAGGGGAGAGAGGCCAAGCCAAAGTGCAGCCTTCTCTCCCTCCACAACTTCGACAACCCCATAGCTAGATTAGTGCGGCACAACGAAGTCCTACGGGACTAGCTCCACCACCATCACCGTCACGTCGTCGCGCGGCTGGAGAATTCGGCTACCTCTTCGCCCCTCTTGCTGGATCAAGAAGGCGAAGATCTTCACCGAGTTGTACATGTGATGAACGCGGAGGTGCCGTCCGTTCGGTACTAGATCGGGATGGAGTTCGTGGGAGGGATCGTGAAGACTTCGACTACATCAACCGCGTTTCTTAACGCTTCCCGCTTCGCGATCTACAAGGGTATGTGGATCCAGTCTCCCCTCTCATAGATGATCATCACCATGATAGGCCTTGCGTGTGCGTAGGAATATTTTTGTTTCCCAGGCAACGTTCCCCAACAATGGCATCATGAGCTAGGTTCATGCGTAGATGATATCTCGAGTAGAACACAAAAGAGCTTGTGGGCGTTGATGTTCAATTTGCTTCCCTCCTTAGTCTTTTCTTGATTCGACGGTATTGTTGGATTGAAGCGGCTCAGACCAACATTACTCGTACGCTTACGAGAGACCGGATTCATCGACTAACATGCAACTTGTTGCATAAAGATGACTAGCGGGTGTCTGTTTCTTCAACTTTAGTTGAATCGGATTTGACCGAGGCGATCCTTGGAGAAGGTTAAATAGCAATTTTTATACCACCGTTGTGGTTTTGCGTAAGTAAGATGTGATCAGACTAGATACCCATAGCAGCCATGTAAAATTTGCAACAACAAATTAGAGGATGTCTAACTTGTTTTTGCAGGGTATGCATGTGATGTGATATGGCCAAAGACATGATATGATATATTGGATGTATGAGATGATTATGTTGTAATAGTTAAATATCGACTTGCACGTTGATGCTATGGCAACCGACAGGAGCCATAGGGTTGTCTTTAATTATTTTTTGTGCTTGGTGATGCTTTGCTTTATCGCTACTAGTACCTTTAGTAGTAACATGATAGTTAGCGCGACAACCTCGATGTCAGCAAAATCATGGAGATCATGATGATGAAGATCATGGTGTGGCGCCGGTGATGATGGAGATCATGCCGGTGCTTTGGTGATGGAGATCAAGAGGCACAAGTTCATGCCCATATCATGTCACTTATGATTTGCATGTGATGTTAATCCTTTTATGCGCCTTATTTTGCTTAGGACGACAGTTGCATTATAAGGTGACCCCTCACTAAAATTTCAAAATAAAATTGTGTTCTCCCCGACTATGCACCGTTGCGATAGTTCGTCGTTTTGAGACACCACGTGATGATCGGGTGTGATAGACTCAACGTTCACATACAACGGATGCAAAACAGTTGCACACACGAAACACTCGGGTTAAACTTGGTGAGCCTAGCATGTACAGTCATGTCCTTGGAACACAAGAGACTTAAAGGTCGAGCATGGATCATATAGTTGATATGATCAACATGGAGATGTTCACCATTGAAACTAATTTCAACTCACGTGATGATCGAACTTGAGTTAGTGGATTTGGATCATGCGCCACTCGAATGACTAGAGGGATGTCTATTTTAGTTGGACTTTATTAGTAATATGATTAGCTAAACTTAATTATCTTGAACATAGTCTAAGTTATCTTTGCAAAATTTTATGTTGTAGATCAATGGCTCGTGCAGTAGCAACCGTGAATTTTAATGCGTTCCTAGAGAAAGCTAAGTTGAAAGATGATGGAAGCAACTTTGTTGACTGGGCCCGTAATCTGAGGCTTATCTTTCAGGCTGCCCAAAAATCATATGTCCTTGATGAACCGCTAGGTGATGAACCACCCCAACCCGCGTTGCGTGAAGTTATGAGCGTCTGACATACGCGCAAGGATGACCACTCGTTAGTTCAATGTGCAGTTTTGTATGGCTTAGAAACGGGACTTCAAAGACGTTTTGAACCTCAGGGGGCATATGAGATGTTCCAGAAGAATGCCCGGATCGAGAGGTATAAGACCTCCGATAAGTTCTATGCTTGCAAAATGGAGGAGAACGGGTCTGTCAGTGAACATGTGGTCATAATGTCCGGGTACTCTAACCGTCTGGATGAGCTGGGAACTCCTCTCCCGCCAGAGGCTATCACTGACAGAGTTCTTCAGTCACTTCCGCCAAGCTACAAATGCTTTGTGTTGAACTATAAAATGCAAGGGATGAATAAGTCACTCGCCGAGCTGTTTGCGATGCTGAGAGTCGCAGAGTCGGATATCCAGAAGGAGCATCAAGTGTTGATGGTCAATAAGACCACTAGTTTAAAGAAAAACGGCAAGGGGAAGAAGGGTAGCTCCAAGAAGAGTGTAAAAGCTATTGCCCCTCTGACGAAGAAACCCAAGTCTGGACCCAAGCTGGAAACCGAGTGCTACCATTGCAAGGGGACTGGTCATTGGAAGTAGAACCGCCCCAATTATTTGGCCAATAAGAAGGCGGTCAACGCCAAACAAGGTATATTTGATATACATGTTATTGATGTGTACCCCACGAGCTCTCGTAGTAGTTCCTGGGTATTTGATACCGGTCCTGTTGATCACATTCGCAACTCGAAACAGGAACTGCGGAATAAACGAAGGCTGGCGAAGGATGAAGTGACGATGCGCGTGGGAAATGGTTCCAAGGTTGATGTGATCGCCGTTGGCACAATCTCACTTCAGTTACCATCAGGATTAGTGATGAACTTAAATAATTGTTATTTAGTGCCTACGTTGAGCATGAACATTATATCTGGATCTTGTTTATTGTGAGACGGTTACTCATTTAAATCAGAGAATAATGGTTTTTCTATTTATACGAGTAATATCTTTTATGGTCATGCACCCAATGTGAGGGGTTTGTTCATATTGAATCTCGATAGTGATGACACTCATGCCCATAACATTGAGACCAAAAGATGTAGAGCTAATAATGATAGAACCACTTTCTTGTTGCACTTCAGATTAGGTCATATTGGTGTAAAACGCATGAAGAAACTCCTTGCTGATGGACTTTTGGAGTCAGTTGATTTTGAATCACTTGACACATGCGAACCATTTCTTATGGGAAAGATGACTAAGACTCCGTTCTCTGGAACAATGGAGCGTGCAAGTGACTTGTTGGAGATCATACATACTGATGTGTGCGAACCGATGAGCATAGAGGCGCACGATGGATATCGTTATTTTCTCACCTTCACTGATGATTTGAGTAGGTATGGTTATCTACTTGATGAAGCACACGTCTGAAATGTTTGAAAAGTTCAAACAATTTCAGAGTGAAGTTGAAAATCATCATAACAAGAAGATCAAATTCTTACGATCTGATCAAGGAGGTGAGTATCTGAATTACGAGTTTGGTGCTCACTTAAGACAATGTGGAATTATTTCACAGTTGACACCGCGTGGAACAACACAACGCAATGGTGTGTCCGAACGTTGTAATCGTACTTTATTAGATATGGCGCGTTCTATGATGTCACTTACCGATTTGTCGTTATCATTTTGGGGCTATGCATTGAAGGCAGCTGCATTCACTTTAAATAGGGCACCATGAAAATCTGTTGAGACGACACCATATGAGCTATGGTATGGCAAGAAGCCAAAGTTGTCGTTTCTTAAAGTTTGGGGATGTGATGCTTATGTCAAAAAACTTCAGCCTGAAAATCTCGAACCCAAAGCGGAAAAGTGCGTCTTCATAGGTTACCCAAAAGAGACAGTTGGGTATACCTTCTATCTCAGATCCGAGGGCAAAGTGTTTGTCGCTAAGAACATAGCTTTTCTTGAGAAAGAGTTTCTATCGAAAGAATTGAGTGCGAGGAAGATAAAACTTGATGAGGTTGTAGAACCTGTGCTTCAACAAGATGGTGGTGCAGGGTAGAAATAAATTTCTGTCAAGGCAACACCAGTTGAAGAGGAAGCTAATGATGGTGATCATGAAGCTTCAGATCAAGTTGTTATCGAACCTTGCAGGTTGACAAGGGCACGTACTGCTCTTGAGTGGTACGGGAATCCTGTCTTGTCAATCAAGTTATTAGACAACAATGAGCGTGCGAATTATGGAGAAGCAATGGTGGGCCTAGAATCCAACATATGGTTAGAAGCCATGAAATCCGAGATAGGATCTATGTATGAAAACAAAGTATGGACTTTGGAAGTATTACCTGAAGACCAAAAGGCTATTCAGAACAAATGGATCTTTAAGAAGAAGACGACCGCAGACGGTAATGTGACCTTTTATAAAGCTCGAATTATGGCAAAGGGTTTTTCGCAAGTTTAAGGAGTTGACTATGATGAGATATTCTCACCCGTAGTGATGCTTAAGTCCATCCGAATCATGTTAGCAATACATGCATTTTTCAATTATGAAATGTGGCAGATGGATGTCAAAACGGTGTTCCTTAACGAGTTTCTTAAGGAAGAGTTGTATATGATGCAACCCGAAGGTTTTTTCGATCCAAAGAATTCTAACTAAGTATGCAAGCTCCATCGATCCATTTATGGACTGGTGCAAGCATCTCGGATTCGGAATCAACGCTTTGATGAGGTGATCAAAGCGTTCCGGCTTATACTAGTTTTTGGAGAAGCTTGTGTTTACAAGAAAGTGAGTGGGAGCTCTATAGCGTTTCTAATATTATATGTGGATGACATATTGCTGATTGGAAACAATATAGAATTTTTGGGAGCATGAAGGATTACTTGAATAAGAATTTTTCAATGAAGGACCTAGGAGAAGCTGCTTACTTATTAGGCATCAAGATCTATAGAGATAGATCAAAGTGCTTAATAGGACTTCCACAAAGCACATACCTTTATAAGGTTTTGAAGAAGTTCAAAATGTAACAATCCAAGAAGGGGTTCTTGCCTGTGTTACAAGGTATAAAGTTGAGTAAGACTCAATGCCGAGTAATGACAGAAGATAGCGAAACGATGAGTGTTGTCCCCTATGCTTCAACATAAGGTCTATCATGTATGCAATGCTATGCACAAGACCGGATGTCAGCCTTGCCATAAGTATGGTAGACAGGTTTCAAAGTGATCCAGGAGTGGAGCACTGGACAACGGTCAAGAATATTCTGAAGTACATGAAAAGGACTAAGGAAATGTTTCTCGTTTATGGAGGTGACGAAGAGCTCATCGTAAAGGGTTACGTCAATGCAAGCTTCGACACTGATCCGGATGACTCTAAGTCAAAAACCCGATACGTATTTATTCTTAATGCGGGTGCGGTAAGCTGGTGCAGTTCCAAGCAAAGCGTCATAGCTGATTCTACATGCGAAGCGGAGTATATAACTGCCTCAGAGGCGGCTAAGGAGGGTGTTTGGATGAAGCAGTTCATGACAGATCTTGGAGTTGTGCCGAGCGCACTGGATCCAATAAATCTGTTCTCTGACAACACTGGTGCCATTTCTCTAGCCAAGGAACCAAGGTTTCACAAGAGGACTAGACACATAAAATGACACTTCAATACCATCCGCAAATACACCAAGGAGGAAGACATAAATATTTGCAAAGTACACACGAATCTGAATGTTGCAGACGTGTTGACTAAGCCTCTTCCATGAGCTAAACTTGACCAACACCAGAACTGTATGGGTGTTAGATTTGTTACATTGTAAATCACATAGATATGTGATGCTAGATTATTAACTCTAGTGCAAGTGGGAGAATGTTGGAAATATGCCCTAGAGGCAATAATAAAATAGTTATTATTATATTTCCTGTTTCAAGATAACCGTCTATTATCCATGCTATAATTGTATTGAATGGAAACATAGATACATGTGTGGATACATAGACAAATCCTGTCCCTAGTAAGCCTCTAGTTGACTAGCTCGTTGATCAAAGATGGTTAAGGTTTCCTAGCCATAGACAAGTGTTGTCACTTGATAACGGGATCACATCATTAGGAGAGTGCTGTGATGGACAAGACGCAAACTATAAACGTAGCATGTGATCGTGTTATTTTGTTGCTATTGTTTTCTGCATGTCAAGCATACATTTCTATGACCATCAGATCATGTAACTCACTGACACCGGAGGAATGCCTTGTGTGTATCAAATGTCGCAACGTTACTGGGTGATTATAAAGGTGCTCTACAAGTATCTCCGAAGGTGTCCGTTTAGTTGGCATGGATCAAAACTGGGATTTGTCACTCCATATGACGGAGAGGTATCTCGGGGCCCACTCGGTAATACAACATCACAAACAAGCCTTGCAAGCAATGTGACTAAAGACTTAGCCACGAGATCTTGTATTATGGAGCGAGTACAGAGACTTGTGAGTAACGAGATTGAAATAGGTATGAGGATATTGACGACCGTATCTCGGGCAAGTAACATACCGAAGGGCAAAGGCAATGATATACGAGATTAAATGAATCCTTGACAAAGAGGTTCAACCGATAAGATCTTCGTAGAATATGTAGGATCCAATATGGGCATCCAGATCCCACTATTGGATATTGACCGAAGAGTGTCTCGGTCATGTCTACATAGTTCTCAAACCCGCAGGGTCTGCACACTTAAGGTTCAGTGATGTTTCGGTATAGCTGAATTATTGATGTTGGTAACCGAAGGTTGTTCGGTGTCCCGGATGAGATCCCGGACGTCACAAGGGTTTCCGGAATGTTTCGGAGACGAAGATTGATATATAGGAAGTATCCATTGGGCTTCCGGAAGGTTTTTGGGCATTACCAGTAAAGTATCGGGAATGACGAATGGGTTCCGGAGTTCTACTGGGAGAGGCCACTCACGAGGGAGAAGACCAAAAGGGGCCCAAGGGTGGCGCACCAGACCCTAGTGGGCTGGTGGCCAGTCCAAGAAGCCCTAGCTCAGTCGAAGTGGAAGAAAAGGCAAGGAGAGGGGCCAATCCGATTTGGGGAAGGAAGGAATCCTCCTTCCAAGTGGAGTTGGAGGAGGACTCCTCCCTCTCCCTCTTGCGCCTGCCGAAACCCTAGGGATTACCCTAGGGTGCCTCCCCCTCCCTCCCTCATATATATAGTGGAGGGGGAGATGCTTTTGGCACTCAAATGCAGCCCTCTCTTCCTCTGCAACTTTGACAACCCCGTAGCAAGATTAGTCAGGTATGTCGAAGCCCTGCCGGAGTAGCTCCACCACCATCACCGTCATGCCGTCGTGCTGCCGGAGAATTCAGCTACCTCTTCGCCCCTCTTTGTAATGCCCCAAGTGTAACGTTGCCATATTTGGAAACCTTGCCATGTTTAGATCCATGATGTCATGGTTATGGAAGTTATCATTTCATGTGGCTTATTTCATGTCTCCCCTTTGCGTTCATGCCATCCATAGCATTCATACCATTCTTGTGTTGTTGTGGTGTTGGTCCTTATGTGTGATTGTGATGAGTGCATGTGGTATGTGAAGTGGTGTGCAAAGCTTGGGTTTCAACCTTGCTTATTCTTCCAAAGACTAGGTTTCAACAAAACCCTCCTTCATTGTTTTCTTTTGAGCTCAGATTTACTTGCTCTAAATCTGATTTAAAAATGTAGATCTTTTAGAGTATTTGCTTGTGGATGTGGTGCTACGACTAGGGTGTTTTAAAACTTTACTTAGGTGGGTTCTTATTCACAAAATAGATTACAATAATTCTGTTTTATAAATATTTCTTTGCTCCAAAAATCATCTTGCTATTTTATTTATTTAGGTCATAATTCCCTTATGACCAGGGGCATTTTTATTTTTATTTTGGGTCAACAGATTTGCCTAGGTATTATTGTTTGACTCTCTGTTTGATTTAAACAGAAAAACCCTCGGGTTCCTTTCTGTTTAAGTGGCGCCAGCAAGATGGGCCTCCTCCCTCCCGCTGGCCCATCTCCCTCTCTTTTTCGCTAGTAGCCCATCTGTCGTCCGTATCCTTCCTCCCGCTAGCGTCACTGTTGTACGACAGAGACTCCACCGCCGATCTTCCTTTCTGCTCGATCTAGCGGTGCCTAGCGCGCCTCCCAAGTCCATATAAGGAGCCCCTCGCCTCCTCTAGACCTAGGCCGACCCTTCCCCCCTTCTCCTCCCCCTCGCGCCGTCAGAAGCCTCCCCCTTGACGCCGACGCCATGGGAGGGCTTCGGTGAGCTCGAGCAGCAGCAGTTCAGGTGTCTCCTCCGCCCCTTCGTCAGCTCCAGCAGGATGCGGGGACCCAGGAGGATCCGTTCCTGCAGCAAGCAGCACTTCTTCCTCGACGTCCGTGACGTCCACGACGTCGAGTTCCTCCTCTGTTGCCGGCGTCCTCCTTTGCTTCGGGTCGACGACTCCTTCCTCTCCCGCGTCGGTTCCTCGCCTTCGAGCTAGGTGAGCTGCGCCTCGTCTCCCCTCCCCTCTTCCCTGAGCGTAGGAGCCCCTCGTCGAGCGTAGCTGCACGCCGTCGTGCACCTGTGTTGTCGTCGCCGTTGTATCGTAGGAGCGCCGCAGCACTGCCCCTCTCGTGGTGCTTAGGGGTGAAATGGGTTCGTCTCGAAGCCCTCTTCCTCCCCTCAAATGCCCGCATCTCGATTTAGGCCGTAGCATCACCGGCGATCTCCCCCTGTTCCGACCGCCGTGAGTTGTAGATGTATCATAGTAAGTTGCTCAAGTGGATTGCTTCTCCCTTCCTGTTAAGATCCGATCAAGTGGCGCAGCGGTAGGGGGTAGTTTTGTCTTGCCTGTGGGCATGGGTTCGAGTCCCAGGAGAGCCCCTTTTGTTTTTGTTGTTTGTTTTAGCACAGTGGCTCGACAAAGGGTTTAGCTTGCATGTCTCCCTTCCCTGTCGAGGTGGAGTGGCTAGCCCAGTGGTGCAGGTGTTGGTTATGCACCAGGGAGGCCTGGGTTCGATCCCAGGGCTGCCCTTTTTTGTCTACTGTTTTTTGTACTGTTTTGCTTTGTTGTAAGCTTGGCTTTGCCTTGGGCAGCAAGCTAGTGCTCATATTAGCTAGAGTTTGTGTATGTGAGTGTATACATATGTGTGTGTGTAGGCAAGCTCTTGCATGGTGTGTGTGGTTGATCTAGCATGTGTAGTTGTGTGTGTTGTAGTTGTGTGTATATGTGTGTGCACATGGGTGACTTGTGCACCTATGTGAGAGGGTGTGTGTGTGTGCTTGTGGTGGCAATTGCACATGTGCAAGAGATCACCCCTCTTGTTGCACCTCTTGTGTATGTGAGTAGGATGTAGGAGCATGTGTAGGTCTGTAGGTGCTCATGCATGTCTGTGTGTGGGCATGAGTGCAATTGAGCACTTGAGCATGAGGGATCACCCCTCATGCTTGCCTTATGTTGTTGTGTTGGTGTAAGCATCTTGTGTGTGTGCATAGGTAGATGTAGAGATGCCATGTAGGCTTGATTCATGTGATAATGCCCTTATGTGCTTATGTTGTTTTCTATGTAGTGTTTTCGAGCTAGCTTTATGCCTCCTTGCTCCATGCAATTACCCATGTATTATATATGTTTTTGGGGTAGAAACTTCCCAGGAATCCACTGGTGGAATCAAATTTCACTTTGGAGCAACTTCATAAACTGACATTTTTCTGTCTTGATGCTATGTTTAGAGCTTGGTGCCATGTGGTGTGTTGAGCCTATGAGGATGATTCCTTGTTGTGGCAATAGTGGGTGAACCCCTCTACAACATGGTAGTTTTGTTTCGCTCATAGGAGTTTGTATGCATCTAATGTGAGCTGTCAAAGTTGACACTTGGCTGAAGATTACAGATTTGTGAAAACCATGTGATTTTCACTAAGTCTGGGAATCTGCTGATATTTTCTTCCCGTGTTGATTTGGTTGCAAAAGCTCACGTGTTGGCAATCAGCCCAGGCAATCAACTAGAGAGTTGGAGCTTTTGTATTTGTCTAGATCTCTGTCAAATTTCATGCATTTTCACTTCCTGTAGATATCATTTTGGAGGCTGTCAAAATGCTTCAGAGCTTAAGAAGTTGGTGAAAATCTGAGATTTTCACTAAGTCACAGAAATCTGTTATTTTTGTCCAAGTTAGTGCCTATAGATCTTCTTGTGTGTGACTCCTTTGTATTATCTTCTTGCTCAAGCTTGTAGAGATTTTTAATGGCTTTTGCCACATATCTTGTTTGGCTCATTTGGGTGGTTGTAGGTACTTTGAATGTTGTAGACAAACTACCATGATGCTCTTAAAAACAAATTGCATAGTTTTGTTGTTTTGAATCTTGTGAGTTCATAGTTGATGGTGTGGTGTGGTTCCAAGCACCACCCCACTTCTAGATGTTTGTGTGATCATGTTGCAACCTGGGAACACGAGAAGAGTGCCATTGGAGTGTGATTGTGGATGATTTGAACCGTAGGACTCCATATCTTGTTTCGTAGTTTCTGGTTGATCCGTAGCTCCGTTCTCTACGTTCTTTATATGTTTTTGCATCGTTTTCTCGTGATGCACCTGTTCATGTCATCCTCATGCATGTCAAGATAGCTTAGTGTGAAGATCTGTCCAGAAGTTTATCTTCTCTTCTCATGCATATGCAATTGACTAGAATAGTGATGCATGCCTCATTCTCATCTCATGCATCATATTGTATGTTGCATCATGTTGTGTTGGTGTTCATTGGCTGTTATTTTTATCTTGGGTAGCACCGGGATCGAAGAGCGAGTACGTGGATTCTGGAGAGTACGTGCAGGACGAACAAGTGCAGTTCCAAGCTAAAGACATCACATGCAAGATGACCGTGACCTTGATATCGTATCTAGCTTTGTTATGCTTAGAATCACGTTTCCTTCGATATATGCTCACTGCCTACCACTTGATATAATTGCCTCCTGATATTGACATGAAACCCAAACACCTTCCCCTCCTAGCTAATGTTGTTTGGCTAAGTAGGCTTGCTCAGCTTCTAATGATAGCTTTGCTAGTTGCAGGTGCCACCTGTCTCATGTGATAACATGAGTATTTGATATCATTATGATTAAACTGCTATTTAATTAATGCACCTATATACTTGGAAATGACGGAAGGCGTAGCCTTTTGCCGCGTGATTTGTTCCGTTATTGCCGCCTTAGTTGCGGCTACCGGTGTTTGTTTCCATAACTGATCGCTCCTAACACGTTGGGGGTTGTTATGGGGACCCCCTAGATAAATCGTGTAGTGTTAAGGCTTGTCCGGGAGGACCCAACATTGGTTTTAATTTGCTAACCACCTAATAATAATTTGCATAGGGAATAGCTACCCCGAGGATTTAATCAACAACCCGGGCCAGTGCTCTTCATGAGTGTTGGTCCAAACTAGAGTGGTGTGCGGGGCCAACCCGGGGCAACTCGGGAGATGTCTATCATGCCACTGTACGCTGTGCTCATCCGTCGTGTCCTGAGACTGAGATACGCGGCTCTTATCGGGGTCGTCGAGATGATGGGAGGTCCTGCTAGATTTGTCTTACCTTAGCGATATATCTTGCGTATAGGAATCCCGGTGAAACTTTGGGTCTCCCCAGAGTTGAGGTTTTCCTATAAGGAATCCGACGAGATCACGAGATTTGTGATAGAGGATTACTTTGCGGCCCGTGACCGTTTGTGATGGACTAGTTGGAGCACCCCTGCAGGGTTTAATCTTTCGGAAAGCCGTGCCCGCGGTTATGTGGCAACATGGATAATTTGTTAACATCCGGTTCTAGATAACTTGAACTAACTCTAATAAAACTGCCAACTGTGTGCGTAGCCATGAGTGTCTCTTTCGAAGACCTCTCTTTGATCGGGAACACTGTGGGGTTATGTTTGACGTAAGTAGGTGTTCAGGATCACATAGTGATCACCTAGTATTCGACCGCTCGCGCAGGCCACCTTATCACGACTCTGATCTTCGTAAGTTAGCCACCATATATGCTTTGGATGCTGCAACCTAAACACTGAACCTTCCTCACCTAATAACTTGACTAGTTTTAGTACCAAGGTCATCGATTGCTGAGTCCCCGTGGCTCACAGATTACTACAACACCCCAACAGGTACAGGTACGCCCAACGCAGGTGATCCAGATGGCACGCAGCTGGTGTGGCAGTACGATGAGGAGAACGACCGCCTATACGTGAACTATCTAGAAGACTGAGGCCGTGGTCGTGATCGTGGGCGAGCATGCGGGATATCATAGTCTTTTCCTTGTTTTATGTAGCCCGTAGCGGAACTACCCTGTCTGAATAATTGTGTGGATGTAACCCTGATATTATACTATGTGAGATGGCAAATGTATGCCCTATTTATCAATCTTTGTTTAAGTATTCGCTATGATTATCTCGCTTGCGAAACGCTTAGATGTGCCTCTTTCCCTTTTGGGGCATCGCCCCCAAAATAGGAAAGGGTCGCATCTTAGTCGTTACAAGTTGGTATCAGATCCTTACGACCATAGGAGTCTTTGTGTGATCGAACTTGGCCGAGTCGAGTCTAGTAAAATGTTTTGACTCTTAGTTATATCGGAGAGTAGGTTTCTTTTTCTCTCCTCTTCCATGGTCTGGTGAGGTTCTTGACTTAGGAAATCTTAATTCTACTCCTCTTCTCGCTCAATTTTTTTTAGGATCACGCGGGTATTTTGAAATCTATATGATATCGATGTGACAGAGTTCTGTCTTGGTGCCTCCTGTCTGACTTGATTTCTTCCGGGGAGTTGAGCTCCAGGGGATTCTTGTGCATATCACCATCGTTCAGATTTCTGAGTATCACAGAACGAAGGATGTTCGTAACTGCTTCAATACTAGTAGTGGCGAGATAACCCCGATGTCCCGAGTACTAGTGCAGATTGTTTGGGAGTACTGCCATACTTTGTATCGTTGTGATCACGAGGGTCTGTAGTAGATGAAGGTCCGAGATTCTCGTTATGTGTTGAGGGATGTGATACATTGGACGAGTTAGTATAGGAGTTTTGTGAAATATTACTCCTTGTATCCGTGTACCATATTGCATGACCAGATATTTCGGGAATTCGTAGGTGGGATATCAAGTATTGACTTATAGGACAATCTTCCTACAGATGCATGATGTGAGGTTGGGATTCGACATTCAGTGGGTATGTTTGTTCAGGTCGTCTTACAGCGGTTCTCGTTGTGTCTTAAAGAGTCCTTGTATCTTGCTATGACTCGGGGATGCTTCGTAAGTCGTGTGCACTGCCTTGCACAGGATAGCTACTGTAAATTCGAGCCCGTGCAATCATATCCACGAAGATATCGGATGAAATCTCGATCATACATTTGTTCCGAGCAGTTCTAGCTCATACTTGGTTTGCAAGTGGTCTTTAATCAGAATTTTTGTCGACGGTCACCTTGAGGAAGCATTCTTACTTTTTTGTTCGAGTGCAATTGCTAATATTCCTGTTCAGATATTCCTGCCTTTTGATTCAGCTTTACCTTCAATATTATTCTGGGGGCTAATGTGTTGTCTGTCTTCAGGATGGCTCCACCAACTCGTCAGAATCCAGGTCGTGAGGGTGCTGAGATGCCGCCACCACCTCCTCCGCCACCTCCTCCGCCGTCGCCTCCTCCTGCAGAGGTCTGGCAAGCGGTGATGGCTGCTACAAATGCTAACACTCAGATGCTGATCCAGCTGTTGCAAGAGAGGACTAATCAGCAGCAAGGCAACTCCAACCATGGTGGTAATCAGTTTGCTACTCTGAGTCAATTCCTGGCAAACCAGCTGAAGACCTTCACGTCGTGTGATCAGCCGTTTGACGCTGAGGACTGGATTCGGGACATGAACAAACACTTTGAGTGCAGCAATGTCCGTCTAGAGGATTTTGTCAAGTTTGCAACATTCCAGCTCAAGGGCAAGCATCGATCTGGTGGCAGAAGTTGAAGGACTCTAGGGGTGCCAGAGTGATCACTTGGGATGATTTCTACAGAGACTTCAGGTCCCACTGTATCCCATCTAGCTTTGTGGAGCAGATGCGTGTGAAGTTCAGGCGCTTGAAGCAAGGTGGTAACTCCGTATACAAGTACAACATCGAGTTCCACGAGCTAGCCCGATATGCCTTGCAGGACATTCCAGATCAGAAGAGCAAGATCTATCAGTTCAGAGGTGGTCTGAAAGAGGATTTGCAGCTAGCCCTTGTCTTGCACGATCCTGAGGAGTTTGATAAGTTCTACAACTTGGCTCTCAGGGCTGAGGCAGCTTTGCTCAGGGTGGAGAATTCGAAGAAGCATTTCAGAGATTCCAGCTCGTCTTCCTCAATTCAGGTGGTTCAGAAGCAACATAAATATTGGGTGTCTCCTCCTCCTCCTCGGCACACGCAACAGTTCAAGCAATCAGGTGGCCGTGGTTCTTCCCACCCACCCAACCCAGCTTTCCAGCAGAGGTTTCAGCAGCAGAAGCAAGGGAATCCTCAGACTCAGTTTTGTCAGCCAGCAGATGTTACTTGTCACAAGTGTGGGCAGAAGGGTCACTATGCCAACAAGTGCACCTCTCAGCTGCGTTTGCCGCCTCCTCCTCCAGGCAAACCTCCAAGCAATGCTATAGTGAAGTTCAATCCCAGGTCTGCTAGAGTCAATATGGTGAATGCAGCTGAAGCAGAGAACTCCTCAGACATGATTATGGGTAATCTCCTCGTTAATGATATTCCTGCTAAGGTTTTATTTGATTCTGGTGCATCGCATTGCTTCATGTCCCACCCATTCTTTACACAGCATGATTTTGTTTGTGAAGATTTCCTTAAGCCGGTCTCAGTAGTTTCACCTCGGAGATTGATTAATTCCAATTGTTTGGTTCCGGATGTCACTGTCAAGATGGGTAAATATGCTTTTCTGGCGTCTCCTATTGTCCTTGGCAATTGTGATATTGATTTGATCCTTGGAATGGATTGATTGGCCATGAACAAGGCATCTATTGATTGTGAAGCTAAAGAAGTGAAGCTAACTCACTCTTCGGAGGATGTGATTATCTTCGTAGCGCGCGATGACACAATCCGTCTATTTTCCTTGAATGAGAAGGGTGAGATCTCTCCAATTTCGCAAGTCCGAGTGGTCTGCGAGTATGAAGATGTTTTTCCGGAAGAACTGCCAGGAATGCCTCCGCACCGAGAAGTTGAGTTCGTAATTGAGCTTGAACCGGGTACTGAGCCTGTATGCAAACGGCCGTACAAATTGGGTCCAGAAGAGCTGAAGGAGCTAAAGAGACAACTGATGAGCAGGAGCGTCTGGGTCTGATCAGACCAAGCTCATCTCCTTGGGGTCATGGAGTGCTTTTTGTCAAGAAGAAGGATGACACGGACCGATTGTGTGTCGATTACCGTCCATTGAACAAGAAGACAATCAGAAACAAGTATCCACTTCCTAACATCAATGAGTTATTCGAGCAATTGAAAGGGGCTAAGGTCTTCTCCAAGCTCAATCTCAGGATGGGCTATCATCAGATTCGCATTCGCGAAGAGGATATTCCAAATACTGCTTTCAGGACAAGCTTTGGCTCGTATGAGTATACAGTGATGTCTTTTAGTCTCGCAAATGCTCCACCGGCCTTCTGTCGAATGATGAATTATGTCTTCTCCCCATTCAAGAATGAATTCGTCTTGCTGTATCTTGATGATATTCTGGTCTTTTCGGAAACTAAGGAAGAACATGAAGAACATCTCAGGCTGGTGCTTGACAAGCTGAGAGAGCATAAGTTCTATGCTAAGTTTTCTAAATGTGAGTTTTGGTTGAAAGAAGTTGTCTACCTTGGGCACATCATCTCTGCCGAGGGCATCAAAGTTGATCCATCGAAGGTGCACGCCATTGTTGAGTGGGAGCCTCCGCAAAATGTGAAGCAGCTTCGAAGCTTTCTCAGGCTTGCAAGCTATTGTAGAAGATTCGTTGAGAACTTCTCCAAGATTGCTAAGCCTTTCTCAAGTCTTCTTCAGAAGGGTGTGAAGTATGTCTGGTCTCCAGAGTGACAGTTGGTTTTCGACACACTCAAAGAGAAGCTCACTTCTACTCCAGTCTTGGTTCCTCCTGATGACTCTACTTGCTCTAAATCTGATTTAAAAATGTAGATCTTTTAGAGTATTTGCTTGTGGATGTGGTGCTACGACTAGGGTGTTTTAAAACTTTACTCAGGTGGGTTCTTATTCACAAAACAGATTACAATAATTCTGTTTTATAAATATTTCTTTGCTCCAAAAATCATCTTGCTATTTTATTTATTTAGGTCATAATTCCCTTATGACCAGGGGCATTTTTATTTTTATTTTGGGTCAACAGATTTGCCTAGGTATTATTGTTTGACTCTCTGTTTGATTTAAACAGAAAAACCCTCGGGTTCCTTTCTGTTTAAGTGGCGCCAGCAAGATGGGCCTCCTCCCTCCCGCTGGCCCATCTTCCTCTCTTTTTCGCTAGCAGCCCATCTGTCGTCCGTATCCTTCCTCCCGCTAGCGTCACTGTTGTACGACAGAGACTCCACAACCGATCTTCCTTTCTGCTCGATCTAGCGGTGCCTAGCGCGCCTCCCAAGTCCATATAAGGAGCCCCTCGCCTCCTCTAGACCTAGGCCGACCCTTCCCCCCTTCTCCTCCCCCTCGCGCCGTCAGAAGCCTCCCCCTTGACGCCGACGCCATGGGAGGGCTTCGGTGAGCTCGAGCAGCAGCAGTTCAGGTGTCTCCTCCGCCCCTTCGTCAGCTCCAGCAGGATGCGGGGACCCAGGAGGATCCGTTCCTGCAGCAAGCAGCACTTCTTCCTCGACGTCCGTGACGTCCACGACGTCGAGTTCCTCCTCTGTTGCCGGCGTCCTCCTTTGCTTCGGGTCGACGACTCCTTCCTCTCCCGCGTCGGTTCCTCGCCTTCGAGCTAGGTGAGCTGCGCCTCGTCTCCCCTCCCCTCTTCCCTGAGCGTAGGAGCCCCTCGTCGAGCGTAGCTGCACGCCGTCGTGCACCTGTGTTGTCGTCGCCGTTGTATCGTAGGAGCGCCGCAGCACTGCCCCTCTCGTGGTGCTTAGGGGTGAAATGGGTTCGTCTCGAAGCCCTCTTCCTCCCCTCAAATGCCCGCATCTCGATTTAGGCCGTAGCATCACCGGCGATCTCCCCCTGTTCCGACCGCCGTGAGTTGTAGATGTATCATAGTAAGTTGCTCAAGTGGATTGCTTCTCCCTTCCTGTTAAGATCCGATCAAGTGGCGCAGTGGTAGGGGGTAGTTTTGTCTTGCCTGTGGGCATGGGTTCGAGTCCCAGGAGAGCCCCTTTTGTTTTTGTTGTTTGTTTTAGCACAGTGGCTCGACAAAGGGTTTAGCTTGCATGTCTCCCTTCCCTGTCGAGGTGGAGTGGCTAGCCCAGTGGTGCAGGTGTTGGTTATGCACCAGGGAGGCCTGGGTTCGATCCCAGGGCTGCCCTTTTTTGTCTACTGTTTTTTGTACTGTTTTGCTTTGTTGTAAGCTTGGCTTTGCCTTGGGCAGCAAGCTAGTGCTCATATTAGCTAGAGTTTGTGTATGTGAGTGTATACATATGTGTGTGTGTAGGCAAGCTCTTGCATGGTGTGTGTGGTTGATCTAGCATGTGTAGTTGTGTGTGTTGTAGTTGTGTGTATATGTGTGTGCACATGGGTGACTTGTGCACCTATGTGAGAGGGTGTGTGTGTGTGCTTGTGGTGGCAATTGCACATGTGCAAGAGATCACCCCTCTTGTTGCACCTCTTGTGTATGTGAGTAGGATGTAGGAGCATGTGTAGGTCTGTAGGTGCTCATGCATGTCTGTGTGTGGGCATGAGTGCAATTGAGCACTTGAGCATGAGGGATCACCCCTCATGCTTGCCTTATGTTGTTGTGTTGGTGTAAGCATCTTGTGTGTGTGCATAGGTAGATGTAGAGATGCCATGTAGGCTTGATTCATGTGATAATGCCCTTATGTGCTTATGTTGTTTTCTATGTAGTGTTTTCGAGCTAGCTTTATGCCTCCTTGCTCCATGCAATTACCCATGTATTATATATGTTTTTGGGGTAGAAACTTCCCAGGAATCCACTGGTGGAATCAAATTTCACTTTGGAGCAACTTCATAAACTGACATTTTTCTGTCTTGATGCTATGTTTAGAGCTTGGTGCCATGTGGTGTGTTGAGCCTATGAGGATGATTCCTTGTTGTGGCAATAGTGGGTGAACCCCTCTACAACATGGTAGTTTTGTTTTGCTCATAGGAGTTTGTATGCATCTAATGTGAGCTGTCAAAGTTGACACTTGGCTGAAGATTACAGATTTGTGAAAACCATGTGATTTTCACTAAGTCTGGGAATCTGCTGATATTTTCTTCTCGTGTTGATTTGGTTGCAAAAGCTCACGTGTTGGCAATCAGCCCAGCAATCAACTAGAGAGTTGGAGCTTTTGTATTTGTCTAGATCTCTGTCAAATTTCATGCATTTTCACTTCCTGTAGATATCATTTTGGAGGCTGTCAAAATGCTTCAGAGCTTAAGATGTTGGTGAAAATCTGAGATTTTCACTAAGTCACAGAAATCTGTTATTTTTGTCCAAGTTAGTGCATATAGATCTTCTTGTGTGTGACTCCTTTGTATTATCTTCTTGCTCAAGCTTGTAGAGATTTTTAATGGATTTTGCCACATATCTTGTTTGGCTCATTTGGGTGGTTGTAGGTACTTTGAATGTTGTAGACAAACTACCATGATGCTCTTAAAAACAAATTGCATAGTTTTGTTGTTTTGAAGCTTGTGAGTTCATAGTTGATGGTGTGGTGTGGTTCCAAGCACCACCCCACTTCTAGATGTTTGTGTGATCATGTTGCAACCTGGGAACACGAGAAGAGTGCAATTGGAGTGTGATTGTGGATGATTTGAACCGTAGGACTCCATATCTTGTTTCGTAGTTTCTGGTTGATCCGTAGCTCCGTTCTCTATGTTCTTTATATGTTTTTGCATCGTTTTCTCGTGATGCACCTGTTCATGTCATCCTCATGCATGTCAAGATAGCTTAGTGTGAAGATCTGTCCAGAAGTTTATCTTCTCTTCTCATGCATATGCAATTGACTAGAATAGTGATGCATGCCTCATTCTCATCTCATGCATCATATTGTATGTTGCATCATGTTGTGTTGGTGTTCATTGGCTGTTATTTTTATCTTGGGTAGCACCGGGATCGAAGAGCGAGTACGTGGATTCTGGAGAGTACGTGCAGGACGAACAAGTGCAGTTCCAAGCTAAAGACATCACATGCAAGATGACCGTGACCTTGATATCGTATCTAGCTTTGTTATGCTTAGAATCACGTTTCCTTCGATATATGCTCACTGCCTACCACTTGATATAATTGCCTCCTGATATTGACATGAAACCCAAACACCTTCCCCTCCTAGCTAATGTTGTTTGGCTAAGTAGGCTTGCTCAGCTTCTAATGATAGCTTTGCTAGTTGCAGGTGCCACCTGTCTCATGTGATAACATGAGTATTTGATATCATTATGATTAAACTGCTATTTAATTAATGCACCTATATACTTGGAAATGACGGAAGGCGTAGCCTTTTGCCGCGTGATTTGTTCCGTTATTGCCGCCTTAGTTGCGGCTACCGGTGTTTGTTTCCATAACTGATCGCTCCTAACACGTTGGGGGTTGTTATGGGGACCCCCTAGATAAATCGTGTAGTGTTAAGGCTTGTCCGGGAGGACCCAACATTGGTTTTAATTTTCTAACCACCTAATAATAATTTGCATAGGGAATAGCTACCCCGAGGATTTAATCAACAACCCGGGCCAGTGCTCTTCATGAGTGTTGGTCCAAACTAGAGTGGTGTGCGGGGCCAACCCGGGGCAACTCGGGAGATGTCTATCATGCCACTGTACGCTGTGCTCATCCGTCGTGTCCTGAGACTGAGATACGCGGCTCTTATCGGGGTCGTCGAGATGATGGGAGGTCCTGCTAGATTTGTCTTACCTTAGCGATATATCTTGCGTATAGGAATCCCGGTGAAACTTTGGGTCTCCCCAGAGTTGAGGTTTTCCTATAAGGAATCCGACGAGATCACGAGATTTGTGATAGAGGATTACTTTGCGGCCCGTGACCGTTTGTGATGGACTAGTTGGAGCACCCCTGCAGGGTTTAATCTTTCGGAAAGCCGTGCCCGCGGTTATGTGGCAACATGGATAATTTGTTAACATCCGGTTCTAGATAACTTGAACTAACTCTAATAAAACTGCCAACTGTGTGCGTAGCCATGAGTGTCTCTTTCGAAGACCTCTCTTTGATCGGGAACACTGTGGGGTTATGTTTGACGTAAGTAGGTGTTCAGGATCACATAGTGATCACCTAGTATTCGACCGCTCGCGCAGACCACCTTATCACGACTCTGATCTTCGTAAGTTAGCCACCATATATGCTTTGGATGCTGCAACCTAAACACTGAACCTTCCTCACCTAATAACTTGACTAGTTTTAGTACCAAGGTCATCGATTGCTGAGTCCCCGTGGCTCACAGATTACTACAACACCCCAACAGGTACAGGTACGCCCAACGCAGGTGATCCAGATGGCACGCAGCTGGTGTGGCAGTACGATGAGGAGAACGACCGCCTATACGTGAACTATCCAGAAGACTGAGGCCGTGGTCGTGATCGTGGGCGAGCATGCGGGATATCATAGTCTTTTCCTTGTTTTATGTAGCCCGTAGCGGAACTACCCTGTCTGAATAATTGTGTGGATGTAACCCTGATATTATACTATGTGAGATGGCAAATGTATGCCCTATTTATCAATCTTTGTTTAAGTATTCGCTATGATTATCTCGCTTGCGAAACGCTTAGATGTGCCTCTTTCCCTTTTGGGGCATCGCCCCCAAAATAGGAAAGGGTCGCATCTTAGTCGTTACAAGTTGGTATCAGATCCTTACGACCATAGGAGTCTTTGTGTGATCGAACTTGGCCGAGTCGAGTCTAGTAAAATGTTTTGACTCTTAGTTATATCGGAGAGTAGGTTTCTTTTTTTCTCCTCTTCCATGGTCTGGTGAGGTTCTCGACTTAGGAAATCTTAATTCTACTCCTCTTCTCGCTCAAATTTTTTTTAGGATCACGCGGGTATTTTGAAATCTATATGATATCGATGTGACAGAGTTCTGTCTTGGTGCCTCCTGTCTGACTTGATTTCTTCCGGGGAGTTGAGCTCCAGGGGATTCTTGTGCATATCACCATCGTTCAGATTTCTGAGTATCACAGAACGAAGGATGTTCGTAACTGCTTCAATACTAGTAGTGGCGAGATAACCCCGATGTCCCGAGTACTAGTGCAGATTGTTTGGGAGTACTGCCATACTTTGTATCGTTGTGATCACGAGGGTCTGTAGTAGATGAAGGTCCGAGATTCTCGTTATGTGTTGAGGGATGTGATACATTGGACGAGTTAGTATAGGAGTTTTGTGAAATATTACTCCTTGTATCCGTGTACCATATTGCATGACCAGATATTTCGGGAATTCGTAGGTGGGATATCAAGTATTGACTTATAGGACAATCTTCCTACAGATGCATGATGTGAGGTTGGGATTCGACATTCAGTGGGTATGTTTGTTCAGGTCGTCTTACAGCGGTTCTCGTTGTGTCTTAAAGAGTCCTTGTATCTTGCTACGACTCGGGGATGCTTCGTAAGTCGTGTGCACTGCCTTGCACAGGATAGCTACTGTAAATTCGAGCCCGTGCGATCATATCCACGAAGATATCGGATGAAATCTCGATCATACATTTGTTCCGAGCAGTTCTAGCTCATACTTGGTTTGCAAGTGGTCTTTAATCAGAATTTTTGTCGACAGTCACCTTGAGGAAGCATTCTTACTTTTTTGTTCGAGTGCAATTGCTAATATTCCTGTTCAGATATTCCTGCCTTTTGATTCAGCTTTACCTTCAATATTATTCTGTGGGCTAATGTGTTGTCTGTCTTCAGGATGGCTCCACCAACTCGTCAGAATCCAGGTCGTGAGGGTGCTGAGATGCCGCCACCACCTCCTCCGCCACCTCCTCCGCCGTCGCCTCCTCCTGCAGAGGTCTGGCAAGCGGTGATGGCTGCTACAAATGCTAACACTCAGATGCTGATCCAGCTGTTGCAAGAGAGGACTAATCAGCAGCAAGGCAACTCCAACCATGGTGGTAATCAGTTTGCTACTCTGAGTCAATTCCTGGCAAACTAGCTGAAGACCTTCACGTCGTGTGATCAGCCGTTTGACGTTGAGGACTGGATTCGGGACATGAACAAACACTTTGAGTGCAGCAATGTCCGTCTAGAGGATTTTGTCAAGTTTGCAACATTCCAGCTCAAGGGCAAGCATCGATCTGGTGGCAGAAGTTGAAGGACTCTAGGGGTGCCAGAGTGATCACTTGGGATGAGTTCTACAGAGACTTCAGGTCCCACTGTATCCCATCTAGCTTTGTGGAGCAGATGCGTGTGAAGTTCAGGCGCTTGAAGCAAGGTGGTAACTCCGTATACAAGTACAACATCGAGTTCCACGAGCTAGCCCGATATGCCTTGCAGGACATTCCAGATCAGAAGAGCAAGATCTATCAGTTCAGAGGTGGTCTGAAAGAGGATTTGCAGCTAGCCCTTGTCTTGCACGATCCTGAGGAGTTTGATAAGTTCTACAACTTGGCTCTCAGGGCTGAGGCAGCTTTGCTCAGGGTGGAGAATTCGAAGAAGCATTTCAGAGATTCCAGCTCGTCTTCCTCAGTTCAGGTGGTTCAGAAGCAACATAAATATTGGGTGTCTCCTCCTCCTCCTCGGCACACGCAACAGTTCAAGCAATCAGGTGGTCGTGGTTCTTCCCACCCACCCAACCCAGCTTTCCAGCAGAGGTTTCAGCAGCAGAAGCAAGGGAATCCTCAGACTCAGTTTCGTCAGCCAGCAGATGTTACTTGTCACAAGTGTGGGCAGAAGGGTCACTATGCCAACAAGTGCACCTCTCAGCTGCATTTGCCGCCTCCTCCTCCAGGCAAACCTCCAAGCAATGCTATAGTGAAGTTCAATCCCAGGTCTGCTAGAGTCAATATGGTGAATGCAGCTGAAGCAGAGAACTCCTCAGACATGATTATGGGTAATCTCCTCGTTAATGATATTCCTGCTAAGGTTTTATTTGATTCTGGTGCATCGCATTGCTTCATGTCCCACCCATTCTTTACACAGCATGATTTTGTTTGTGAAGATTTCCTTAAGCCGGTCTCAGTAGTTTCACCTCGGAGATTGATTAATTCCAATTGTTTGGTTCCGGATGTCACTGTCAAGATGGGTAAATATGCTTTTCTGGCGTCTCCTATTGTCCTTGGCAATTGTGATATTGATTTGATCCTTGGAATGGATTGATTGGCCATGAACAAGGCATCTATTGATTGTGAAGCTAAAGAAGTGAAGCTAACTCACTCTTCGGAGGATGTGATTATCTTCGTAGCGCGCGATGACACAATCCGTCTATTTTCCTTGAATGAGAAGGGTGAGATCTCTCCAATTTCGCAAGTCCGAGTGGTCTGCGAGTATGAAGATGTTTTTCCGGAAGAACTGCCAGGAATGCCTCCGCACCGAGAAGTTGAGTTCGTAATTGAGCTTGAACCGGGTACTGAGCCTGTATGCAAACGGCCGTACAAATTGGGTCCAGAAGAGCTGAAGGAGCTAAAGAGACAACTGATGAGCAGGAGCGTCTGGGTCTGATCAGACCAAGCTCATCTCCTTGGGGTCGTGGAGTGCTTTTTGTCAAGAAGAAGGATGACACGGACCGATTGTGTGTCGATTACCGTCCATTGAACAAGAAGACAATCAGAAACAAGTATCCACTTCCTAACATCAATGAGTTATTCGAGCAATTGAAAGGGGCTAAGGTCTTCTCCAAGCTCAATCTCAGGATGGGCTATCATCAGATTCGCATTCGCGAAGAGGATATTCCAAATACTGCTTTCAGGACAAGCTTTGGCTCGTATGAGTATACAGTGATGTCTTTTGGTCTCGCAAATGCTCCACCGGCCTTCTGTCGAATGATGAATTATGTCTTCTCCCCATTCAAGAATGAATTCGTCTTGCTGTATCTTGATGATATTCTGGTCTTTTCGGAAACTGAGGAAGAACATGAAGAACATCTCAGGCTGGTGCTTGACAAGCTGAGAGAGCATAAGTTCTATGCTAAGTTTTCTAAATGTGAGTTTTGGTTGAAAGAAGTTGTCTACCTTGGGCACATCATCTCTGCCGAGGGCATCAAAGTTGATCCGTCGAAGGTGCACGCCATTGTTGAGTGGGAGCCTCCGCAAAATGTGAAGCAGCTTCGAAGCTTTCTCAGGCTTGCAAGCTATTGTAGAAGATTCGTTGAGAACTTCTCCAAGATTGCTAAGCCTTTCTCAAGTCTTCTTCAGAAGGGTGTGAAGTATGTCTGGTCTCCAGAGTGACAGTTGGTTTTCGACACACTCAAAGAGAAGCTCACTTCTACTCCAGTCTTGGTTCCTCCTGATGACTCTACTTGCTCTAAATCTGATTTAAAAATGTAGATCTTTTAGAGTATTTGCTTGTGGATGTGGTGCTACGACTAGGGTGTTTTAAAACTTTACTTAGGTGGGTTCTTATTCACAAAACAGATTACAATAATTCTGTTTTATAAATATTTCTTTGCTCCAAAAATCATCTTGCTATTTTATTTATTTAGGTCATAATTCCCTTATGACCAGGGGCATTTTTATTTTTATTTTGGGTCAACAGATTTGCCTAGGTATTATTGTTTGACTCTGTGTTTGATTTAAACAGAAAAACCCTCGGGTTCCTTTCTGTTTAAGTGGCGCCAGCAAGATGGGCCTCCTCCCTCCCGCTGGCCCATCTCCCTCTCTTTTTTGCTAGCAGCCCATCTGTCGTCCGTATCCTTCCTCCCGCTAGCGTCACTGTTGTACGACAGAGACTCCACCGCCGATCTTCCTTTCTGCTCGATCTAGCGGTGCCTAGCGCGCCTCCCAAGTCCATATAAGGAGCCCCTCGCCTCCTCTAGACCTAGGCCGACCCTTCCCCCCTTCTCCTCCCCCTCGCGCCGTCAGAAGCCTCCCCCTTGACGCCGACGCCATGGGAGGGCTTCGGTGAGCTCGAGCAGCAGCAGTTCAGGTGTCTCCTCCGCCCCTTCGTCAGCTCCAGCAGGATGCGGGGACCCAGGAGGATCCGTTCCTGCAGCAAGCAGCACTTCTTCCTCGACGTCCGTGACGTCCACGACGTCGAGTTCCTCCTCTGTTGCCGGCGTCCTCCTTTGCTTCGGGTCGACGACTCCTTCCTCTCCCGCGTCGGTTCCTCGCCTTCGAGCTAGGTGAGCTGCGCCTCGTCTCCCCTCCCCTCTTCCCTGAGCGTAGGAGCCCCTCGTCGAGCGTAGCTGCACGCCGTCGTGCACCTGTGTTGTCGTCGCCGTTGTATCGTAGGAGCGCCGCAGCACTGCCCCTCTCGTGGTGCTTAGGGGTGAAATGGGTTCGTCTCGAAGCCCTCTTCCTCCCCTCAAATGCCCGCATCTCGATTTAGGCCGTAGCATCACCGGCGATCTCCCCCTGTTCTGACCGCCGTGAGTTGTAGGTGTATCATAGTAAGTTGCTCAAGTGGATTGCTTCTCCCTTCCTGTTAAGATCCGATCAAGTGGCGCAGCGGTAGGGGGTAGTTTTGTCTTGCCTGTGGGCGTGGGTTCGAGTCCCAGGAGAGCCCCTTTTGTTTTTGTTGTTTGTTTTAGCACAGTGGCTCGACAAAGGGTTTAGCTTGCATGTCTCCCTTCCCTGTCGAGGTGGAGTGGCTAGCCCAGTGGTGCAGGTGTTGGTTATGCACCAGGGAGGCCTGGGTTCGATCCCAGGGCTGCCCTTTTTTGTCTACTGTTTTTTGTACTGTTTTGCTTTGTTGTAAGCTTGGCTTTGCCTTGGGCAGCAAGCTAGTGCTCATATTAGCTAGAGTTTGTGTATGTGAGTGTATACATATGTGTGTGTGTAGGCAAGCTCTTGCATGGTGTGTGTGGTTGATCTAGCATGTGTAGTTGTGTGTGTTGTAGTTGTGTGTATATGTGTGTGCACATGGGTGACTTGTGCACCTATGTGAGAGGGTGTGTGTGTGTGCTTGTGGTGGCAATTGCACATGTGCAAGAGATCACCCCTCTTGTTGCACCTCTTGTGTATGTGAGTAGGATGTAGGAGCATGTGTAGGTCTGTAGGTGCTCATGCATGTCTGTGTGTGGGCATGAGTGCAATTGAGCACTTGAGCATGAGGGATCACCCCTCATGCTTGCCTTATGTTGTTGTGTTGGTGTAAGCATCTTGTGTGTGTGCATAGGTAGATGTAGAGATGCCATGTAGGCTTGATTCATGTGATAATGCCCTTATGTGCTTATGTTGTTTTCTATGTAGTGTTTTCGAGCTAGCTTTATGCCTCCTTGCTCCATGCAATTACCCATGTATTATATATGTTTTTGGGGTAGAAACTTCCCAGGAATCCACTGGTGGAATCAAATTTCACTTTGGAGCAACTTCATAAACTGACATTTTTCTGTCTTGATGCTATGTTTAGAGCTTGGTGCCATGTGGTGTGTTGAGCCTATGAGGATGATTCCTTGTTGTGGAAATAGTGGGTGAACCCCTCTACAACATGGTAGTTTTGTTTCGCTCATAGGAGTTTGTATGCATCTAATGTGAGCTGTCAAAGTTGACACTTGGCTGAAGATTACAGATTTGTGAAAACCATGTGATTTTCACTAAGTCTGGGAATCTGCTGATATTTTCTTCCCGTGTTGATTTGGTTGCAAAAGCTCACGTGTTGGCAATCAGCCCAGGCAATCAACTAGAGAGTTGGAGCTTTTGTATTTGTCTAGATCTCTGTCAAATTTCATGCATTTTCACTTCCTGTAGATATCATTTTGGAGGCTGTCAAAATGCTTCAGAGCTTAAGAAGTTGGTGAAAATCTGAGATTTTCACTAAGTCACAGAAATCTGTTATTTTTGTCCAAGTTAGTGCCTATAGATCTTCTTGTGTGTGACTCCTTTGTATTATCTTCTTGCTCAAGCTTGTAGAGATTTTTAATGGCTTTTGCCACATATCTTGTTTGGCTCATTTGGGTGGTTGTAGGTACTTTGAATGTTGTAGACAAACTACCATGATGCTCTTAAAAACAAATTGCATAGTTTTGTTGTTTTGAATCTTGTGAGTTCATAGTTGATGGTGTGGTGTGGTTCCAAGCACCACCCCACTTCTAGATGTTTGTGTGATCATGTTGCAACCTGGGAACACGAGAAGAGTGCCATTGGAGTGTGATTGTGGATGATTTGAACCGTAGGACTCCATATCTTGTTTCGTAGTTTCTGGTTGATCCGTAGCTCCGTTCTCTACGTTCTTTATATGTTTTTGCATCGTTTTCTCGTGATGCACCTGTTCATGTCATCCTCATGCATGTCAAGATAGCTTAGTGTGAAGATCTGTCCAGAAGTTTATCTTCTCTTCTCATGCATATGCAATTGACTAGAATAGTGATGCATGCCTCATTCTCATCTCATGCATCATATTCTATGTTGCATCATGTTGTGTTGGTGTTCATTGGCTGTTATTTTTATCTTGGGTAGCACCGGGATCGAAGAGCTAGTACGTGGATTCTGGAGAGTACGTGCAGGACGAACAAGAGCAGTTCCAAGCTAAAGACATCACATGCAAGATGACCGTGACCTTGATATTGTATCTAGCTTTGTTATGCTTAGAATCACGTTTCCTTCGATATATGCTCACTGCCTACCACTTGATATAATTGCCTCCTGATATTGACATGAAACCCAAACACCTTCCCCTCCTAGCTAATGTTGTTTGGCTAAGTAGGCTTGCTCAGCTTCTAATGATAGCTTTGCTAGTTGCAGGTGCCACCTGTCTCATGTGATAACATGAGTATTTGATATCATTATGATTAAACTGCTATTTAATTAATGCACCTATATACTTGGAAATGACGGAAGGCGTAGCCTTTTGCCGCGTGATTTGTTCCGTTATTGCCGCCTTAGTTGCGGCTACCGGTGTTTGTTTCCATAACTGATCGCTCCTAACACGTTGGGGGTTGTTATGGGGACCCCTAGATAAATCGTGTAGTGTTAAGGCTTGTCCGGGAGGACCCAACATTGGTTTTAATTTGCTAACCACCTAATAATAATTTGCATAGGGAATAGCTACCCCGAGGATTTAATCAACAACCCGGGCCAGTGCTCTTCATGAGTGTTGGTCCAAACTAGAGTGGTGTGCGGGGCCAACCCGGGGCAACTCGGGAGATGTCTATCATGCCACTGTACGCTGTGCTCATCCGTCGTGTCCTGAGACTAGATACGCGGCTCTTATCGGGGTCGTCGAGACGATGGGAGGTCCTGCTAGATTTGTCTTACCTTAGCGATATATCTTGCGTATAGGAATCCCGGTGAAACTTTGGGTCTCCCCAGAGTTGAGGTTTTCCTATAAGGAATCCGACGAGATCACGAGATTTGTGATAGAGGATTACTTTGCGGCCCGTGACCGTTTGTGATGGACTAGTTGGAGCACCCCTGCAGGGTTTAATCTTTCGGAAAGCCGTGCCCGCGGTTATGTGGCAACATGGATAATTTGTTAACATCCGGTTCTAGATAACTTGAACTAACTCTAATAAAACTGCCAACTGTGTGCGTAACCATGAGTGTCTCTTTTGAAGACCTCTCTTTGATCGGGAACACTGTGGGGTTATGTTTGACGTAAGTAGGTGTTCAGGATCACATAGTGATCACCTAGTATTCGACCGCTCGCGCAGACCACCTTATCACGACTCTGATCTTCGTAAGTTAGCCACCATATATGCTTTGGATGCTGCAACCTAAACACTGAACCTTCCTCACCTAATAACTTGACTAGTTTTAGTACCAAGGTCATCGATTGCTGAGTCCCCGTGGCTCACAGATTACTACAACACCCCAACAGGTACAGGTACGCCCAACGCAGGTGATCCAGATGGCACGCAGCTGGTGTGGCAGTACGATGAGGAGAACGACCGCCTATACGTGAACTATCCAGAAGACTGAGGCCGTGGTCGTGATCGTGGGCGAGCATGCGGGATATCATAGTCTTTTCCTTGTTTTATGTAGCCCGTAGCGGAACTACCCTGTCTGAATAATTGTGTGGATGTAACCCTGATATTATACTATGTGAGATGGCAAATGTATGCCCTATTTATCAATCTTTGTTTAAGTATTCGCTATGATTATCTCGCTTGCGAAACGCTTAGATGTGCCTCTTTCCCTTTTGGGGCATCGCCCCCAAAATAGGAAAGGGTCGCATCTTAGTCGTTACAAGTTGGTATCAGATCCTTACGACCATAGGAGTCTTTGTGTGATCGAACTTGGCCGAGTCGAGTCTAGTAAAATGTTTTGACTCTTAGTTATATCGGAGAGTAGGTTTCTTTTTTTCTCCTCTTCCATGGTCTGGTGAGGTTCTCGACTTAGGAAATCTTAATTCTACTCCTCTTCTCGCTCAAATTTTTTTTAGGATCACGCGGGTATTTTGAAATCTATATGATATCGATGTGACAGAGTTCTGTCTTGGTGCCTCCTGTCTGACTTGATTTCTTCCGGGGAGTTGAGCTCCAGGGGATTCTTGTGCATATCACCATCGTTCAGATTTCTGAGTATCTCAGAACGAAGGATGTTCGTAACTGCTTCAATACTAGTAGTGGCGAGATAACCCCGATGTCCATAGTACTAGTGCAGATTGTTTGGGAGTACTGCCATACTTTGTATCGTTGTGATCACGAGGGTCTGTAGTAGATGAAGGTCCGATATTCTCGTTATGTGTTGAGGGATGTGATACATTGGACGAGTTAGTATAGGAGTTTTGTGAAATATTACTCCTTGTATCCGTGTACCCTATTGCATGACCAGATATTTCGGGAATTCATAGGTGGGATATCAAGTAGTGACTTATAGGACAATCTTCCTACAGATGCATGATGTGAGGTTGGGATTCGACATTCAGTGGGTATGTTTGTTCAGGTCGTCTTACAGCGGTTCTCGTTGTGTCTTAAAGAGTCCTTGTATCTTGCTACGACTCGGGGATGCTTCGTAAGTCGTGTGCACTGCCTTGCACAGGATAACTACTGTAAATTCGAGCCCGTGCGATCATATCCACGAAGATATCGGATGAAATCTCGATCATACATTTGTTCCGAGCAGTTCTAGCTCATACTTGGTTTGCAAGTGGTCTTTAATCAGAATGTTTGTCGACAGTCACCTTGAGGAAGCATTCTTACTTTTTTGTTCGAGTGCAATTGCTAATATTCCTATTCAGATATTCCTGCCTTTTGATTCAGCTTTACCTTCAATATTATTCTATGGGCTAATGTGTTGTCTGTCTTCAGGATGGCTCCACCAACTCGTCAGAATCCAGGTCGTGAGGGTGCTGAGATGCCGCCACCACCTCCTCCGCCGCCGCCTCCTCCTGCAGAGGTCTGGCAAGCGGTGATGGCTGCTACAAATGCTAACACTCAGATGCTGATCCAGCTGTTGCAAGAGAGGACTAATCAGCAGCAAGGCAACTCCAACCATGGTGGTAATCAGTTTGCTACTCTGAGTCAATTCCTGGCAAACCAGCTGAAGACCTTCACGTCGTGTGATCAGCCGTTTGACGCTGAGGACTGGATTCGGGACATGAACAAACACTTTGAGTGAAGCAATGTCCGTCTAGAGGATTTTGTCAAGTTTGCAACATTCCAGCTCAAGGGTAAGCATCGATCTGGTGGCAGAAGTTGAAGGACTCTAGGGGTGCCAGAGTGATCACTTGTGATGAGTTCTACAGAGACTTCAGGTCCCACTGTATCCCATCTAGCTTTGTGGAGGAGATGCGTGTGAAGTTCAGGCGCTTGAAGCAAGGTGGTAACTCCGTATACAAGTACAACATCGAGTTCCACGAGCTAGCCCGATATGCCTTGCAGGACATTCCAGATCAGAAGAGCAAGATCTATCAGTTCAGAGGTGGTCTGAAAGAGGATTTGCAGCTAGCCCTTGTCTTGCACGATCCTGAGGAGTTTGATAAGTTCTACAACTTGGCTCTCAGGGCTGAGGCAGCTTTGCTCAGGGTGGAGAATTCGAAGAAGCATTTCAGAGATTCCAGCTCGTCTTCCTCAATTCAGGTGGTTCAGAAGCAACATAAATATTGGGTGTCTCCTCCTCCTCCTCGGCACACGCAACAGTTCAAGCAATCAGGTGGCCGTGGTTCTTCCCACCCACCCAACCCAGCTTTCCAGGAGAGGTTTCAGCAGCAGAAGCAAGGGAATCCTCAGACTCAGTTTCGTCAGCCAGCAGATGTTACTTGTCACAAGTGTGGGCAGAAGGGTCACTATGCCAACAAGTGCACCTCTCAGCTGCGTTTGCCGCCTCCTCCTCCAGGCAAACCTCCAAGCAATGTTATAGTGAAGTTCAATCCCAGGTCTGCTAGAGTCAATATGGTGAATGCAGCTGAAGCAGAGAACTCCTCAGACATGATTATGGGTAATCTCCTCGTTAATGATATTCCTGCTAAGGTTTTATTTGATTCTGGTGCATCGCATTGCTTCATGTCCCACCCATTCTTTACAAAGCATGATTTTGTTTGTGAAGATTTCCTTAAGCCGGTCTCAGTAGTTTCACCTCGGAGATTGATGAATTCCAATTGTTTGGTTTCGGATGTCACTGTCAAGATGGGTAAATATGCTTTTCTGGCGTCTCCTATTGTCCTTGGCAATTGTGATATTGATTTGATCCTTGGAATGGATTGGTTGGCCATGAACAAGGCATCTATTGATTGTGAAGCTAAAGAAGTGAAGCTAACTCACTCTTCGGAGGATGTGATTATCTTGGTAGCGCGCGATGACACAATCCGTCTATTTTCCTTGAATGAGAAGGGTGAGATCTCTCCAATTTCGCAAGTCCGAGTGGTCTGCGAGTATGAAGATGTTTTTCCGGAAGAACTGCCAGGAATGCCTCCGCACCGAGAAGTTGAGTTCGTAATTGAGCTTGAACCGGGTACTGAGCCTGTGTGCAAACGACCGTACAAATTGGGTCCAGAAGAGCTGAAGGAGCTGAAGAGACAACTGATGAGCAGGAGCGTCTGGGTCTGATCAGACCAAGCTCATCTCCTTGGGGTCGTGGAGTGCTTTTTGTCAAGAAGAAGGATGACACGGACCGATTGTGTGTCGATTACCGTCCATTGAACAAGAAGACAATCAGAAACAAGTATCCACTTCCTAACATCAATGAGTTATTCGAGCAATTGAAAGGGGCTAAGGTCTTCTCCAAGCTCGACCTCAGGATGGGCTATCATCAGATTCGCATTCGCGAAGAGGATATTCCAAAGACTGCTTTCAGGACAAGCTTTGGCTCGTATGAGTATACAGTGATGTCTTTTGGTCTGGCAAATGCTCCACCGGCCTTCTGTCGAATGATGAATTATATCTTCTCCCCATTCAAGAATGAATTCGTCTTGCTGTATCTTGATGATATTCTGGTCTTTTCGGAAACTGAGGAAGAGTATGAAGAACATCTCAGGCTGGTGCTTGACAAGCTGAGAGAGCATAAGTTCTATGCTAAGTTTTCTAAATGTGAGTTCTGGTTGAAAGAAGTTGTCTACCTTGGGCACATCATCTCTGCCGAGGGCATCAAAGTTGATCCGTCGAAGGTGCACGCCATTGTTGAGTGGGAGCCTCCGCAAAATGTGAAGCAGCTTCGAAGCTTTCTCAGGCTTGCAAGCTATTGTAGAAGATTCGTTGAGAACTTCTCCAAGATTGCTAAGCCTTTCTCAAGTCTTCTTCAGAAGGGTGTGAAGTATGTCTGGTCTCCAGAGTGACAGTTGGTTTTCGACACACTCAAAGAGAAGCTCACTTCTACTCCAGTCTTGGTTCCTCCTGATGACTCCAAACCTTACCAAGTGTTCTGCGATGCCTCTCTTCAAGGTCTTGGTGCTGTGTTGATGGAAGACAAGAAAGTGGTAGCTTATACCTCGAGGCAGTTGAAGCCAAGTGAGAAGAATTACCCCACTCATGATCTTGAGTTGGCGGCAGTGGTACATGCTCCGATGACTTGGAGACACCTCTTGTTGGAACGAAAGGTTGAAGTGTTCACCGATCACAAGAGTCTCAAGTTCATCTTCACCCAGCCTAACTTCAATCTTCGGCAAACTCGTTGGGTGGAAATGCTCCAAGATTTTAATCCGAGCGTTGAGTACACTCCAGGCAACTTTCCTTCCAGTTAAGGAGTCCATCTCGGCAGTTCATTTCCTTCCAGTTAAGGAGTCCATCTCGGCAGCTCAGCTTGCAGAGCTGTACACTTCGAGGATAGTGTGTTTGCACGTCGTTCCTATGTTGATTTCTTTGGATCGCGGAAGTATCTTAACTTCCAAGTTCTGGGACTCTTTTCAGTCCGTGATGGGTACGAAGATACGATTCAGCACAACTTTTCATCCTCAGACTAGTGGGCAAGTTGAGAGAGTCAATCAGGTCCTCGAGGATATGCTGAGAGCCTGTGTGATTTCTTTTGGCATGAAGTGGGAAGATTGCCTACCTTTCGCTGAGTTCTCGTATAACAATAGTCATCACGCAAGTTCAGGCAAAGCTCCGTTTGAGATTCTGTATGGCAGGAAGTGTCGTACCCCGCTCAACTGGTCCGAGACCGGCGAGCGTCAGATTCTTGGGAATGACTTGATCGAAGAAGCTGAAGAGATGTGTCGGGTCATTTGGGATAATCTCAGAGCAGCGCAGTCCCGTCAGAAGAGCTACTACGATAGCAAGCATCATGACATGTCTTATGAGCTCGATGACTTCTTCTATCTCAAAGTGTCTCCTATGAAGGGCACTCATTGTTTTGGCATCAAGGGCAAGCTTGCTCCTCATTTCGTTGGTCCTTTCAGAGTTGTTGGCAAGAGAGGCGACCTTGCTTATCAACTTGAGCTCCCTTCCAACTTCGCAAATGTGCATGACGTGTTCCATGTCTCTCAGCTCCGGAGATGCTTCAAGACTCCCGAGCGCACAGTTGATCTGCAAGATATCGACCTTCAACCCGCAACAAGTCATGAGCATCCAGTTGCAGTTCTCGAGACGACTGAGCGCAAGACCCGCAACAAGTCAATCAAGTTTCTCAAGGTGCAGTGGTCACATCATTCCGATAAAGAGGCCACTTGGGAGCGCGAGGATCACCTCCGTTCCGAATTCCTAGAGTTCTTTCAGTCCTAGATCTCGTGACGAGATCTTTTTGTAGTGTGGGAGAGTTTGTAATGCCCAAGTGTAATATTGCCATATTTGGAAACCTTGCCATGTTTGGATCCATGCTGTCATGGTTATGGAAGTTATCATTTCATGTGTCATTTCATGTGGCTTATTTCATGTCTCCCCTTTGCATTCATGCCATCCGTAGCATTCATACCATTCTTGTGTTGTTCTGGTGTTAGTCCTTATGTGTGATTGTGATGAGTGCATGTGGTGTGTGAAGTGGTGTGCAAAGCTTGGGTTTCAACCTTGCTTATTCTTCCAAAGACTAGGTTTCAACAAAACCCTCCTTCTTTGTTTTCTTTTGAGATCAGATTTACTTGCTCTAAATCTGATTTAAAAATGTAGATCTTTTAGAGTATTTGCTTGTGGGTGTGGTGCTATGACTAGGGTGTTTTAAAACTTTACTTAGGTGGGGTTCTTATTCACAAAACAAATTACAATAATTCTGTTTTGTAAATATTTCTTTGCTCCAAAAGTCATCTTGCTATTTTATTTATTTAGTTCATAATTCCCTTATGACCAGGGGCATTTTCATTTTCATTTTGGGTCAACAGATTTGCCTAGGTATTATTGTTTGACTCTATGTTTGATTTAAACAGAAAAACCCTGGGGTTCCTTTCTGTTTAAGTGGCGCCAGCAAGATGGGCCTCCTCCCTCCCACTGGCCCATCTCCCTCTCTTTCTCGCTAGGAGCCCATCTGTCGTCCGTCTCCTTCCTCCCGCTGGCATCACTGTTGTACGACAGAGACTCCACCGCCGATATTCCTTTATCCTCGATCTAGCGGTGCCTAGCGCGCCTCCCAAGGACATATAAGGAGCCCCTCGCCTCCTCTAGACCTAGGCCGACCCTTTCCCCCCTTTCTCCTCCCCCTCGCGCCGTCAGAAGCCTCCCCCGCGACGCCGACGCCATGGAAGGGCTTCGGTGTGCTCGAGCAGCAGCAGTTCGGGCGTCTCCTCTGCCCCTTCATCAGCTCCAACAGGACGCGGGGACCCAGGAGGATCCGTTCCCGCAGCAAACAACACTTCTTCCTCGACGTCCGCGACGTCCACGGCGTCGACTTCCCCCTCTGTTGCTGGCGTCCCCCTTTGCTTCGGGTCGACGACTCCTTCCTCTCCTGCGCCGGTTCCTTGCCTTCGAGCTAGGTGAGCTGCGCCTCGTCTCCCCTCCCCTCTTCCCTGAGCGTAAGAGCCCCTCCTGGAGCGTAGCTGCACGCCGTCGTGCACCTCTGTTGCCGTTGCCGTCGTGTCATAGGAGCGCCATAGCTGTGCCCCTCTCGTGGTGCTTAGGGGTGAAATGGGTTCGTCTCGAACCCCTCTTCTGTTGGAAATATGCCCTAGAGGCAATAATAAATTAGTTATTATTATATTTCTTAGTTCATGATAATCGTTTATTATCCATGCTATAATTGTATTGATTGGAAACACAATACTTGTGTGGATACATAGACAAAACACTGTCCCTAGTAAGCCTCTAGTTGACTAGCTCGTTGATCAAAGATGGTCAAGGTTTCCTGGCCATAGGCAAGTGTTGTCACTTGATAACGGGATCACATCATTAGGAGAATCATGTGATGGACTAGACCCCAACTAATAGACGTAGCATGTTGATCGTGTCATTTTGTTGCTACTGTTTTCTGCGTGTCAAGTATTTGTTCCTATGACCATGAGATCATATAACTCACGGACACCGGAGGAATGCTTTGTGTGTATCAAACGTCGAAACGTAACTGGGTGACTATAAAGATGTTCTACAGGTATCTCCGAAGGTGTTCGTTGAGTTAGTATGGATCGAGACTGGGATTTGTCACTCCGTGTGACGGAGAGGTATCTCGGGGCCCACTCGGTAATACAACATCACAAACAAGCCTTGCAAGCAATGTGACTTAGTGTAAGTTATGGGATCTTGTATTACGGAACGATTAAAGAGACTTGCGGGTAAACGAGATTGAAATAGGTATGCGGATACTGACGATCGAATCTCGGGCAAGTAACATACCGAAGGACAAAGGGAATGACATACGGGATTATATGAATCCTTGGAACTGAGGTTCAAACGATAAGATCTTCGTAGAATATGTAGGATCCAATATGGGCATCCAGGTCCCGCTATTGGATATTGACCGAGGAGTCTCTCGGGTCATGTCTACATAGTTCTCGAACCCGCAGGGTCTGCACACTTAAGGTTCGACGTTGTTTTATGCGTATTTCAGTTATATGGTTGGTTACCGAATGTTGTTCAGAGTCCCGGATGAGATCACGGACGTCACGAGGGTTTCCGGAATGGACCGGAAACGAAGATTGATATATAGGATGACCTCATTTGATTACCGGAAGGTTTTCGGAGTTACCGGGAATGTATCGAGAATGACGAATGGGTTCCGGGAGTTCACCGGAGGGGGGCAACCCACCCTGGGGAAGCCCATAGGCCTTGGGTGTGGCGCACTAGCCCTTAGTGGGCTGGTGGGACATCCCAAAAGAGCCCTATGCGCATTGGAAGAAAAATCAAAGAGAAAGGAAAAAAAAGAAGGAGGTGGGAAAGGGAAGAAGGACTCCACCTTCCAAACCAAGTAGAATTCGGTTTGGGAGGGGGAGACCTTCCCCCTTAGGTTCGGCCGACTCCCTTGGGAGTCCTTGGACCCCAAGGCAAGTCTCCCCCCTCCTCCTCCTATATATAGTGGGAGTTTTAGGGCTGATTTGAGACAACTTTGCCACGGCAGCCCGACCACATATCTCCATGGTTTTACCTCTAGATCGCGTTTCTGCGGAGCTCGGGCGGAGCCCTGCTGAGACAAGATCATCACCAACCTCCGGAGCGCCGTCACGCTGCCGAAGAACTCTTCTACCTCTCCGTCTCTCTTGCTGGATCAAGAAGGCCGAGATCATCGTCGAGCTGTACGTGTGCTGAACGCGGAGGTGCCGTCCGTTCGGCACTAGATCGTGGGACTGATCGCGGGATAGTTAGCGGGGCGGATTGAGGGACGTGAGGACATTCCACTACATCAACCGCGTTCACTAACGCTTCTGCTGTACGGTCTACAAGGGTATGTAGATCACACATCCCCTCTCGTAGATGGACATCACCATGATAGGTCTTCGTGCGCGTAGGAAAATTTTTGTTTCCCATGCGACGTTCCCCAACAGTGGCATCATGAGCTAGGTTCAAGCATAGATGTAATCTCGAGTAGAACACAAAAGTTTTTGTGGGCGGTGATGGGCGTTTTGCTGCCCTCCTTAGTCTTTTCTTAAATCCGCGGTATTGTTGGATATAAGCGGCTCGGACCGACATTACTCGTACGCTTACGGGAGACTGGTTTCATCGCTACGAGTAACTCCGTTGCTCAAAGATGACTGGCGGGTGTCAAGTTTCTCCAACTTTAGTTGAATCGGAATTGACCGAGGAGGTCCTTGGATGAGGTTAAATAGCAACTCATATATCTCCGTTGTGGTGTTTGCGTAAGTAAGATGCGATCCTACTAGATACCCATGGTCACCACGTAAAACATGCAACAACAAAATTAGAGGACGTCTAACTTGTTTTTGCAGGGTATGCTAGTGATGTGATATGGCCAATGATGTGATGTGATATATTGGATGTATGAGATGATCATGTTGTAATAGATAATATCGACTTGCACGTCGATGGTACGGCAACCGGCAGGAGCCATAGGGTTGTCTTTATAACTAACGTTTGTGCTTGCAGATGCGTTTACTATTTTGCTAGGATGTAGCTTTAGTAGTAATAGCATGAGTAGCACGACAACCCCGATGGCGACACGTTGATGGAGATCATGATGATGGAGATCATGGTGTGACGCCGGTGACAAGAAGATCGTGCCGGTGCTTTGGTGATGGAGATCAAGAAGCACGTGATGATGGCCATATCATGTCACTTATGAATTGCATGTGATGTTAATCCTTTTATGCACCTTATTTTGCTTAGAACGACGGTAGCATTATGAGGTGATCTCTCACTAAAATTTCAAGACGAAATTGTGTTCTCCCCGACTGTGCACCGTTGCTACAGTTCGTCGTTTTGAGACACCACATGATGATCGGGTGTGATAGACTCAACGTTCACATACAACGGGTGCAAAACAGTTGCGCACGCGAAACACTCGGGTTAAGCTTGACGAGCCTAGCATGTGCAAACATGGCCTCGAAACAGATGAGACCGGAAGGTCGAGCATGAATCGTATAGTTGATATGATTAGCATAGAGATGCTTACCACTGAAACTATTCTCGACTCACGTGATGATCGGACTTGAGATAGTGGATTTGGATCATGTACCACTCAAATGACTAGAGAGATGTACTTTTTGAGTGGGAGTTCTTAAGTAATATGATTAATTGAACTAATTGTCATGAACATAGTCTAATGGTCTTTGCGAATTATGATGTAGCTTGCGCTATAGCTCTACTATTTTTATATGTTCCTAGAGAAAATTTAGTTGAAAGTTGATAGTAGCAAACTTTGCAGACTGAGTTTGTAAAACCGAGGATTGTCCTCGCTGCTGCACAGAAGGCTTATGTCCTTAATGCACCACTCGGTGTGCTGCACCTCGAGCGTCGTCTGTGGATGCTGTGAACATCCGACATACACATTTCTGATGACTACACGATAGTTCAGTACAAAAAATACTTAATGGCTTAGAAGCAAGGCGCCGAAAACGTTGTAAAACGTGACGGAACATAAGTGATATTCTAAAGAGATGAAATTGTGATTTCATGCTTGTGCCCTTGTTAAGAGGTATGAGACCTCCGACAAGATTCTTTGTCCACAAAGTAAAGGAGAAAGGCTCAATCGTTGAGCGTGTGCTCAGATTGTCTGAGTACGACAATCGCTTGAATCAAGTGGGAGTTAATCTTCCAGATGAGATAGTGATAGTTCTCCAAAGTCACTGCCACCAAGCTGTGAGAGCTTCGTGATGAACTATAACATATCAAGGATACATACAATGATCCTTGAGCGATTCGCGATGTTTGACACTGCGAAAGTAGAAATCAAGAAGGAGCATCAATAGTTGATGGTTTGTAAAACCACTAAGTTTCAAGAAAGGCAAGGGCTAGAAGGGATACTTCGTGAAACGGCAAAATAGTTCCTGCACTAATGAAGAGACCCAAGATTAAACCCAAACCCGAGACTAAGTGCTTCTGTAATGAGGGGAACAGTCACTGAGGCGGAGCAACTCTAGATACTTGGTAGATAAGAAGGCTGGCAAAAGTCAAGAGAAGTATATTAGATATACATGATGTTGATGTGTACTTTACTAGTACTCCTAGTAGCATGAGGGTATTGGATACCGATTTGGTTGCTAAGTGATTAGTAACACGAAATGAAAGCTACGACATAAATGGAGACTAGCTAAAGGCGAGGTGACGATACGTGTTGGAACTGTTTCCAAGGTTGATATGATCAAACGTCACACGCTCCCTCTACCATCGGGATTGGTGTTAAACCTAAATAATTGTTATTTGGTGCTTGCGTTAAGCATGAACTTGATTGGATCATGTTTATTGCAATACGATTATTCATTTAAAGAGAATAATGGTTACTCTATTTTCTTGAATAATCACCTTCAATGGTTTATTGAATCTCGATCGTAGTGTTACACATGTTCATAATATTGGTGCCAAAAGATACGAGTTAATGATGATAGTACCACTTACTTGTGGCACTGCCGCTTGAGTCATGTTAGTATAAATTGCATGAAGAGGCTCCATGCTGATGGATCTTTGTACTCACCTGATTTCGAATCACTAGTCACATGCAAATCATACCACATGAGCAAGGCCTTGTTTTCATTGAGATGAAATAAGATAGTAACTTGTTGGAAGTGATACATTTTGATGTATGCAGTCCAATGGGTGCTGAGGCACGCAGTGGATATCATTATGTTCTTACTTCACTGACAACTTGAGTAGATACAGGAGTATTTACTTAATGAATCACAAGTCTGAAATATTGAAAAGTTCAATTCCGTTTCAGAGTGAAGTTCGTCGTAACAAGAGGATAAACTGTCTACGATATGATCATAGAAATGAATATCTGAGTTACGAGTTTTGGTACGCAGTTAAGATAATGTGGAAATTGTTTCGCAGTTCATGCCACCTGGAACATCATAGTGTGATGATGTGTCTGAACGTCATAGCCACGCACTATTTGGTATGGTGCATGCTATGATGTCTCTTATCGAATTACCACTATCGTTTATGGGTTATGCATTAAAGACAACCGCATTCACTTTAAAATAGGGCACCGCGTATTTCCGTTGAGATGACACAGTATAGACTGAGGTTTAGAGAAATCTAAACTGTCGTTTCTTGAAAGTTTGGGGCTTCGACACTTATGTGAAAAAGTTTCAGTCTGATAAGCTCGAACCCAAAGCGGATAAATGCATCTTCATAGGATATCCAAAACAGTTGGGTACATCTCCTATCTCAGATCCAAAAGCAAAGTGTTTGTTTCTAGAAACGGATCCTTTCTCGAGGAAAGGTTTCTCTCGAAAGAATTGAGTGGGAGGGTAGTAGAACTTGATGAGATTATTGAACCATCACTTCAACCAGTGTGTAGCAGGGCGCAGGAAGTTGTTCCTGTGGCGCCTACACCAATTGAAGTGGAAGCTGATGATGGTGATCATCAAGCATCGGATCAAGTTACTACAAGCCTCGTAGGTTGACAAGGTCGCGTACTACTGCAGAGTGGTACGGTAACCCTGTCTTGGAGGTCATGTTGTTGAGCAACAGTGAACCTACGAGTTATGGAGAAAGCGATGGTGGGCCCGGATTCCGACAAATGGCTCGAATCCATGAAATCCGAGAGAGAATCCATGTATGAAAACAAAGTGTAGACTTTGGAAGAACTACTTGATGGTTATAAGACTATTGAGTAGAGATGGATCTTTGAAAGGAAGACATGCGATGATGGTGATAAGTCACTATTAAGAAAAGCTCGACTTGTCGCAAAGATGTTTCCGACAAGATCAAACGGTTGACTATGATGGGTCTTTCTCACTCGTAGCGATGCTAAAGGTCTGTTAGAATTATGTTAGTTGTTGATGCATTATTTATGAAATATTGCACATAGGATGTCAAAACATTGTTTTCTCAACGGTTTCCTTGAGCGAACATTGTATGTGATACAACTAGAAGGTTTTGTCGATCCTAAAGATACTAGCAAGTATGTAAGCTCCAGTGATCCTTCAATGGACTGGTGCAAGCATCTCGGAGTTAGAATATACACTTTGATGAGATGATCAAAGATTTTGGGTTTGTACAAGGTTTATGAGAAACTTGTATTTCCAAAGAAGTGAGTGGGAGCACTATAGAATTTCTGATAAGTGTATGTGGTAGACATATTGTTGATCAGAAGTAATGTAGAATTTCTGTAAAGCATATAAGGTTGTTTGAAAGGAGTTTTCAAAGGAATACCTGGATTGCGCTACTTGAACGTTGAGCATCAAAGATCTATGGAGATAGATCAAAATGCGCTTAATGAAAGTTTCAACAAAATGCATGCCTTGACAAGTTTTTGAAGGAGTTCAAAATAGATCAGCAAAGAAAGAGTTCTTGGTTGCGTTGTGAGGTGTGAATTTGAGTAAGACTCAAAAAACCCGACCACGGCAGAATAAAGAGAATAGACGAAGGTCGTCTTCTATGCCTTAGCCGTAGACTCTAAAGTATGCCATGCTGAGTACCGCACCTGATGTGTGCCTTGCAGCAAGTCTGTTAAGAGGTACACAGAGTGATCCAGGATTGAATCACTGATCAGCGGTCAAAGTTATCCTTAGTAACTAAAAGGCTAAGGAATTTTTCTCAATTATGGAGGTGGTTAAAGAGTTCGTCGTAAAGGGTTATGTCGATGCAAGCTTTGACACTAATCCGAATAACTATGAGTAGTGAAACGGATTCGTATAGTAGAGTAGATATTTGGAGAATTTCCGAATAGCACGTAGTAGAAGCATCTATAAGATGACATAAAGATTTGTAAAGAACGCACGGATCTGAAAGTTTCAGAACCGTTGACTGAAACCTCTCTCACGAGCAAGACGTGATCAGACCTCATAACTATATGGGTGTTGGATTCGTTGGAATCACATGGTGATGTGAACTAGATTATTGACTCTAGTGCAAGTGGGAGACTGTTGGAAATATGCCCTAGAGGCAATAATAAATTAGTTATTATTATATTTCTTAGTTCATGATAATCGTTTATTATCCATGCTATAATTGTATTGATTGGAAACACAATATTTGTTTGGATACATAGACAAAACACTGTCCCTAGTAAGCCTCTAGTTGACTAGCTCGTTGATCAAAGATGGTCAAGGTTTCCTGGCCATAGGCAAGTGTTGTCACTTGATAACGGGATCACATCATTAGGAGAATCATGTGATGGACTAGACCCAAACTAATAGACGTAGCATGTTGATCGTGTCATTTTGTTGCTACTGTTTTCTGCGTGTCAAGTATTTGTTCCTATGACCATGAGATCATATAACTCACGGACACCGGAGGAATGCTTTGTGTGTATCAAACGTCGCAACGTAACTGGGTGACTATAAAGATGCTCTACAGGTATCTCCGAAGCTGTTCGTTGAGTTAGTATGGATCGAGACTGGGATTTGTCACTCCGTGTGACAGAGAGGTATCTCGGGGCCCACTCGGTAATACAACATCACACACAAGCCTTGCAAGCAATGTGACTTAGTGTAAGTTACGGGATCTTGTATTACGGAACGAGTAAAGAGACTTGCCGGTAAACGAGATTGAAATAGGTATGCGGATACCGACGATCGAATCTCGGGCAAGTAACATACCGAAGGACAAAGGGAATGACATACGAGATTATATGAATCCTTGGCACTGAGGTTCAAACGATAAGATCTTCGTAGAATATGTAGGATCCAATATGGGCATCCAGGTCCCGCTATTGGATATTGACCGAGGAGTCTCTCGGGTCATGTCTACATAGTTCTCGAACCCGCAGGGTCTGCACACTTAAGGTTCGACGTTGTTTTATGCGTATTTCAGTTATATGGTTGGTTACCGAATGTTGTTCGGAGTCCCGGATGAGATCACGGACGTCACGAGGGTTTCCGGAATGGTCCAGAAACGAAGATTGATATATAGGATGACCTCATTTGATTACCGGAAGGTTTTCGGAGTTACCGGGAATGTACTGGGAATGACGAATGGATTCCGGGAGTCCACCGGAGGGGGGCAACCCACCCCGGGGAAGCCCATAGGCCTTGGGGGTGGCGCACCAGCCCTTAGTGGGCTGGTGGGACAGCCCAAAAGAGCCCTATGCGCATTGGAAGAAAAATCAAAGAGAAAAAAAAAGAAGGAGGTGGGAAAGGGAAGAAGGACTCCACCTTCCAAACCAAGTAGAATTCGGTTTGGGAGGGGGAGACCTTCCCCCTTAGGTTCGGCCGACTCCCTTGGGAGTCCTTGGACCCCAAGGCAAGTCTCCCCCTCCTCCTCCTATATATAGTGGGGTTTTAGGGCTGATTTGAGACAACTTTGCCACGGCAGCCCGACCACATATCTCCATGGTTTTACCTCTAGATCGCGTTTCTACGGAGCTCGGGCGGAGCCCTGCTGAGACAAGATCATCACCATCCTCCAGAGCACCGTCACGCTGCCGGAGAACTCTTCTACCTCTCCGTCTCTCTTGCTGGATCAAGAAGGCCGAGATCATCGTCGAGCTGTACGTGTGCTGAACGCGGAGGTGCCGTCCGTTCGGCACTAGATCGTGGGACTGATCGCGGGATAGTTCGCGGGGCGGATTGAGGGACGTGAGGATGTTCCACTACATCAACCGCATTCACTAACGCTTCTGCTGTACGGTCTACAAGGGTACGTAGATCACACATCCCCTCTCGTAGATGGACATCACCATGATATGTCTTCGTGCGCGTAGGAAAATTTTTGTTTCCCATGCGACGTTCCCCAACATCTTCCTCCGTGCAAATGCCCGCAACTCGATTTAGGCCGTAGCATCGCTGGCGATCTCCCCCTGTTCCGGCCTTCGTGAGTTGTAGATGTATCATAGGAAGTTGCTCAAGTGGATTGCTTCTCCCTTCCTGTTAAGATCCGATCAAGTGGCGTAGTGGTAAGGGGTAGTTTTGTCTTGCGTGTGGGCATGGGTTCGAGTCCCAGGAGAGCCCCTTTTGTTTTTGTTGTTTGTTTTAGCACAGTGGCTCGACAGAGGGCTTAGCTTGCATGTCTCCCCTTCCCCGTCAAGGTGGATTGGCTAGCCCAGTGGTGCTGGTGCTGGTTATGCACCAGGGAGGCCTAGGTTCGATCCCAGGGCTGCCCTTTATTTTTTGTCTACTATTTTTTTACTGTTTTGCTTTGTTGTAAGCTTGGCTTTGCCTTGGGAAGCAAGCTAGTTCTCATATTAGCTAGAGTTTGTGTATGTGAGTGCATACATATGTGTGTGTGTGTGTAGGCAAAGTCTTGCATGGTGTGTGTGGTTGATCTAGCATGTGTAGTTGTGTGTGTTGTAGTTGTGTGTATATGTGTGTGCACATGGGTGACTTGTGCACCTTTGTGAGAGGGTGTGCGTGCTTATGGTGGCAATTGCACATGTGCAAGAGATCACCCCTCTTATTGCACCTCTTGTGTATGTGAGTAGGATGTAGGAGCATGTGTAGGTGTGTAGGTGCTCATGCATGTGTGTGTGTTTGGGCATGAGTGCAATTAAGCACTTGAGCATGAGGGCTCATCCCTCATGCTTGGCTTATGTTGTTGTGTTGGTGTAAGCACCTTGTGTGTGTGCATAGGTAGATGTAGAGATGCCATGTATGCTTGATTCATGTGATAATGCCCTTATGTGCATATGTTGTTTTCTATGTAGTGTTTTCGCGCTAGCTTTGTGCCTCCTTGCTCCATGCAAGTACCCATGTATTATATATGTTTTTGGAGTAGAAACTTCCCAGGAATCCACCGGTGGAATCAGATTTAACTTTGGAGAAACTTCATAAACTGTCATTTTTCTGTCTTGATGCTATGTTTAGAGCTTGGTGCCATGTGGTGTGTTGAGCCTATGAGGATGATTCCTTGATGTGGCAATAGTAGGTGACCCCCTCTACAACATGGTAGTTTTGTTTTGCTCATAGGAGTTTGTATGCATCTAATGTGAGCTGTCAAAGTTGACACTTGGCTAAAGATTACAGATTTGTGAAAACCCTATGATTTTCACCAAGTCTCGGAATCTGCTGATATTTTCTTCCCCTGTTGATTTGGTTGCAAAAGCTCACGTGTTGGGAATCAGCCCAGGCAATCAACTAGAGAGTTGGAGATTTTTTGTTTGTCTAGCTCTCTGTTAAATTTCATGCATTTTCACTTCCTATAGATATCATTTTGGATGTTGTCAAAATGCTTCAGAGCATAAGCACCTGGTGAAAATCTGAGATTTTCACGAAGTCGCAGAAATCTGTTTTTTTGTCCAAGTTAGTGCCTGTAGATCTTCTTGTGTGTGACTCCTTTGTATTATCTTCTTGCTTAGGCTTGTAGAGCTTTTGAATGGATTTTGCCACATATTTTGTTTGGCTCATTTGGGTGGTTGTAGGTACTTTGAATGTTGTAGACAAACTACCATGATGCTGTTAAAAACAGATTGCATAGTTTTGTTGTTTTGAAGCTTGTGAGTGCATAGTTGATGGTGTGGTGTGGTTCCAAGCACCACCCCACTTCTAGATGTTTGTGTGATCATGTGGCAACCTGGGAACACCAGAACAGTGCCATTGGATTCTGATTGTGGATGATTTGAACCGTAGGACTCCATATATTGTTTCATAGTTTCCGGTTGATCTGTAGCTCCGTTCTCTATGTTCTTTATATGTTTCTGCATCGTTTTCTCGTGATGCACCTGTTCATGTCATCCTCATGCATGTAAAGATAGCTTAGTGTGAAGTTCTGTCCAGAAGTTTATCTCCTCTTCTCATGCATATGCAAGTGACAAGAATAGTGATGCATGATTCATTCTCATCTCATGCATCATATCGTATGTTGCATCATATTGTGTTAATGTTAATTGGCTGTCATTTTTATCTTGGGTAGCACCGGGATCGGAGAGCGAGTACGTGGATTCTGGAGAGTACGTGCAGGACAAACAAGAGCAGTTCCAAGCTAAAGACATCACAGGCAAGATGACCGTGACATTGATATCGTATCTAGCTTTGTTATGGTTAGAATCACGTTTCCTTCGATATATGCTCACTACCTACCACTTGATATAATTGCCTCCTGATATTGACATTAAAACCAAACACCTTCCCCTCCTAGCTAATGTTGTTTGGCTAAGTAGGCTTGCTCAGCTTCTAATGATAGCTTTGCTAGTTGCAGGTGCCACCTGTCTCATGTGATAACATGAGTATTTGATATCATTATGATTAAACTGCTATTTAAGTAATGCACCTATATACTTGGAAATGACGGAAGGCCTAGCCTTTTTCCGCATGATTTGTTCCATTATTGCCGCCTTAGTTGTGGCTACCGGTGTTTGTTTCCATAACTGATCGCTCCTAACACGTTGGGGGTTGTTATGGGGACCCCCTAGATAAATGGTGTAGTGTTAAGGCTTGTCCGGGAGGACCCAACATAGGTTTCAATGTCCTAATCACCTAATAATAATTTGCATAGGGAATAGCTACCCCGAGGTTTTAATCAACAACCCGGGCCAGTGCTCCTCATGAGTGTTGGTCCAAACTAGAGTCGTGTCCGGGGCCAACCCGGGGCAACTCGGGAGATGTCTATCAGGCCACTGTACGCTGTGCTCATCCGTCGTGTCCTGAGACTGAGATACGCGGCTCTTATCGGGGTCGTCGACACAACGGGAGGTCCTGCTAGATTTGTCTTACCTTAGAGATATATCTTGCGTATAGGAATCCCGGTGAAACTTTGGGTCTCCCGAGAGTTGAGATTTTCCTCTAAGGAATCCGACGAGATCACGAGATTCGTGATAGAGGATTACTTTGCGGCCCGTGACCGTTTGTGATGGACTAGTTGGAGCACCCCTGCAGGGTTTAATCTTTCGGAAAGCCGTGCCCGCGGTTATGTGGCAACATGGATAATTTGTTAACATCCGGTTCTAGATAACTTGAACTAACTCTAATAAAACTGCCAACTGTGTGCGTAACCATGAGTGTCTCTTTCGAAGACCTCTCTTCTATCGGGAACACGGTGGGGTTATGTTTGACGTAAGTAGGTGTTCAGGATCACTTAGTGATCACCTAGTATTCGACCGCTCGCGTAGACCACCTTATCATAACTCCGATCTTCGTAAGTTAGCCACCATATATGTTTAGGATGCTGCAACCTAAACTCACCTAATAACTTGACTAGTTTCGGTACGAAAGTCATAGATTGCTGAGTCCCCATGGCTCACAGTTTACTACAACACGCCAAGTACAGGTATGCCCGATGCAGGTGATCCAGATAGCACGTAGCTGGCGTGGCAGTACGATGAGGAGAACGACCGCCTGTACGTGAACTATCCAGAAGACTAAGGCCGTGGTCGTGATCGTGGTCGAGCATGCGGGATATCATAGTCTTTTCCTTGTTTTATGTAGTCCGTAGCGGAACTACCTTGTCTGAATAATTGTGTGGATGTAACCCTCATATTATACTATGTGAGATGGCAAATGTATGCCCTATTTGTCAAACTTTGTTTAAGTATTCGTTATGATTATCTCACTTGCGAAACGCTTAGATGCACCTCTTTCCCTTTTGGGGCATCGCCCCCAAAATAGGAAAGGGCCGCATCTTAGTCGCTACACTCTTGCTGGACCAAGAAGGCAAAGATGTTCACCGAGCTGTAGGTGTGCTGAACGCGGAGGTGCCGTCCGTTCGGTACTAGATCGGCGCGGAGTTCGTGGGACGGATTGTGATTGGATCACGAAGACGTTCGACTACATTAACCGCGTTCCTTAACGCTTCCTGCTTGGCGATCTAGAAGGGTATATCGATCCGATCTCCCCTCTCGTAGATGATCATCACCATGATAGGTCTTTCATGCGCATAGGAATTTTTTTGTTTCCCATGCAACATTCCCCAACATCAAATTGTTTTACACTATAGAGGTTGCACACTTTACCCACAAGACCTGGGGATGTTTATATTACATACTTGAGGTAAGCACTCGAACAATGCCTTTCCCTTGACACCACTAAACAAAGAGTCCCCTCGTTGGTACCTAGCCCTCATGATGTACATCACGAATACCATCCTCGAGGGGACACAACGGTATGTCCGGTGTTTGTGAAAACAGTCATAGTCATCCTTTCAGGCACGACCCCATATCAAGAAAGTGATTGTAACACCCCAAAAATTTCTCTAGGATTTTATTGATTGAAAATTTTGCCAAGCATTTAAAAATTTAATTTGTGGATCTTTGATGATGTCAGGATCACCTTTTTTCTTTTTTTACTCTCACATTATTTCCTCAACATAGAAGCTTTTGAAAACTACTGTGGGACTGAGTACCTGCTTAAAGACATTTCATGTCATTTGGTAGCTTTAGTGGAAACATTTTTATAATAAATCTTGCCAAGTTTTAATTCTTTTAAGTGACCATTTTATTCTTTAAAGGGCATCCATTGCGCTACAACCTCTTTATAAATTCTTCTAAAAATTCTACAAAAATTTGGAGATGTCCTGTCATGCCTAGGGATCACTTTTATGCAAAAAATCCATCTTGGTATTTTGAAAATTTTGAGCACACCATCCTCTTTTATGTTTAGCAGGTTGAACAACAACCCTATTTTATTTTGCCCCAAAGCTCATGCGATTTTTATTGCTTGTAGTAGAGCCTACCAAATCCTTAAGTCCAAGAGATTAGAGTCACTGGAATATTTTTAGCTCATGCAATAATGCCCTAGAGTTTCTATCCAGAAAAGCTTTTCTCCAAAACTTGTACTAACAACTTTCCCCTTTTATCAAACTAACCTTGCCATCATGACCAACACCTAAATAGATCATGACATGGAGATTTTGGCCGCCAACAAAATCCCTTTGATTCCATTAGCATTTTGTTGAACACCTTGTGTGCATGGACAGAATTGGCATGCTTATGACTTTTTATTGTGGACTTGCCTTTCTTGCCAAACCAGCGTGTCCCCTAGGCCTCTACCAACTAGCCATGCTAACTTGTTAAGTTTCAGCCCCAACCTAGCCTTGTAACGTGCCCTAGAACTTTGCCGAGCACCTAGCGTGCGTGATGTGGACGCGCCAAGAGTGCGAGAAATACAGTCAACACTGCAGAGCCGCCGTGCCCACCTACCCCGCACCCATGACATTTTCATAGAGCCAGTCTTGCAGCCTTCCCCTTGCTAGCCTCGCTGACCCCACCCCCTGCACGCGCCGAGAGCTGCCATTGTAGCCGTTTGGCTGCACGCCGACGACCGCATCCGCCCTCTACCATGGCACACCACCAAGCCCGCGTAGCTCACCAGATCGCCCTGGGGAGCAGTCCCCCAGCTCGTCCGCTAGCATGCTGCCAGCCAAACCCCGCCATGTCGCCCTGTAGCGCATAATGGTGATGAGCCCGTGCTTATCCTCTCTGCGCCGCGGTGCCGACGTTAACGCGCTATAAATAGCTAGCCTCAGCTCCCTTTCAACCCGACGAGCCCTCCTACGCTCGTGTGAGACCCTCGGTAGATGAAAATTGAGGTTGAGATGGATCTCGTGCCCGTCTCCGGCAACAATGGACGCTGCAGCCTCTTCGTCAAATTCGTCACAGCTAGTGCCTCCCCACTCCAACTTTCTTCACCTTCAACCCCTATGTAACACCCAAGATGCGATCCTATCCTTATTTTGGCGCGAGGGCCTCGACAGGGATAGAAGCGCATCTCGTCGTTTTACAAGAATGGATATCATTACAAGTTACTGAAAAGATGAGTATAAGGAGTTGGCTTACACTCGCTGCAAGATACATCAAGTTCACACAAGTACAACAATATACGGTTATCATGAAGAAGAGCAGGGTCCGACTACGGACGAAAACAAACGATAAAAGAATGACATCCATCCTTGCTATCCTAGGCTGCCAGCCTGGAAACCATCTTAGATCAATGAAGAAGAAGAAGAAGAAACTCCAATTAGAACAATCATCGCGCTCATGTCAAAGTATTGCTTTACCTGTACCTGGAACTGTTGTTTTAGTAATCTGTGAGCCACATGGACTCATCAATATCATTTCCAAAGGTATAAAGACTAGCAAAACTTAATGGGTGAGATATGGTTAAGTGGTGAGGCTGTAGCAAGCGATTAAGCATTTGTTTTAGGTGGCTAACTTACGAGTACAAGAATAAAATAGGGGGAATGATCTACGCATAACTAACGTGAATTAATGATTATCAAATGAATGATCCTCAACACCTACTAACGTTAGACATAACCCCACCGTGTCCTTAGTCAGAGAAAGAACTCGCAGGAGAGACAGTCACGGTTATGCACACAGTTGGCATATTTTAATTAAGTTTACTTCAGATTCTCTAGAATCGGATGTTAAACAAAGTCTCCATGTTTGCCACATAACTGTGGGCACGACTTTCCGAAATATTTAACCTTGCAGGGGTGCTCCAACTAGTCCATCACAAATTACCACAAGCCGCATAGAAAGCCTCGATCACGATAGTCGTGATCTCCTCGGATTCCTTAGTGGAAAACCTCAATTCTCAGAAGACCCAAAGCATCAACGGAATCCCGATGCACAAGATATTTCGTCAAAGGTGAAACTAATCCAGCAAGTCCGCCCGTCGTGTCGACGAACCCGATAGGAGACGCGTATCTTGTTCTTAGGACACGACTGGATGGGTCACACTATGAATAAAACAAAACCTCGAGTTGCCCCGTGGTGGCCCCACAATCTTCCCTTTTTGGACCAACACTCATGAGGAGCACTGGACCAGGGGTTGATTAATTATCTACGATGGTCCGGAAAGTCCCTATGCATTTTTATTAGCTATTAGCCAAATGTAGTACCAAAGTTGGGCATTACCAGACAATCGTTAACTAAGACGAATTATCAAGGGTGTCCCCATAACAACCCTGATCGTGTTAGGAGCGCTCAATTATGGAATATAACACCGGTAGCCAAAACTAAGGCGACAAAGGTGGAACAAAACACCAGGCTAGAAAGGCCAAGTCTTCCACCTTTTACCCAGTATATAGGTGCATTAAATTAAATAATATTTACATGGTGATATAATACGGAACCTATGTTATCACATGGAAGCAACTACACCTGCAACTAGCAACGCTAACACATGGTTAAGCAAGTGGTAACATAGACAATCAGTGGTTTGCTAGGTTGTATAAATGTTGAAGGTTTAATGGCAATGCTGAGAGGCTGACATTTAATAGGTGGTAGGCAACGAGACATAATGAAAAAACAAGACAACTAGAAAGGCATTGATATTAATAGTATCTAGGGAAATGGTCATCTTGCCTGTGATCCAGCTTGGAAGAAGAACGAAATCAAAAAGCAGACGAACCAACGTAGTCAAATGGATCCTCAGATTCTGACATGCTTGCGGAACTCTATCGAGAAGAAGCAAATATGCAACAAGAATCAACACATGATATTCACCACAACACATGCGCGATATGATGCACAACCTAATATGATGCATGTCCATTCAATTATGCAAGGCATGGCATGACAATTCACAACAATCAAACACTACACATTAAGTGAAGCTCAATATGCAATGAGTTGCATATTGACGAAACTCCACACTTGAATTACTTAGTTCAGTCCCGTTAGGTACACGAAAATATTAAATGTTGTTTGGCATGCCAAGAGATGAAGCATGTGATCCTACACGACATTCTAGTCGGTTAACACCTAAGAACATTGAATGGAGCTACGGTTAAAAGGTACGTATAACACAAGATATTATGCCATGAATGCAACATGCGTGCAATTTTATGGAACACTGGCAAGAAGGATATGAAGCATGTGTCTCCATGGCGAACGAAAGGGAACCATGGCGGAAAAACGGAAATGATGCCACGACAACATTCCGGTCCCAATAACTCGATGAGATATCTGTGCAAAAGAATTGTGAGCGTGTGCGTGTCAGGCCAATAATGATGGGGTAATCCCGGTTACCAGGTTCCCATGTGTCGGGGGCACGACAAAATAGGGACAACATGCAACTAGCAAACATATAAGGCGCAAACATACAGTTCATCTCATACATCATATGCATTCGTCCATGAGTGATCGTCTCGTTAGTTATGCCTTCGAAGCATGCGTTCGGGATGGACCGAGGTTCGTCGAGGGAAGTAGTCGTACACGTGTCATCGTGGACGTCGTGGAAGTAGTTGTTCCCACGACGGTAGTTGAAGTAGTGCTACACGGGTCTTTGGCGACGGTAGGGGTACACGCTCCGTAGATGTTCGGGATCGTCGAGGACGTCGTGGAAGTAGTGGTTCACTTGGTCTTGTAGCATCCATGGCAATGCTAGTCGAACACGGTGGTGGTCTTGGACTTGATGGTCTTGGGTCTCCACAGTAGGGTTGGCACTTGCAGACTCGGGACTTGGAGAGACGTGCATGAAGCAACACAGGTGCACAAAAGCAACAATGCAAGCAGGGGTACGACAACGCGGGTTAGCAGCAAGAGACGGGAACAACGAGCAACGACGAGATCTGAGGGATCCGGAGCTGAGGCCCACGGGGTCGGGCGAGCAAAGGAGCTCGGGTATGCTGCTGCTGTAGGTGCTCGGCCGGCCAAGAGGAGGCAGACGTGGGAGCCTTGTCCTTGAGCAGAGGAAATAGTGTGCGACGGGGTCGGCTTGGTGCGGCGACTCCGGTGGGGTTGCTGCAGGGAAAAAGCACGGGCGGCGCGGGTCCTGGCCTGTGCGGCGGTGAGGCACCGGTGGCGGGAGACGGTGAGGGTGGCCTCGTCCTGGCTGGATGCGGAGGTAGACCGACCTGCGGCGAAGTCGACATGGGGCGACGGCGGGGCCGACTTGCTGCAACAGGTCGCTGGAGGAGGACGGGAACGCCGGTGCCATGGGGCTGCGGGCGACAGGGTTGGGCGACGCTGCGCTCCAGCGTGGGGCAGATCACGACGGGAGGAGGCAAGGGATGGAGGGCTTCGCGATGCGGGGAAGAGGGAGGGCACCGCAGTAGCTCGGGCTCGCCGGCCATCGGGTGCCATGGCCAATGTTCAGGCGATGGGGTCGAGGAGGGGAAAGGGGATCGGGAGGAGTGTCGGCCACTCCTGGTGTCGGGACCCCGATCCTAAGCCATAGGAATCTAGCATGTAACACATCGCATCCCTTTGCGGTCTCACGCACGGTTAACTCCTCGGCTGCAGCCTTACCTTAGCCGGGACCGTTTGCGTCTTTTGACTCACGTATGCAATAGCGTCGCTAGCATTCCCATGTCAAAGAACCCGGATCGACATGTCTAGTCAGAAACCAAAGTGGCAGTACCGCACAAGGACAGGCATACATGACCCAACAAAGCAGGTGTCGGTCATCAGCGAATGCAGACGAGTCGTAGCAAGCTACAAGGATTCCATTACATCGCGTGACATTTCCCCGAAGAGGACAGACACAGCAGCTAAGAAGGACACATGCCGGTCAACCAATGTGTCCGGAGCAGTAGCGAACTACCAAGGCTCATTGGATCACAAAGGGGCATTTCCTCGTAAGGAGTGCTACTAAAGTTCACGACTAGGTAATCGAACCCCATACATATCAAGTACGGCACACGTACGCATGGCATACCGACATTATAGATACATCGATGGCATCACAACATAACCATAAACATACAAGCTTTATTTAGGAGGCTCGGAAGAGCCACACACATAATATTACACATTAAGGGTCTCACGACCCATAATAGCAGTCATTCAGTTACAAGCCAGCGGAGGAGTTTAAACTGTCTGAGTACAGACAGGGCAACTAGAAGGCACATGGCCTGATTATACTACAGATCCAACGTAGGGCCAGATCGTAGCTGGGACACCAGCTACTCGTCGTCGTCGATGTCTACGAAGAACCCTCCATTAGGGTCATTGGCAACCTCTGCAACATGTATTAAGCAAACATGAGTACGAAGGTACTCAGCAAGACTTTAGGAGAACTAACTACTCATGCAAGGTATCAAAAGGTATTGTGGGGTTTCATGCGGAAAGCCAGCATTTGACTCGTGGCTAGACAACTTGCATTTTTAAATAATTTTGACAACTTGATTTCTCGCACACGAGTCCACTAACACCACAACAATACACTATCGTGGAATCATTCCGTCTCCGTACGGAAATGCCGTCCACGACACTCACGCTTATCTTGACAATTTTATGAGTAGCCATTGAAGTTATCTGTGAACAACATATGTCTCCAAGTAGTCCATATCCGCGGACGCGGCTATTCGAATAGATCATAACCCTGCAGGGGTGTACTTCGTCACACACGCTCTCGTCACTTATCGCCATGTGCACGTCATGCACCTCGGCAACCTTCAAGCGGAAGCCCAGCGAGGGAGTCGGCCACGACCGTTAACCACACTAGTACCTAGTCCAGGTTTATCGCCTATCTGAGAGTAACCCGTACGGAAGTCCGGCCGGGGTTTCCGCCACGGCCTCAAACGATGTGCGCAGGGTTCCCAAGCCCACCATCCGGGTGCCACTTGGTACACCGTGCCACTGCCTACCGCATCACAGTCCACCTCTCAGGTCAGCACCATGCACGGCCTCCAGCATTTCTATAAACACCAGAAACTATTCGCAACTCCTGGACCGAGTACTAAGCGATTAATAGGCCGAGCGGGGTCATATTTCAGGGCCTAGCATGTGGTAGTATCTAGTCTTGGATTACATACACGGAACTCAGTTCCTGAGGACGGTTCCAATGAAACAACCCGCCATGTAGTCCTACACAGCCTTTCACCGGTACCTTTACCAAATCAAGTTCAACACACAACCTTTGCTCACCGAACACATTCTCACAATTCTGTTCATCTCCGAGATGACAGACCATACACAACTCTAAGCATAGCATGCATAGCAGGATAAGGCACATCATAGCTCAAGCAACTATCAGGTATGCTAGGTTGCAAGGTTCGGCTATTTACTGTGACAAGGTTAGGTCATGCAAAGGAAGTGGGTTCAACTATCATGGCAAAAGCAGTTGAAGCATTTGATCTTAATGCAATAAATAGGTGCAGGAGCAAGAACATGGGATTTATCGGGATGATCAAAAGGGTTGCTTGCCTTGTTGCTCAGAGGAGGAACGATATCCGTCAGACGGATATTCGGTGGAATCCGGGGGTGCGGAGCCTACCGAAAAGAATGGTAACATTCAATAACAATCATATGCAATCAAAATGATGCATGAGCATGGCATGAGAATGCAAAGTGATAAGTTATTATTTTCAACATGTATTAGGTTTAGAGTTGATTTGAATCACATTCGAATAGCAATTCAAACGGGGTATTCTCGGATACCGGTTTAATTGATTCGACCTGATGCTCAGATCAACATGATGTTAGCATGCATGAGATGTCATGTTATGGTACTGATTTGTAACTAGAACAGTGTGTGATCATTGCAATCATGATGAAATTTGAATATTTTGCCAAATTCCATTTAAAAAGTAATTATGAGAATTGAATTATTCCTTATTCCACATTTTAGGGTTCTGTAACTTTTTCAAACATAGTTGAAAATAGCATAATCAGAATCCTTGAATTTTTCTGATACTTTTTCATATATAAATTATTTTCATTGGAGTTACAGATTAATTTCTATGATTTTTACAAGTTTTAGCAATTTCCTGGAATTAGTTTTATACTGGAAATTCTAATTATTGCATCAGACTCATGTCAGCAGGTCAGCCGACCTGTTCAGGTCCAACCTGACAGGGGGGCCCCACTGGTCAGCCTCTCTGGGACTAATCCCGCGCTGACCAGTCCTAATTGAGGTTTGACCTGGCCTTGGGCCCACTTGTCAGCGAGTGATTAAGCTCTGAGCTGCTGGGTTAGCTTTGCCACGTCGACCCCCACCGGAGGGTGGTCGTCGGCGACCAGGCCCGCGGCGGAGAGCTCGCCGGAGGCGACCTAAACGGCGCTGCACAGCACCAAAACGAACGTGGTTTGCAGCTACGGCACGCTGGCGAAGTGGCCGATCTGGTAGGGGCATCAGGGGAGGCTAGGGTCACCGGGAGAGGCGCCGGCGACGAGCCGGAGCGGCGGCGGAAGCTCGGCCTTCTATGAGAGATGGCTCTAGGGCACGGGGAGGGCAGCTGAGGGGCTCATCACGCTCCTGGAGGCTCGAGGAGCTCGAATCCTAGCTCGAGCGCGTGGATCGGACACCACAGCGACAGCAACGACATGGCCGGCGGCGAGGAGCTCTCGGCCTTGGTGGGGAACTAGGCTACGATGCACGGGAGAGCGTGGGGCGAGAGGGGAAACGACGACGGGCTCACGGCGGTTCCGATGGTGCTGTTGAGGGGCTCGGGGATGCGCCGGAGGGAGCGAATCGACGGGAGAGGTCCGGCGGCCGGAGGTGGAAGACGACGGCGCTGGGGGCGATGCAGAGCTCGGGGAAGCTTCGACATCTGTAGAGATGACCAGGGCGACGAGGAGGATCTAACAGACTACTCGGACGAGGGTTTCCATGGCTAGAGGTGCTGCGGCTCGAGCTCGAGCTCGGCTCCAATGGCGGCAGCAGGAGGGGGGGGGCAGGATCCGAGAGGATAGGAAGAACGGTGCTGGGGAATGGATAGAGGAGACCCTGGGGAGCTTATCCCCGGCCTTGCCAGCGCGAGGCGGCGGCCAGGCAGGCGCACAGGTGTGTGGCCGCGCCGGAGGAGGCGGCGGCCACCTCCTGCTCCTACTGGCGCGAGGGAGGGGACGAGCGAGGGAGATGGGCCGGGCCAGGCTAGGCGACAGGTAAGGGTTTCCCATTTTTTTTTCTGTTTTTGTTTTTTTGTTTTGCTAACCATTGTTTTGCTATTTATTCCAGCTCCAAAACAAAAAGTAAAAACTATTTTAGACCTCCTAAAATATTGTTATAATATTCCCAACCATTTCCAAAGTTTTCAACATTTTTGAAAATTTATAGTTTCCGATTTCAAATTTAAAGTTTGAAACCAGTGGCTTTTTGCATTAGTTTAAAAAGCTTAAAGTGTCAAGAAAATAGTTTTCTCCAATGCTCATTTACTTTCATGATTTAACAGAAAGTTTGAACATTTCTTGAGGCCATTTTGGGTTCATTGATTTTAGCTAGTTTGAGAATTTCTTTATTTAAAGTAGTGGCTAGGGTTTTTGAGTTTTTCCTTTGCCACTTTCTTGTTCTTGTTGAAAATTCTTAGATGCAAATGCAAAGAAGACATGAGCACAAGGCTAACTTGCTTAAGGGTTAGGGATGTGACACCTGGTGACAGCGCTGATGGGATAAGGGGGATGAGATCGAGGAGAGGTCAGGGACGGGGATGGCTAGGGTTACTACATGAGGGCGGCTGGGCCTTGGGCTGCAGAAGGCTCAAGTGGCCGGCTGGATTGGGCTCTCTCTCCTTCTCTCTCACTGAATTAGAGAAATAAATAAAGAAAAAAATACTGAACGAAAAAAAGGGAAAGAGGGTTAGGAAAATGTTGAATGAAAAAAAGGATGAGAGGGTTAGGAAATAATTTGAGAGTAGGGGTTTAGAAAACAAACTCATTTGAATCAATTCAAATGGTTTGAAGTAAGCCAAGGTTTAAAGGTGAAATTTGAAGTAGGAAAGGCATATGATTTGAACTGCAAGTGTGTTGGGGTGATTATGATTAATGGAATATTTAATATAGCTCCCTAAAATATTGGGAGGATACTTTATAAGTTATAAAGAGAAATCACCATGTGGATGTCCCTCGATTTAAATAGACCAACAGATCTATGCAATTTATTTATTTGAGATGCAGAAAACTTAATGGCATGATGACATGATGAATCCAACAAACAAATAATTAACACGGCGACAACATAATAAAAGGGGAATCTTGTGGAGCGTCGGTCTCGGGCTGTTACAACTCTCCTACACTAACAAGATATCTCGCCGTGGGATCTAAAAATGAAAGGGGAAGGGGATGAGAAAGAGAAAGAGGTAAAACTTAGTTGCTTCTTTGACAAACAAGTGAAACCAACGATCCTAGACGGTTGCAAAGAGGTTGAAGAATGACATGAGAAACAAGCAAGAATTCACACAAAATTTCAGCAGCACTTCGGTAGGAAATTGAGGACAAAAATTTGATAACATGGAAAGATGTTGATAAGATTTACAACAAACCAACTAAATTGGTAAGGAAGGAACGAACATGATTTTAACAACCTGAGATGATTGATATAAAAAGAGCAACATCAACAATTCCGGAATAAGAGAGTAGGAACTAGATCATAGGGAAGAAAGAATGAAGAAGAAAATGACAACTACTACCACAATTGAATCGAGAAGCATTTACAAGAAGAATTGAATGGAGTTGTTTGAAAAACCAACAACGAAAAGAACAAGCTTGTAGTGGACTTATGAGAACCTTCTCAAATAATGAGGTGACAACCAACCACTCATGTAAACAAAGATTAATTGGGAGCAACATATATGAAAACTTCAAACACCAAGAGGATACATTGAGAACATGGATCGACGATAATCACCATAATAGCAACAATCCTTAGACAAGGCTTTAGGTGAGATCCAATCCAAGACAAGATTAATGAACAAACCATGGGTTAAAATAACTCATGATCAAGGAATTGGTGGGTTTAAATATCTCATTGTTGAAACAAATTCTCTTCGAGACTCCTCCACTAACAAGAAGGCTATAACACCACCTCAAAGGATAAAGGAGGAAGAATTGCACTTTGAAATGCAAGAGAAATAATACTTGAGGTTCTCCAACAAGAATCTTGAAGAACACCTTGAGAATGAATGAAACCTATGAAGAACCACCATGATGTACCTCCGTCTACAAAAGAATGGTGCAAAGATGTGAAGGATGAAAAGAATAAGATTCAGGCCCTACCAGGACTTAGATGAAGCTTCACGAAGAGATAATTTAGAAAACTTGGAACTCCGGGAAAGAAAAGATGAGCACTTGAGAAAATAATTGATATCATGAGCCACTCCGGAATGAAGTATTAAAATCAGTTGATGAAACAAGAATAAGAATTATGTTATGCTTATCCTTCATCAAGTTAAATTGATGACACTCAGTGGATTTAGCATACCACTTATTCTTCTTGAAAATATTGGGGAGAGAGAGATATGAGAACAAACTTGAAAAAGTCTTCAACGAAACACCGGTAAGAATTGCAAAATATATGGAAATACCAAGAATGAGTGGTGATACATGAGAATGAAGAGACCATGATCCACCTGAGAGTATACTTCAACAATGCACCGGAATAATTGAGATACGAACAAAGAGACAACAATTGAGAAGAATTGAGAGTGAAAGCTAAAAGCTGAGAATGAAGAAATCTTCTAAATGACGGCCTTCGGAGGATCGAGAAATGACAACAACTCGGAAATGCTCCACATAGATATAGAAGGAATTTTAATGATCGGAAACAATTGAGAGGATACCACAAAGCTGAAATGACAATCTTGAGAAGAACAAACAAGATTTGAGAGAACACTCCTTCGAACTTGCAAGCTGAGAATGATGACGAAAAACAACACCAAGAATAGTGAGACATCCGGAATAATGAAGAATGAAAGGTTGAGCCAATGATGAAATAAATTCAGATCAATCTTGAAGAAGCAACATTCAAGATTATGAAAACTTGATGAGGTTGAGAAACTCGAAATAATTGAAAGGATTGAAACAAACAACTTCTCATATATCTTCAGCAATCCGGATAGAATAGAGATTGATGAATAAAAAAAGAGAGACTTGATGATAATTTCTAACACAGGAAAACATTGAACAAATGGAAAGGATATGATGACACCAAAATCTTGAATTGAATCCACCGAAGAAGAAAAGAAGAATGAAGAAATGACGAACTTGAAACTCGTGAGAATCTCCACAATGAATCACCAGATAAGAGAGAAAAGAAAAGATAGCGGAATCAACAATGAAATGAAATGCACATGGATGATAATTGAATCATTGAATAAAAGGGTGGGAGGGCAAAAAAACAACTTGGGACAAATGGGATGAACTCTGGAAAGAAATAAGAGATTGATCTTGCAATTCTTGGAGAAGATTGAATTCACGTGAAGAGAAGCACACCGGTTGGAAAAGAACTGACATGATGATAGGTCTCAAACGTATCTATAATTTTTGATGGTTTCATGCTGTTATATTGTCATCTTTGGATGTTTTATGTACCTTTTATATCTTTTTTGGGACTAACTTATTAATTTAGTGCCAAGTGCGAGTTCCTATTTTTTATGTGTTTTTGGCTCTTTTCTGATCTGATTTTGGGACGGAGTCCAAACGGAATAAAATCCCCGAATTAATTTTTTCCCGAACGGAAGAAGATCAGGGGGCTTGTGGGCCAAGCCAGGAGGGCTATAGGGAGCCCACAAGCCCCCCATCCGCCACCAGGGGGGCGGCAAATGGCAGGCTTGTGGCCTCCCTGGCGCCCCCTGACCTAGATCCTTCGCCTATATATTCCCTAAAATACAGAAAAAAATCAAGGGATCCACGAAAATACTTTTCCGCCGCCGCAAGCTTCCGTTTCCGCAAGATCTCATCTCGAGGCCCTTCCCGGTGCCCTGCCGGAGGGGACTTTGGAGTTGGAGGGCTTCTACATCAACATCATCTCCACTACAATGACTCGTCCGTAGTTCACTTCAGACCTACGGGTCCGTAGTTAGTAGCTAGATGGCTTCTTCTCTCTCTTGGATCTTCAATACAAAGTTCTCCATGATCTTCATGGAGATCTATCCGATGTAATCCTCTTTGGCGGTGTGTTTGTCGAGATCCGATGAATTGTGGATTTGTGATCAAATTATCTATGATATATATTTGGTTCTTTGCTGATTTCTTATATGCATGATTTGATATCCTTGTAAGTGTCTCCGAGTCTTGGGTTTTGTTTGGCCAACTAGATCTATTATTCTTGCAATGGGAGAAGTGCTTGTTTTTGGGTTCTTACCGTGTGGTGACCTTTCCCAGTGACAGTAGGGGCAGCAAGGCACACATCGTGTAGTTGCCATCAAGGGTAACAAGGTGGGCTCTGTCGTAGATATGAGATTGTCCATCTACATCATGTCATCTTGCTTAAGGCGTTACTCTGTTCTTTCGGACTTAATACACCAGATGCATGCTGGATAGCGGTCGACGTGTGGAGTAATAGTAGTAGATGCAGAAAGTATCCGTCTACTTGTTTTGGATGTGATGCCTATAGATATAATCATTGCCATAGATGATGTCATGACTTTGCGTGGTTCTATCAGTTGCTCGACAGTAATTTGTTCACCCACAGTCTACTTGCTTTGATGAGAGAAGCCACTAGTAAACACTACGGCCCCCGGGTCTATTCACACCTATCGTTTCCACTTTCGCTTTTACTTTGCTTTGTTACTTTGTTGCTTTCAGTTCTCACTTGGCGAACAATCTATAAGGGATTGACAACCCCTTCATAGCGTTGGTAGCATGCTTTTTGTGTTTGTCCAGACACTTGAGATACTCCTAAACTAGATCGATACCTTGGTTCTCAAACTGAGGGAAATACTTACCACCACTGCGCTACATCGCCCTTTCCGCTTCAAGGGAACACCAACACAAGGCTTTGCATATTTGCATATTTGCTACATCGCCCTTTACGCTTCAAGGGAACACCAACTGGCACGAGGGAAATCCTTTGCATATTTGCCTAGGAAGTCCCTTAAGGCATAGCCGTAACAGAAGGATTCCTGGTGCCGTTGCTGAGGAGTATCAAGACAAGAATAATCTCCCATCAACACTCCTATTTCTGGCGCCGTTGGAAGGTCTTTTGTTGCAGTAGCAGAAGTATTTCTGGCGCCGTTGCCGGGGAAGGAGAGATCTATCCAAGTAGGTCTCACAAACTCATCTCTTGCATTTACTTTTTTGCTAGTTGCCTCTCGTTTTCCTCTCCCCCACTTCACATTTGCCGTTTTCATTTGCCTTTCTCCTTTGCCGTTTTCTTTTGCCTTTTGCCTTTTTGCCGTTTTCCTTTGCCGGTTTTTTTGCTTGCTTGTGTGCTTGTTTGTTTGTTGAAGTCATCATGACTGAAAACACCAAACTTTGTGACTTCTCGAGTACCAATAATAATGATTTTGTTAGTACTCCGATTGCTCCCGCCACTAGTGCGGAATCGTATGAAATCAACGTAGCTTTGCTGAATCTTGTTATGAAAGAGCAATTCTCCGGCCTTCCTAGTGAAGATGCCGCATCCCATCTCAATACCTTCATTGAGCTTTGTGATATGCAAAAGAAAAGAGATGTGGATAATGACGTGATTAAGTTGAAACTTTTTCCTTTCTCGTTGCGAGATCGCGCAAAAACTTGGTTTTCTTCTTTGCCTAAAAATAGTATCGATTCTTGGGATAAGTGCAAAGATGCTTACATATCCAAGTATTTTCCGCCGGCTAAGATCATCTCCTTACGTAACGATATCATGAATTTCTAGCAACTTGATCATGAACACGTTGCACAATCTTGGGAGAGGATGAAGCTTATGATTAGAAATTGTCCGCTCATGGCTTGAGTTTGTGGATGATTATACAAATCTTTTACGCTGGCTTGAATTTCGCTTCTCGCAATATCTGGGTCTCCGCCTCAGGTGGAATGTTCATGGAAATCACGTTAGGAGACGCTACAAAACTTCTAGACAATATCATGAGCAACTACTCTTAGTGGCACACTGAAAGGTCACCTCCTAGCACAAAGGTGCACGCTATAGAAGAAATTAACTCGCTTAGTGCTAAGATGGACGAGTTGATGAATTGGTTGCTAGTAGAAACGCTACTATATTGATGATTTGAAAGTTAGATGTGCTCCTCCCAAGGTCAACTTGGACGAAACTTTGAAAGCTATGCGTGTCTCCATGAATGAGAGCAAAGAAAGAACCGCCCAAATTCGCGCTAGGCATGAATGGTTTAAAAGGGTGCGGTCTAGTGATGCAAATCACGAAGATCTTAAAGTGCTTGGTGTGTCTCCTCTTGAATCTTTGTTTTCGCGTGTCAAACCTATTGATGGAGGGGTTGGATATGAATCCACTGTGACAGCCCGATGCCGACGTTCCAGGAGATTCCCCTGTTATTTCCGTTTTCATCGTGTGGTTCGTTTGTCTGTCGCATTCATCATTGCATCATGCGCATCGTCTGCATTGCATCGGCATCTCCGTTGCCGCCAGTTTTCAAACTTGCATCCGTTGTTAGTTGCCGGTTCTCGTCGTTGTCCGTTCTGAGCCCCCGACCGCACTCGCACGCGCCCGCGGCATCGTCGAAACCCTGTATTTAAAGTGCGTTTAAAACTTCCTCTGCTCGGGTTGAGATTTGACGCACGATCTTTATTAGTTGTATTTGAGGAAAATAGACGAATATTGTTTTGCCCGTAACTTTTAATCCGTATGTCGGATCGCGATGATTTTTATATGCTTTTTGTGTAGATTTGCACGTAGAATCCGTTTATAGAACTTGCACATTTATTTGACGTAGTTTAACGTGCCAAATGCCTTGTTTAGCGTGCTGTCCCAATAGGGGAACGTCCGGTATTTATTTTTTCGCGCAAGACCGGATTGCCCGTATGCCGTAGATTAAATTTCCATGTTTTAGGAATCATTTTTGCATGTATTTTAGTGCGGTCATTGGTATTTTTACGTGTAGGGATTTGCCGCTAGTGTATTTTCCCGTCTATAGGTTATATTCCCGCATTTATGTGTGGCTTTATTTTGTGTTGCAACCCCACATATTTTATATGCTTTCGGGGTAGAAAAATCCCATGGATTTTTCTGTGCAATTAGTTTTAGCTTTTGAGTAAGTTAGTTCGCGCGATATTTTGCCGTGATGCCCTTTTGTTTAATTCGTAGGATTTATTCCGTGCTTCGTTTGACGGAGTTGTCAACTAGAGAGTTGATCTTGGGTGTTTAGTCTAGCCCCTGGTATTTTTGGTTGCAATAGAAATGCATGTTTAGGTGTGGTTTGATTGCTCTCAAGTTGCTAGAAATAGTGCTGTTTAGAGGAGCTGAAATATTTCTAAGTCTGGAATCTGTTATTATTTTGTTGCTGTCTTGTCTTGCTTGCATCTTGTGATCTGTAGCTCTTTTGAGGTTGGTCCAGTGGAGTTAGTTGTACCCCTTGTGTTTCTCTAGAATCCTGTTAATTTTCATGCCATTTGGAGTCCTGTAGCTATAGGTTTTGCTGCTGTCAATATTGCTTCAGACTGAAAACTGCACTTTCATGAGGTGTGATTTTCACTAAGTCTGAAATAGTGTGTGCGATGCCATGTTGTGTCTTCTTTTCCTAGTGATCCATGATGCCATGCTAGTTGTTGTTAGTTGTTTGTAGTAGTGCTTCTTGCCCTCTTCTGTGCCATGCCTTGCTTGAGTTTATCGGAGTTGTGTAGCTCGTAGTTGTGGGGCGTAGAATATGCTATGTGGCTGATTTTGGCAGATTGTAGAGATTTCTTGTTTTGCTCGTAGTTTTTGAACCGTAGCTCCGATTTGATCGTGACCTACATGAAACTTGCTTAGAATCTCGTGTAGTTTCATTTTCTCTTTCTGTTTGCATGTGTTGAAGTGCTCGTAGCCGCCGTTGCACACATATTGCATTCATGCCATCATATCTTGCGATGCTTGTAACTTTTGATCCGTAGCTCAGTTGGAAATGATCTCTATGTCTAGATTGCTTGCTATGACGCGTAGAACCACGTGAACCTATTTGTTTGGCTGTTTAACAACTAATTAAAGGTGTTAAATCAGATCTGGACAGAATTTTAAATTAACATGTGAGGTCGTTTCAGAGGTGCTATATGTCATTTCCGACCTCATTTAAAATGTCTAGATAGGTAGTTTAATTTCCGCTTCACCTCTCGCATGTTTGACAACATTAATATTGCTGTGTAAATAACCGGGAGTGAACTAAATAATTCATATGTGGAGTTTCGTCAATATGCAACTCGTTGCATATTGAACTTCTCTTAATGTGTAGTTTTGATTGTGTGAAATTGTCATGCCGTGACTTGCATGTATTTAGCTGATGATGCATCATATGTGTTGTGCATCGTGTGGTGAATTCCGTGTGTTGATTTGTGTTTCCGGTTTGCTTCGTCTCGATAGAGTTCCGCAGCGTGCCGGATTGTGAAGACCCGTTCGACTACGTCGGTTCGTCTGCTTCACGGAGGCATTCTTCTTCCAAGCAGGATCTCAGGCAAGATGACCATTTCCCCAGATACCATTACTATCATTGCCATGCTAGTTTTACCGTCTCTATCGTTATGTCTCGTTGCCTACCACATGTTAAATATCAGCCTCTCAACAATGCCATGAAACCTTCAACCTGTACGACCTAGCAAACCACTGATTGGCTATGTTACCGCTTGCTTATCCATGTTGTTAGCGTTTCTAGTTGCAGGTGCAGTTGCTTCCATGTGAAAACATGGGTTCCTTGTTATATCACCATATTAAAAGCTATTTAATTTAATGCACCTATATACTTGGTAAAAGGTGGAAGGCTCGGCATTTCTAGCCTGGTGTTTTGTTCCACCTTTGCCCCCTTAGTTTTCGGCTACCGGTGTTATGTTCCACAAACGAGCGCTCCTAACACGATCGGGGTTGTTATGGGGACCCCCTTTATAATTCGTTTTAGATTAAAGCTGGTCTGGCAAGGCCCAACATTGGTTTTACATTTGCCCAACATAATAATTTGATAATATTGAAATGCATAGGGAGTTAGCGCTACCCGAGGAGTTATTTTACATAAACAGGAGGGGCCAGTGCTGATGGTGTTGGTCCCAAACGGTCTGCCTGCGGGGCCATCGCGAGGAAACTCGAGGTTTGGCACTCGTAGCTAGTTCCATCCGTCGTGTCCTGAGAACGAGATACGCGGCTCCTATCGGGTTCGTCGACACGTCGGGCGGCCTTGCTGGATTAGTTTTACCATTGACGAGATATCTTGTGCATCGGGATTCCGGTGATGCTTTGGGTAATCTCAGAGTTGAGGTTTTCCACTAGGGAATCCGACGAGATCGCGAGCTTCGTGATTGAGGATTTCTATGCGGCTTGTGGTAATTTGTGATGGACTAGTTGGAGCACCCCTGCAGGGCTAAATCTTTCGGAAAGCCGTGCCCGCGGTTATGTGGCAATGTGGATACTTTGTTTAACACTGGTTCTAGATAACTTGAAATTAACTTAATTAAAACATGCCAACTGTGTGCGTAACCGTGACTGTCTCTTTCGTGAGTTCCTTCTTCGATCGAGGACACGGTGGGGTTATGTCTGACGTAGGTAGGTGTTCAGGATCATTCATTTGATCATCTGTAGTCCACGTCCGTTATGCGTAGATCTTCCCCCTCTTATTTCTGGTACTCGTAAGTTTAGCCACCAAACATATGCGTAGCCGCTGCTGCAACCTCACCACTTAACCATACCTCACCCAGTAAGCTTTGCTAGTCTTGATACCTTTGGAAATGAGATTGTTGAGTCCCCTGTGGCTCACAGATTACTACAACACCAGTTGCAGGTACAGGTAAAGGTTACTTGACGCGAGCGCGTTGATTGTTCATTTGGAGTTGCTTCTTCTTCTTCTTCTTCTTCTTCATCGATCTAGGATGGGTTCCAGGCCGGCAGCCTGGGATAGCAAGGATGGACGTCGTTCTTATTTTTCTCGTTTGTTTTCGTCCGTAGTCGGACCCTGCTCTTACTCTTGATGATTATGTAATGTACTGATGTGACTCTGATGTAACTTGTGGCGAGTGTAAGCCAACTCTATATATATCTCTTCTTTTCAGTACATGTACATGTAATGATATCCATTCTTGCGACACGACGAGATGCGCTTCTATCCCTGACGAGGCATTCGTGCCAGATTGAGGATAGGGTCGCATCTGGGCGTGACATCCACTTTGGTTGAAAAACGCCCCAATGATTCGGAGTCCACCCATCTTGATGATAAAGGTGTGGAGAGTGGAGTAGAAGAAATCAAAATTTTGGGTAGTAATGAAACTCCCACTTTGGATTTCAAGGAATTCAATTATGATAATTGCTCCCTGTTTGAATGCTTTCTTTGATGCAATCCGTTGCAAACTCTCCACATGCTTATAGCCAAAGCAAAGCCTTTACCGCGCAGATCGTAGATGCTATGATGAAATCTCTCGAAGAGAAGCTCGAATTAGAAGTCTCTATACCTAGAAAACTTCATGATGAGTGGTAACCTACTATCAAAATCAAGATCAAAAACTATGAGTGCAATGCTTTGTGTGATTTGGGTGCTAGTGTTACCACGATTCCAAAGTCTTTATGTGATATTCTTGATTTTCATGAGATTGAAGAGTGTTCTCTTAATTTGCATCTTGCGGATTCTACTGCCAAGAAACTCATGGGAAGGATCAATGATGTTCTTATTGTTGCAAATAAGAACTATGTACCCGTGGATTTGATTGTACTTGACATAGATTGCAATCCTTCATGTCCCATTATTCTTGGTAGACCTTTCTAAGGACTATTGGTGCTATCATCGACATGAAGGAAGGGAATACTAGATTTCAATTTCCTTTAAAGAAGGGCATGGAGCACTTTCCTAGAAAGAAAATAAGATTGCCTTATGAATGTTTGATGAGGGCTACTTATGGTTTGAGCACCAAAGATGACTATACGTGATTCCATCACCTTTTGCTTAGCTAAGGTCGTTAAACAAAAGCGCTTGTTGGGAGGCAACCCAACGAATCTATCCTTTTTCTTTCTGTTTTGTGTTTTCCACACTTTCATAATTCTGTTATGATTGTGTTTTTTGTGTTTCTTTTTTGCGTTTGTGCCAAGCAAAACCGTTATGATTAGTGTTGGGGATGATCGTTTGGTCATGCTGGAAAAGACAGAAACTTTCTGCTCACGAAAAGAATTTTCATTTTTTTTCTATAAGAGTTTTTGAGTTGATTGCTACGCAAATTCTTCAGACTGTCGTAATTTTTCAGAATTTTTGAAGTACCATAAGTATACGAAATATACAGATTCCTACAGACTTGTCTGCTGTTAACAAATTCTGTTTTTGTTGTGTTGGTTGTTTATTTTGATGAAACTATGGATAGTATCGGGGGGTATTAGCCATGGAAGATTGAAAATACAGTAACCCAACATCAGCATAAGTAGAATTTAAGTTTGCTACAGTACCTAAGGAAGTGGTGGTTTGCTTTCTCATACTAATGTTATCACGAGTTTATGTTTAAGTTTCGTGTTGTGAAGTTTTCAAGTTTTGGGTGAAGTTCTTATGGACAAAGAGATAAAGAGTGGCAAGAGCTCAAGCTTGGGGATGCCCAACGCACCCCAAGAGATTCAAGGATGCCGTAAAAGCCTAAGCTTGGGGATGCCCCGGGAAGGCATCCCCTCTGTCGTCTTCAATCCATCGGTAACGTTACTTGGGGCTATATTTTTATTCACCACATGTTATGTGTTTTTGCTTGGAGTGTCTTGTATCGTAGGAGTCTTTTATTTTTGTTGTGTCACAATCATCCTTGCTGCACACCTAGATAGAGAGACATGCACTCACCGTGATTTTGTCGAGCTTCACTTATATCTTTTTGGTAGACAATTCAGCTGACATGTGCTTCACTTATATCTTTTGAGCTAGATACTTTTGCTCTATGTGCTTCACTTATATCTTTTAGAGCACATCGGTGCATGGCTTGGTAGTTGATCTATGCTTTGAAAGTAGTCTGAAAAGGGGTAGTTTATCCAAAGGGATACGAAAACTTCCACCTTCATGTGCATTGAATAGTTAGAGAAGTTTGATTCATCTCAATTAGTTTTGAGTTGTGGTTTTGGTAATATTGAAGTCATGCTAGTAAGGTGTTGTGGATCTAGAAATACTTGTGTTGATGTTAGTGATTCCCGTAGCATGCACGTATGGTGAACCTCTATGTGATGAAATATGAGCATGATTAGTCTATTGATTGTCATCCTTTGCGTGGCGGTCGGGATCGCGCGATGGTTTATACCTACCAACCCTTCCCCTAGGAGTATGCGTTAAATGCTTTGTTTCGATTACTAATAAAACTTTTGCAACACGTATATGAGTTCTTCATGACTAATGTTGAGTCCATGGTTTAGATGCACTTTCACCTTCCATCATCACTATCTTCTTAGTGCCGTGCAACTTTCGTCGGTGCACAAAACCCACCATTAGCCTCCCTCAAAACAGCCACCATACCTACCTACTATGGCTTTTTCAAAATCATTCCGAGATATATTGCCATGCAACTACCACCATGACATGTGCCACCACGTCAACATTGCCATTGCATGATCATAAGATAGCTAGCATGATGTTTCCATTAATGTCTATGACATGCTAGATCATTGTCACGGTACACTACCGAAGGCATTCCATATAGAGTCATCGTTGCTCTAAGTTCTGAGTTAAAAGTGTGATGATCATCATTGATGGAGCATTGTCCCATGTGAGGAAAGGAAAGAGGCCAAAGGTGCCCACAAAAATAAAAAAAATATATAAAAAAAGAGGCCAAAGAGCCCACAAAAAAAATGATGAGAGAAAAAGAGAGAAGGGACAATGCTACCACCTTTCCACGCTTGTGCATATTAAGCACCATGATCTTCATGATTGAGAGTCTCTCGTTTTGTCACCACCATATAGCTAGTGGGAAATTTTCATTATCTAACTTGGCTTGTATATTCCAATGATAGGCTTCCTCAAAATTGCCTTAGGTCTTCGTGAGCAAGCAAGTTGGATGCACACCCACTAGTTTTCTTTAAGAGCTTTCACATACTCTTTTCTCTAGTGCATCATTTGTATAACAATCCCTACTCATTCACATTGATATCTATTGATGAGCATCTCCACATCTCATTGATATGCCTGGTTAATGTGATCATCTTCTCCTTTTTGTCTTGCAACCTCCACCACACTCGACACCACTTATAGTGCTATGACCATGGCTCACGCTCATGTATTTCATGAGAGTTGAAAAGGTTTGAGAAAGTAAAGGTGTGAAACAATTACTTGGCCAATACCGGGGTTGTGCATGATTTAAATTTGTTGTGCAATGATGATAGAGCATAGCCAGACTATATGCTTTTGTAGGGATAACTTTCTTTTGGCCTTGTTATTTTGAAAGTTCATGATTACCTTGCTAGTTTGCTTGAATTATTATTGTTTCCACGTCAATAGCAAACTATTGTTTTGAATTGAATGGATCTGAACATTCACGTCACATAAGAGGAGTTACAAAGGACATCTATGCTAGGTAGCATGAAAGCATCAAAAATTCATTCTTTATCACTTCCCTACTCGAGGACGAGCATGAGTTAAGCTTGGGGATGCTTGATGTTAACATGCTCTTATCTTGTCAAACGTATCTATAATTTTTGATGGTTTCATGCTGTTATCTTGTCATCTTTGGATGTTTTATGTACCTTTTATATCTTTTTTGGGACTAACTTATTAATTCAGTGCCAAGTGCCAGTTCTTGTTTTTTCTGTGTTTTTGGCTCTTTTCAGATCTGATTTTGGGACGGAGTCCAAACGGAATAAATCCCCGAATTAATTTTTTCCCGAACGGAAGAAGATCAGGGGGCTTGTGGACCAAGCCAGGAGGGCTACATTGAGCCCACAAGCCCCCCATCCGCCACTAGGGGGGCGGCCGATGGCAGGCTTGTGGCCTCCCTAGCTCCCCCGTGACCTAGATCCTTCACCTATATATTCCTTCAAATACAGAAAAAAATCAAGGGATCCACGAAAATACTTTTCCACCTCCGCAAGCTTCCGTTTCCGTGAGATCTCATCTGGAGACCCTTCCGGGTGCCCTGCCGGAGGGGACTTTGGAGTTGGAGGGCTTCTACATCAACATCATCGCCCCTCCAATGACTCATGAGTAGTTCACTTCAGACCTACGGGTCCGTAGTTAGTAGCTAGATGGCTTCTTCTCTCTCTTGGATCTTCAATACAAAGTTCTCCATGATCTTCATGGAGATCTATCCGATGTAATCCTCTTTGGCGGTGTGTTTGTCGAGATCCGATGAATTGTGGATTTGTGATCAGATTATCTATGATATATATATTTGAGTCTTTGCTGATTTCTTATATGCATGATTTGATATCCTTGTAAGTCTCTCCGAGTCTTGGGTTTTGTTTGGCCAACTAGATCTATGATTCTTGCAATGGGAGAAGTGCTTGGTTTTGGGTTCTTACTGTGTGGTGATCTTTCCAAGTGACAGTAGGGGCAGCAAGGCACACATCCTATAGTTTCCATCAAGGGTAACAAGGTGGGATCTGTCGTAGATATGAGATTGTCCATCTACATCATGTCTTCTTTCTTAAGGCGTTACTCTGTTCTTTCGGACTTAATACACTAGATGCATGCTGGATAGCAGTCGGCGTGTGGAGTAATAGTAGTAGATGCAGAAAGTACCAGTCTACTTGTTTTGGACGTGATGTCTATAGATATAATCATTGCCATAGATGACGTCACAACTTTGCACGGTTCTATCAATTGCTCGACAGTAATTTCTTCACCCACCGTCTACTTGCTTTCATGAGAGAAGCCACTAGTAAACACTACAGCCCTCGGGTGTATTCACACCTATCGTTTCCACTTTCGCTTTTACTTTGCTTTGTTACTTTGTTGCTTTCAGTTCTCACTTGGTGAACAATCTATAAGGGATTGACAACCCCTTCATAGCATTGGGAGCAAGCATTTTGTGTTTGTGCAGGCACTTGAGATACTCCTTCACTGGATCGATACCTTGGTTCTCAAACTGAGGGAAGTACTTACCACCGCTGTGCTACATCACCCTTTCCGCTTCGAGGGAACACCAACGCAAGGCTCCAAGGCCACGGGGGAAATCCTTTGCATATTTTCCTAGGAAGTCCCTTAAGGCCTAGCTGTAGAAGAAGGATTCCTGGTGCCGTTGCTGAGGAGTATCAAGACAAGAACAATCTCCCGTCAACACTCCTATTTCTGGCGCTGTTGGAAGGTCTTTTGTTGCAGTAGCACATGACGACTCTGGTTGAGATGAATTTAGTAAGAGAATTTGATTGAGCAAAAGAATTTGCATTCCCATAAAAATATGAGAACACCTCTTGGAAAGTTATCAATTCACCAGTTGACATCGAAGCAACTCTAATTACCATACTCCAACAAAACAAAGGACGAGGCTCACAAATTAGCCAGAATAAATATATGACAGAGATTCCGCTCGATATTTTTGTGGATAGGATCACACGAGCTCGGTCGTGCATTGGATTGTCATATTAAAATGACGCTCGAATATGCTCCCTAGGCGTAGCAAACTACTCGGCTTTTCGAAGCATACTGATGACATCTATCGAGACCGTCCTCTATAAAAACGAAAGTGAACAAACGAATCCACTAGATGTCGAATCCCAACCTCACATCATGCATCTCTTGGAAGATTGTCCTATAAGTAACTACTTGAATTCCCACCTAAGAAGTCCTGAAATTTTCTGGTCATGCAATCGGGTCCACATATACAAGGAGAAATTCATCACTCAACTCGTAGCATCTAACCCGTCCAGTGTATCACATCCGTCAACACATAACTTGAATCTTGGAACCTCATCTATCTCAGACCTTCGTAATCACAACGATACGAAGTATGACGATACATACAGACCTATCTGCACCAGTACTGGGGAAGCCAGACTCCTCTCGCCACTACTAGTATTGAAGCAATTCCGAACATCCTTCGTCCTGAGATACTAAGAAATCTAAATGATAACGATGTGCTCTAGAATCCCATGGAGCTCAACTCCCCAGAAGAAATCAAGTCAGACAAGAGGCACCAAGACAGAACTCCATCACATCGACATCATATAGATTCCAAAAATATCCGCGTGATCCTAATTTTTTTTGAGTGATAAGAGGAGTAGAATTAAAATTTCCTAAGTCGTGAATCTCAACACAACATAGACGAGGAGAAAAAAGAGATCTACTCTCCGATATATAACTAGACACAAGTAGGTTTTTTACTAGACTCGACTCGACCAAGTTTGATCAATCAAGGGGGCTCCTAGGTCAGTACTGATCTAATACCAACTTGTAATGCCAAAGATGCGATCGTATCCTTATTTTGGCATGAGGGCCTCGACAGTGATAGAAGCATATCTCGTTGTTTTGTAAGAATGGATATCGTTACAAGTACATGTACTGAAAAGATGAGTATAAGGAGTTGGCTTACACTCGCCACAAGATACATTAAGTTCACACTAGTACAACAATATACAGTCATCATGAATAAGAGCAGGGTCCCACTACGGACGAAAACAAACGATAAAAGAACGACATCCAGCCTTGCTATCCCAGGCTGCCGTCCTGGAACCCATCCTAGATCGATGAAGAAGAAGAAGAATAAACTCTAAGTAGAACAATCATAGCACTCACATCAAAGTATTGCTTTATCTGTACCTGCAACTCTTGTTCTAGTAATCTGTGAGCCACATGGACTCAACAATCTCATTTCCAAACGTATCAAGACTAGCAAAGCTTGATGGGTGAGGTATGGTTAAGTGGTGAGGCTGTAGCAAGCGACTAAGAATTTGTTTGAGAGGGCTAACCTACGAGTACAAGAATAAAAGAGGGGAATGATTGCATAACTAACATCAGACATAACCCCACCGTGTCCTTAGTCAGAGAAGGAACTCGCGAGAGAGACAGTCACGGTTACGCACACAGTTGGCATATTTTAATTAAGTTTACTTCAGATTATCTAGAACCAGATGTTAAACAAAGTTTCCAAGTTTGCCACATAACCGCGGGGATGGCTTTCCAAAAGATTTAACCCTGCAGGGGTGCTCCAACTTGTCCATCACAAATTACCACAAGCTGCATAGAAAGCCTCGATCATGAAACTCGTGATCTCCTCGGATTCCTTAGTGGAAAACCTCAACTCTGAGAAGACCCAAAGCATCACCGGAATCCCGATGCACAAGATATTTCATCAAAGGTAAAACTAATCCAACAAGGCTGCCCGACGTGTCTACGAACCCGATAGGAGCCGTCTGTCTTGTTCTTAGGACATGACCGGATGGGTCACACTACGAGTAAAACTAGACCTTGAGTTGCCCCATGGTGGCCCCTCAATCTGCACTTTTTGGACCAACACTCATGAGGAGCACTGGCCCGGTGGTTGATTAATTATCCACGGGGTCCGTAAAGTCCCTATGCGTTTTTATTAGTTATTAGGCAAATGTAGTACCAAAATTGGGCCTTGCAAGACAAGCTTTAACTAAGACGAATTATCAAGGGGGTCCCCATAACAACCCCGACCATGTTAGGAGCGCTTAGTTATGGAATATAACACCGGTATCCGACAAAGGTGGAACAAAACACCAGGCTAGAAAGGCCAAGCCTTCCACCTTTTACCAGTATATAGGTGCATTAAATTAAATAGCATTAATATGGTGATATAACAAGGAACCCATGTTATCACATGGAAGCAACTGCACCTGCAACTAGCAACGCTAACACATGGTTAAGCAAGAGGTAACATAGCCAATCAGTGGTTTGCTTGGTTATAGAAAGGTTTAATGTTTCATGGGAATATTGAGAGGGTGACATTGAATAGGTGGTAGGCAACGAGACATACTGAAATAAATGAGACAACTAGCATGGTATTGATAGTAATGGTATCTAGGGAAATGGTCATCTTCCCTGTGATCCAGCTTGGAAGAAGAACGAAATCGATAAGCACACGAACCGACGTAGTCGAACGGAACCTCACATTCTGACACGCTTGCGGAACACTATCGAGAAGAAGCAAACCGGCAACAAGAATCAACACACGATATTCACCACAACACATGAACGATATGATGAATGTCCATTAAATTAGGTAAGGCATGTCATGGCAATTCACAACAATCAAACACTACACATTAAGTGAAGCTCAATATGCAACAAGTTGCATATTGACGAAACTCCACACTTGCATTAGTTAGTTCACTCCCGTTAGGTGCACGACAATATTAAATGTTGTTCAACATGGTAAGAGGTGAAGCATGTGATCCTACACGACATTCTAGTCGGTTAACAACTAAGAACATTGAACGGAGCTACGGTTAAAAGATACATGCAACACAGGATATTATGCCATGAATGCAATATGCATGTGATTTTATGGAACACTGGAAGAAGGATATGAAGCATGTGTCACCATGGAGAACGAAAGGGAACCATGGCGGCTAAACGGAAACGATGCCACGACAATGTTTCTGTCTCGATAACTCGATGAGATACCGGTGCAAAATAATTGTGAGCATGTGCGTGTCATGCCAAGAATGATGGGGTGATCCTGGTTACCGGGTTCCCATGTGTCAGGGGCACGAAAAAAGAGGTACCACGTGCAACTAGCAAACATATAAGGCAGAAACATACGGCTCATCTCATACATCACATGCATTCGTCCATGGGTGATCGTCTCATTGGTGATACCTTCGAAGCGTGTGTTCGGGGTGGACCGAGGTTCGTCGACGGATGTAGTCGTACACGTGTCATCGTGGATGTCGTGGAAGTAGGCGTTCCCGCGATGGTAGTTTAAGTAGTAGTACACGGGTGTCTAGCGACGGTAGTGGTACACTCTCCATAGATGTTCAGGGTCGTCGAGGATGTCGTGGAAGTAGTGGTTCACTTGGTCTTGTCGCATCCACGGTGATGCTAGTCGAACACGGCGGTGGTCTTGGACTTGATGGTCTTGGGTCTCCACGGTAGGATTGCACTTGCAGACTCGGGCCATGGAGAGCTGTGCACGAAGCAACACAAGTGCACAAAAGCAACAACGCAAGCAGGGGCGCGACAACGCGGGTTAGCGGCAAGAGATGAGAACAGCCAGCGACGACGAGATTTGAGGGATCCGGAGCTAAGGCCCGTGGGGTCTGCAGAGCGAAGGAGCTCGGGTATGCTGCTGCAGGTGCTGGGCAGCCAAGAGGAGGCAGACGCGGGAGCCTTGTCCTTGAGCAGAGGAAACAGGGCACGACGGTGTCCGCTTGGTGCAGTGGCTCCAGTGGGGTTGCTGCAGGGACAACACACAGGGGCAACGCGGGTCCTGGCCTGCGCAACGGCGAGGCACCGACGGTGGGAGACGGTGAGGGTGGCCTTGTCCTAGCCGGATGCGGAGGCGGGTCGGCCTGGGGCGATGGCATGACCGACTTGGTGCAGTAGGTCGCCGGAGGAGGACGGGAACGGTGACGCCATGGGGCTGCGGGCGATAGGGTCGGGCGACGTTGCGCTCCAGCATGGGGAAGAACACGGCGGGAGGAGGCGAGGCATGGATGGCTTTGCGATGCGGAGAAGAGGGAGGGCACCGCAGTGGCCCAGGCTCGCCGGCCATCGGGCGCCATGGCCAATGTTCAGGAGATGGGGTCGAGGAGGCGGACGAGGGAATCGAGAAGAGTGCTGGACACTCCTGGTGACGGTGCTGATAGGAGAAGGGGGGTGAGATTGAGGAGAGGTGAGGAACGGTGTTGGCTAGGGTTACTACATTGGGGCTGCTGGGCCTTGGGCTGCAGAAGGCCCAAGTGGCCGGGTGGATTGAGCTCTCTCTCCTTCTCTCTCACTGAATTAGAGAAAGAAAGAAAAAAATGTTGAATGAAGAAAAGGAAGAGAGGGTTAGGAAAGAATTTGAGAATAGGGGTTTAGAAAACAAACTCATTTGAATCAACTCAAATGGTTTGAACTAAGACAAGGTTTGAAGGTGAAACTTGAAGTAGGAAAGGCATATGATTTGAACTGCAAGTGTGTTGGGGTGATTCCGATTAATGGAATATTCATTGTAGCTCCCTAAAATATTGGGAGGATATGTTTATAAGTTATAAAGAGAAATCACAATGTGAATGTCCCTTGATTTAAAAAGACCAACAGATCTATGCAATTTATTTATTTGAGATGCAGTAAACTTAATTGCACGATGACATGATGAATGCAATAAACAAATAATTAACACGGCGACAATGGAATAAAAGGGGAATCTTCTGGAGCATCGGTCTCGGGCTGTTACACCCTAGCAGCCAGTAGGTTCCATTCCCTCTCGTCATGAGTGTTAGAGGACAGTCGTGTGCACAGCCCTCTCGGAGTCCGATGCCGCTGTCCGCCGAAGCCTACACCACCGACAACCTCTTGCACCTCCGCGCCGCTAGCGACCACCGGGAGAACCATCTAGAAATCGTGGATCTATCCCTACCCCTGGAACCCCGTTAGGAGCCCCCATTCACCAATAGTGTTCGTCGGAGACCTCACCTCCGCTCGGCCAGAGAAGACCTTGTGCAGACTAGTCAAACCTCATTAGTGAGCCTAGAGGACCCACTGTCAGCGTCAGGGCCGCCACCGCGTGCTGACTTAAGTGAAGGCATATTCCACAAAGTACGTTTCCCTGCCCCGAAAGCGTATTTCCCTCTGAAACATTTTCCTTTCTATTTTATTTTAAAAACAGAAATTTTACTAAACTTTAACCACCTCTATCTTTTAAACTACAACTTAGATTGATTTGATTCTTTTTCTCATCTTCTTCAAATTTACTCTAGCTTATTTTAGCATTTATTTGAAAATTATCCAAAGAAATTTTTAGTACTATTTTTGGATTGTGTGTTGATTCAGATATTCCAAAAATAGTAATAGGAGGGAAGAATAAAACTTTCAAAGATTTGGAGTGCATCCTACTCTTCTACCTGCTCCAGGCAAGCATCTTGTACACTGATATGATTTGGTTTGCATGGCCATGGTGATGAAGTGGACGTAATTATATGGTGATGTTTCATACATATTGTTTGTGATGAAAACTCCACTCCTATTCAATAGAAAGTACATGTGACAGTAGTCACTTCTTCATGACACACATGCCAATCCTAACCGGATGAAATCCGGAGAAACTGTTGAGGAACGTCGAATGGGAAACAAAAAATTTCCTACGTGCACGAAGACCTATCATGGTGATGTCCATCTATGAGAGGGGATGAGTGATCTACGTAACCTTGTAGATCGTGCAGCAGAAGCGTTAGTGAACGCAGTTGATGTAGTGGAACGTCCTCACGTCCCTCGATCCGCCCCGCGAACAATCCCGCGATCAGTCCCACGATCTAGTACCGCACGGACGGCACCTCCGCGTTCAGCACACGTACAGCTCGACGATGATCTCGGCCTTCTTGATCCAGCAAGAGAGACGGAGAGGTAGAAGAGTTCTCCAGCAGCGTGACGGCGCTCCAGAGGTTGGTGATGACCTTGTCTCAGCAAGGCTCCGCCCGAGCTCCGCAGAAACGCGATCTAGAGGAAAAACCGTGGAGGTATGTGGTCGGGCTGCCGTGGAAAAGTCGTCTCAAATCAGACCTAAAACCTCCGTATATATAGGTGGGAGGGAGGGGACCTTGCCTTGGGGCTCAAGGAGCCCCAAGGGGGTCGGCCGAGTCCAAGGGGGAAGGCTCCCCCCCAAACCGAGTTGGACTTGGTTTGGTGGGTGGGAGTCCTTCCTTCCCTTCTCACCTCCTCTTTTTTTTCTTTTCTCTTTGATTTTCTTTCCTAGGAGCATAGGGCCCTTTTGGGCTGTCCCACCAGCCCACTAAGGGCTGGTGTGCCACCCTCAAGGCCTATGGGCTTCCCCGCGGTGGGTTGCCCCCCCGGTGAACTCCCGGAACCCATTCGTCATTCCCGGTACATTCCCGGTAACTCCGAAAACCTTCCGGTAATCAAATGAGGTCATCCTATATATCAATCTTCGTTTCCGGACCATTCCGGAAACCCTCGTGACGTCCGTGACCTCATCCGGGACTCCGAACAACATTCGGTAACCAACCATATAACTCAAATACGTATAAAACAACGCTGAACCTTAAGTGTGCAGACCCTGTGGGTTCGAGAACTATGTAGACATGACCCGAGAGACTCCTCGGTCAATATCCAATAGCGGGACCTGGATGCCCATATTGGATCCTACATATTCTACGAAGATCTTATCATTTGAACCTCAGTGCCAAGGATTCATATAATCCCGTATGTCATTCCCTTTGTCCTTCGGTATGTTACTTGCCCGAGATTCGATCGTCAGTATCCGCATACCTATTTCAATCTCGTTTACTGGCAAGTCTCTTTACTCGTTCCGTAATACAAGATCCCGCAACTTACACTAAGTTACATTGCTTGCAAGGCTTGTGTGTGATGTTGTATTACCGAGTGGGCCCCGAGATACCTCTCCGTCACACGGAGTGACAAATCCCAGTCTTGATCCATACTAACTCAACTAACACCTTCGGAGATACTTGTAGAGCATCTTTATAGTCACCCAGTTACGTTGCGACGTTTGATACACACAAAGCATTCCTCCTGTGTCAGTGAGTTATATGATCTCATGGTCATAGGAATAAATACTTGACACGCAGAAAACAGTAGCAACAAAATGACACGATCAACATGCTACGTCTATTAGTTTGGGTCTAGTCCAGCACGTGATTCTCCTAATGACGTGATCCAGTTATCAAGCAACAACACTTTGTTCATAATCAGAAGACACTGACTATCTTTGATCAACTGGCTAGCCAACTAGAGGCTTGCTAGGGATGGTCTTTTGTCTATGTATCCACACATGTAAATGAGTCTTCATTCAATACAATTATAGCATGGATAATAAACGATTATCTTGATACAGGAATTATAATAATAACTATATTTATTATTGCCTCTAGGGCATAATTCCAACAGTCTCCCACTTGCACTAGAGTCAATAATCTAGCCCTCACATCATCATGTGAATTATATTGTAATAAATCTAACACCCATACAGTTCTGGTGTTGATCATGCTTTGGCCGTGGAAGAGATTTAGTCAGTGGGTCTGCTACATTTAGATCCGTGTGCACTTTGCATATATTTACGTCCTCTCATTATGGCTAGGAATTATTCCACTCCTGGATATATTTACGTCAGCGGGTCTGAATTATATGAGAGGACGTAAATAAAAGGATATTCTTGACCGCTGTCCAGTGATCCACTCCTAGATTACTCTGGAACCTACCTGCCATAAAACTGGCAAGAACCTATGGCTAGTAATTATTCCATAAAACCGCTGTCTAGTGCACAACATTGCATACATGATAGAACCTATGGCTGAAGCATAGGGGACACAGCGCATATGCTCTCTATCTTCATCAGTTGCTGGGCACTGAGTCTTACTCAATCTCGTACCTTGTAAAACTGGCAAGAACCCTTTCTTGGACTGTTCCATTTTGAACCTCTTCAAAACTTTATCAAGGTATGTGCTTTGTGAAAGTCCTATCAGGCGTTTTGATCTATCCCTATAGATCTTAATGCCTAGAATGTAAGCAGCTTCTCCTAGGTCCTTCATAGAGAAACTCTTATTCAAGTAATCCTTTATGCTCTCTAAAAACTCCACGTTGTTTCCAATCAGCAATATGTCATCCACATATAATATTAGAAACGCCACAGAGCCCCCACTCACTTTCTTGTAAATACAAGATTCTCCAACCACTTGTATAAACCCAAATGCTTTGATCACCTCATCAAAGCGTTTGTTCCAACTCCGAGATGCTTGCACCAGTCCATAAATGGATCGCTGGAGCTTGCACACTTTGTTAGCATTCTTAGGATCGACAAAACCTTCGGGTTGTATCATATACAACTCTTCCTTAAGGAAACCGTTAAGGAACGCCGTTTTGACATCCATCTGCCAGATTTCATAATCGAAAAATGCAGCTATTGCTAACATGATTCTGACGGACTTAAGCATCGCTACGGGTGAGAATGTCTCATCGTAGTCAACTCCTTGAACTTGTGAAAAACCCTTTGCCACAAGTCGAGCTTTATAAACGGTCACATTGCCGTCAGCGTCCGTCTTCCTCTTAAAGATCCATTTGTTCTGAATAGCCTTGCGGCCCTCAGGTAGTACCTCCAAAGTCCACACTTTGTTCTCATACATGGATCCTATCTCGGACTTCATGGCTTCTAGCCATTTGTTGGAATCTGGGCCCACCATTGCTTCTTCATAATTTGCAGGTTCATTGTTGTCTAACAACATGATTGATAAGACGGGATTACCGTACCACTCTGGAGCAGCACGTGGTCTCGTCGACCTGCGTGGTTCGACAGAAACTTGAACCGGAGTTTCATGATCATCATCATTAACTTCCTCCTCAACCGGCGTCGCAACGACAGAGGTTTCCCCTTGCCCTGCGCCACCATCCAGAGGGATGAGAGGTTCGACAACCTCGTCAAGTTCTATCTTCCTCCCACTCAATTCTCTCGAGAGAAACTCCTTCTCGAGAAAAGCTCTGTTTTTAGCAACAAACACTTTGCCCTCGGATTTGAGATAGAAGGTGTACCCAACCGTCTCTTTTGGGTAACCTATGAAGACGCACTTTTCCGCTTTAGGTTCCAGCTTTTCAGGCTGAAGCTTTTTGACATAAGCATCACATCCCCAAACTTTAAGAAACGACAACTTTGGCCTTTTGCCATACCACAGTTCGTATGGTGTCGTCTCAACGGATTTTGATGGTGCCCTATTTAAAGTGAATGCAGCTGTTTCTAATGCATAACCCCAAAACGATAACGGCAAATCGGTAAGAGACATCATAGATCGCACCATCTCTAATAAAGTACGATTACGACGTTCGGACACACCATTACGCTGTGGTGTTCCAGGCGGTGTTAACTGTGAAATAATTCCACATTGTCTTAAGTGAGCACCAAACTCAAAACTCAGATATTCACCCCCACGATCAGACCGTAGGAACTTGATCTTCTTGTTACGATGATTTTCAACTTCACTCTGAAATTGCTTGAACTTTTCAAATGTTTCAGACTTGTGCTTCATCAAGTAGACATAACCATATCTACTCAAATCGTCAGTGAAGGTGAGAAAATAACGATATTCGCCGCGTGCCTCCACGCTCATCGGACCACACACATCGGTATGTATGATTTACAACAAGTCACTTGCACGTTCCATTGTTCCGGAGAACGGAGTCTTAGTCATCTTGCCCATGAGGCATGGTTCACACGTGTCAAGTGAATCAAAGTCAAGTGACTCCAAAAGTCCATCGGCATGGAGTTTCTTCATGCGCTTTCCACCAATATGACCTAAGCGGCAGTGCCACAAAAATATGGCGCTATCATTGTTAACTCTAACTCTTTTGGTCTCAATGTTATGTATATGCGTATCACTATCAAGATTCAATATGAACAATCCTCTCACATTAGGTGCATGACCATAAAAGATGTTACTCATAGAAATAGAACAACCATTATTCTCTGACTTAAAAGAGTAACCGTCTCGCAATAAACAAGATCCAGATATAATGTTCATGCTCAACGCAGGCACTAAATAACAATGATTTAAGTTCATCACTAATTCTGATGGTAACTGAAGTGAAACTGTGCCGACGGCGATTGCATCAACTTTGGAACCATTTCCTACGCGCATCATCACTTCATCTTTCGCCAGCCTTCGTCTATTCCGCAGTTCCTGTTTCGAGTTGCAAATATGAGCAACAGAACCGGTATCGAATACCCAGGCACTATTACGAGAGCCGGTTAAGTACACATCAATAACATGTATATCAAATATACCTGATTTTTCTTTGGCCGCCTTCTTATCTGCCAGATACTTGGGGCAATTGCGCTTCCAGTGACCCATACCCTTGCAATAGTAACACTCCGTTTCAGGCTTAGGTCCAGCTTTGGGTTTCTTCGTCGGATTGGCAACAGGCTTGCCGCTCTTCTTTGAATTACCCTTCTTGCCTTTGCTGTTTCTCTTGAAACTAGTGGTCTTATTCACCATCAACACTTGATGCTCTTTACGGAGTTCAGACTCTGCGACTTTCAGCATCGCAAACAACTCGCCGGGAGACTTGTTCATCCCTTGCATGTTGTAGTTCAACACAAAGCCTTTATAGCTTGGTGGCAGTGATTGAAGGATTCTGTCAGTGATAGCCTCTTGCGGGAGTTCAATCCCCAGCTCAGCTAGACGGTTTGAGTACCCAGACATTTTGAGCACATGTTCACTGACAGACGAGTTCTCCTCCATCTTGCAAGCATAGAATTTATTGGAGGTCTCATACCTCTCGATCCGGGCGTTCTTCTGAAAGATAAACTTCAACTCTTGGAACATCTCAAATGCTCCATGACGCTCAAAGTGACGTTGAAGTCCCGGTTCTAAGCCATACAAGACTGCACATTGAACTATTGAGTAGTCCTCCTTATGTGCTAACCAAGCGTTCTTAACATCCTGATCAGCCGTAGCGGGTGGTTCATCTCCTAGCGCAGCATTAAGGACATAATCCTTCTTCCCAGCTTGTAAGATTAGCTTAAGATTACGAGCCCAGTCTACAAAGTTGCTTCCATCATCTTTCAACTTAGCTTTCTCTAGGAACGTATTAAAATTCAGGATGACTATAGTGTGAGCCATGATCTACAACACAAATATATTCAAAGTGGACTTAGACTATGTTCAAGATAATTAGAGTTTAACTTAATCAAATTATTCGCTAAACTCCCACTCAAAAAGTACATCTCTCTAGTCATTTGAGTGGTTCATGATCCACTTACACTAGCTCAAGTCCGGTCATCACGTGAGTTGAGTATAGTTATAGTGGTAAGCATCCCTATGCTAATCATATCATCTATATGATTCATGATCGACCTTTCGGTCTCATGTGTTCAGAGGCCATGTCTGCACATGCTAGGCTCGTCAAGCTTAACCCGAGTGTTCCGCGTGCGCAACTGTTTTGCACCTGTTGTATGTGAACGTTGAGTCTATCACACCCGATCATCACGTGGTGTCTCGAAATGACGAACTGTAGCAACGGTGCACAGTCAGGGAGAACACAATTTCGTCTTGAAATTTTAGTGAGAGATCACCTCATAATGCTACCGTCGTTCTAAGCAAAATAAGGTGCATAAAAGGATTAACATCACATGCAATTCATAAGTGACATGATATGGCCATCATCACGTGCTTCTTGCTCTCCATCACCAAAGCACCGGCACGATCTTCTTGTCACCGGCGCCACACCATGATCTCCATCAACGTGTTGCCATCGGGGTTGTCGTGCTACTCATGCTATTACTACTAAAGCTACATCCTAGCAAAATAGTAAACGCATCTGCGAGCACAAACGTTAGTACAAAGACAACCCTATGGCTCCTGCCGGTTGCCGTACCATCGACGTGCAAGTCGATATTTTCTATTACAACATGATCATCCCATACATCCAATATATGACATCACATCGTTGGCCATATCACATCACAAGCATACCCTGCAAAAACAAGTTAGACGTCCTCTAATTTTGTTGTTGCATGTTTTACGTGGTGACCATGGGTATCTAGTAGGATCGCATCTTACTTACGCAAACACCACAACAGAGATATATGAGTTGCTATTTAACCTCATCCAAGGACCTCCTCAGTCAAATCCGATTCAACTAAAGTTGGAGAAACCGACACTTGCCAGTCATCTTTGAGCAACGGGGTTACTCGTAGCGATGAAACCAGTCTGTCGTAAGCGTACGAGTAATGTCGGTCCAAGCCGCTTCAATCCAACAATACTGCGGAATCAAGAAAAGACTAAGGAGGGCAGCAAAACGCACATCACCGCCCACAAAAACTTTTGTGTTCTACTCGAGAAGACATCTACGCATGAACCTAGCTCATGATGCCACTGTTGAGGAACGTCGCATGGGAAACAAAAATTTTCCTACGCGCACGAAGACCTATCATGGTGATGTCCATCTACGAGAGGGGATGAGTGATCTACGTACCCTTGTAGATGGTACAGCAGAAGCGTTAGTGAACGCGGTTGATGTAGTGGAACGTCCTCACGTCCCTCGATCCTCCCCACGAACAATCCCGCGATCAGTCCCACGATCTAGTACCAAACTGACGGCACCTCCGCGTTCAGCACACGTACAGCTCGACGATGATCTCTGCCTTCTTGATCCAGCAAGAGAGACGGAGAGGTAGAAGAGTTCTCCGGCAGCGTGACGGCGCTCCGGAGGTTGGTGATGACCTTGTCTCAGCAGGGCTCCGCCCGAGCTCCGCAGAAACGCGACCTAGAGGAAAAACCGTGGAGGTATGTGGTCGGGCTGCCGTGGAAAAGTCGTCTCAAATCAGCCCTAAAACCTCCGTATATATAGGTGGGAGGGAGGGGACCTTGCCTTGGGGCTCAAGGAGCCCCAAGGGGGTCGGCCGAGTCCAAGGGGGAACTCTCCCCCCCCAAACCGAGTTGGACTTCGTTTGGTGGGTGGGAGTCCTTCCTTCCCTTCTCACCTCCTCCTTTTTTTCTTTTCTCTTTGATTTTCTTTCCTAGGCACATAGGGCCCTTTTGGGCTGTCCCACCAGCCCACTAAGGGCTGGTGTGCCACCCTCAAGGCCTATGGGCTTCCCCGGGGTGGGTTGCTCCCCCGGTGAACTCCCGGAACCCATTCGTCATTCCCGGTACATTCCCGGTAACGCCGAAAACCTTCCGGTAATAAAATGAGGTCATCCTATATATCAATCTTCGTTTCCGGACCATTCCGGAAACCCTCGTGACGTCCATGATCTCATCCGGGACTCCGAACAACATTCGGTAACCAACCATATAAGTCAAATACGTATAAAACAACGTCGAACCTTAAGTGTGCAGACCCTGCGGGTTCGAGAACTATGTAGACATGACCCGAGAGACTCCTCGGTCAATATCCAATAGCGGGACCTGGATGACCATATTGGATCCTACATATTCTACGAAGATCTTATCGTTTGAACCTTAGTGCCAAGGATTCATATAATCCCGTATGTCATTCGCTTCGTCCTTCGGTATGTTACTTGCCCGAGATTCGATCGTCAGTATCCGCATACCTATTTCAATCTCGTTTACTGGCAAGTCTATTTACTCGTTCCGTAATACAAGATCCCGCAACTTACACTAAGTTACATTGCTTGCAAGGCTTGTGTGTGATGTTGTATTACCGAGTGGGCCCCGAGATACCTCTCCGTCACACGGAGTGACAAATCCCAGTCTTGATCCATACTAACTCAACTAACACCTTCGGAGATACCTGTAGAGCATCTTTATAGTCACCCAGTTACGTTGCGACGTTTGATACACACAAAGCATTCCTCCGGTGTCAGTGAGTTATATGATCTCATGGTCATAGGAATAAATACTTGACACGCAGAAAACAGTAGCAACAAAATGACACGATCAACATGCTACGTCTATTAGTTTGGGTCTAGTCCATCACGTGATTCTCCTAATGACGTGATCCAGTTATCAAGCAACAACACTTTGTTCATAATCGGAAGACATTGACTATCTTTGATCAACTGGCTAGCCAACTAGAGGCTTGCTAGGGATGGTGTTTTGTCTATGTATCCACACATGTAAATGAGTCTTCATTCAATACAATTATAGCATGGATAATAAACGATAATCTTGATACAGGAATTATAATAATAACTATATTTATTATTGCCTCTAGGGCATAATTCCAACCGAAAGGCCACGCCTCGGTTAGACCCGACCGTTGTACGGGTATCCCGTTGTGATGGGGACAATCCGTGGAGGCATGGTGGGCATGGTAGGAGTAACTCCATCAGATAAGCTATGAAGAAATATTTTGTTGTGCTAACCATGGAGGAAATACATAATCCTCCTGAGTCGATCATAGATCGAGTCTTGCTCCAGTAACCCGCCTTACTTGTTTTTTACTACCACTTGTCCCTGCCATAGGTAGGGTATGGTTCTGTAAGTCGCCACCTTCTTTCCTGGCACATACCATACAAAGAGGCCACAGTGTAAGATAGGACTAATGCATCTGGTAGGCATGCCACTTGGTCCGGGGGCATGGGTGTTTGTGGTCTGGGACCGAAGGGGGGGCACCACCTAGTAGCGCGCGATATACATTTGATTATATGCTAGTGGAGATGGTAATCTTCCCACTTAGAGTTTTACTTAACGAGTGCTGTGGGTGACCCGAGGCATCGGGAAGTTGAACTGGTGTGTGCGGGTCAGGTGTGTTTTCAACGCAAAAACCGCAATCAGAATTAGTCGATATTTCTGGTTGACTAAAGAAAATCCGTTACTCGTGGGTAAAGACTACACCATATGCAGAGTTTTATATCTATTCGGATAGCCGCGTCCGCGGTTAAGGACTACAATCTGGGATAGGTCAAGTGTCGGTCTTAGAGTTGGTCGTTGGAGGAAATTAATTTAACTATGAGGCCAGCTCATGGTGGATGACCATATCTCTATTGTTGTGAACTAACCTCTTTTTGTGTATGAATCTGGAATATCCTTGGGGTGGTTCTACCTCGTGGTTATTCATCGTTATGACTTTCATATAAGCCCTGTATGCGGTGTCGCATAGATGCCCGACTGTGGCAACTATTATGATTTCGTATAAGCCTGTTTGAATCCTCGCTCACACGCCCGACTGTAGCACTCACTTTATCATTTCATATAGGCCCTTTATGTGGCGTCACTTAGACACCCGACTGTGGCACATATTTTATCGTCTCATATAAGCCCTTTATGCAGTGTCGCTCAGACGCCCAACTATGGCACATATTTTATCATTTCATTTAAGCCCTTTATGCGGTGTTGCTCATAGGCCCGACTATGGCACACATTTTGTTATTTCCTGTAAGTCTTGTATGCGGTGTCGCTTAGACGCCCGACTGAGGCATGTTTTCTATCATTATCCTTTCAAGGCGTTGCTTCACACACCTGATCGGACTATTTTATGTTCTTGGGAATTTCAGGAGGATTACCACCCGATGTTCTATTTTATTTTATTTATTGATTGATTATTTAATTCTAGATAAATTACATGCTTTCTTGCGTTTACGAGTTAAACTTATGACTGACTGAATACAATGAATAATCTTTCAGTGCATAATAATTACCTGCTATTTTATGTCTGTTTTCGTGATGTTTGCGAGTACATTCAAAGTACTCATTCGCTTGTCCCTGGCTATTGTCTTGGCCAAATTGCATATTTGGAGAGGAGCATCCCGATGACAACCCCGAACTTAGGCACCGAGGATAGTAGTCGTGCGAGATAGGAATTATCCATGTCACCTGTTCTTGTGGGAAATGGAGTCCCATAGACGTTGGAGATCCACAAACCGCTTCCGCCATCAACCACTAGAGACCTTGTTTACTCCGTGGACCATCATGGCCTTGTAATCTAGTATTTTGATTTTCTTGGATATTTGTACCAAGGAAGTGTGCACCATGAAAGTGCGTTATATCGACTAGAGGGGGGGGGGGGGTGAATAGGCGATTTTTATGAATTAGTCACTAAGGAAATTCCTAGTGAGGAAATTCCTCAGTCGCGAATGGCGAGCAACATATTAAGTACTCAGGCAAGTGTGCAAAACAACAATAGCATAGTCTTCAGAGTGAAATGAAACATTCGGTTTGCACAAGTAGCATGTTCAGGATATGCAGGTGAAGAACAAGTTAGGTGAAGAATTTGGGGTGAGGAAATTGTGGAAGTCTTCAGTCAAATTATTCAAGCAGTAACGATCAATTTGATCAACATACAAATGAGGAAATGAAAGGGTTGAGGAAACAGAACAACATACTCGGTGAAGACAGTGGTTTGATGACCCAGTTCCAACTGTTGTGACAATCGTATGTCTGGTTTGGAGCGGCTTGGTATTCAAACCAAAGGACACACAGTCCATACCGTATTCTCCTTGAGCTAAGGACACAAAGTCCTCACCCAATTCTCGTGGTAAGTCGTTAAGGTAGACTTCCAAACGCTCACCAACTCGGTCACCCAGCGATCCACAATTGATTGCTGGATGCTCTAGACCATGATGCCTAACCGTCTAGAGGATGTACAGTCCTCAAAGGTAGCAAGCGTCACTTCAACACATGAATAATCTCTTCAGTGATGCTCAATCACTTTGGGGTTTTTTGGGTTTTTGTTTGGGCGTTTGGGGTTTTTCCTCACTAATGATTTTCTCTTAAAGTCTTCGAGGAATGGGTTGCTCTCAAATGACAAGTGTCAGTTTTCTTGCGGAGCAGCCGACCAGCTAGTGGTTTGGGGGCGGCTATTTATAGCTAGGGAGCAATCCCGACATGATTTGATATAAATGCCCCAATGATATAACCGTTATGTGGATAAGGTTAGGGACATCTGGCGTGTGGCGTAGCAACGGTTGGAACGTTTCAACTATGAAAGTCCTCATGTCACTCATATTCCTCACTGGTAGGCAATTCACACTGGCAAAAACCAAACACCTCAGTTAGAGGAAATTCCTCAGACACGAGAAGATCTTCATCCCTGTCACTGAAGAATTTGACTAAGCTATAATACTTTTCCAAAGGCTTCACTCGAAGGATTTATATGTGTAGGCTTTGAGATGAGAATCGCTTGGAAACTTTTTCTTAGTTTTACCTCGACCCCATTTAACAGTACGATGGTCCTATTACTCAAAATACAAGAAATGAAAATAATAAAACAGAAGTGTTCACGCTACAAAGTCCTTGCATCAATTTCTTCACGGACACACCAATTTTCTCACTTTCAAAGTTTTCGAGGAAATACCAAAGTCTCCAGCCAAAGACATACATTTTTAGGGGTCGATATTCTTCGAATAACTCAAACTCGTTAGCGACTTGTAGAGCCCGTGTACACTCACAAACACATCAGTCTCTTAACCTATAAGTCTTAAATACAACAAAATCATTAAGGGGCACTAGATGCACTTACAATCACCCCCCTTTTTGGTGATTGATGACAAATAGGTTAAGTTTTCTATGGGGATGATAATATGAAGTGTAAGTATAGTGTTTGAGGAATTTGATTGCAAGATATAGAGAACCCCCCCTGAAGATGTGCATATTTGAGGAATTTGCTTTGGATGTAAATGCACATTGAGGATTTATACCATGGAGATCTCCCCCTATATCTTGTAATCAATGTAAGCATTTGACATATATCATGAGGAAATTGAAATGCATGATGGAAATTGTTGTGTGATTAATTTCGGCATGCACACGTTAATCAATGTGAGGAATAAGCATGTGAGGACAAATGGTTCAAAAGTGTCAGACCACCACCGGGCATAAGTTTACAACTCATACAACCAAACACTTCACAAGAACGATAGTTGCAACATAAAAATATATAGTTCTAAAGCCCATAAAGCAGACCCGCTTGAAGACTAACTCTGATATCCACTGCTTTGTCATCAATTAACGAAAAGGCACGAAACTATGGATTAATGCCCCTTAAGAATATCAACTTGTTGATGGAGGAGGAGCGCCAGCGTTCTTGGGGTCGTCCATCGTAGCTATGTTGTTAAGATCTTCAGCTTCATCAGTTGTGCGTGATGAAGAATATGAACTGTCCACCAAATGAGGAACCAAAACTTTCTTGAATTTCTTCTTGGGTGGCTAGAACCAATCAAAATCTTGCTGGAACTCTATTTTAGTGAGTTCCTCTTGTTTCTTGAGGTGAGAGAGAATAGCCCATGAGCAGTCAAAGATTTCATGAAGATAATAGTGGTTTTTCTTCACAACATTTTGTGTTTCATTTAGATCACGCGCAATGGCTCCAGACTGACGCTTTACCCACTTGTGGTTAGGATCAACCTTTTTATGAAGACTAAGAAAAAGCTAACAGTCATTCATCACACACGGGGCACACTCGCGAGGGGCTTTGGCTTTTGCGGCTGAGTCTTGAGATGTAGTGTCATCATTTCTAGAATAGGATGCAGCCTTGCGGAAATGGGCATCAAGGGGCCTAAATCCCTCATCAATCCCTGATTTTCCCTTGCCTTCAATCAGCTCGAAGGATTTCTTGTCGACTTCAAGTGGGTGAAAATAGCTGACGTGATTCTGAAAGTCTTCTTTGTAAGGAATTGAAGACCTGGCCCTGATGAATTTCAAAATCCGTGACACATAAGGCTTCAGATCAAAAGGTGAAAGAGCATTTTTGGCCATAGTCCTCATGAAGAAATCATGAAGATTTATTGGAATCCCATCAATGATGTTGAATAGCAAATTCTTCATGATTCCCACACCATCTTCTTCTTTAGAGTTATGGCCCTTGATCGGATGGAGGGTTTTGGTCAAGATGCGGTAAACTATCTTGGGCACATAGATGAGTTCTTTGACGAGGAAAGTGGTCCTTAGCGGCTTGCTAGGTGCCAAAGGATTCATCATCACTTGCATCAGGTGATTGGGCAGTTCAGTTTGATCATAGATGCATGTGGCTCCTTCTGAGGGAATTGGAACTGGGACTGCATGAAGTAATTCCATGGAAGGAGCTGTGTAATGAGTGTCTTCAGTCATCCAGTCTAGAACCCAAGTGTTAACATCTGATGCATCAGGTGAGATATGCAAAGTAGCATAAAATTGAAGAATGATTTCTTCATTCCTATCGCATATGTCCATGCAAAATGATAGTTGTCCAGCTTCAAAAAGAACATGGAGGACTGGCTCAAAGCAAGGAATTTTTTCCATATCTACATACTGAATTTGCTAATGCTGATCTTTTTGTTCTTCTTGAAGAGTACAACACCATAGTAGTTCAGATGAATAGTTTTCCAGAATCTCTTGCGCCTTATCCTTGGAAAGTCAAATGGATTTGTGCCAATTAAATAGTGATGTTCATCAAAGAATCTCTCCTGCAGAAATTTTGGCCTTTTTGTACCAGTGTAAGACTGAAGAGTCTTGGGTTGAAGATTTGGCTTGAAACGACCCACAAGTCTTCAGAGATCTTCAGTTTGAGGAATTTGAGCCATGACCATTGCAGATTGAGGATTTTCTACATGAGGTTCAGAGGCACTTGTTAGAGCATATTTCTCCATATGTGGTTTTGGTAATTGATGACAATCGCTATGGACTAATGGTTGCCTTAAGTTATATTCGAAGGATTTGTCCATAGGCACTTCTTGAAGTCCATCTGTTGGTTTCAAGGAGTTTAGATGATGACCAAGGGGGTATTCAAGGTATTATCCAAAGATTGGTCATAAAGACACAATGTTGATTAAGACTAATCAAATAGTAAATCAAGATGATCAACACACAAAGCGTGCAAGATATAGCGAGAGGGATCAAGTGATCCCATGGTATGGTAAGCATTGTCCATAACACTTTTGTGTACTAACCCATGGTCTTCGTGAGAGTTCTATGTGGGGTTAGGCCTGTTTCCATGGGTTTGCGTCAAGAGGAAGATCTCATTCAACCTATGAAGGATGACATGAAGTGGTGATCGGTATCAAGATTGCGGTGTGCAAGTTCAAGTGGAGCATCACGAAGATATTGTCATTGAAGCTTGCCGTCCATTGTGGTGGCAATGGACTTGTGAAGATGTGCTGAAAAGTGTCTCACCCATAGTGCGTATGGGGCAGAAATCAACTAGTCTTCATAAAATCACGCAATCAAGAAAGGTGGTCCATCTTGAGGAAGCCAAGATCATCATCATGTAGCTAAAGAGGACTAGGTGCAAGTTATAGGTTTGCGCTTGATAGGTTTTTCTATTTTAGGATAGGTTGCCGTTTTGTGAGGGGGGGGGCTCTCAAGTGAGTAGTTTGATCGTATCATTCGTTGAGAGCTCAAACCATTTGCGTCCTTGCATCATCTTTCTTGGTTCTTGTTTGGTGATTCTCTTTGTCATTCGTAGAGCTTATGGTCATCTTCATGACAAGATCGAGTTCATCGAAAATGGAGTCCATATGCATCCTTTATGATGTTTTCGGTGTTGGAAGTCACTGTTCGGATAGCATTTCTCGTCCAAAATCCAACAAGCTTGAGTTTGCTCAGTTCGGAGCTCGTATGCGAAAATTATGGCAGTTTCAGTTCTAGAGCTCTTTTTCTATAAACACGTGGTAGTACCGCTCGGTACCACGGTAGTACCGCTTGACCGGTACTTCTGCTGTGTACAACCGCTGTCAACAGCTTCTACTACGAGCGCATACGGTAGTATGAGCGGACATAGATTTTACTACCGCCCTCTAGCGGTAGTACCGCAAAACCGTGTCCGGTACTACCTTGCCGGATTTTTGCACAACTGTACCCTCAGTGGAGGTAGGCACGGAAGTTATTTTTTACTTCCGTCTACCTCTTGTGGTAGTTGGATACTACCGTGATGTAGTACCGTAAGGGCGTGCGGTAGTACCGCTCCAGCGGTTCTACCGCTCGTTGCCCCGTGCAGTAGTTCCTCCCTCTCCCACTACCGTGCGTGCGGTAGTACTGCACTGGGCAGTGGTAATACCTCTATGCTCAGGCTGAATGTGGGGGTAACGGGTGGATTCTTTACCCCACTATATGAAGGGGGTCTTCTTCCCCATTGGATAACTATCCGTTGAGCTCGTGTTCTTCCACCATTGTTGACGTTCTTCGAGCTTGCTTACTATGAATCCGTCCAATGATTCTTGCTCCTTTTTGAGGGAAAAGAGAGAGGAGATCTACATCCACATTTCCACCAATCACTTTCTCCTCTAAGTGAGGGGAACCCCTTGGATCTAGTTCTTGGATTTTTGATGTTCTTCTTTGTTCTTCCTCTCATTTTCCACCATAGCATTATTTATTGTAGTGGGATTTGTGAGTGAAGGACTAAGCACTCCGTGTGCCCTTGCCATAGCATTTGGTGCATAGGTTTGAGTTCTCCATGGTGATACGTGGAAGTGAAGTTTGAGAAGCTTATTACCCTTTGGTACTTGGTACCCTAGAGATTGTTCTTCGTGGATGATTTGACATCCTAGAAGCTTGGTAGTGCCTCGGAGCTCAATCATTGTGGTGTAAAGCTCCGTCAAGCGTCGGGGTCTCCAATTAAGTTGTGGACATTATTTGTGGTCACCTTGAAGCCATATGCCTATGTGGTGAAGCTTCATGTTGTTGTTGGGAGCCTCCAATTAAGTTGTGGAGATTGCCCCAACCTTGTTTGTACGGGTTCGGTGACCGCCCTCAAGGGTCCCTTAGTGGAATCACGACATCTTGCATTGTGCGAGAGTGTGACGAGATTACGGTGGCCTTAGTGGCATCTTGGGGAGAATTGTGCCTCCACACCGCTCCAAACAGAGATTAGCATCCGCAATGGTGTGAAGTTCGGGATACATTGTTGTCTCCGCGTGCCTTGGTTATCTCTCACCCGAGCTCTTTACTTAGGCACTTTACTTTGTGATAGCCATATTTTTTCTTGTTGTATATCTTGCTATCACTTATTTTTTTATCTTGCTTAGCATAAATTTTTGGTGCACGTAGGTGAGCCTAGTTGTTTTAGGTTTTGTGCTTGACAAATTAAACGTTAGTTTTATTCCGCTTTTGTTCAAGCCTAAACCGTAATTATTTTAAAGCGCCTATTCACCCCCCTCTAGGTGACATCCACGTCCTTTGAGTAGTGTCCTCACTTTGAGGAGGAGCATTTTCTTCAACCAAACTTTTGTCAGTGTGAGGAATATGTTGTGCAGATTCAACAATTTGTGGTGCATCAGTTTCCTTAGTGGTTGTTTGATTCATAGTGTCTTCAGCTGATGTAGCTCATTCATTCTCCGGGATGGACTTCATCGTAGTATTTTTGTCATTAGACCATGTATGAGGTTCTTCAGTGACTGCAGGGGACTGATGAACTTGACGAAGTGGAGTTTCCATTGGTGAGTTGGGATGTGATGTTTCCCAGTATTCGTCATTTACGACATGTGTTGTGCTGCCAATGTCCAATTCTTCATCTTTTTCTTCATCTTCCACACCTGCTCTGTGCTAAGGCTGTGGAGATGAGACTTGAGAAATTGAAGGATTTGTTCTGCTTAAATTTCTCCATTGACCTGCTGTGTCGAAGCACCAGATCGAGTATCTTCCATTTCTTCATCCCTTATGGGATGACGTGTTCAACGCCAAATGGCACCACTTGGTAAGAGGGTACCGTGATGATAGGAGTGGCATCAATAGGAGTAGTTGAGGAACTTGTGAAAGTCCTCAAGCGTTTTGCTTCTGAGGACTCTAAACTTGTTGAAGCCTCTCTCTTCTTAGCTGCTTCCTTTTCAACAGCCTTCCTTTTTTTCACTTCTAATGCAGAAGGAAGTTTCACTTTCGTTACTTTTGAAGACTTTGGTGGCGGAGCAAATAATTTAGGCACGGCTGATGGAGTCGCCCTTGCAGTAGCAGTTTCTTCAGGCGCAACCATTTCTTCAGCTGCCCTGGCAGGTTCGCGAGGTACAAGTTCGTCAGGCACATGAATTTCTTCATCCCTGTCAGAGTCTTCAACCAGTTCAACAGTTTAGCTGGCCTGGGGAATTTGTGATTTCTTTGAGGCTGCAACCCTTTTGTTATGGTCTGTGATGAATTTTGTCACCACGTTGATGAATCTGACGTTTGCACCCTTCGAGTCCACATGAAAGCGACTGTATTCTTCACTGAGGTTTTTGATGTCAGTTTGTGTGGAGACCAGCTAATCAGGGGTGAAAGATAGAATGTTTTTTTCAGAACATTTTCTTTGTGATTCTGTGCTTTTCTGGCCCGTTTGGCCTTCTCAACCTTCCATTTTTCTTCATTTATGAAGGTAATCAGCATATGAGTCAGCCCAGGTGGAAGCTTCAAGTCATCAATAGGTGTTTGAGGATCTTTGTACCAGAGATCAGTGAAGTCTAATACCACCTTTGGATCCATCATGATAGGAATTGTGGTGCCTTTGGCCTGTGCAACCCTCTCCTGCTTGTTTCTGATGATTGGTGCAAGTACTTCGTCATCGACTTCTTGTTCTTGTTCAGACCCAGAAGGAACATTGAGGACTATCTTGCTATTGCTAGGACTTTTTCCTCACCCAATGGTGTTCTTCTTCTTCACGTTTGCACTTGAATAAGTATGTGCAGATCCGGAAGCAGAGGGTCTTTAGGGAATTGAAGTCCCCATTGGATCCTGACTTGTAGCGAGTTTCAGTGGCGGCGAGGACTGTGTAGCAGTTGCTGAGGACTTTGGTGCTACCTTAGGAGCTGACTAAGGAATTTGCTGTAAGGTATTTGTAGTTGAGGACTTTGGCTTGATAGCTGATCTCTTCAATAGAGCTCAGTTTGGAGCAAGTTCAGTACCACACGCCTCAGCAGCACAGGAGGAGGCAGCAGCAACTCCGGCACGAGATTCCTCATTGAATCTCTTCATGGCCTATTTTAGAACTTTGTGCAGTTTGGCTTGTTGCTTTGCCCATTCTTCACGATAGTCTTCCCGAGTGGCAAGGCTTGTGGGATCAACAATTTGTTGATTTCCCAGAGAAGGCCTTTGGCATGGAGGCTTCAAAGCAATTTTCTTTATGTATTTTGGAGTCACATACATGTACTCCTTCCATTCCCTCACCCATATCCTCTCAATTTTCTGCAAGTGTGTCTTGCACTTTTATATTGTCTCTTTCCCAAAAATGTCTTCCTCAGGGGTGCAATATTCATCATATATGTCTTCATGTATTTCAAAAGCAGTGTTAGTATCAACCCTCTTTCCACCCTTCTCCAGCTTCTTCTCTTCAACCATTTTCTTCACTTGAGGAATATGAACTTTTGAGGAATCTCATGAGGTATGCATATTTTCTTTGAGAAATGCTGCAAATGAATTAAGTTGATGAGAACCTAGTGATTTGTCAGAAGACATCTTGAACCTATGAACATAGTATAGGTGAGAAGAATTTGAAGAGGTCATATGCATTCTTAGAAGATTTTCAAAAATGACTCAAGTTGAGGAAATTGACCAATACTGTTTTTGAGGAATTTCGCTAAGTGTTCTTGTCTTGGGTTCTAGAGTTGTGCAGATCCAAAAATTCACACAATTGAGGAATAACTTGAAGAATCGAGTAACTTAGTGTCTATCAAGTGTTCTAGACATGGAAGTGTTCATCTAATGAATTTGCTGAGGAATAATACTTTTTGAAGATTTTATGGAAACACAAAGTTCTACAAGGGTAGTACAATTAGATTTTAAGTACCATATCTCAAGAACACGAAGAACACGACGAATTGTAGATGATGAAATATAAGATCATTAGTTCAAATCTTCAGCGCCCCAACTTGACGGCTCAAGACAGCTAGTGCGGCACCAGAGGAAGGAGATACGCGGCCGGCGTGAGTACGGCGATGATGAGGTCGAGGCAGTGAAGCTCTTCCTCACCGCCGTTGATGATTTATAGCGGTGGCGCTAGCTCTGGGCTTTGAGCGATGAGAAGTGGAAATGAGAGGCATAAGTTACTGAGGGGTGAGAGTGGGGTATTTATAGCCCACGTGAAAATGGTCTGGATCGAAGTTTTCGGACCAGATTGCCCTTGGCCCTTCCTCTCCGCTTGGCATGTGGCACCCACGTATTAAGTGGTGAAGTTAGTGGAGAACGTGTAGATCGTGCTTATCCAATCATGGTGACGGTAGTGAGTGTGGTTTGAACGACAACAACCAAAAATAATAAAAACAATTTGAGTTCTTTTTTACAAATTCTTCAACTGACAAGGACTCAGTGGAGACTTTGAACGAGTTTCAAATAGAATGCATATAGATATTGAGAACATACTGGGTTGAGCTTAGCATAGAGGGGGAACGAGTCCGATCACATTCACTTATAGGAAACACACAACATGAAGACTTAGCAATAAGTGAATGCTGTTGAGGACTTTGAAAGCTCACAAATAAGTATATAGTCAATGATGAACACATTTTGAGAAGTTTGAAGAATTTGAACTTTTAAGGAATTTAAAAATACGAAGAATTTGAAGATTTGAAGAATTTGCAAAAATCTCAACTTTGATGACTTTCAACTTGAAGAATTTCAAATTTGGTTGGTGGCGTGACTCACCGTATAAGAATGATGATTTCAGACACCGCGTATAATTGTCGTAGGGTCTTGAAAATCAAATTCTTATTAATTTCTTCACATTTAGAGTGTTATTCTTCATTGATTTATTAAATTTTTTACTTCATGTGTTTCACATCTAAGTTATCATTTTACATAAGTGTTAGGATGTGTGTCCTTTCTTAGAACATTCAAAGATTCCAAGATATTTAGCTCACATAGCAACTTGCAAAATCTCTTTTCATCCAAGGGATTAGTGAAGATATCTGCTAGTTGTTTTTCTGTCTTCCCGTGGTCGAGGATGATGTTGCCTTTGAGTACATGATCACGAAGAAAATGATGATGAATATGGATGTGCTTGGTCTTCATCCAGATTCATCATCATTTTCTTCGCGATCATGTACTCAAAGGCAACACACATGCAAACACTAAGCATAATGTCTGGCCTAGATGCACATAGGTACAATAAAGAGTCAATCATAGAGCGATATACCCGCTGATCAAAATCTTTACCATTTTCGTCGGTGCAGAGGTGGCCATTAGTAGGCATGGGAATTTTGACGCCTTTGCATTCATGCATGCCGAATTTCTTCAGGACATCCTTGAGGTATTTCTCTTGAGAGATGAATATGCCATTGCATTTTTGATGAATTTGTAGTACTAGGAAGAATTTCAACTCCCCCATCATGCACATTTGGTACTCTTCACCAATCATGCAGGCAAATTCCTCACTCTAACGTTTGTCAGTACAACCAAAGATAATGTTGGCCACATATATCTTCCACACAAATAGTTCATTGTCATAAGATTTTGTCAAAAGAGTAGGATCAAGTGAACCGGATTTGAAGCCTTTCTTCATGAGGAATTCCTTCAATGTGTAATACCACGCCCGAGGGGCTTGCTTGAGGCCATAGAGAGCCTTGTTGAGTCTGAAGACTTTGTCAGGATGCTTTGGGTCTTGAAAACCCGGGGCTGAGCAGCATATACTCCTTACTCAAGCTTACCATTGAGGAATGCACTTTTCACATCAATTTGATACAATGTTATATTGTGATGGTTAGCATAAGCAAGCAATACACGAATAGCTTAAAAGTCGATTCCTTCAACAGGTGCAAAAATTTCATAAAAGTCGATTCCTTCAACATATGCGTAGCCTTGGTCTACAAGTCATGCCTTGTTTCTCACTACCTTACCATGTTCGTCTTGATTGTTTAGGTAGATCCACTTGGTATCAATGACATTATGCTTGCGAGGGTTAGGCTGCTTGACATGTTCCCACACATTGTTGAGATTGAATTGATGACGTTCTTCTTGCATAGCTTGAATCCACTCGGGTTCCATGAAGTCATCATCAACTTTTGAGGGTTTTGTGGTAGACACGAAGGAAGAATGCCCACAAAAGTTAATTAAATGCGAAGCTTTGGAGCGAATGATGGGACCTAGCGCATTGATGTCATTGAGGATTTTGTCAATTTGCACTTCATTTGCAATCCTTGGATGCGCGGGTTGAGGAATTTGATCTGGAGCAATTTCCTCGGTGCAAGAGCGCGAATTGCTTCGTTGTTTGGGAAGGCTTCTTCAAGAGGCGATTGTTCTTCAGTGTGAATGATATCTTCAGTAGCCTTGAACCTAATTGATTCCTCAGTAGGCATTTCATCTAGCATAGGAGGCATGTGCTCTCTTTGAGCCATTAGTTTCATCGAACCGCGCATCAACAGTTTCAACAACTTTGGTGTGGTAGTTGTTGAAGACTCTGTAAGTGTGCGAGTACTTTCCATAACCAAGCATAAAACCCTCATGTGCTTTCAGTGCAAACTTCGAACTATGGTGAGTATCTCTAATCCAACATCTTACACCGAAGACTTTGAAATAACTTACAGTGGGTTTCTTGTCACTCAGGAGTTCGTATGAGGTCTTCTTGAGGAATTTGTGAAGATATACTCTATAGATGATACAACAGGCAATGTTGATTGCCTCAGGCTAGAAGCGACGAGGAGTCTAATATTCTTCAAGCATAGTCCGTGTCATATCAACAACAGTCCCGTTCTTGTGCTCCATGACACCATTCTATTGAGGAGTAAGGGACACACAACTCATGAGTAATACCAAGTTCATCAAGATAGTCATCAAGACTAGTGTTCTTGAATTCCTTCCCATTGTCACTCCTCATGTGGTTGATCTTGACGCGAAGTGCATCGAGGCCCCTGAGGAAAATCGTTTGAAGACTTCCTGCACTTTCGTTTTGTAAAGAATGATATGCACCCAAGTGTAACGGGAATAATCATCAACAATGACAAAGCCATATAGTGATGTTGCATTTGTTAGAGTAGAATAATGAGTAGTGAAAGCACAATTGCTCCCTAAGGTGGATTTGGTAATTAATCACAACATATGCATCATTGGACTAATGATCTTATCCAAGTATATTTCAGAAAAGTTCAAAGATGCCTTGGCTATAGGATTGTGAGGAGAAGCCCCTTGATGCAAGGAAAGAATAGGATTGGCTCATGCTTCAAGCAAGAAGACTCTACATTTTAGATTTGTGACAAATCACTTTGAGTCCATAGGGAAGCCAATACTAATAAAAGGGGATGATGTACTAGGATGAATTGGTTGCTCAAGTGCTTAGAGGTAGCCACCAAAAATACTCATCCATTCTCCCACAAAATATATTTGTCCAAACCAAAATCTGCAAAGTCGGTGCCGCCAACTATTTCCATTTGACCCTACCAATTTTACACTTGACAGATCCTATACCAAACCCTACCATCTCAGTACCACCAACTTTTACATCGGTGCCATCAAGATTCAGTGACCAACATTCTATTGTGAATATTTCAAGAATCAGAATTTTTGAGTTCGAAATAGGTCTGATCTATATTTGGAAACATGTCTAGGTCATTGTATCGGTACGACCGAGATTCATATATTGGTCTCACCGAGAATTCAAAAGTTGCCACATTTAGTGCAACTCAGTACGACCGAGATTCATTTCAGTGTCACTGAGTTGGGAAATAATGTTGTAATGGTTGGATTTTGGGAGAAGCCCCTTGATGCAAGGAAGGAATAGGATTGGCTCAAGCTTCAAGCAACAAGACTCTACATTTTACATTTGTGAGAAATCGCTTTGAGTCAATCGGTAAGCCAATAATATTAAAATGGGGTGAGGTACTATGATGAATTGGTTGCTAGAGTGCTTAGAGGTAGCCACCAAAAATACTGAGCGATTCTCCCAAAAAATATCTTTGTCCAAAGAAAAACGTCCAAAATTGGTGCCACCAACTATTTTAATTCGGCCCTACCGATTTTACACTTGACAGATCCTATTCCAAACCCTACCATCTGGGTACCACCAACTTTCACATCGGTACCACAGAGATTCATTGACCAACTTTCTGTTGAGAAGATTTCAAGAATCAGGATTTTTGAGTTTGAAATCGGTCTCACCGAGATTTGGAAACTAGTCTAGGTCATCGTATGTGTACGATCGAGATGCCTATATACGGGTGAGAATAAAAAACTTGCCACATTTAGCGTAACTCGGTACCATCGAGATTCATTTCGGTGTCACCGAGTTGGATAATAATGTTGTAACGGTTGTATTTTTGGGGATGCCTATATATACCCATCCACCTACCTATCATTCGTACAAGAAGCACTCAGAACACACTTCCACTTGCCAGATCCATTTTTCTAGGAGAGAGCCACGTACTCATGTGTTGAGATTAATAGATTCCATTCCAACGATTTGAACCTTGATTTCTAGCCTCCCCAAGTTGCTTTCCACAAGATCAATCTCTCCTACCCGTGCCAAATCTAAGAGAGAGTGATGGAGTGTTGAGGAGACTATCTTTAGAAGCACAAGAGCAAGGAGTTCATCGTTACTTCATCTATTACATTTTGGAGGGTGGTGCCTCCTAGATTGGTTAGGTGTCGCTTCAGAGCCTCCTACTTCATGTTGTGGAGTTGAACAAAGATGTTTGTAAGGCAAGGAGATCGCCTACTTCGTGAAGATCTATCGTGAGTGAGGCAAGTCCTATGTGGACGGAAGCCGTGGTGGAATAGACAACACCGCTTCTTCGTGGGCCCCTTGTGGGTGGAGCCCTCTGCGGACACTTGCAGCCGTTACCCTACGTGGGTTGAAGTCTCCACTAACATGGACGTACGATAGTGCCACCGATGAGAACCATGCCAAAATCGCCGTGTTAACCTTTGCATTTGATCTCCCTACCTTACCCTCTACATTACATTTGCATGTCGTTACTTTCCTCTGCTATACTCTTAGATGTGCATGTGTAGGGTGAAATTGACTTGGCATAATTAATAAAACTGGCCCACAACTAAAATTGGGAAAAGGCTAAGTTTTTATCTTGTCAAGTAGTCTAATCGCCCCCCTCTAGACATACTTTCGATCCTACAAGTGGTATCAGAGGTTTGGTCTCCATTGCATTGGTTTTACAACCTAGGAGAGTATGGAGTCTAGTGAGGGAAATTATCACCGTAGAGGTCCATACTTTGATGGTACTAATTTCTCTAGTTGGAAGCATAATATGAAAATTCATATTCTTGGTCGTAATCCTGCCGTTTGGGCTGTTGTTCGTGTTAGTGTGCAAGGTGATTTCTTCGGAGAAGGAAAAAACCCCAGATTGTGAAGCAATAATGGACGCGTTGAAGATGTTGCAATACAATGCTCGATATCCTGTTCAACTGCTTGTGTCCCAAAGAATTCAAAAAAAAATCACTCGCCTTGAGAATGCAAAGGAAATTTGGGATACTTTGATTGATATGAATGAAGGTACTAATTCTGTCAGGGAATCTAAGTTGGATGTGCTTCAAAATCAGGTTGACAAGCTCAAGATGAATGATGGTGAAGGAGTCGCTGAGATGTATTCTAGGCTAGCTCTCATCACAAATGTGATTGTCGTCTTAGGAAGTGAAGGGATGACCAACAAATTCATCATCAAGAAGATAGTTAGAGCCTTGGATGGAATATACGACACCGTGTGCACATTAATGCAAATGATTCCAAACTACAAGGATCTCAAGCCAACTGAAGTCATTGGAAGGATTCTTGCTCATGGAATTTCTCTCAAGGACAAAGATGACTTGCACAACAAGTCAAGCGGTGCTTACAAGCATTCACGTGATACTCCGCTACTTCAAGTGACAACCTTGTTAGCAATGAAGAGATCAACCTCATGGTCAGAAAATTCAACAAGTTCTACAAGAGTATAGGCAAAGAGAGAAGCTCAATCTCAAGATATGATGAGAAGCGCTCATTTAGTCTGACCGAAGCTGCTACAACTATGGAAAGCCCAGACATTATTCAAATGAGTGCTCGGCCCCCCACAAAAGAAGAGAGGAGTCATCTAGAAGACAAAGCTCAAGAGACGAGTATCCCCGCAGAGAGAGAGAGAGAAGGAGCAGAGAAAATCATTATGAACGAAGACACTCCCGGGGAGTAAAAGAATCGGAGAAGAAGGACAAGTACATCAAGAGAACTTCAAGAAGAAGATATGAAGCTGACGTTGGTGAATGGGTTTCCAGCTCCGAGTCTCACGACCAATCTGAGAGAAGCTACCACTCCAACTCTGACTACAATCAAGATGAAGGTGTTGCCGGTTTTTGCACTCGTTTCCTCCAACTCCCAAGACTTATTTGATTCACCGAATGAAGGGATTGGAAACTACTTCATGGCAAAGGGCCCCAAGGTATCACACCCCGAGTACTTTGACTTTGATAGTTATGAGGATGACTTGTTAGGGGAAGATGACTTGATCTTTGATAAGAGTAGTGATAGTATTGAAAATGAACTTGAAAATAACAATGCTAGTCAAGAGAAATAGAATGATGATGATAAGAAAGAGATTGAATGACTAACTAAAGAATTAAACACTCTTAAGTTAGATCATGAAACTACACTAGAAGATCATAGAGTGTTTGCAAGAACCCATGAGAAGCTACACTTCGAGAAGATAAATTTACAGCAAGAGCATGAGTTTCTAAAAGCAATCAAAGATGATCTTCAAAAGAACAATTATTTTTATCTAGCCAAAGATTACTCTTGTCTACTTTTTTCTACAAGTCAAACCTAGGAACACTAGTAACAAAGGCAAGAAAGTTTCTTCCTCTAGTAACAACAATGCTAAAGCTAGATCAAATGATGTTGTTGCTAGTAGATCCCTTGATTCCACTAATGATTCTCTTAGCCAAGTTATACTTGAGCAAGAAATAATTTATTGAAAGTAATTATAGAGAGAGGTGTCTTCAAGACTCTTGTCGGAAGTAAGCAATTCGAGGAAATTGTGCGCAAGCAAGGACGACATCGAAAGAAGCAAGGTGTTGGCTACTTCAATGTCAATGGAGATGTCTGGGAAGAAGGTCCATATCCCATTACCAAGTTTTTTCCTCAAGAAGAGAAGTACGATCCTACTGCACCCAAGGGGACAAGCTCACAAGATGGCCTTCTACCACAAGACCACAAGGGCAAGGGAAAGCTTCAAGAGGATATTGACTTATTTGAGGAAGAACCCCAAGCCAAGGTGTTGTGGGTTCCCAAGGACACTTCTAGCAGTGCCTCATCTAGTGCTACCACAACTCCAAGGATACCCATCAAGTGGATGTGGGTCCCCAAGAGGAAGAACTAGAAATTTCTTGAGGGCTGACTCCGCCAATGAAATTCACTCTTATTCATTTTGGCAATAATTATATGCAATCAACTCCAACCATATGCATTAGTTCAAGGAGTCACACATTTCCTCAAAGGTGAGCAAGGGACAAGGTAATTAATGCACCTTTGGACATCACCTCCCATGTATTTCCCTCTATGTCCATAGATATTCTTGCATTTGTTCCTTTTGCCTTGGGACTAACCCATGTAGGTGAGAAGAGTAAGAAACGACAAGGATTGCTCCCAACTCAAGATGATCTTCATCAATATTGAGCATCCACCACTACTACACCTACTTGAAGTTTTCTACGACAAAACACAAGGTTAGTTTATCCCTTTTAGGGGGTATGTCACATCTAGGGGGAGCTTTACTCTAAGACTTGAGTATAAGTCCCTCCTAAATGATGTGAACACATTAATGATTTATGTAAAAGTGGTAATCCCACTTGTGCTTAATCGGTGCGTATGACCTATGATCAAGTATTCTTACTTGGCTCCTAACTCAATATACTCATATATAGAAGACTTCGTCATTGCCAAAGTGCTTGATAGATGCTAGAATGTTTGTGCATGTTCAACATGTTATTGTGTGAGCATGTTGGTATGCATATTTGCTCATTCGAGGATATCCAATTGTTGTTATTTGGCTTTCTATTTCTTTTGGCCAATTGGATATACAAGATTTCCTAAGTATCTTTCTCTAGCTATCTATGCTTTCTTGTTTCAAATTCTATTCACGCTTCGTCACAGAATTTGAGCAAGCACTTTAGGGGCACTCTATGTGAGGACCACTCGGATATCCATCTCGACAAGGTATGAATTCCAAAACCTCCCAAAGTTCATCTCGGTGTCACCAACCTCAAAATCTCGGTCCCACCGAAGCCTAGTGTTAATCAGGTTTTCTCATCTCAGTACCACCGGATTGTTCTATTCATCTCACCGAGTTTCTGTGTCAGCTGACAGTCGAGGAACTCAATGGCACAAAAAATTCAATCTCGGTGTCACCGACAACCATGAGATACATATATCCAGCGGAACTTGATGGTTGAAACACTTGTTCAAACGTTGTCTACCTGACCTCCTTGCTACCGCGTGATACGTCCCAAACGTATCTATAATTTCTGCTTGTTCCATGATCTTTTGGGTGACAATGTTATATGTTTTGTTACACTTTTATATCATGTTACACATATTTGGAATAACCTACTAACTTAGTGCACCCAGTGCTAGTTTCTGTCTGTTGATGTCTATTTTGCAGGGGCTTTTACCCAATTTTCCGAAGCCCGAAAAATTCTAGGAAAAATATATAAAAAATCAGCATGACGGAAGCTTTCAGATCACCGAAGATGGGCCAGAGGGGGGCCAGGGGCTACCCGGCCTTCCCCCTGGCCTCACCAGGAGGCCGCCTGGGTGGGCCCCACCTCCTCACGTGCCCTCCTTTGGCCTGTATTTAGTCCTCCGAGAGGAAACCCTTCTAGAACTTCCAGAATCGCGAATTTCTCCATCGTTCCGCCGCCGCACCACTTCCGAGATCGGGAGCGTCACGAGACCCCTTCCTGGCATCCTTCCAAAGGGAGGATTGACCTCCCGGAGCTTCTCCACCGCCATGGACGCTTCCCGGACATGCCGTGAGTAGTCCTCCTTGGACCATGGGTCCATGACCAGTAGCTATGTGATGTCTTCTCTCCAATCTTGTGCTTCAATGGTTAGTCCTTGTGAGCTGCCCTACATGATCAAGGCATCTATGTAATTCTCTTGCTATTGCTATGCTCGGTTTGTTGGGATCCGATGGATTATGAGATTATGTTCAGATTGTTATGAGTTATATATTTGATTATCCTTTTATATTATGTTCCTTAGTGATTCATGCATGTTCTCCGTTGCTATTGATTGCTTTGGCCGAGTAGTAGATTGTAACTCTAAGAGGGAGCGTTATGCATGATTGTGGGTTCATGCCCCTCGATGTCTAGCTTGAGTGACAGAAACATGAGACTAGGGGATGTGCTGTTGCTACCAGGGAGAAAATAAAGGTGCTTGTGACCACGGTTGCAAGGATTGTTTACCTTACGCATAGTTCGTTAATTCAGTTGTCCGTTGCTTTGAGTTTACACTTTGGGTGGTGCTGGCAACTTAATACCGGAGAGATGTTCTGGATAGATATCTCAAGGTGGATGATTAGTAAGTAGATGTTGATGAATAAACGGTCTACTTGTCTTGGCGTACATCCCATTACTATTGAACCTCTAACTATCAAGTAGCATAATTAGCATTGCGGTGCGTTCATAATTCTGTCAACTGCCCAACTGTGATTTGTTTACCCAAGCATAGTTGTTTATCGTGTTTTGGGAGAGAGACATCACTAGTGAACATCATGTGACTCTGGTCCATATCACCATCATTGTTTACACCTCCATCATTTACCGTTTTCATTTACTTTTCCGTTGCAATCACTATTACTTTCCCGTTTGTGTTTTGATCGTTTGCAAACTACAAGGCCATAGAGATTGACAACCTCTCTGTACTCATTGGGAGGAAAGTTATTTGTTGTATGTGTAGGCTCACCTCTTCTGCTGACTAGGACAGGAGACACCTACTTGTTGATCCTAGGAGTCCTCCTGGTTCGATAAACCTTACAGTTCTCGTGTGAGGGAAAACTTGCTGCTGACTACATCTCAACCTTCCACTTGGGGTAACTAACAAGATGCGAGAAGTATATACATCATCTCGTCATCACCGCGCCCTAGTCCCCTGGACTTCTTCTTGATCCTCCCGCGTGCCCTCGCCACTAGAGTCCTCGCCGCCTACGGAATCTTCACCGCCATCACCGCCGTAGCGGATCCTCGCCGAGTTAGGGTACGGATCCGACCTCTTTTGCCCTCTCTTAAATCTGAGTATTGCACAAAAAGGCACTCACAAATATGTTCCATTGCAGTAATTCTACCCAGAAGAGAATTCCCATAGTTTAACGAGCAAAGAAAATATTAGGGTTACCAATTCGCAAAATTGAATCTCGGTCTCATCGATTCATAAAAGTCGATCTTATCAATTTTGGTTTTAGGGTTACTGAGAATGTTCTCGGTGGAACCGAGTTCTCCTTTTAAGTGAAACCGAAAAGGGTGCCAAATTTCTGTTAATGAGAACATCTGTTTTGGTGGCTCCAAATTTTTTGATTTGCTGGAACCGAAATCCCGTTTTGCCGAATGTTAAAAGTAAATTTTCAGAGTTCAAATTTGACAAAAACGTCTGTAATTTTGTGAAGCTCATCCAGTCCAGCTCATCTATATCTTTTCACTGGGTCTGCTTGTGTGCTTGGTCTTACGAGAATGTCAGGTTTAGAGGATAGTCAAAACGACTTAAATGAGCCTAGTGCTGAAATGGATTCATGCACTAGTCCTGAGAGGACACCTTCTGACCCACGTACTCCCAGCTCCCATGACTTGCCCAAGGCAGCTACGAGGTCCAGAAGGAAGACCTATTCTGATGAAAAAGATGTTGAGTTAAACCCTGAGGGATCTTCTCCCTAGAAGCAGAAAGAGAAGACCACAGTCAAGAAGACCATGAGGAAGGAGTATGTCAGACTTGCTGATACTAGAGCTCCAGAAGCTAGGCTTGCAAAGAAGCCATGTGAGAAAAGAGCCAGAAAGAGGATTGTCCATGCTGTTTGTAGGCCAACCTCAATGTATGAAGATCCAGTAGAAGCTACTGATGATGAGGAGGAAGAAATTCCAGGTGAGGTTCCTCCTCCCAAGAAGAAAAAGCTGATGACTGATGCTATGCCTAAGAAGTCTGCCCCAAAGCCTTCAGCACCTAAGGCTAAGAAGTCTGTAGCTCCCAAGAGGACTACAAAGGATATTCCTGCAGCTAAAAAGAACAAAGGCTCTACCTCCAGAGATTTTCCTACAGAGGAAGATGAGGATGCCCCTGTGCTTATGAAGTTGAGAGCTCATATGCCAACCTATGATGCTTTTCACCCTACTGCTAAGGTTATGAAGAAAAGGAAATATCAAGGTATGAGGAAATGGAGATCTCTTGATCCATATGCCGTGAGAAGGAGAACTGCTGTTGATCCCCGTTTTCACATAAGGGACAACAAGATTTCTATGAGACTGTTTTTTCGAGAAAGTGCAAAAGACTTCTACGGTTCATTGTATTGAAAAGAAGGGTTTTAGTACAATCCTCCTAGGAGGCATATTTACAAGGTGAGCACATGCACACTAGTGGACATCCCATGTTTGTGGAAAGATGGCCCGAAGCCCCAAGGCGCTCGCTTTGGCCCAGAGGGCGGCCTCTTCCTTAATCGTAGCCGCCAGGGAGGTAACCGACGGTGTTGCACCCTCAAACACGCATCCGTTGCGATGCTTCCAAATCATCCAAGGGACGAGCAAGGCAGCGGAAGCCAATCCCTTGTGCATAGGCTTAGGGGTGTCGTGTCGTGTAGAGCACCACCAGTCGTGGAGAGTGGCATCGTTATTGGGCAGCATGCAAGAGAGGCGCAGCCATGAGAGGATCTCGTGCCACACTTCGCGGCTGAAAGGGCATTCCGGGAGAAGATGATGAATCATCTCCGGAGCCTGCTCGCAAAGAGGGCAGCGCTGGGGGTGCGCCAGGTTGCGCCTCGCGAGGCGGTCGGCCATCCAGCACCTATCGAGGTTGGCAAGCCAGTGGATGAAGCGCACCCGAGGCGGTGTCCAACACTTCCAGGTAAGTTTCCAAGCTTGGCATCTCGCGGAGCCCTGAAAAGTGGCAAGGTATGCGGACTTGGCGGAGTGTACTCGCCGTTCGCGGTCCACTTCCAGCGAATGCGGTCTGGTGCGTCAGTGAGGGCAGTTTCGGCGAGCATGTGCCACAGGCGCATGTATTATCCAATCTCCGGGATGCCAATCATGCCGTGAATGTCCGCGGCCCATTGGTTCGCGTGAAGCCCGTCCGCAACAGGTCTTGACTTGCGACGCCGTTTGGGGATGAGATCAAAAAGGAGAGGTGCGATCTCTCGGATCGCACGTCCGTTGATCCATCGGTCCTCCCAGAACAGGGCGCGCTGGCCATTGCCGATAGCCATGATAGTAGAGGCGAAGAAGAGCGCGCGCTCCTCGGGGGGAAGTGCAGGTCAAGGCTGCTCCAGGCCCTGCCAGCATCGACTCGGCTGAGCCACTACCACCGCATGCGAAGGGCGAGGCCAGTGCGCTTGAGGTCGTGAACGCCGAGGCCCCCAAACTGGATAGGCCGGCAGACGCGCCGCCAGTTGACATGACAATTGTCTCCGTGGGGCTCGGCGCGGCCAGCCCAAAGGAATCCTCTCTCAATCTTCTCCAAGAGTTTGATGGTCTTCTTTGGCGGCGCAAGCACACGGAGCTGATGAATGGGGATCGCACTCAAGACAGCCTTGGCGAAAGCAAGGCGGCCGACTTTGTTCATGAGCCAGGCCTTCCAGGAGGGCAGCTTCCTAGCAACCCTATCGACGACGAGTTGCAGTTGGGCAGCCGTGGGGCGACGCAGCGTGAGCGGGATGCCCAAGTAAGTAAGCGGGAATTTGACGATGGGGCAGCCCAGGTGCGCAACAACATGAGCAGCGTCCACGGTGTCGCAGCGGATGAGGGCCGTAGCGCTCTTCTGGAAGTTCACGTGCAGGCCACAGGCGCATCCAAAGAGCTGCAGAATCTCCTTCACCGCCGCGATATTGTCCGGCAAGGGGTGGCACAGAAGAATTACGTCGTCGGCGTAGAGGGATATGGTGGGGATGGCGCGGCGTGGATGCAGCTGCTGCATGACTCGGAGCTCGACCGCGCGATGAAAGAGCCTGCCCAACGTATTTACAGCAAGGACGAAGAGCTGCGGGGAGACTGGATCACCTTGGCGCAGTCCATGGCGGTGCCAAATCGCTGGTCCAGGGTTGCCGTTGAGGAGAACCTTGGTGCTGACCGACGACTGGAGAAGGGCGATCCAACCAAGGAAGCGGTTGCCGAAGCCATGGCATCGTAACACCTCGAACAGGAAAGGCCACGAGACGGAGTCGAAAGCCTGTGCCAAGTCAAGTTTCAGAAGACTTCGCCTGGGGATGAACGCGTTTTGGACGTTGCTGACAAGGTTGTTGAGCCTGGGAGCTAGGCAGAGTGAAAGCAGCTTGGCCAGGACCTTGGCGACGATGTGAATTAGGCCTATGGGCCTGTAATCACCCAGGCCAGTGGCCTCGGTGCGCTTGGGGAGGAGAGTGATCAGCGCCTGGTTAAGGCAGGTGAACCCTCGTCCACGCAGCGCGTAAATCTGGTCGAAGACGCATTGGAGGTCATGCTTGATGATCTGCCAGCAGGATCGGAGGAACTCCGCGGTGAAGCCGTCGGGGCCGGGCGCCTTGCGGGACGGCATGCTTTTGATGGCTTGCCAAATCTCATCCTCGCTGAATGGCGCGTCAAGGTCTTCCAGGTTTGAGGGCTCGATGAATTGCGACAGGCTAATGGTGCAGTTACGCTGCATGTCCATCCCAATCCGACTGTCAAAGTGCTCGAAAGTGGCTGCGGCCATGTCATTAGGATCGGTGATAACGGCGCCGTCGGCAGAGATGCCATGTATCCGGTTCTTCTGCTTGCGGTATGCGCACTGGCGATGGTATAATGTAGTGTTCGCGTCACCATCTCTGAGGGAGGCAATGCAAGCGCGCTGCCGGGCGATCGTCCGCTCAGGGGAAGCAAGGCCAAGGTAGGAGAGCTTGAGTTGACGACGCTGCCAGTCCTCATGCGGTGATAGGGCCCGTTGCTCTTGCGCGCCGTCGAAGCGGAGCAGCAGCTCATGAGAGATCGCAAGCTGGTCTCGCACGTTGCCAACGGAACGCGCGCTCCAGCTGGTGAGCTTGCGCGCTGTGGCCTGCATGCGCCGCATGAACCGCTGGAATGGGTCGGCATCATCCACCGAATGCCACGAGGCCGCCACGATTTCCGGGAAACTGGCGAGACAAGTCCAGTACTCCTCGTGTCGACGCGTTGCTGGGAGTGGAAAACAGTCGAGCAAGAGGGGGGAGTGATCCGAGACGACCGAGGCCAGGCAACACAGGTGGCATTCGTCGTGCCGCTCATCCTAGTCCATGGAGCACAACACCCGATCGATATGGACCAGGGTGGGCGGGTTCTGCTCATTGGACCATGTATAGCGCCAACCGCTGAGGTAAATCTCCTTGAGCACGAGGTCGTTGAGAACGCGACGGAACCGCCCCATCATTCTCCGATTGAGATTGCCGTTGTTCTTGTCTTCGTCACGGTAGATCATATTGAAGTTCCCGGAGATGAGCCATGACCCGGGGCATGCGTCGCGGATGTCAGGAATCTCGTGCAGAAAAGCTATCTTGGCGTTGTTGTCCTGGGGGCCATAGACGATCTATGAGACTGTTTTGCTTGATAAGAGTCCAACAGTCAGCGACATGTGATATGTTGATTGGGAATACATCAAGGTCAATGAAGATTATTTTCCCCATGTGAGAGAAAACTTCAGGATGGTTGATATTGAAGATTTTGTTGGCAAAGAGATGACTACTTGGAATGATGAGATGATCATGCAATTCTATTCCACCGCTCACTTCTATTCTGATGGAAGAATTGTATGGATGACCGAGGGTCATCGATGCGAGTCTATGGTTGACAACTGAGACACTATCATTGGTGCTCCAAACGCAAAAGGAGAATTGGATGTGTATTCACAACTCAAGATGAATCACAACACCATGGCCAACATGTACAAGCTAGTGCCCCATGAGTTCCTGCAGTTCCACAAGTTTGCTCTGTCTATTTCTTGCAAGCAGGAATACCTACTATGAACACCATCATGAGATACACCCTCATGCCCAAACCAGGAGATGATAAGATGATCAGAGGTTATTCCATCAATATGTTGCACCATGTAGACACCCACACCCGGTTCCGAGTGATGGACTTGATAGTTGAGACCGTCAAGAGGACTACTGCAGATGAGAAGAGATCCTCTGGATATGCTCCATATATTGAGATGCTTATCAGTGCCAAGATTGGCAAGCATGCATATCTACTTGATCATCCCCACCTGTCACTTCAGCCTGATTTTGAAGACAATGTAGTTGTGATGGACGAAAGCCATCCTAGCTCAGCTACTACTCGAGAGGCAGCAGAGGTAGCAGCGACAAAGGCTACTAGGAATGATCCAGCTCCAACCCCACAACTCAGAACCAGAGATTAACACATGTCCTTCTTGGTCAGCACTATTCAAGGGATGGAGAAGAATGTTTTTGAGATCTTGCTGAACAAGAAGAGCTCGAGAGGATCTTGGAGATAGAATTCCACGAACTGGATGTTAAGGTAATGGAGTTGACTACCACTGTTGAGCAGCTCTAACATGTAGTTGATTCTGTGAAGATTCCATGCTCCAACAGTGATGATGAAGAGTCACCTCTTCCTACTACTACTCAGTTCAGGACCCAGACAAGGTCAGCAACTATGCTAGTTCTGGAAGCAAAACCTTCTTCATCAGCTCAAGCTTCAGCTCCTGCTCCTGCACCTCCAGTGTCTACACCTCCAAATCCAGTGACTTCTGCATTAGCGTTCGTTGACGCTCTCTTATCCACCACATCATCAGCTACCAAAGGAGATCGTGCCCACAGAGACGCTTAGTTCTAGACCTTTGAACTTTCTGGTAACTTGTTACCAAAGGGGAAGAAGTGTATAGATCAAATAGGGCTTCGAGACGGAGAGCTTTGCATTTTATTTGCTCTCATTTGTTTTTTCAAAACTTTTGGTCTTTTGGATGAGTTATCCATTTAGGAGGAGCGTTTGATCACAGGCTTTGATTGTTTGATGCTACCACGTTCTTACCTTTGAGCTATCTACATGATGATCATTCACTTGCTTGTTTGGTGTTATGTGCATTACTATTCATTCATATCATTTATGCGCACCACCAAGTTGTATGTGACATGGAAGAGTAACCCATGATCCTAATCGATTGTGCATTTGCATTCAAACACAAAATTTAAATACAACAACAACAACCAAGCCTTTCAGTCCCAAACAAGTTGGGGTAGGATAGAGTTGAAACCCATAAGATCTCGAAGCCAAGTCATGGCTCTGGAACATGGATAGCTAACTTCCACGCACCCCTGTCCATGGCTAAGTCTTTGTCGATATTCCAAACCTTCAGGTCTCTCTTAACGGACTCCTCCCATGTCAAGTTTGGTCTACCTTGACCCCGCTTAACATTCTCAGCACGCTGTATCCGTCCGCTATGCACTGGCGCTTCCGGTGGCCTCCGTTGAATATGTCCAAACCATCTGAGATGATGCTGGACCAGCTTCTCTTTAATCGGTGCTACCCCAAGTCTCTCTCGTATATGGTCATTCCATACCCGATCCTTCCTTGTGTGTCCACATATCCATCTGAACATGCGCATCTCTGCTAAACCTAAATGTTGGATATGTCGTATCTTGGTTGGCCAACACTCCACGCCATACAACATCGCAGGTCGGATAGCTGTCCTATAAAACCTGCCTTTTAGCTTTTGTGGCACTCTCTTGTCAGAGAGTACGCCAGAAGCTTGGCGCCACTTCATCCACCCAGCCTTGAATCGGTGGCCAACGTCTTCACCGATATCGCCATCCTTCTGCAACATGGACCCCAAATATCAAAACCTGTCTCTCTCCGGTACCACCCGCCCACCAAGGCTAACCTGTCCATCCTCGTGCCTAGTAGCACTAAAACTGCACCTCATGTATTCATTTTTAGTTCTACTAAGCCTAAACCTTTCGATTCTAGAGTCCGCCTCCATAACTCTAAATTTCTATTAACCCCCGTTCGGCTATCATCGACTAGCACCACATCATCCGCAAAGAGCATACACCATGGGATATCTCCTTGTATATCCCTTGTGACCTCATCCATCACCAAATCAAAAAGATAAGGGCTCAAAGCTAACCCTTGGTGTAGCCCTATTCTAATCGGAAAGTCATCGGTGTCGCCATCACTTGTTCGAACACTTGTCACAACATTATCATACATATCCGTGATGACAGTAATGTACTTTATTGGGACTTTGTGTTTCTCCAAGGCTCACCACATGACATTCCAAGGTATCTTATCATAGGCCTTCTCCAAAGCAATGAACACCATATGAAGGTCCTTCTTTTGCTCTCTGTATCTCTCCATTAGCTGTCGTACTAAGAAGATGGCTTCCATGGTAGACCTCCTAGGCATGAAACCAAATTGGTTTTTGGTCACACTTGTCAACCTTCTTAAACGGTGTTCAACGACTCTCTCCCATAGCTTCATAGTATGGCTCATCAGCTTGATTCCGCGGTAATTAGTACAACTTTGAACATCCCCCTTGTTCTTAAAGATTGGTACTAAAATACTCCGCCTCCATTCTTAGCTCTTTCTTTTCACATACTTCTAAAAGGGTCAATGCTAATCATTGATTATATCTTTTATCAAAGCTTTGATATATATGTTGTCATCAATTACCAAAAAGGGGAAGATTGAAAGCACAATTGCTCCCTAAGGTGGTTTTGGTAATTAATCACAACATATGCATCATTGGACTAATGATCTTATCCAAGTATATTTCAGAAAAGTTCAAAGATGCCTTGGCTATAGGATTGTGAGGAGAAGCCCCTTGATGAAAGGAAGGAATAGTACTGACTCAAGCTTCAAGCAAGAAGAATCTAGGTTTTACATTTGTGAGAAATCACTTTGAGTCCATAGGGAAGCCAATACTAATAAAAGGGGGTGAGGTACTATGATGAATTGGTTGCTCAAGTGCTTAGGGGTAGCCACCAAAAATACTGAGCCATTCTCCCACAAAATATATGTGTTCAAAGCAAAACCTGCAAAATTGGTGCCATCAACTATTTCCATTCGGCCCTACCGATTTTACACTTGACATATTGTATACCAAACCCTACCATCTCCGTACCACCAACTTTCTCATCGGTGCCCAACTTTCTGTTGTAAAGATTTCAAGAATCGGAATTTTTGAGTTTGAAATAGGTCTCACCGAGATTTGGAAACTGGTCTAGGTCATAGTATCGGTACCAACGAGATTCACATATTGGTATCACCAAGAATTCAGAATTGCCACATTTAGTGAAACTCAGTACGACCGTGATTCATTTCAGTGTCACCGAGTTGGGAAATAATGTTGTAACGGTTGATTTTTGGGGGATGCCTATATATACCCCTCCACCTACCTCTCTTTCGTAGAGGAAGCACTTAGAACAAACTTACACTTTCCACATCCATTTTTCTGAGAGAGAGAGAGAGACACCTACTCATGTGTAGAGATCAAGGGATTCCATTCCAACCATTTGAACCTTGATTTCTAGCCTCCCCAAGTTGCTTTACAGAACATCAATCTCTCCTACCCATGCCAAATCTGAGAGAGAGTGATTAAGTATTTAGGAGACTATCTAGAGAATCACAAGAGCAAAGAGTTCATCGTTCTGCCGCATCTATTACCTTTTGGAGGGTGATGCCTCCTAGATTGGTTATGTGACGCTTGGGAGCCTCCTACTTCATGTTGTGGAGTTGAACCAAGATGTTTATAAGGGCAAGAAGATCGCCTACTTCATGAAGATATACTGTAAGTGAGGCAAGTCGTGTGTGGATGCAAGAGATGGTGGAATAGACAAGGTTGCTTCTTTATGGACCCCTTGTTGGTGGATCCCACTGTGGACTCTCGCAGCCGTTACCCTCCATGGGTTGAAGTCTCCACTATCATGGACATACGGTAGCGCCACCTATCGGAACCATGCCAAAAATCACCGTGTCAACCTTTGCATTTGATCTCCGTACCTTACCCTCTACAGTACATTTCATGTCGTTACTTTTCGCTGCTATACTCTTAGATATGCATGTGTAGGGTGAACTTGATTTGTCATAATTGCTAAAACTGGCCCACAACTAAAATTGGGAAAAGGCTAAGTTTTTCTCTTGTCAAGTAGTCTAATCACCCCCCTCTAGACATACTTTCGATCCTATAGGTATGTCCAAAGAGGTCCATGTGAAGCAATTCAAAAGGACGAGTGGTGGTCATGATAGTTGTCTAGGCTCTCAGACCGGGGGTACCCTGGCCCACCGGCTTGCGGTCCAGGGCCCATTGCGCTTTGTGGGCCTCAGAGCTCCCCCTATTAAGGCCCATAGAAACAACACTCGCGGGGACCTTTTCTCGCGAGGGCCCGCTCGCGGGGCCCTCTCAGAAGAAGGTTCCTTGTGAGGCTCACACACGGGAGGTACCTCCCGACATTCTTCCCCCCGAGGGGCGGATCTGCCGAGGGTAGCTTGCCAGGGTCGCGCGACCTGGCTTCCTCATGTGGGTCACGTGAGCCGCTCTGTGTGGTGACAGGACCGATGCGAGCGAGAATGGAAGGGGATGCTTTCCCCTTTGGTGCTAAGGGAGTCGAGGACGGCTGCGGGTTCCCGAGGTGACCCGCTAAAGGTTTCCTAATTAGTGCAAGAGGACCAAGGCTAGGGGCTCGGCTGGACGGAGGTCACCCCCGAGCCCACCTGCACGTCACTAATGGAACCTTTTATAGGCGAAGACCGCCTCTGCGAGTGCGAGCTGCAATCTTGTGCCCTTTCAAAATGGCCGTTGTGGGTGCCCTTCCTGCCGAGTGTGTTTTCGGGGAAAGAGGACCAAGGCCGGTTTAAAAGAGGAGCCCAACCTCTGTAGAGGAAGGGGAATCTTAGTGTGTTGTACCAGGTCAAGAACCCACCTTTGTACGCATCTTCCACCTCGAGTAATCTATCAAAGCAGGAGTAGGGTTTTACACCACATTGTGGCCCGAAGCTGGGTAAACTGTCGTGCGTCCTAGCTCGTCGTCTTAGCTCGCACTACCGTGGAGCCACCGTGAGGTTGAGAGGTTGTACAGGATAGGCGAGCGAGCGCACCCTAGTGTTCGAACTATTCCGTGGGTCCGCGGAGCCCCGATTCCGACAATTGGCGTGCTAGGTAGGGGTGCATAGCCGATCTTCCGCTCCAGTTTCGCTTCAGCTTCATGAACCACAGGGCCAACGCTCGCCGTGTTCACACCGAGCATAGGGCTGAGTGGGTCATGGTGATCGTGCCCGCAGGCCCCGACACCCGCCGTTACTTCACTTGGGCCGAGGCCACGACCATCGATCGTGCGGCCCGCGAGCAGCAAGGCTCATCCGTGCACCCTTTCATGTAGTGGGAAGGCCGCACTGCCACGACTTCCTCCTCCCACGCCCGTATGGAGCTCGTGAACGCACAGGCGGCGCTGCTCATGGCTCGCGAGCTGCTCCGTTATCGTCCGAAGGACGCCGGAAACGACGCATGGCTGACTCACATCACCCAGCTAGTCAACGCCGTCGGGGAGGCATCGACTCCCTCTCGTTCGCCTCGTCCTCCTCCGTACCGCGACAATGAGGAGGCCTCAGGGGTGCCGCCGACGCCTCCTCCCGCATGTGGTGGTCGCGTCGAGCCCGGGTGCGGCACGTGCTCCGGAAGCCCGCCTCGTGAACCACCACCACGTGCCTAGGGGATGGAGACAACTGTCAGATCGTCCAACGTGAGGCGCCGATGGACGCGCACGAGGTCCTCGAGCAATTGCGCTAGCACCTTGACAGGGTCGTCCAGGACATCGCCGCCATCGGGCGTCAAACCGGGCCGCGCTCGCGCATGGCGGCTATGCTAGCACCGTGGGTTGCCGGGCCTTCACCCACGAGCTTTGATGTGTGGTTTTGTCACCCATGTTCAAGCCCGACCTGCCCCCACGCTACGACTACTCCCTCGACCACGCGAAGTTCCCGCAGGTCTATGCCCTGAGTGTCATAGCAGCGGGCGGCAATGACAAGGTCATGGCGAACTAGCTCCTGATGGCGCTGAAGGACGGTGCGTGGTCGTGGATCCTGAACCTGCCCGAAGGCTCAGTCTCTTCGTGGAGTGGCCTCTACGAGCTGTTCACCGCCAATTTCAAGGGCATGCACGACCGCAACCTCTCCGTCGATGACCTGGATCGCATGAAGCAACGCCTGGTGAGACCCTGTGCAGGTACATCCAGAGGTTCAGCCAGGTGCCAAACAATATCCCGCACGCCAACGACAAAGCGGTCATCTTGGAGTTCACTAATGGTGTCAAAGACCTCAAGATGTGTGAAAAGCTTGCCGTCAATAAAACCCTGAGCATGGCCATGGAACTATTTAATTTGCTCGACAAGTGCACCAAGGCCGAGGAAGGTCACCTCTTTGCCAATGACAACCCCGAGGACACGCCCGAGGATACCAAGGCCAAGGCCAAGGAGGCCAAGCGCAAGGGGCCTACCGTGCTCGTAGCCAAGCCCGAGTACAACCGTGGCTGCGAGCGGAGTGTACCCGAGAAGGAGCGTCGTCTGTACTGCATCTACCACGACGTGCACAACCATGAAACCAAAGATTGCCAGGAGCTCAGGGTCCTCTGGTAAGAGTGTGTCATCCGGCACCCGGAGCACAATGATCGTGGTGCTGGCCGCGACGGCGGTCGCGGTGGTGGCAGATGGGAAGCCCACAATGACAACTCATGCCGGGGCTAGTACAATTAGCCTCGTAATAAAAGCAGGTGCGTACGACGTCATGAGATGCGCCATCGGGACAACGTGCAGCTCCCTCCGCTACCTCCACCGCCTCCGCGAAGGAACGATGGTGACCGGCGCGACGAGGAGGTCGGAGCCGACCAGGAGCCTTGCATGGTGGCCTGCATCCTCAACAGGGCCCACACCCCCTCGTCCAACCGCCACTTCAAGCAGCTCTACCACGAGGTGAACACTGTCATCCCGAAGCTGGGGGCTGCGAGGCCCCTCAAGTGGTCTCAATACCCCATCACTTTTGATGCTCAACACAACTTGAAGTCCGCGGCTATCGCGGGCACACTCCCTATGATGTGGACTCCCACCATCAGCAACGTGGCGGTCACAAAGACTCTCATTGATGGTGGAGCGGGCCTCAATGTGCTCTCTGTCGAAACCTTCGACACGTCGTAGGTGCCTCACCACCAGATGATACCGACCAGGACGTTCTTGGGGGTGGCAAGTGGCTCCAACTTCCTGCTGGGGCAGGTTTGCCTCCCAGTCACCTTCGATACACGTGATAACTATCACACTGAGCACATTAATTTCGACGTGGCGCACATTGGACTTTCATACAACACAATCCTAGGCTACCCCACGCTGGCCAAGTTCATGGCTGCAACACAAAATGACTACAACGTCCTCAAGATGTCGGGCTGTAGCAGCATCATCACCGTCACGTGCGAGGAGAAAGAAGCGGTCTTCTCCGTGGAGCAATGTTACAAGGCTGCTGCCAAAGAGCACCCAGACGATGCCGAAGGCAATGGGCCTCGAGGAGCCACACTCCCAAGGAAGAAGTAGTCATTTCCCGCCTTTGGTTCTGCCAAGGCGAAAGGCCCAGCGACCAAGGCCGGGGTCACAAGCCCGACACATGTCGTGGGTGCTTTCCTTCCTAAGACATAGGAAAGCGCGCCCGACGCCTCCCTCGGGTCGGGCTCGGGGGCTACCGTCTGGAAGGCACCCAACCTGGACGCTGCACTAAGGGAGGAGATTTGGCACCACCTAATGAGGCACCTGGCCACGTGCCCTCACCGGCAAGGGGTACAACATCAGGCGCCAGGGGCTCAGGAGTTCATCGTCGTGGAGATCGACAAGCTACGGGAAGCGCGCGTAATGCGGGGCGGGCGCCGCACGGAGCTCTACCTCAGGAGACTCATCGCTCCTGAGGGGAGCATCACGACGTGCTTGTGCATCAATGTCGCGGGCCTCAATGGGGTCACCTCCCGGAGTTCCTTCTGGCCTACAAGAGCAGGGCTAGGTCGAGGAACTCACATTAGCCATGTTCGCATGCCTTTTAGCCTCGAGAACGCCACAACTACCTTCCGAAGACCGGCGCGACTCACCCTAGCACTTTGCATGACTCCAGGGTCCCGCGAGCCCCCAGGGCCTTAGGAGGCAGCCGATCCTTGAGGAGAACAACCTTCGTGACGCGCTTCACCCGGCGACCCGGCTCACTCATGACGATGCCGCCTATTGAAGCTCCGTCTCACCCAAGGCCAAGGGTGCCTGTCCAGCTACACCACCCTCCGGCATGAGGGCCGACCCTCGTGAAGTTCTTGCTTTTTTGTTGTGTGGTAAACTTTGTTATTTCCCTTCGAAACTTATGTTGTTCACCTAAAGTGTTACATTGCTAGTTTGGCGCTTTCTCGCTTCAGGCACTATGTGACGGGTAATTTTCTCTTGAGCGTTCCATGAAGGAGCCTAGCATGACGTCTGTGCTCGGGTTCATCCCAGCAGTGTTGCTAAACCCGAGTGGTTGAGCTCTAAATGAAGTTCTTGCGCCTATACCTAGGGTCCTTGGTGCCTAGTTTCTTCGTGCAATGACTCAACGGCGGTCTCTCGACGCGTGCTTCTCCCTCCTTCATGTTGGAGGCCCCGTGAGCGCGTTGATGCGTTAAGGATGAGCCGCAACCCGCTAGAAGGCTGAGGCTAGGAACTGCTTAGCCTTGTGCCTTGGGTATCTGACCCATTAGTAAATCACCGTGCCTGACCCTATCATGTAATAATGAGTGTGGGTTGTACATGCTCGGAGCCTCATGAAGTGGTAGCCAACAACGAGCCGCGCCGTGGCCTTGGGAGGGGGCTCCGCCCACGCCCAAGTGGAAGTCCCCAAGCTGAGTGCTAGGCGGAATTACTGTCGACCGCGACTATGACGATGTCCAAGTGGAAGCCCCATGCATCATGCCGGGGAGGACGTTGGAGCTCCATGCCCGCTAGCTCCCCCTTACCTCGCATGGGCGGGAACTACACACGGTGCCTGTGCTCGGGTGCGTCCCTGCAGCTCCAAAAATCCATTTGATCAAGCTCTGTCTTGTGGGCTCAGCCCCGTGCACGTCACCTTCTGAGGTCCTTGGTGTCTAGTTCCCGCGCAACATCCAAGGGCATAGCCGGCGAGCTCTCGGGGCTCCGTATGATTCACCCATATGACAGATGCTTGCGTGTCAAGGGGGGCGCCTGAGCATCACGACTCAGTGCTTGCACTGGCCGTGTAGCCTTTCACCTCCTAGTAATCCAACAATAATTGAGATAGGGCAGGGTTGGGCCCTGCCAACTGATACGTCCATTTTGCATCATCCTTTCATGTTGATATTTATCGCTTTATGGGCTGTTATATTACCTTGTGGTATCATACTTATGCCTTTTCTCTCTTATTTTGCAAGGTTTATTTGAAGAGGTAGAATACTGGCAGCTGGAATTCTGGATTGCAAAAGTAGCAAGTCTGAGTCCTCTATTCTGCGCAACTCCAAATGCCCTGAAAATCAACGTGGAATTTTTTGGGAATATATAAAAATGACTTGGCGAAAGAAGTACCACACGGGAGCTATCAGGGCCCCACAAGCCTGGTAGCCACCGCCCCCCTGGTGGCGGCTACAGGGCTTGTGGGCACCCTAACGACCCACTGGCCCCCCTATTTTGCTATATGAAGGTTTTCGTTTGAGAAAAAAAATCAGGATGTAGCTTTTTCATGGATTCTCCGCCGCCACGAGGCAGAACTTGAGCAGATCCAATCTAGAGCTCCGGCAGGACGATCCTGCCGGGGAAACTTCCCTCTCGGATGGGGAAATCGTCGCCATCGTCTTCACCAACACTCCTCTCATTGGAGGGGAGTCATCTCCATCAACATCTTCATCAGCACCATCTCCTCTCCAAACCCTAGTTCATCTCTTGTAACCAATCTCCATCTCGCGACTCCGATTGGCACGTGTAAGGTTGCTAGTAGTGTTGATTACTCTTTGTAGTTGATGCTAGTTGGATTACTTGGTGGAAGAGTTTATGTTCAGATCCTTGATGCTACTCATTACACCTCTGATCATGATTATGACTATGCTTTGTGAGTAGTTACTTTTGTTCCTAAGGACATGGGATAAGTCATGCTGATAATAGTCATGTGAATTTGGTATTCGTTCGGTATTTGATATGCTGTATGTTGTCTTTTCCTCTAGTGGTGTTATGTGAACATTGACTACATAGCACTTCACCATGTTTGGGCCTAGAGGAAGGCATTGGGGAGTAGTAAGTAGATGATGGCTTGCTAGAGTGACAGAAGCTTAAACCCCAGTTTATGCGTTGCTTCGTAAGGGGCTGATTTGGATCCACTAGTTTAATGCTATGGTTAGACGTGGTGTTAATTCTTCTTTCATAGTTGCGGATGCTTGCAAGGGGTTAATCATAAGTGGGATGCCTGTCCAAGTAAGGGTAGTACCCAAGCACCGGTCCACCCACATATCAAACTATCAAAGTAACGAACGCGAATCATATGAACATGATGAAACTAGCATGACAGAAATTCCCGTGTGTCCTCGGGAGCGTTTTTCCTCCTATAAGACTTTGTTCAGGCCTGTCCCTTGCTACAAAAGGGATTAGGCCATTTTGCTGCACCGTTTCTACTACTTGTTACTTGTTACTTTTCACTTGCTACGTTTCACCTGCTACACCATCACTTGTTACCGCTACTTTCAGTGCTTGCAGTTATTACCTTGCTGAAAATTATTTATCAGAGCCTTCTGCTCCTCGTTGGGTTCGACACTCTTACTTATCGAAAGGACTATGATTGATCCCCTATACTTTTGGCTCGTCACCGACGCAGAGTTCAATGCCTTCATCATGGAGGGGAGTTGCTTGTGCGTCAAAGAGGGGTGCCTAATGTCGGTGCACTCATGACTGGGGTGTCCTGTGCCCCGGACTTGTGCACGGGCGCCGGCAACACCCTTGGCGGCAGTGCACGAAGAGGGCTGACGGGAAGATGAACCCAAGCCCACCAAGGCCACACCCCTCCAAGGGTGTGAAGAACAAGTCCAAGCTACAAGGCCCCGACAAGCCCTCCTTGCCGGGAAGAAAACCAAGGCCTCGACAAGCTCTCCTTGCTGGGAAGATAAACGAGGCCCCGACAAGCCCTCCTTGCCGGGAGGACATCCAAGACCCCGACAAGCTCTCCTTGTCGGGAAGAGGGATTAGGCCACCGGCAAGGACACCAGGCCGGCAAGCCCCCTTCGCCCGCCAGGTGTCCCTCCTGCCATAGTGCCACCGACTGCCACCGCTCCAGCGCACGCCTCATGTGCCAGCACAACCCCCAGGTGTCAAAACGCCTGGTAAACTATAGATACGACCTTGATGCAAGTCAGGGGGCCTGACAAGGCATTTACTACCCCTGACACCACGGTAGATAGATAGCGGTGAACCTTGTTCACTATGCGACTCATGAACCCACTATCGAGCAGTGTTGGTGACCCCTTTGCCTATAAAAGGAGGTACAAAGCTCAGTTCAGGAGGTTGGACCTTTTGGTGTTTAGACTCTTGGATCACTAGCCGAAAGGCAATCACTATAGCAAGTAATCCTATAGTAAGCATCCAATACGACAAGCAAAGCAGTAGTAGGGTTTTACGCGCTAAGCGGCCCGAACCTGGGTAAAAACCCAATTCCCGAACGAATGGTCAAGGGATCTGTCGAGGTTCCCATAGGTGTCTTTTCCCAACATCTTTGGCACGCCAAGTAGGGGGGCTGAGAGCTTTTTCGCGAATACGAGCAAGCTCTGCACCACATCTTTGGAAGTTGAGCACACCGCCGCGGTTCCCCAAAGCGGGACACAGTGGTGGTCACTCCAGTCCGCTATGGCCTCTTGGCGCCTGTGTCGACGCACTGCTACGCAAGCGCATGCCAATGAGGCGGAGACCCCAAATCCGATGCCATCAGGCTGATGCGCCACTCTAGGACGGTACGTTGCTGTCGAGTGCGTTCCTGGGAGCTTCAGCGAGGCCTCCGACGCATACTCAGGCGGACGCACCTCTACTGAGTGATGCATAGCCGTAAAGGATGCGCCAACAGGTCATCAAGCCCCGACGCGCACTCCAGCAAAAACGTCCCCCCTGGAAGTGTTGCGTCACCACCAAAGATGCGCTCGGGGGCTCCGCCATCACAACCTGGCAAAAGATAAAAAAGACATACACCCCAGCAAACCCCTTTCCTACACATTATTCCAAGACTATCAGCAAGAACCTTGCTGGTGGGGAGGTTGCCTGGAGGGTGTAACATCATACTTGCCAGGGACCTGAGGCCCTGGCAAAAGATCCAGACGTCGCGGGAAGAAGTGCCGTGGCATGACAGATAAGTGATAAAAATCCTAGATGAAATTTTCGAGTAGATAGATTGTTTCCCTTCTAGAGATCCTGACCTTTGTTTGAGAAACCTGTGCATAGAAGGAACCTTGTCACGATCAGTGCACCTTGTTCTGTTTCGAACTCGTTCAACGACCAGAACGGCCACATAGCTCCTTCACATTGTTTCGAACTAGCTCAATAGACCAAGCGTCTATGCAGCACCTTATTTTGCCTTGAGCCGCGCTCGAAGATTTAACAGTTGCACTGAGTGCGGCAAGGAGTCTTGCCGGTAACAACCCCTCCGACGAACTGCTAAGGATCCGTTCCTCAAAGCACTGGCGGCTGGATCAGTCAAGCCGGCAAGCTTCCGGAAAACGCAAAGGTTGTATCATACAAAGAGGGGGATCAGACAAAAGGGAAAGAACATTTCATTCATTTGTTTGAGGCAAACTCACACAAATTCCATGGATGATTTTTACTACTCTAACCTATGATACTGTCTTTTGGCGAGGGACAATGCTTGTTGGACAGAAGTTCAAGAAGACAAAAAGCAGCAAGGCCCCCGATGCAACCCGGGTTGGCTCCTCCTGGACCAGCACTGCACGGAGGAGAACGGGGCCAGAAGGGACATCAGAGCTGGGAATCAGGCGCTTCCAGCAATATGCGACAACGTCGGTTCTTCCGGCTCGTCGATCCCAACTCGGGAAGAGGAGAGCCGCAGACTGTCGGTGATGGTGCGACCGGCGGTCAGTCCGAGGTCAGATCCTCATGCCCAGGCTTACTGTGCCGAGGATCTAACCCGTACCCGTTGTCACTCCCGTGTGTGCCGTCCTCGTCGCCCTCGCGCGAGGAAGGGCTTTCAGTCTCGCTCGAGCTCTCTTCGCAGCAACTGAGGCATACACCTAAGCTCCCGTATATCTTGACGGAGAGCAGGTTGTATGCCATCATCTTGAAGCGAAGAATGTGTCCATCCTAGAGATTGTGGGCATGAGCGAAGCTCTTCCACCCACGGCCAAGGAATAGGATCCGAGGCCCCGGTTGCCCCACGGCCACCGGTACGACGCCGTTTCCGCACCCATGCACCCGGAGCCACAACATCGGGAGCTTCTCTTCGCTCATCGCCTTGGCGAAGGCGACAGGGAGTTGAAGCCGGGTCCTGATGCGGCCTTGCACTTTGACAAGGAACTCTAATGGAGTCCTTTCAACGTGAGTTCCCGCGGGAACAAGCCTCGGAGAAGGCGGGGGTGCTGGAGTAGCTTCTTGCCTTCCTCGGCCACGACCTCCACGGCGACCGCGACACCTCACCCTTCCGCCACCTCGGACACTCGAGCCAGCCTCCGCGGCTGCGGCCCTTGAAGCTGTGGCATGATCCGAACGGGATCCTCTCGCCTCTCTGGTGGCTGATGGTGGCCACCCTCATCCCCTAGCCATGGTTAGGGGCGAGCGCCACCTGAAGCTAAGAAAGATACTGCAGAAGAGGTTGGGGGTGTTGTGCGTTTCAGGAGTTGGATGAATGAGCAAAACCCCCGCGCAAATCCCCTAATTTATTGGGCAAAGCGTGGGGACTAGCCCTCCCCGCTCCAGAAACTGCCGCCCCTCTCACCCAATCACCCATGGTCACGGGCGCACAGGGAGCCACCCTACTGCACCGATGCATGCGAGGGCGGGCCCTGCCACGACTGCAACATTTAAGGCCACGATTGCCACTTGCCTAACCGTTACTACGCATGCCTCACGCATGGCAGTAATGTTCCTGGAGGTGGGACGACCACTGTGAGCATGCCTCTCCACTTCGCACGCTCAATGCGCGACGTGGGGAAAGACCACTCGCAACGGCTACAAACTGCAAGATACCCTGTCGCAGAAGCCCATGGACCACTTTGGGCCTGACCCAACGACGCCTCACACGCGTGTGTGGCCCATGCCCAGGGGCTCCTGTCTGTGCACTGAAGACTGGGGTTTTGTGTGCCCCAGACTTGTGCATGGGCGCTGGCAACACCCTTGGCGCGAGTGCACGAAGAGGGCTGACGGGAAGATGAACCCAAGCTCACCAAGGCCACACCCCTCCAAGGTGTCAAGAGAAGTCCAAGCTACAAGGCCTCGGAAAGCCCTCCTTGTCGGGAAGACAACCAAGGCCCCGACAAGCTCTCCTTGCCGACAAGGTAAACAAGGCCCCGGCAAGCCCTCCTTGCAGGGAGGATGTCCAAGACCCAGACAAGCACTTCTTGCCGGGAAGACGGATTAGGCCATCGGCAAGGACACCAAGCCGGCAGCCCCCTTCGCCCGCCAGTTGTCCCTCCTGCTGAAGTGCCACTGACTGCCACCGCTCCAGCGCATGCCTCATGCGCCAGCACAACGCCCAAGTGTCAAAACATCTGGTTATGTGTCGGTACCACCATGATCCAGGTCAGGGGGCCTGACAAGGCATTTAATGACCCCGACACTGCGGTAGATAGACAACGGTGAACCCTGTTCACTATGCGACTCGTGAACCCACTACCGAGCACTTGTGGTGACCCCTTTGCCTATAAAAGGAGGCCCAAAGCTCAGTTCAGGAGGTTGGCCCTTGTGGGGTTTAGACTATTTGATCACTGGCCGAAAGACAACCACTGTAGCAAGTAATCCTACAGTAAGCATCCAATACAACAAGCAAAGCATGAGTAAGTTTTTACGCGCTAAACGGCCCAAACCTGGGTAAAAACCTTGTTGGTGCCAATCGCTAGCTCTGCTCTTGACACCACCCAACTCCCCACCGAATGATCAAGGGATCCTTCGAGGTTCCCATAGATGTCTTTTCCCGACACCTAAGCATCATGAATCAGGACCTGCACTGGCCCTGTAGCCTCTCTCTTCCTGGTAATGCAGTGACGATAGAGATACGTGCATGGTTGGGCCCTACCGACACAGAGCGCAAAGGATGCACACGGTGAGTACTAGGATCCTCCAAGGGGTCACTTGCACATCAAGGGGGGCGCCTGAGCATCGCGACTCACGACCTGCACTAGCATTGTATCCTCTCACCTCCTAGTAATCCAGCAACAGATGAGATACATGCAAGGTTTGGCCCTGCCGACGTAGAGCACCAAGGCCTCCAGTGCAGAATATAGGAACTTCAAGGGAGTCGCTTGCATGTCAAGGGGGGCACCTAAGCATCGCGAATCAGGGCCTGCATTGGCCCTATAGCCTTTCACCTCTTGGTAATCCAGCGACGTCTCATATACGCGTAGGGTTGGCCCCTGCCGACGTATATCATCAAAGCTCGTGAGGAGGAACGTGGAGGTCCTCAAGCGAGTCGCTTGCGCGTCAAAGGGGGGCGCTTGCGCATCACGAGTTAGGGCCTGCACTAGCCCTATAGCCTCTCGCCTCCTTGTAATCCAGGGACAACCGAGATACACGCAGGGTTGGGCCCTGATGAATCAAAGCACAAAGAAGAGTAAGAGAAAACCGAAAGCTGAAATAGGCACTACAACTCGCAAGAAGTTATTACAAAATTCAAATTGTTACATACAAGTCTAATGCCTCCTCGAGGCAAAGGTAATCGGTATCAGGCCATGGCAGGGGGCTCCTCTTCAGAATCCTCGTCATCCTCGCAGGAGAACTTCGCCAGCAGCGTGCGCACGTGGAGCCCCATGGCAGTCGCCATGTCACCGAGGGACTCCTCAGGCACAGGGCCCATCACCCCTGCGAAGTCGAAGCGAGGATTGCGAAGGAAGAGTTGGCTGAAGACGCGGGTTGTAGCCAAGGGGAGGATGTCATGACGCTCCTCCTGCAGGGCGCTATCAGTCATGGTATCGATTCTGACAATGGAAGGGGGTAAGATAAAGGAGCATGATCTATCGAGATGGAAATGGGTGGCACAGCGATCTTAGCGAGTTTGGGTCTCTTGCGGTGGAGATAAGAACCCTACGTCTCATGCTCCGAAGAGCTTCTGTCGTGTGGAATGTGTGGGTTACAAGGGGTGCGAACCCTTGTGCCAGAGGGGAGGGGTGGCTTATATAGAGTGTGTTGCCCCTTGATAACCCACAAGTATAGGGGATCACAACAGTTCTCCAGGGTAGAGTATTCAACCCAAATTTGTTGATTCGACACAAGGGGAAGCTAAAGAATATTCTCGAGTATTAGCAGTTGAGTTGTCAATTCAACCACACCTGAAAGACTTAGTATCTGCAGCAAAGTTTCAGTAACAGAGTAGTGTGATAGTAAGGGTAGCAACGGTAATAGTAGCAGTACTGACATTAGTAGCGGTAACAGTAGCAGCAGTGACAACAGTAGCGGTAAAGTAACGTAGCAAGGACCAGTAGGAAAAGCTCGTAGGCATTGGATCGGTGATGGATAATTATGTCGGATGGTATTCATCATGTAACAATTATAACATGGGGAGATATGTAACTAGCTCCAGTTCGTCAATGTAATGTAGGCATGTATTCCGTATATAGTCATACGTGCTTAGGGAAAAGAACTTGCATGACATCTATTGTCCATCCCTCCCGTGGCAGCGGGGTCCTAATGGAAACTACGGGATATTAAGGGTCTCCTTTTAATAGAGAACCAGAACAAAGCATTAGCACTTAGTGAATACATGAACTCCTCATACTATGGTCATCTCCGGGAGTGGTTCCGGCTATTGCACTCCGGGGTTGCCGGGTCATAACACATAGTAGGTGACTACAACTTGCAAGATAGGATCAAGAACACACATATATTGATGAAAACATAATAGGTTCAGATCTGAAATCAGGGCACTCGGGCCCTAGTGACAAGCATTAAGCATAGCAAAGTAGTAGCAACATCAATCTCAGCACATAGTGGATACTAGGGATCAATCCCATGAGGGTGGCGTCTCTTTGGGAAAATGGAACGAGGACGCCGGGTGGGTTCTTATAGGGGGCTCGGGAGGAGCTGGGATGGAAGGGAGAGGGAGATCGGGAAGGGAGGATTTCCGTGTCCATGGCTAAGGAAGGTCCTCTGCAGGTGAGGAAGGAGATAGAGGAAGAAGAAGATCCTGTTGGGCCAGTTTTGGAAAGGTCTTAATGGGCCACCGTTTATTTCCATTTAAACACGATTTGTTTCCTTTTTTCAAAACTAGGAAACTAAAACGATAAAAGGGAAATTAAATCAATTCAGAATATAGAGTTTCTATATACTAAAATTATCAGAAAAATAAAATCGAAATGATGGCCATTTTTCCACGGCCAAAATAAAAACTTAAAAAAATGTTTTTCCAAAAAATCCCTAAAAGCATTATTTCTTTTTGCATTTATTTTCTCAAATTAAATTTTGGTTTTTTCTTGGCTCAAACTATTTCAATGAATGGCCCTGGTTTTTGGAAGGTCATTTTCCTCCGCTCTTTCTTGCGTGCAAGAATTTTGTCGGGGCATTTTCTCGGGGAAGAAAACTATAGAAGCAAGGGCAAATATTTTGAAAGGATTCAAATGCAAACTCCGTTCAAATTCTTTATAGTTGAAGAAGTCATGTAATCTTCTCTCTTTTCTTTTAAAAGATTGAATTTGAATTCATCGGAGATGGGGAAAGTCATTTTATTCCCTCTCATTCAAAAGTTTTTGAAAAGTTTCAAATTTCACACAAGTTTCAATCACTCAAGCAAACAAACAAACAATCTAATAATTATTTTAACATTCCCAAATTTGGGATGTTACAGTTTCAGACTCATAACCGTGAAAAGGATCAGATTCGACTAGAGTGATTAACTCAGGGTCGACAGAGAATTCATAATCCTTATCGGTCACAAAGATAGGCGAAGTAGGAAACTTCGGGTCGTATTTCATCCTAGCGTTCAGAGATTTTTCTTTCCACTTGCGTAGTAATTTATCAACATCTTAGCTATCCTTACGCGCAAGAAAATCCTCAGCTATCTCTCCCTCCATAACATAGCGCGTATCAGGCAGAACAGGCAATTCAGGCATAGTAGCAGGTTCTACTTCAATAGTATCAGCAGTTTCAGTAGAATCATCACGTCTAGCAGCAACTCTTGCAATTTGTGCATCAAGGGAACCTAGTGGCAAAGCAGTATCAAGCATAGCATCATCAGGCAAACCAGTATCAAGCATAGCATCATCAGGCAAAGCAGTATCAAGCATAGCATCATTAGGCATAATATCAAGCGTAGCATCATGAGGCATAGTATCAAGCATAGCATCATCAGGTATAATATCAAGCATAGCATCATTAGGCATAGTATCAAGCATAGCATCATTAGGCATAGTATCAAGCATAGCATCATCATAAGCATCATGGGCAGCAGAAGTAGCATCATCAAGCACATGCGACATATCAAGATTTCTAGCAGGAGGTGATGTCACAAACTTACTCAAAACTGAAGGTGAATCAAGTGCAAAGCTAGATGGCAGTTCCTTACCTCTCCTCGTAGTGGAAGGCAAGATTTTAGTTCTTGGATCTTTTGGATTCCTCATAGTGATCAGCAGACGAAAATCCCAAGTGACTCAGAGAATATAGCTGTGCCTCCCCGGTAACGGTGCCAGAAAAAGGTCTTGATAACCCACAAGTGTAGGGGATCGCAACAGTTTTCGAGGGTAGAGTATTCGATCCAAATTTGTTGATTCGCCTTAAGGGGAAATGAAAGAATATTGTCAAGTATTAGCAGCTGAGTTTGTCAGATTCAACCACACCTGAAAGATTAGTAGCAAAGTAGTATGATAGCAACGGTGCCAGAAACACATCTGCTGACGGCAGACTATTACTAACTGTTGTATCAATGAAGCCAGTAAGTTGCACGTGGACGGGGAACTATTCTTCCCCGCCAACGGTGACGAAAAAGGATCTTGCGACAAGTAATAGCGAAGTAGCAAGGAACAACAGGAGCAGCAGCAGCAGAGTAACATCAGTAGCAATAGTAGTAGCAACGTGACAACAGTAGCAGCAAAGTGGCCCAATCCCTTTTGTAGCAAGGGACAAGCCTGGACAAAGTAACGTAGCAAGAACCAATAGTAAAAGACTCGTAGGCATTGGATCGGTGATGGATGAGTATGACGGATGTGATTCATCACGTAACCTATAACACGGAGAAATATGTAACTAGCTCCCGTTCGTCAATCTAATGTAGGCATTTATTCCGTATGTAGTCATACGTGCTTAGGGAAAACAACTTGCATGACATCTATTGTCCATAACTCCCGTAGCAGCGGGGTCCTAATGGAAACTACGGGGGATATTACGGTTCTCCTGTTAATAAAGAACTGGACCAACGCATTAACACGTGGTGAATACATGAACTCCTCATACCGTGGTCATCTCCGGGAGTGGTTCCGGCTATTGTCACTCCGGGGTTGCCGGGTCATTACACATAGTAGGTGACTGCAACTTGCAAGATAGGATCTAAAACACACATATATTGGCGACAACATAATAGGTTCAGATCTGAAATCATGGAACTCTGGCCCTAGTGACAAGCATTAAGCATAGCCAAGTAGTAGCAACATCAATCTAGAACATAGTGGATACTAGGGATCAATCCCCGTCAAAACTAACTCGATTACATGATAGATCTCATCCAACTCATCACCGTCAAGCAAGCCTACGATGAGATTATTCATGAATGGTGAAAAGCATCATGGAATTGTCGATGGAGGAAGGTTGATGATGACGATGGCAATGATTTCCCCTCTCCGGAGCCCAAAACGGACTCCAGATCTGCCCTGCAGATGAAGAACAGGAGGTGGCGGCGCCTCCGTATCGTAAAACGCGATGAAACCTTCTCTCTGATTTTTTTTTCCGAGCGAGACGGAAGATATAGAGCTGAGTTTGGGGGAGGTGGTGCCATGTGGGCCCCACAAGCCCTCACGGCGCAATCTAGGGGGGTGGCCGCGGCCCAGGGGCTTGTGGCCCATTGGCACGCCCCCTCCGGTAGATCTTTGCGCATGAATTTTTCTTTTATTCCAGAAAAAATCTCCGAAAATTTTCTGGACATTCTGAGAACTTTTATTTCCGCACAAAAACAACACCATGTCAATTCTGCTGAAAACAGCGTTAGTCCGGGTTAGTTCCATTTAAATCATGCAAGTTAGAGTCCAAAACAAGGGCAAAAGAGTTCAGAAAACTAGATACGACGCAGACGTATCAATCCCCATCAAGTTGATGTGGGTCCCTAAGAATAAGAACTAGATAAGTTCTTGAGGGGTGACTTCACCAATGAAATTCACTCTTATTCATTTTGGCAAGAACTATTTGCAACCAACTCCAACCATATGTACTAGTTCAGGGAGTCGTACTTTCCCTCAAAGGTAAGCAAGGGACAAGGTAATTAATGTATAAATGGACATCATTGAGGGAGTCCGAGTCTTAGGGGTCCTCGGGCCGTTTGCCTATTTGCATGGACCGGACTCATGGGTCGTTCTATCATCATTATTGGACTATGGATAAATAAAGTGATGTCATATTCAAGATGGAATCTTATCAAGACGTGGCATGTACACCATGGTTACGTGGTGATAGGCATATTCCCTCCTTGATGTATAATCGAAATTGTGTAATCCTAGTGCCCCTGGTACCTATATAAATCACAGGGTTCTAGTCTGTCAGGCAGATTAAGCTCATTACTCCTAGGGTTTAGACCACAACACCCGATCTCGAAGTAGATCAACTTTTTTACTTTGTACGACACCATCAATATAACAAGAGCAGGGCATAGGGTTTTACCTCCATCGAGAACGCCCAAACATCGGTAAACACCGCCTCGCTTGTCAAATGCTACCCATCGATTCAAGATCCAGAGTTCGGACCCCCTACTCGAGATCCACCGATTTTGACACCGACATTGGTGCTTTCATTGAGAGTTCCACTACGGGATCACTAAAGGATTGATGGCCCGTTTAATCATTAGTGACGACACCGGTACCGGGGCCATTTTTGTCCCCAAAAGATCTTCGCGTTCGGCGGCGTCGTGCTTCATGCTGATTTGACTGGTTGCCTAGTCCAGATAAAAAACCCGCCCCCGGTTAGGAGATCAGGTTCAAGAACTTAGAGTTCATGGCTGAGGCCCGAGGGGATCTTATCCTGAAAAAGCCTTCGGCCTTCGATATCCTGACATCGGAAGAGGTGGATCTCATCTTCGAGACGACTTCCTCCCTCGCTCCAGCCCCAAGGCCTGAACGACATGACATATGCAGGTCAGCTTCAAATGAGCGTTACTCCAGTGCGACTCCGAGTATCCCGATGACAGCGACCCTACGGGTTGACCTCATGAACTCCGAAAACATGGACGTCACGGATGTTACAAAATTAAACGAGCTGCTCGGTCGAATTCAGGCCATGGGAGTGTCCCACGACCAACCGTCAATCTATGATCAGATCGAGATCAAACCCAACGACAGGGAAATCCACATCCCACCTATCACGCACTTGATTGCGACCATTGAGAAACCGACGGAATATTTGCCTTCTCAATCATCGGAGCTTAAAACCCTCTATATTCCGGTATCCGATAATCCGGATTTCCCGCTAGTTCGACATCCGAGCTTTTCCCCGAACTTAATCCGGGGTGTGAGCGGTCATATCTGGCTAGTTGGCCGGGCCTTGATCCTAGCGCGCCGGACTCCTCGATGGTGTCAGATGCAATTGACAAAACCAAAGATTTGTGTTCGGTTGGGACACCGAGTTTTCCCCCACCCACCTCCCAATTCATACAATCTTCGTATGCATCAGAGAAGCCTGACATATGGGACTTACATTGCCTCCGATAAAATCCAGGAGAGATAGTCCAACATTTTTGCGCTAGATTCCTCGTGACAGTAAACCAGATACCGGACTGCATCGACTAGGAAAACATGGAAATATTCCGGCATAATTGCCACTACGAGGGAATCCTAAACGCCCACGCTCGTTGCCACATACACAGCTTTGCCGAGCTATCTACATTGATACGCAAATACTTTGCAATGGAAAATACCTGACAATCTGAACAAATGCAAGTGGAATCAATCCACACAAATCTACCCGGAGGAGGTTGGAGGAAGCGTACGCCCCAATAACGGTCAATCAATCATGGGCCCGCTGGGAAGAGGAACAAGCCCTTTGATGGATATCAAACTGTCCTTGAGAAATTGTTGGACATCCCATGCCCTATACACTCCACGCTACCCAGCATTGGATCAACGCATTGACATAGAGCTTGTTGGGTCATCAGGCAGGTAGCCAAAAGAAAAGAGGCAATCCTCGGGGTCCAATCATCTCAAAAGCGTATATCCAAGCTGCGAGACAGCAACATCGGCATACTCACAATTTATGAGACTTTCTCCTCAAATAGTCAGAGGAAAAGAGCTCTTCGAGAAATTGACCATGTATTCGAGGTGGCAACAACAAACTCTTGGACAAATACAGCAATAACCTTCGCCGAAGAGGACCATGCGAAAGTCATTCTAACCGAACACTTACGCTTTAGTCCTCAATCCCATTATAGTCGGTTTTAAATTTTCCAAAGTATTAATGGACGGAGGCAGTGGCTTCAACCTCATCTACGAGGATACCTTGGATAAAATGCAGTTCGGCATATCTCGCGTCGAACAAAGCAACACAACCTTTCGAGGAATTATCACTGGAAGAGAAGCGCGATGCGTAGGCCGAGTCTCTCACGATGTGGTATTTAGACCTACTATAACTATAGGTCCGAAGAGCTCATCTTTCATATTGTACCCTTTAAAAGCGGTTATCACACTTTTTTGAGATGGGAGGCCTTCACCAGATTTCAGGCCACACCTCACTACAGGTACGTGAAATTCAAAATACCTGGGCCCAATGGCATCATTACCCTCACAAGCGATCCAGATAGAGCTCTCCGGACCAAAAAGAAAACTGCAACGCTCGCCCTCGAGGTACTTTCCGAAGCCCTTGCGGCTGAGGAACTAACCGAATTATTACCGGTGGTCCATAAGGATGATGTAACCTTCAGCAAGAGGCCCAAGTCCACATCTTTCAAGCCCGCTAACGAAATAGTCAAATTTCAAGTGCACCCAACAATCCCCAATAAAACAACGTCCGTTGGAACACGGCTAGACCGTGCGGTCGATGAAGCATTGCACACACTCTTACCAAAAAATTGGGATATATTCGCCTCACACACTTCAGACATGCATGCAATCCCACGAAGACTGGTCGAGCATAGCTTGAAGATAATTGACGATTTTAAGCCCGGCAAACAGACGTTACGTTGCTTCTCCAAACCCAAGCGTGATGCCATGGGTATCGAACTACCAAAATTGCTTGAAGCCGGATCCATTCGAGATATGAAACACCCCGAGTGGTTGGAAAATTTTGTCATGGTTCCAAAGAAGGATAAATTTTGGCAACTATGCATCGATTTCAAAGACCTCAATAAAGCCTGCCCTAAGGACCCCTTTCCCATACCTCGCATAAAGCAAATCATTGACTCCACCGCCAGACACGACTCACTATGCTTCTTCGATGACTACTACGAATACCATCAAATAAAGACGAAGGAATCCGATCATGCTGCAATCGCTTTTATTACTCCCTATGAGCCATTCTGCTTCAACACAATGCCCTTCATGTTAAAAATGCGGGCGCCACATATCAACGCATGATTCAGATGTGCCCAGAGAAACAAATCACCAAGACAACTGAGGCATACGTGGACGACGTGGTCATTAGAACTAAACACGTCAGTCAGCTAGTGGACGACCTCCGAAAATCCTTTGCCAATTTCCGGGAATATGACATACGCCTCAATCCGGATATGTGTGTCTTCGGTGTTCTTGTGGGTAAAGTGCTTGGTTTCATCATCTCCCATGCAAGAATAGAGGCCAATACATCTATAATCCGATCTCTATTGTAACTGGCGATCCCGACGGAGTTAAAACACGTACAAAAACCGACGGATTGTGTGGCGGTTTAAGCCGCTTCATCTCTCGCCTCGGCAAGAAGGCACTACTACTCTATAGACTGCTCAAATGAACAAAAACCTTTGAGTGGACTGATACTTGTGATCTGCGTTGGGTTTTCCGTGAAGAGGAACGGGTTACCGTTGCACAATGTGGGTAAGCATTTCCATGAGTTATGAAACCAAGGTTTATCGAACCAATTGGAATATCAACCATAATAGTCTTCAGCGGCTGCACACAAAAGAACAAACAACTTGCACCCAACATGGGCAAGAGGGTTGTCAATCCCCTTGTACTTGTTATTTGCAAGAGAGTGAGGTGTGTAGATAATTGTAGATAGTTGTAAATATAAAAATAAAATAAAAACAAGTAAGTGGCAACAAGGTATTGAAGGTTTTGTAAATATGTTGCGAATAGACCCGGGGGCATAATTTTCCCTAATGGCATCTCTCATGAAAAATAGCATTAGATGGGTAAGCAAATTACTGTTGGGCAATTGACGGAAAAGCGAGATATTTATGTTATATTCACGGCAATGATCATGTGTATATAGGCATCACATCCATAACAAATAACCCGACTCCTGCCTGCACCTATTACTATTACTCCACTCATCGACCGCTATCCAACATGCATCTAGAGTATTAAGTAAAATAGAGTAATGCATGGAGAACAATGACATGATGAAGACAAAGTAAACTCAAGCAATATGAATAAACCCCATCATTTTATCCTTAGTAGAAGCAACACAAAGACGCATCTTCTCCCCTTGTGTCACTCGGATATAGAAATTCGCCAGGTTGAACATACTACAACGCACCCTCTTACCGAAGAAATATTAATCTACTTGGCCAAACTATTTCAATAGATCGGAGAAAATTACAAAGCTATCATAATCATGCACATAAGAATCATATTAGTATTCAGAAAAGACTCAAATATTTATCATGAATAATCTGAACATAAACCCACAATTCATCCGATCCGAACAAACGCACCGCACAAAAGGAATTACATCATGTAGATCAAAGCGAAGATGTGATGATCATTGTATTGAATATCAAGAGAGAGAGAGAGATTGCCATCTAGGCACTAGCTACGGACCCATAGGTCTGTGGTGAACTATTCACACATCATCATAAAGGGCAATGAGATTCATGAAGAGGCCCTCCGTGATTGATCCCCCTCTGACAGGGTGCCAGAAGGGAGCACTCGATGGCCTCCCATCGGAACACAGACTTGCGGCGGCGTAAAAAGTGTTTCGAGACTGCCTCTTGGGTTTCCCCCTAATTTGCACCCACTGTGAGTTTTGCCCCTAATTTTCAGCTATGCTCAATTTTGCCCCTGCCGTCAAGTCCCCTTATAGAAATGCCCTTTTGTGTCGTTACCGTCCAGTCAACGGGCTTTGACCGTCTAGTGAATAGTAACTTTGTGAACAGTAAATTCGAAAAAATAGCAAACTAATTCAAAAAAATTGAAATTTTGTGGGGTCGAAGATGCACGGGTGTGCAACGTCCGTGCAAACTTTTGTGCTATTTGAACATTCCACAAGCGCGTATCAAAGGAATTTTTTTAAAGTGTAAGCTTGTGAACAGTAAGTTCAAAACAAATAGCAAACAAAATCAAAAAAATATGAATTTTTGTGGCGTCCAAGATGCTTGTGTGCGCAAGGTGCATCCAAAGTTTTGTTATGTTTGGACATTGTAGGAGCCCGTGGAGAAAAAAACAATTTAGGTTTGGCAAAAAACTTTGAAAAAATGCACTATTTTGTTTTTTTGCTAGAGCTCCTCGCATGCTATTTGATCACAAAAGTTGCACGCACCTTGCACAACCAAGCATCGTGGACGCCAAAAAAGTTAAGATGTTTTTGAATTTTCTTGCTATTTTTTCAAATTTACTGTTCATAGTCATACAATTTTAACTTGTTTTCCTTTGGTACGAGCTCCTCGAATGTTCAATTAGCATGAAAAATTGCACATACCTTGCGCACCTGAGTATATTCCATCCCACAAAATTTTAGATTTTCCAGATGTTTTTGCTATTTTTTTGAATTTACTATTCATTGAGTTACTGTTCACCAAGATGGTCAAAGCCCGTTGACGGGACGGTAACGACACAAAAGGGCATTTCTATAAGGGGAATTGACATCAGAGGGGCAAATTTGAGCATAGCTGAGAATTAGGGGCAAATATGAGTAGGTGGTTCGAGTTAGGGACAGAAATGCAAATGGCCCTTTTAGGTTATTCAGAATTTATAAGCCACATAATGGAGTCGGGAGGGCCTCGAGGGGCCCACAAGTCAACAGGGTAGGTGATACGTATCCAACGTATCGATAATTTATGAAGTATTCATGCCATGTTTGCCTATGTTTACAATACTTTTATATGTTTTTTCTGCATTTTATATGATTTATTTAGAACTAACCCGGAATGACGCTATTTATAGCACAACTACCGTGGTGTTGTTTTTTGTGCAGAAATAAAATTTCTTAGAATTGTATGGAACTTTTTGACAATTTGTTTTGAGGAAAAGAGAAGTACCGGAGCAAAGAACCATCAGAGGGCCCCCCTGGTGCCCACTGTTGGGGGACGTTGCATGGGAAACAAAAAAATCCCTACGCACACATAAGATCTATCCATGGTAATGACCATCTACTAGAGGAGAGATCGGATCCACATACCCTTGGAGATTGCTAAGAAGGAAGTGTTAAGAAAGGGGGTTGATGTAGTCGAACGTCTTCGCAATCCAAATCACAAGTTGTCCCGCGATCCTATCACGATCTAGCGTCGAATAGACAACACCTCCACTTTCAGCACACGTACAGCTCGATGATGATCTCCGCCTTCTTGATGCAGCAAGAGAGGCGAAGAAGTAGACGAATTCTCCGACATCACGACGACATGGCGGTAATGTTGGAGGAGCTGATTCGACAGGGCGAAACCGTGCACTGCCGAACTAGCCTATGGGGTGTCACGAAGTAGTGGAGGGACAGGGGCTGCGCTATGGTTTGTGGTGCGGCTAGCCTCTCTCCTCTCCACTATATATAGGTGGGAGTGAGGGGCGGCGCCCTAGGGAAAAACCCCTAGGGTTGGCCAGCGGCGCACAAGGCAGAGGAGTCCTCCTCCAATTCGGTTTGATGGTGGAGGAGTCCTCCTCCTAGTAGGATCGCCCCACCTCTCCTCTATTCGGCCGAATAGGCCCATGAGGCTGGCCACCCAGCCCACCAGCGGCTAGTGCGCCAGCTCTAGGCCTATGTGGTTCTCCTCCGGGTGGGTGGCCCCTCCCGGTGAACCCCCAGAACCCATTCGTCACTCCTAGTACTTTACCGGTAATGCCCGAAAACTCTCCAGAACCCGAATACATAATTCCCATATATCAATCTTTGTCTCCGCAGCATTTCAAAACTCCCCGTGACATCCGTGATATCATCCGGGACTCCAAAAAACATTAGATTACCAACATACATAATTCATCTGTACCGAAATGTCACCGATCCTTAAGTGTGGAGACCCTGCGGGTTCGAGAACTATGTAGACATGACCGAGACACTCTCCGGTCGATAACCAATAGCGGGACCTAGATGTCCATATTGGCTCCAACATATTCTACGAAGATCTTTATCGGTTGAACCTCTATGTCAAGGATTCAGTTAATCCTGTATATCATTCCCTTTGTCCTTCGGTATAACTTGACCGAGATTCGATCGTCGGTATCTCTATACCTTGTTTAATCTCGTTACTAGCAAGTCTCTTTACTCATTCCGTAATACAAAATCCCGTGACTAGCTCTTTTGTCACATTGCTGGCAAGGCTTGTTGTGATGTTGTATTACCGAGTGGGCCCCGAGATACCTTTTTGTCATACGGAGTGACATATCCCAGTCTTGATCCATGCTAACTCAACATACACCTTTGGAGATACCTGTAGAGTACCTTTATAGTCACCCAGTTATGATGCAACATTTGATACACACAAGGCATTCTTCCGGTGTCAGTGAGTTACATGATTTCACGGTCATAGAACATATACTTGACATTAAGAAAATAGTAGCAATCTAACTCGATCACATGTCACGTTCATAGTTTGGGTCTTGTCCATCACATCATTATCCTAATGATGTGATCCCGTTATTAAGTGAGAACTCTTGTCTATGGCCAGCAAACCTTCACCATCTTTGATTAACGAGCCAATCCAATAGAGGCTTACTAGGGATAGTGTCTTGTCTATGTATCCACACATGTATTTGAGTTTCCAATCGGTACAATTCTAGCATGGATAATAAAAGATTAACTTGAACAAGGAAATATAATAATAACTATTTTATCATTGCCTCTAGGGCATATTTCCAACAGCCTCACTATGTGATTTACATTGTAATGAATCTAACACCCATACGTTCTGATGTTGATCATATTTTCCTCGTGGAAGAGGCTTAGTCAACGGGTCTGCAACATTTAGATCTGTGTGCACTTTGCAAATACTTATGTCTTCCTCCTTGATGTAATCGCGGATGGAATTGAAGTGACACTTTGTGTGTCTGGTCCTCATGTGAAACCTTGGTTCCATAGCTAGAGCAATGGCACCAGTGTTGTCACAAAACAGAGTCATGGGATCCAGTGGACTGGACACAAACCCAAGATCTATCATGAACTCCTTCACCGAGACACCTTCTTTAGACACCTCCGAGGTAGCTATGTACTCCGCTTCACATGTAGAATCAGCTACCACGCTTTGCTTGGAACTGCACCATCTTACCACACCCCCATTGAGAATAAATACGTATTCGGTTTGAGACTTAGAGTCATCTAGATCAGTGTCAACGCTTTACAATGAGCTCTTTATCACCTCCATACACGAGAAACATTTCCTTAGTCCTTTTCAGGTACTTCAGAATATTCTTGATCGTTGTCCAGTGTTCCATTCCCGGGTCACTTTAAACCTTCCCGCCATACTTATGGCAAGGCTGACATCAGGTCTTGTGCACAACATTGCATACATGATAGAGCCTATGACTGAAGCATAGGGGACGACACTCATCATTTCTCTATCTTCTGCAGTCACTGGGCATTGAGTCTTAATCAACTTCATTCCTTGTAACACATGCAAGAACCCTTTCTTGGACTGTTCCATTTTGAACTTCTTCAAAACTTTATCACGGTATGTGCTCTATGAAAGTCCTATTAAGCGTCTTGATTTATCTCTATAGATCTTGATGCCTAATATGTAAGCAACTTCTCCTAGGGCCTTCATTGAAAAACTTTTATTCAAATGATCCTTTACGCTTCCCAAAAGTTCTATATCATTTCCAATCAGTAATATGTCATCCACATATAATATTAGTAATGCTATAGAGCTCCCACTCACTTTCTTGTAAATACAAGCTTCTCCATAAACTTGTATGAACCCAAACGCCTTGATCACCTCATCAAAGCACCGATTCCAACTCCGAGATGCTTGCACCAATCCGTAAATGGATTGCTAGAGTTTGCATACTTTGTCAGCATTCTCTGGATCGACAAAACCTTGTTGTTGCATCATATACAACTCTTCCTTAAGGAAACCGTTAAGGAACGCTGTTTTAACATCCATCTGCCAAATTTCATAATCGAAAAATGAAGCTATTGCTAACATGATCATGGGGATATGTACCTATGGTAGGGTCATAGGCCTGACCTATAAGTCCTACCTCATTATTAGGACAAAGGCCAGATAGAAGACTCCGACTGGATGAAGATGGTATTTAAAAGTCACTCGGTACGAAGCCACTCAAATTAAATTCATATCCACTCGACAACCCAACGGCACTCGGAAAGATTCCAGTCGATACTGAAGATCAGAAGTCACCCACGACTGCCAACGGACACACGTTCAACCAATGGTCTTTAGTAGCATTTATTACCCACTTACATTATCAGTAACGTATATCTTTAACTCATATTGATCGAGCCCTTAGATGCTGAAGTATTGATGAGAGGTGGCACAATCTATATAAGCCACCCCTCCCCTCTGGCACAAGGGTTCGCACCCCCTGTATGACACAAAAACCAATCCGCAAGAGCTCCTGAGCACCTGAGATGTAGGGCTATTACCTCGAAGAGAGGGGTGTGAACTCATAAATCTTGCGTACAATCTTACCGTAACTAGGACTCTGCCCTCTCCATTCGTACCCTACACCTCTACTGCCAGGTTTATACCCACGACAGTTGGCGCCCACCGTGGGACATGCGTCTAAGCGACTTCCGACAAGTTTGCATTTTTCACTCTTCATCATGTCTTCCGGCGATAGTTCGTTCATGGGCGGTGAGATCCATTTCGGTGCCCTCATCTTCGTCGCCGACAACTCGGCGTGGCTCCCAAAAGCGCCACTCGACGTCGAGACACTTCCAGTCCATGGAGGGACGCACTTTCGTGCAAACTCCTTCATCGTTCTCCTTCTGCAGCAGTCGACCCTGTTGTCTGCTCTTCACTCTGTTGTCCGTCACCGCAAGCGATCCGGCACTCTCGACTCCAGCGATGGGTGAAGCACGCGGTGGCTCGTCAGGCGTTGTCCCTGTCGACCCCTCAGGTTGTAGCCATCGAGCCTGCTTTTCCTCTTTAGAGCCCGATTCACTCGGCGTCAGTCCAGTCTGACGTTCCTTCCGAGTGCGAGAGCTGCAACCCTGCAGTAGAGGTCTTGATGAGAGGATCCGCGGAGAGCCCACCTGGGTTCAGTCACAGCAAGCACGAGGTCGACGAACCATCGTCTGGACGCGGTCGGCGCCGTCATCAAACTTCTAGTCGGCGTGAGCGACAACTCTTCTCAGGCGACCATCGCGCCAATACTAAGGTATATCGTACCCTGGTACTTAATGTCGCAGCCGCAGCCAAAATAACAGATTCAATCCAGCCTTCGGATTCAGAGACAAGCTGAGGTTTAGAACAGATCCGCGCTTTGCTTCAAGCAGCACAACAGGAAAATTCGGTTGTTTCATAGTCGATCAATAGATTGCATAGAAATTCGCCAAGGGCCGAGACAGTCCAGTCAGTATACAGTCCAGGTTCACCCCAGGGTCACACAGATGGAGGTTACCGAGAGTACCAGCACAGAGACCAGGGTCGGAATTAGCTCCCCCCTCGTCATCACCGTGATGGCCACCGTCGAGTGCATTCTCCTTCGAGGAGCGGCTCGTATGTGCCCCGGCACTATGATGACCGGCGCCCATTCGGTCATGAGTGGAAACCCGGATTTGATGTAAGAGATGTGCTTGTGGAGAGAAGGATTGACAGAGGCAGAGCCTACCGGGAAGGTCTTTACAGAGATCAACCGAGTGGAAGTGGAACTGCATTCTCTGGTCCCGAGTGTTTCAGTAGAGCAATCTGCTCTGCTGATATCCCTCCTATCTTCAGGTTGGCGACTGGAGTCAGTAAGTTCATATGGGAGTCCAAGCCTGAGACTTGGTTAGATGATTATCGAGTTGCGGTATAGATTGGTGGCAGCAACGACAATGTTGCAATGAAGCATTTGCCCCTGATGCTGGATGGCTTAGCCCGTGCATGGTTGAATCAATTGGCTCCTTCAAGTATATACTGTTGGGCAAATCTGGCCCGAGTGTTCATCAAGACTTTTGAGGGCACGTGCAAACGTCATGCTGGCCTTTTTGAGCTACAACACTGCGTACAGAAGTCGAGTGAGTCTTTGCGTGATTACATTCACCGCTCGACCACCCTTCACCACACGACGGAGAATGTTACTGAGCACCAAGCAGTCTGCGCCTTCAAGGCAGGTGTCACGTATCAAGAGATGTATCTAAAGTTTGGTCTCTCAGGGGACATGTCAATGAGTAAAATGATGGAGATAGCCACCATTTATGCAAACGGAGAAGAAGAAGACCGCCTCCGTAGCGGCAAGGGTAAATTAGTCGACAATACTGATGCTAATTCCAATCGGAAGCAGAAGCGGAAGGCTTAAACTGCAACCCCAGCAGAAGCAGCCGCTCTGGAGGGAGAAAAATTTAAGGGACAGGCAAGGCACCATTCCCTCCAAACAAATCCAAGATGCAGTCAGATGTTTTGGATCAGCCGTGTGTTTTTCACACGAAGAAAGATGATGAAGGCAACCTGACCTTGCCAAAGCATTCCACCCGGCAGTGTCGATTGTTGCTCCAAGAGTTCAAGGGTCAATCGAGTGGAAAGGATCCTGAAAGAGGAGAGGATACTGAGGACAAGGAAGATTTCCCCAAGGTCAATGCAACCCTGATGATTTTTGCTGACGTAGAGAGCAAAAGTCGATTGAAAGTCATCAACATGGAGCTTAACATGGCAGTGCCAACCACCCCAACATACCTGAAATGGTTGCAGACTCCCATCATGTTTGATCAGTCGGACCATCCAGCTGTTGTTCCGACTCCAGGTCGCGAGGCTCTGGTTGTCGACCCAGTTGTCGAAGGTGTTCAGCTCCGCAAAGTGTTGATGGATGGAGGGAGTGGACTCAATATCTTATATGCAGAAACTCTTAAGGGGATGGGCATTCTGATGTACCGACTCTGCGAGAGTTCCATGTCCTTCCATGGAGTAATCCCAAGGAAGAAGGCCAAGTCACTTGGTCAGATCGGACTAGATGTTGTTTTTGGCTCCGACCAAAATTTTCGCAAAGAGAAGCTAAGGTGGTGGACTTCCGGAGTGCATATCACGCTATTCTGGGCCGTCCTGCTTATGCACGTTTCATGGCCAAACCATGTTACGTCTACCTGAAGATGAAAATGCCAGGCCCTGAAGGTGTTATCACTGTTTCAAGGAATCGGTAGAGGGCCAAAGAGTGTTTGCAGCAAGGGTCAAAGATTGCAGACCAGCAGATGGCTGTGGTTGAATTGGAAGAGTACCGGAAGACCGCCGACCCAGCTGACCTGATGCGTGCCAAGAAGCCAGCTTCAGAGTCCGCTTTTCAGTCGGTAGGAGAGGTCAAGCCAGTTAACGTTCATCCAACTGATCCCAATGCGGCTCCAACCAACATATCAACGACACTCGACAACAAATAGGAAGCCGAGCTCACCCAGTTCCTCCATGAGAACTAGGACATCTTCGCATGGAAGCCTGCTGACATGCCGGGTGTATGCAGGGAGCTGGCTGAGCACCGTTTGCGAGTGGATCCGAAGGCGAAGCCAGTCAGAGAACGCCTGCGACGATCTACGTCTGAGAAGAGGAAGGCAGTCGGCAAGGAGGTAGCGAAGCTATTGGAAGCCAAATTCATTCGGAAGATTTACCACTCTGAGTGGCCCTCGAATGTTGTCATGGTTCCCAAGAAGGATAATTCACTTCGCATGTGTATCGACTTCAAAAACGTTAATAAGGTCTGTCTGAAGGACCACTTTCCGCTCCCCCGCATTGATCAGATTGTTGAATCAACTACGGGATGTGAATGTTTGTCTTTATTGGATGCTTACTCTGGTTACCATTAGATCCGTCTGTTTGGTCCCAATGAAATAAAAACAGCCTTCAACACCCCTTTCGGGTGTCACTGTTACATCATTATGCCTTTCGGTCGGAAGAATGCTGGTGCAACCTTCATGCGCATGATCCAGAAGTGTCTGCTCAACCAGATTGGTCGAAATATTGAAGCGTACATGGATGATATTGTTGTCAAGTCACGCAAAGGTTCCGACCTACTGACTGACTTGGTAGAAACATTTGCCAAATTAAGAAAATATGACATCAAGCTCAATCCAGCTAAGTGCACTTTTGGTGTTCCTGGAGGAAAGTTACTCGGTTTTCTCGTTTCCGAATGAGGGATCGATGTTAACCCTGAGAAGATTGGCGCCATCGTCAGAATGCAGAGCCCTGTGCAAGTGCATGATGTACAGAAACTTATAGGATGTCTGGCAGCATTGAGTCAGTTTATATCTCGTCTCGGTTTGAAGGCACTGCCTTTGTACCGATTGATGAAGAAGTTGGATGTATTCGAGTAGAATGATGAAGCCAAAGCAATGTTTGTGGAGCTCGAAGATCTGCTTTCCACCCAGCCGGTGCTTGCTGCTCCGCACAGCAAAGAGCCACTGCTCCTATACATCGCAACCACCAATGAAGTCGTCAGTATAGTCCTGATAGTCGAGAGAGAAGAAGAGGGAAAAGTCTACAAGGTTCAACGTCCAGTCTATTATATTTCAGAAGTGTTGACTCCTTCGAAGCAAAGGTATCCCCATTAATAGAAGCTTCTTTATGGAATATATTTGACACCAAAGAAAGTGGCCAATTATTTTCAAGATCACTCCATAGCGGTCGTCAGTGACGCTCCCCTATCAGAGATCCTTCACAATCGGGATGCAACGGGCCGAGTGGCCAAATGGGCTATGGAGCTGTTGTATTTGGATATCAAGTTTGAAGCAAAGAAAGCTATCAAGTCTCAGGCCTTGGCTGATTTTATGGCCGAGTGGGTGGAACAACAACAGCCTGCACAGATTCACTCGGCGTATTGGACTATGTTCTTTGATGGATCCAAGATGTTTAATGGGTCCGGTGCTGGTGTGGTATTGGTGTCTCCAAAGGGTGACAAGCTTAATTATGTCCTTCAGATCCACTTTGATTCATCCAACAATGAGGCTGAGTATGAAGCTCTCCTTTACGGGTTGTGTATGGCCATCTCACTCGGCGTCAGACGCATGATGGTCTACGGCGACTCGGACTTAGTGGTCAATCAGGTGATGAAGGAGTGGGATGTCTGGAACCCTGCCATGACAGGTTATTGTAATGCTGTGACGAAGCTGGAGAAGAAGTTCGAAGGCTTACAACTCCATCATGTTCCTTAATTGAAGAACGAGGCAGCTCATGAATTGGCTAAGATCGGATCTACTCGAAAACCTATACCCAGCAATGTGTGTTTGGAACATTTGCGCACTCCGTCTGGGCAAGAGGATCCCTTCACTCAAGAGCCCCCACAGCCAACAAGTACCTCTGATCCGACTGAAGTCGATGTTCCCGCAGTCATTGACCTTATCATGGAAGTTTTGGTGATTACTCCCAATTGTATTGTACCATATATTGCATACATTTTAAGGCGAGAGTTGCCAAAAGACGAAGATGAAGCCCGACAGATTGTTCGTAGGTCAAAGGCCTTCACAGTAACGGGTGATCAACTTTACAGAGAAAGTTTGACCGGCGTAGCTCAACGATGTATCTCCCCTGAGGAGGGCCAACTGCTTCTGGAAGAAATCCACTCGGGGACCTGTGGTCACCATGCGTCCTCTCAGACCATTGTCGCCAAAGCATACCGATCTAGATTCTTCTGGCCTCGTGCTAACGAAATGGCCAAAGACCTCGTCGACCACTGTGAAGGCTGTCAGTTCTACTCGAACTTATCTCACAAACTTGCATCAGCCCTCAAGGCAATTCCTCTCATTTGGCCATTTGCCGTTTGGGGTTCGGACATGGTCGGACCTTTCCGAACAGGCCAAAGTGGTTTCACACACTTCCTCGTCGGAGTCGACAAGTTCACCAAATGGATTGAAGCCAAGCCAATCAAGAAGCTGGATGCGCGCACAACCATCAAGTTTGTGAGGGAAATTACATCCCGGTATGGAGTCCCGCATAGCATCATTGATATGTCTCCATCGTATCTACTTTTCCAAACTCTTTTGCCCTTGTTTTGGACTCTAACTTGCATGATTTGAATGGAACTAACCCGTCCTGCCGCTGTTTTCAGCAGAATTGCCATGGTGTTGTTTTTGTGCAGAAATGAAAGTTCTCGGAACGTCCTGAAAATTTACGGAGAATATTTTTGGAAAATATGAAAATTACCTGCGCAAAGATCCATCGGAGGGGACGGGCCAGTGCGCCACAAGCCCTGTAGCCGCAGCCTCCCCCCTGGCCGCGGCTGCCAGGCTTGTGGGGCCCACATGGCTCTGCTGCCCCCAATTCCAGCGCTATTTATTCCCTTTCGTCCCGGAAAAAATCAAGGGAGAAGATTTCATCGCGTTTCACCATCCAGAGGCGCCGCCACATCCCGTTCTTGCCGTGGAGGGCAGATCTGGAGTCCGTTTTGGGCTCCGGATCAAGGAGATCGTCGCCATCGTCATCATCAACCTTCTTCCCTCTGCAATTCCATGAAGCTCTTCATCATTTGTGAGTAATCTATTCGTAGACTCGCTGGGCGGTGATGAGTAGGATGAGATCTATCATGTAATTGAGTTAGTTTTGACAGGGATTGATCCCTAGTATCCACTATGTTCTCCGATTGATGTTGCTACTACTTTTCCATGCTTAATGCTTGTCACTAGGTCCCGAGTGCCATGATTTCAGATCTGAAATTATTATGTTGTCACCAATATATGTGTGTTTTCGATCCGATCTTGCAAGTTGTAGTTACCTACTATGTGTTAGGATCCGGCAACCCCGGAGTGACAATAACCGGAACCACTCCCGGTGATGACCATAGTTTGAGGAGTTCATGTGTTCACCAAGTGCTAATGCGTTGGTCCGGTTCTTTATTAAAAGGAGACCTTAATATCCCGTAGTATCCATTTGGACCCCACTGCCATGGGAGGGATGGACAATAGATGTCATGCAAGTTCTTTTCCCTAAGCACGTATGACTACACACGGAATGCATGCCTACATCACATTGACGAACAGGAGCCAGCCACATATCTCTCCGTGTTATAACTGTTGCATGATGAATGTCATCCAACAAATCACCGATCTATTGCCTACGAGTTTGTCCCACTGCTGCTGTTATTTGCTTTGCTCTGCTGCTGTTACTACTATTGCTGCTACTCTTACTTGCTTTGCTCTGCTGCTGTTACTATAGTTGCTGCTAGTGTTACTTGCTGCTACTATTACTTGCTTTGTCCTGCTCCTGCTGCCACTACTGTTGCTACTACTGTTACTTGCTGCTGCTATTGCGTGCTACGGGTGCTACTTGCTATTGCTGTCACTACTGTTGTTCCTTGCCACTTCTCTTACTCGTTACACTGCTGCTACCTGCTACAATACTTTTCTGGCGCCATTGATACTTCAGTTAGGAATAATCTGCCTTGTCAACAGATCGTTTCTGGCACCGTTGCTATCATACTACCTTTGATGCTTATATCCTGCTTGCAGATACTAATCTTTCAGGTGTGGTTGAGTCGACAACTCAACTGCTAATACTGGAGAATATTCTTTCACTCCCATCGTGTCGAACCAAAAAATTTGGGTTGAATACTCTACCCTCGAAAACTGCTGCGATCCCACACGCTGGTGGGCCATTGCAAGACAATTTCTAATTGTTGAGCAATTGGAAGCAGTTCTTTTCTGGCGCCATTGCCGGGGACTGCTAGCAATCATCACAGACAATGGGTCGAACTTCGACACAAACGTTTCTGCGCCAACCAAGGGACCTGAGTGGATTATGCATCCATTGCTCATCCGCAAACCAACGGTCAAGCAGAGCAAGCAAATGGTGTGATCCTGCAAGGATTAAAGCCTCGACTCATGCGAGACCTTGACTATGCCGCTCGTGCTTGGGTGACTGAGCTACCCTCTGTCCTCTGGGGTTTGAGGACAACACCGAACCGGTCGACACGCCGAACTCGTTTCTTCTTGTTCTATGGAGCCGAAGCTCTTCTACCGAGTGACTTGATTCACTGCTCCTCCCGAGTGGATTTATATTCAGGAGCTGAAGCCGAACAAGCAAGCCAAGATGGAGTAGATCTTCTGGAGGAGGAACGCGAGATGGCGCTGGTGCGATCCACAGTTTATCAACAGGACTTGTGGTGTTTTCATTCAAGGCATGTAAGGAGTCGGGCATGCCATGAGGGAGATTGATACGTCCATTTTGCATCATGCTTTAATGTTGATATTTATTGCTTTTTCGGCTGTTATATTACTTGTGGTACCATATTTATGCCTTTTCTCTCTTATTTTGCAAGGTTTATTTGAAGAGGGAGAATTCAGGCAGCTGGAATTCTGGACTGGAAAAGGAGCAAATCCTAGTCCACTATTTTGCACATCTCCAAATGCCCTGAAAAGTTACATGGATTTTTTCTGGATTATATAAAAAATACTGGGCGAAAGAATAACCGGAGGGGGCCCACCAGGGCTCCAAAAGCTTGCCCACCGCCACCACCCCTCTGGTGGCGCAGGGCAAGCTTGTGGGCTGCCTGACGGCCCACTAGCCCCCCCTCTTTTGCTATATGAAGGGTTTTGGTCTGGAAAAAATGAATCAGGAGCTTTTTCGTGGTTTCGCCGCTGCCACGAGGCGGAACTTGAGTAGATCCAATCTAGAGCTCCGGCAGGACGATCCTGCCGGGGAAACTTCCCTCTCGAAGGAGGAAATCGTCGCCATCGTCATCACCAACACTCCTCTCGTCGGAGGGGAGGCATCTTCATCAACATCTTCATCAGCACCATCTCCTCTCCAATCCCTAGTTCGTCTCTTGTAACAAATATTCATCTCGCAACTCCGATTGGTACTTGTAAGGTTGCTAGTAGTGTTGATTACTCTTTGTAGTTGATGCTAGTTGGCTTACTTGGTCGAAGAGTTTATGTTCACATCCTTGATGCTATTCATTACACCTCTGATCATGATTATGATTATGCTTTGTGAGTAGTTACTTTTGTTCCTGAGGACATGGGATAAGTCATGCTGATAATAGTCATGTGAATTTGATATTCGTTCGGTATTTTGATATGATGTATGTTTTTTTCCTCTAGTGGTGTTATGTGAACGTCGACTACATAACACTTAACCATATTTGGGCCTAGAGGAAGGCATTGGGAAGTAGTAAGTAGATGATGGGTTGCTGGAGTGACAGAAGCTTAAACCCCAGTCTATGCGTTGCTTCGTGAGGGGCTGATTTGGATCCACTAGTTTAATGCTATGGTTAGACATTGTCTTAATTCTTATTTTGTAGTTGCGGATGCTTGCGAGAGAGGTTAATCATAAGTGGGATGCTTGTCCAAGTAAGGGCAGTACCCAAGCGCCGGTCCACCCACATATCAAACTATCAAAGTAACGAACGCGAATCATATGAACTTGATGAAACTAGCATGACAGAAATTCCCGTGTGTCCTTGGGAGCGTTTTTCCTCCTATAAGACTTTGTTCAGGCTTGTCCCTTGCTACAATAGGCATTGGTCCACTTGCTGCACCGTTGCTACTACTTGTTACTTGTTACTCTTTGCTTGCTACGTTTCACCTCGCTACACAATCACTTGTTACCGCTACTTTCAGTGCTTGCAGTTATTACCTTGCTGAAATCCGTTTATCAGAGCCTTCTGCTGCTCGTTGGGTTCGACACTCTTACTTATCGAAAGGACTACGATTGATCCCCTATACTTGTGGGTCATCAGGACTCTTTTTTGGCGCCGTTGCCGGGGAGTGAAGCACCTTTGGTAAGTGGAAATTGGTAAGGAAACATTTATATAATGTGCTGAAATTTATTGTCACTTGTCACTATGGAAACTGTTTCTTTGAGGAGTTTGTTCGGGGTGTCTTCACCATGAATAGAAGCACGAGGAGTTGCTCCTCAACCTGAGGTACCTACTTAAAATATCTTTTATGAAATTCCTTTGGGTATGCTTGAGAAACTGCTGGCTAATCCTTTTACAGTAGATGGATCTTCACATCCAGAGTTGCATCTAATCTATGTAGATGAAGTTTGTGGTTTATTTAGGCTTGCAGGTTTGCCCGAGGATGAGGTAAAGAAGAAAGTCTTTCCTTTATCTTTGAAGGATAAGGCGTTGACATGGTATAGGCTATGTGATGATACTGGATCATGGGGCTACAATCGGTTGAAATAGGAATTTCATCAAAAGTTCTATCCTATGCATTTAGTACATCGTGATCGGAACTTTATTTATAACTTTTGGCCTCGTGACAGGGAAAACATAGCTCAATCTTGGGGGAGGCTTAAATAAATGCTATATTCATGCCCCAATCATGAGCTCTCAAGAGAAATCATCACTCAAAACTTTTATGCTCGGCTTTCTCATGAAGATTGTACCATGCTTGACACTTCTTGTGCCGGTTCTTTTATGAAGAAAGATATTGATCACAAGTGGAATTTATTGGAGAGAATCAAACACAACTCTGAAGATTGGGAGCTGGAGGAAGGTAAGGAGTCAGGTATAAATTTCCAGTTTGATTGCGTTAAATCTTTTGTTGAGACAAACACTTCTAGAGATTTTAGCGCTAAGTATGGACTTGACTTTGAGATAGTAGCTTCTCTATGTGAGTCTTTTGCTGCTCATGTTGATCTTCCCAAAGAGAAGTGGTTTAAATATCATCCTCGTGTAGAAAGCAACATAGCCAAAACCAATCTAGTTGAGGAGAAAGTCATTGCTTTTAGTGATCGTGTTGTTCCTTGTGCTTACACTGAGAAACCACCATACCCTGCTAGGATAAAGGATTATTCTAAAGCTCCAACTGTGATACGTAGGGGTTACATTAGACCACTTGCACCCCCTGAGGAGATTAGAGTTGAACCTAGTGTTGCTCTTATCAAAGATCTCTTAGCCGAAGACATAGATGGGCATGTTATCAAATTCTGTGAGGACTCCGCTAGAATTGCTAAACCTCACGTGAAAGACAAACACGGACATGTAGTTGGCATGCCCGTTGTTTCTGTTAAGATAGGAGATCACTGTTACCATAGTTTATGTGATATGGGAGCTAGTGTTAGTGCAATACCCCGTTCTCTATATGATGAAATCAAAGATGAGATTGCACCTGCTGAGTTAGAACGCATTGATGTCACTATTACGCTAGCTAATAGAGACACTATCTGCCCTCTGGGAATTGTGAGAGACGTAGAAGTCCTGTGTGGTAAGACGAAGTATCCTACTGATTTCCTCGTCCTTGGTACTGCACAAGATAGATTTTGTCCCATCATATTTGGTAGACCCTTGAGCATCAAAATGATATGCATATGGAGGAGAGAGATGCGATAGATAAAATTGTCTTCGAACAATATCCTATTCTCAAGAATAATCTTCCTCTTGAACTGCTTGGTGATCCTCCCCCACCAAAGGGTGATCCTGTGTTCGAGCTTAAACAGTTGCCTGATACTCTTAAGTATGCCTATCTTGATGAGAAGGAGATATATCCTGTCATTATTAGTGCCCTCCTCTCAGAGCGTGAAGAGAAGAAGTTACTAAAAACTCCGAGGAAGCACCGCGCTGCTATTGGATATACTCTTGATGATCTTAAGGGTATTAGTCCTACTCTATGTCAGCACAAGATTAAAATCGATCCTGACTTTAAACCAGTTGCTGATCATCAAAGGAGATTAAATCCTAAGATGAAAGAGGTCGTTAGAAAAGAAATATTAAAGCTTATGGAAGCAGGAATCATTTATCCTGTCGCTCATAGTGATCGGGTAAGTCCAGTACATTGCGTACCTAAGAACGGAGGTATCACCGTCGTTCTTAATGATAAGGATGAACTAATCCCACAAAGGATTATTACCGACTATAGAATGGTCATAGACTTTTGAAAACTGAACAAGACAACCAGGAAATATCATTATCCTTTGCCGTTCATCGACCAAATGCTAGAAAGGCTATCAAAACACACACACTTCTGCTTTCTAGACGGTTATTCAGGTTTCTCGCAAATACATGTTGCACAATTTGATCAAGAGAAAACCACTTTCACCTGCCCTTTCGGTACCTTTGCCTATAGACGTATGCCTTTTGGCTTATGTAATGCACCTGCCAACCTCCAAAGATGTATGATGGCTATATTCTCTGACTTTTGTGAAACGATCGTCGAGGTTTTCGTGGATGACTTCTCCATTTACGGGTCTTCCTTTGATGATTGCCTCAGCAACCTTCATCGAGTCTTACAGAGATGCGAAGAAACCAACCTCGTCTTGAATTGGGAGAAGTGCCACTTTAATGTTAATGAAGGTATCGTCTTAGGACACAAAATCTCTGAAAGGGGCATTGAAGTTGATAAGGCTAAGGTTGATGCAATTGAGAAAATGCCTTGCCCCACAGATATCAGAGGTATACGAAGTTTCCTAGGTCATGCTGGTTTCTATAGAAGGTTCCTTAAAGTGTTCTCTAAGATTTCTAGGCCTCTTACGAACTTCTTGCAGAAGGATGTTCCTTTTGTTTTTGATGAGGATTGTGAGGAAGCCTTCGAAATACTTAAGAAGGGTTTGATAACCGCACCTATTGTTCAACCACCTGACTGGAACTTGCCCTTTGAAATCATGTGCGACGCTAGTGATTACGCTGTTGGTGCTGTTCTAGGACAAAGAGTTGACAAGAAGTTGAATGTCATTCACTATGCTAGTAAAACTCTAGAAAGTGCCCAAAGAAACTATGCCACTACAGAGAAGTAATTTTTAGCAGTCGTGTTTGCATGTGAAAAGTTCATATCGTACATAGTTGACTCAAAAGTCACTATTCACTCTGATCATGCCGCTATTAAGTACCTTATGGAGAAGAAAGACGCTAAGCCTAGGCTGATCAGATGGGTTCTGCTACAGGAATTTGATTTGCACGTCGTTGATCGAAAGGGTGCTGATAACCCTATAGCAGATAACTTGTCTAGGCTAGAGAATGTCCTTGATGACCCACTACCTATTGATGACAGCTTTCCTGATGATCAACTAAATTTCATCCGCACTTCACTTAGTGCACCGAGGTATGCCGATTATGCAAACTATATTATAGCCAAATACATACCACCCAGTTTCACCTATCAGCAAAAGAAGAAATTATTCTTTGATTTGAGACACTACTTTTGGGATGATCCTCACCTTTATAAGGAAGGAGTAGATGGTGTTATTAGATGTTGTGTGCCTGAACATGAACAGGGAAAGATCTTGAAGAAGTGTCATTCCGAAGCCTACGGAGGACACCATGCTGGAGATAGAACTGCCCATAAGGTATTCCAATCAGGTTTCTATTGGCCCACTCTCTTCAAGGATGCCCGTAAGTTTGTCTTGTCTTGTGACGAATGCCAAAGGATAGGGAACATCAGTAAGCATCAAGAGATTCCTATGAAATATTCACTTGTCATTGAACCATTTGATGTCTGGGGCTTTGATTATATGGGACCCTTCCCGAGTTCCAATGGGTACACTCACATCTTAGTTGTTGTGTATTACGTTACTAAGTGGGTAGAATCTATCCCCACTAAAAATGCTGATCACCACACCTCTATTAAGATGCTTAAAGAAGTCATATTCCCAAGATTTGGAGTCCCTAGATACTTGATGACTGATGGCGGTTCACACTTCATTCATGGTGTTTTCCGCAAGATGCTAGCTAAGTATGATGTCAACCATAGAGTTGCATCTCCTTATCATACTGAGTCTAGTGGTCAAGTTGAGTTGAGTAATAGGGAGATCAAGTTGATCCTACATAAGACCGTCAATAGATCTCGAAAGAACTGGTCTAGCAAACTTGACGATGCACTATGGGCTTATAGGACTGCTTATAAGAATCCCATGGACATGTCACCGTATAAAATGGTTTATGGTAAGGCCTGTCATTTACCTCTTGAGCTGGAACACAAAGCTTATTGGGCAATCAAAGAGCTCAACTTTGATTTCAAACTTTGCCGGTGAGAAGCGGTTGTTTGATATCAATTCGTTAGATGAATGGAGAGCCCAGGCATATGAGAATGCCAGGTTGTTCAAGGAAAAGTTTAAGAGATGGCACGACAAACGAATACAGAAATGAGAGTTCAATGTAGGTGATTATGTCTTGCTATATAATTCCTGTTTGAGATTCTTTGGTTGCAAGCTTCTCTCTAAATGGGAAGGTCCCTATGTTGTTGAGGAAGTATATCGTTTCGGTGCCATCAAAATCAATAACATAGATGGAAATTTTCCTAGAGTGGTAAATGAGCAAAGAATCAAGTATTACATCTCTGGTACTCCCATAAATGTTGAGACCAATATCATCAATGTCATAACTCCACAGCAGTACATAAGGGATGTTTATCAGCCTGTTTCAGACCTTGAAAACGAAGATGTATCTGTTTCGGCAAGAAATTGTACTCCGATACTTTTCCAATAGGAAATTTCTTCCGTTTTGGAATTTTTGGAAAATTAGAAAAATAAAAAACAGTCCGGAGAGCGAACGAGGTAGCCACAAGCCCTGCCACCGCCCCCTACCCCCCTGGTGGCGGAGGGAAAGCTTGTGGGCACCTCGTGTGCCTCCCAGACTCTGTTTTCTTGTGGAGGACTCCTTTTGGCCCAGAAAATATCAATATATAGTCGCCCGAAGGTTTTGATCTCTGTATCGCGCAGTTTTCCTCTGTTTTCATTTCGAGCTTGTTGTCTACCGCAGATTTAGAGCAAAGATGTCTCAAGAATCTGTTGGGGAGAATGATCTTCACCAAGTTCATGAGGAAGTAGATGCTGATCTGAAAAGAGTAGAAGTCACGGAAGCCAGAGACCAAGCTAAGGAAAAAACCGAAGCTAGGGAGGAAGTTCAACCTATGTTCCACATTGAAGACGTTGAAGGAGTAGATTTTCTCCAACCCTTCCTCTACGTGCTGTCTTCATCCTTGATTGAACTCTTGAAGTTTTGCGAAACAACTCGTGCTCGCAATATTTCTCTTTCTCGCGAAGTTGTTTTGCTGGAAAACCATGTCACAGATCTCAAAGGTATAAATCAAATATTAATAGCTCTCTTGGAATCCAAGGCGATAACAACACCACCATCACCACCAAAGGAAGACAACTAAGCATTGGTATGGGCAATCCCCTTGGCTTCTGCCAAGCTTGGGGGAGTTGCCCTGGTATCGTATCACCTTTATATCTTTTGCTTTTACCTTTGTTTCAGTTCTTTCCTTTGTCAGTTTTTATTTCTTCTTTTATAGAGGAATAAGTCTTTAGTTTTTAGTTTGAGTCTTTTTCTTTTGTCTCTCCCCCGATGTATTCGAGCTTACGAGCTATATAATAAAGAGTGTCTTAGTTAAAGGCTTTGCTTTGTGCCATGATCAAAAAGTATGAAAAGAATGATAGCATGAAAGATCATGAGACGATCTTACTGAAAGTGATAACTTCACTTATGACACGTATGATGATTGACACTTGTTGAGAATAAATCAACATAGACATTAGTCATTGTGGCAATTAATAAGAAGTAATAAGGAAAGAGAGGTTCACATATAAATATATCATCTTAGACACTTTTTACAATTGTGAGCACTCACCAAACTATTACATGCCTAGGAGTAGATGTTGGACAAGGAAGACAACATAATGAATTGTGTTTGCTTGGTTCCAAACAATGTTATATGATTAGAGATCCCTTAGCATGTGACGATTGCTTCCACCTCATATTAGCCAAAACTCCCGCACCAAGTAGAGATACTACTTGTGCATCCATAAACCTCCAACCAGTTTTGCCATGAGAGTCCACCATACGTACATCTGGTTTGGAGCGGCTTGGTATTGAAACCAAAGGACACATAGTCCCGGGACACACAGTCCCTACCGTATTCTCCTTGAGCTAAGGACACACAGTCCTCGCCCAACACTCGTGGTCAGTCTTCAGGGCAGACTTCCAAACCCTCACAAACTTGGTCACCCGGCGATCCACAATTGACTGCTGGAAAGCTCTAGACCATGATGCCTAACCGTCTGGAGGATGCACAGTCCTCAAAGGTAAAAGGCTTCAGTCCCACACAGGAACAACTTCTTCAGTGATGCTCAATCACTAGGTTTGGTTTGTGGTTTCGGTGTATGGTGTATTTCCTCACCGATAAATTACTCTCGAAGGCTCTGAGGAATTGGGTTGCTCTTATGAAAAGTGCCAGTTTCTAACGGAGCAGCCAACCGGCTAGTGGTTGTGGGGGTGGCTATTTATAGCCTGGGAGCATCCCGACATGATTTGACACTAATGCCCTTAAGTAATAAGACCGTTGGAGTGGATAAGACTAGTGACTTGGCGTGGCTATCGAAACGGTCGGAACCCTCAATTGTGAGAGTCCTCATGTCACTCGTATTCCTCATTTGAGGCTTTTGGTAGGATTAGGCTTGGGTTGAGCATCATGAGGAAATTCATTCCATAGTGTAACTTCGACCCCCTTTAATAGTACGGTGTAACTATTACTCAAATGCGAAGAAAGTAAAACAGAAAGTGTAAATCTTCATGCTTCAAATTCTTCAGAGTGATTTTCTTCAGGAGACACCGGACTTGTTAATATCAGTATCTTCATGAGGAATATCAATTTTATCGCAGATTCCTCGCGATTCATTTCTTCAGCTTCAGACCATTTTCTTTAACTGAAGGCATACATTTTTAGGGGTCGATATTCTTCAAATATCTCAAACTCCTCAATGACTTATAGATCCTATGTACACTCACAAACACATTAGATACTTAACCTATAAGTCTGCAAACCACCAAAGCACTAAGGGCACTAGATGCACTTACATAGGTCATCTTGCAGCTACGTAAGCCTTATTATGTCATTTAGGAGAGAACTTAGCTAACTATAGGTAATTTTTTATTAAATAGGTCATTTTGGAGCTATGAAGCTAATTATGTCATTTTGTAGGATAATTAGCCAATTTAGTCTTTCTTGGATGAGTCTAAGCTACGTAGAAGAAGAGAAAGAGAAGAAGAAGTAAAAGAAGAAGGAGGAGGAGGAGGAGGAGGAGAAGAAGAAGACAAGAAGGAGAAGGAGAAGGAGGAAGAAAGAGGAAGAACAAGGAGAAGGAGGAGCTCCTTCTCCTTCTTATCCTCCTTCTTCTCCTTCTTATTATCCTCCTCCTTCTCTTCTTCTTCTTCTCTTCTTCTTCTTCTTCCTTCCTTTCATTTTTCATCTTTCTTCTCCTCTTGTCCCCTTCTTCAGGCCAAATTAGCTAAGAATGCCTTTTTGGAGCTAATTATGTCATTTCGAGGATAATTAGCTAAGTATAGGTCATGTTTTATTAAATAGACCATTTTGGAGCTAACTAAGCTAATTATGTCATTTAGGTGGAAGCCTAGCTAACTATAGGTCGTTTCGGAGCTAACTTGGGTAACATAGGTCATTCCGGAGCAAACTATGCTGATTAAGCCATTTTGGATCTAGCTAGGCTAATCATAGGCCATTTAATACCTCAGTTAGGGGGAATAGGTCATCTTGCAGCTACGTAAGCCTTATTATGTCATTTAGGAGAGAACTTAGCTAACTATAGGTCATTTTTTTATTAAATAGGTCATTTTGGAGCTAACTAAGCTAATTATGTCAATTTGCAGGATAATTAGCCAATTTAGTATTTCTTGGATGAGTCTAAGCTACGTAGAAGAAGATAAAGAGAAGAAGAAGTAAAATAAGAAGGAGGAGGAGGAGGAGAAGGAGAACGAAGAGGAGAAGAAGGAGAAAAGAAGAAGGAGAAGGAGAAGGAGGAAGAAGGAGAAGGAGAAGGAGGAGCTCATTCTCCTTCTCCTCCTTCTTCTCCTTCTTCTTATCCTCCTCCTTCTCTTCTTCTTCCTTCCTTTCATTTTCCTCTTTCTTCTCCTGTTGTCCCCTTCTTCGGGCTAAATTAGCTATGAATGCCTTTTTGGAGCTAATTACGTCATTTCGAGGATAATTAGCTAAGTATAGGTCATGTTTTATTAAATAGACCATTTTGGAGCTAACTAAGCTAATTATGTCATTTAGGTGGAAGCCTAGCTAATTATAGGTCGTGTCGGAGCTGACTTGGGTAAAATAGGTCATTCCGGGGCAAACTATGCTTATTAAGCCATTTTGGATCTTGCTAGGCTAATTATAGGCCAATTAATACCTAAGTTAGGGGAATAGGTTATCTTGTAGCTACGGAAGCCTTATCATGTCATTTAGGAGAGAACTTAGCTAACTTCGATGGCGAGCTCGACTGGCCGTGGACGACGTGTGATCTCCGGACAGGAGCTCGTTTGGCGTGCCTTTATCTGCCGGAGCGTGCTAGGACAACGTATAACGCTGTCTCCAATGGCGATCGAGCCATGGGGCCTACCGTTGCGAGCTATCATCACCAGCTCTGGATCAATAGGCCCCTCGCTCGGGTTAAAGTCCTCCCCTTTCCTCGCCTTCCCGTGATCTCTGTACTTCACGAGCTTGTGGTGGGGGGAGATGTTGGTGAAGTTTTTTGGATGCTCGAGGTCAGACTCAGAGAATGCCTTGACCTTCTTGTACGAGGCAGTATGGGCCATCGCATACAGGTCGTACATCTGTGGCACCTCCGTCTTATTGTGACGCGCCTAAAAGAGAGAGAGAGAGGAAAATTGTATTAGTAAAGGGCTCAAGATAGCATTAAGAATGAATTGCATGAGGCATGAAGCAAACCACATACCCAGTTCTCGCCAAATTGGATTAAGTTGACGCTCCCTTGATGGTGTGGCACACCAACCATTTTGTCACGCCTCTCCTTGGCTTTGTTGTGGCTGGCCTGCCACGTTTTGGAGCACCACTGATCCACCAAGGCCTCCCAACAATCCATCTTATCCACACACCATCTCGGGGGCACCTAAGTTAATAAAGAGAAATTTGAGCATGTAAGAACCAAATCAAGGAAACTAACTACAAATATGTAATTACCTTCATGTAATGCTCCTTCTCCATCTTAGCATCATGGCACTTCGCCTTTTCAATGCTAATACGTCGCATGGCATAGTAATTTCGAACAGCCTGCACCCGAGCTTCGTGCCGAAAGTTTTGAAGTAGGCGGCGACATTCGGTTTCGATAACCTTTGCCGCGTCTTCCTCGTACCCTCCTCACACCTGTAGTAGGTCTGCAAACGAGACAACACCGATTAGTACAATAACTATCTATGGTTGATTTATAATTGTGTGAAGGAGAAATTACCCAGAACTTTCGGATCACCATGTCGGCCCTCGTGTTGCACAAAACACCGTCGATCTCCTCCTCCGGCGGGGCCGGGGCACCCAAGTAGTGCTCCCAGGTCATTGCTACCTCTCGCTCCCGACCGGGCAACGTAACAAACCCTGGGATGTTTTTACGGAAAAGCACACCACGGACGCTGTTGGGCTAGCGGACACCCTTGGCAACAATCCAACCCCTACAGTATGACAAATTAAAGCCAAAACATTAGATATTTGAGAAAACGCGAAGGCAAAAGGTTAAATAAGAGTAAATTAACTTACTTGTTCCCATTTGGCCTAATCAACCACCTCTGCTCAGGGGTCGCCGACACGAGCGGGAGCCTCGAACTACCACGCTGGTAGACGGTAGCCCCCTCACCCAGCTCCTCGTCGCTACCAGCATGGCCACTTGGCTCAGCCCAGGTATCCCACAGGGTCTCTTGGGACGTACCCTCATCCCTGCTTTGCTCTGGAGTCGCCTGGAATGGAGCCTCTGGGACACGAGTCTCGTGGGTCGAAGGCTCGTCGACCTAAGGCTCGTGAACCGGAGACCATGTAGCCTCCACCTCAGACGAATCCACCCTAGAAGTCATGTGCTTAGGTGAATCATCTTGGGGTGGTGGCGGAGATCGTGTAGCCTCCACCTCACAAGGCGTGGCAGCCACCGCCCTAACTCTCCCGCGGCCACATGTACCTTTAGTACAACATAAATACCAACATGAGTAATAAAATGTATATAAATACCAATATGCATACAACATGAGTACAACATAAATACCAACATGAATACAACGTGTACCTTTAGTACCTCTCGGCTTCGCGGGGAGTCGACCTCCTCTCATGGGGGGGCTCTCCTTGCAGAGTAGAGAGCAACGCTCTCCGAAGAGTCGAGTCAGGAATGGAAGTACCCATCCCATCACCCACCGACGAAGAAGGAGCTGCGGAGTGCTTTCGACCCTTTCCCACCATCTTTCAACACCAGTCATGACAAAGAGTAAATGAAACTAGTACAACATGAATACCAACATGAGTAATAAAATTTATATAATTTAGTTGAATACCTGACATGAACTAATAACAATCATGCTCGTCTATATATGCTTCGGGGTCAATAAATGCATCATGATCATCACTATCATCAATAAATGCAGCATCATCATCACTATCACGAAGAACATGTGCGAGGCCACCATTATGTAATGGGTCAAGAAGTGACAGGTCATCCGCAGCAGTAACCTCTTCTTCATCCAGCTCTTCTTGTTCGGGCTCAGGGGTTAAGACGGATTCACTATCGCTGTCTACTTCAATGTTCTGGGGTAAAGTAGAGCGGTTCTTGAAACGTTTCTTGGACATACGTGTTTCTTGGAAGAATTCTCCTTCATATGTGTCTGGGTTCATTGAGGGTAGGTGGTCTAAAATGTGGTGGCACTTCATAAACGACATCCCAACCTTTGAGATTTGGATCAGTTTGGCAGGCCCACGGTAGATAGAAAACTTGTGTCGCCTGTTGAGCTGTAATATAGACATCGGGGACATCTAAGTGGGTGTTTTGGTTGATTTCAACTAGTCCTATATGTTCATGAGTCCTTCTAGTCTCCCTCGGCTCAAACCACTAACATTTGAAGACTACGACGGTCGGTGGGTTTTCACCATAGAATAGAAGTTCATAAATTGCTTCAAATCTTCCATAATACTCAGTGTCTTCTTCGCCGATAGCAGAGACAGAACAATTTGTAGTCTTTAGGTCGGGCATAGATAGCTCTTTGCCAAAGGTACGAAAGTGATACCCGTTGATATTGTATTTGTCAAATGAACGAACCTTATAGTCAAAATCATTAGCGACTTTTCTCAACTCGGCGTCCATAGACTCTGCATCAGCATACAAGTTTAATACGAAAGAATGGATGCATTAGCCGCAAATTAGACCAAGAAATCAAATGGGCCCTTAATGGTAATTTATTACCCTTTGTTTGAACCAAGAGATGAAACCGGGATATTCGCCTCCATGCTTCGCGAGAAGCTCATACTCTTCGACAGAATCCTTTTCGATGAGCGCTATATCAAATATCCGGGAATAGGAGTAGTTCAAAGCAATTAGAAGTTGCAGAACAATAAATTACCAAGAACTTACTCGATGTACGGCCGCACTTTTGTTAGGTTGGTGAAGATATACAAAGAAATGGTCCGCCATTCTTCGACATCCAACGATTTCCCTTTTGAAGCACCGGATGGTGCGAGCTTACCTTTGAATAGGCTGAGGTTGGATCGAACTTTTTTTGGATCGCCATCATTGTACCGAGGCTTCGGGTTATGCAAATGATGATTTTTGGCTTCGTAGTGTGATGTCACGAAGTTTGCCGCCTCCTCAGTAATGACTGGCTCGGCCATCGATGCTTTAATTCTACGTTTATCTTTACACTTAGCTCGAAGCATCTTCTGCATCCTCTCAGTTGAGTAGAACCATCGATTTTGAACGGCCCCCCCATTCTTTCCTCGGTCGGGAAATGCAAAATCAAATGTTGCATTGGATTAAAGAAACCCGGTGGAAAGATCTTTTCTAATTTGTAGATCAACTCCGGCGCCAACTCTTCCATTTCATCTAGCACGCTAGGCGATAGTTCTTTCGCACAAAGAGAACGGAAGAAATAGCTCAACTCTGCCAGCACTAGCCATTCATCCTCAGGGATAAAGCCACGCAACATTACCGGCATTACCCGCTCAATCCATATGTGCCAATCATGACTCTTGAGACCAAATATTTTCAATTTCTCAAGACTCGCTCCCTTCTTTAGATTCATAGCATACCCTTCGGGGAACATCAACCGCATTTTCAACCATAATAGCATTTCCCTCGTAGCTGTCCTTTCAAGATTGAACCATGCCTTTGGCTTCGCTATGCTTTGCTTTCCTTTCCGCTGTTGCAAGTTTTGCAACGGTCTATCACATAGAGCCTCCAGGTCGATTCTAGCCTTAGGATTATCTTTTGACTTCCCCTCTATGCCGAACAATGTACCAAAAATGGCCTCTGCAATATTCTTTTCAGTGTGCATCACATCGATGTTGTGTGGGCAAAGGAGGTCTTTGAAGTAAGGCAGATCAGATAAGGATGACTTGTGAGTCCAGGCGTGTTCCGTATTATACCCTTTGAAGTATCCTGGATGCAAAGGATCAGGCTCGAGAGCGTTTAACTGATCAAGGGTCTGTTGGCATGTCAACGCAGCTCGTGCAGTGTTTTTGACAACTCTACCTTTGATGAAATTCTTCTTGTCTTTTCTGAACTTATGGTCAGGATCCAGGAATTGTCTATGCATGTCGAAGCAAGAATACTTGCGACCAGCCTGCAGCCAATGGAACTGAATAGATGCCTTGCATGTGGTGCACGGGAACCTTCCATGCACACACCAGCCACCGAATAGCGCAAACGCCGGATAATCATGCGTCGAGTACATGTACCACACATGCATTTTGAAATTTGTTTTGGTAGCCGCGTCGTAGGTCTTGATCCCATTATCCCAGGCTTCTTGCAACTCATCCTTAAGCGGCTGCATGTACACATTCATATTCTTCCCCGGATAGTTGGGCCCTGGAATTATCAACTTCAGGAAAATGTTCTTTCTTTTCATAATCTCTCCGGGTGGCAAATTTAGTGGAATGACAAATACAGGCCAACAACTGTATTTTGCCGCCGTCATACCATACACATTGAACCCATCCGTGCTGATGGCAACTCTAGGTTGCCTTGGATCTTCCGATTTATCCTTATGTAATGCATCGAAGTGCCTCCACGCAAAACCATTTGTGTGTGTACCATCATCTTGTTGCCATCCGCATCTAGTTTGGTTCTTTTGCCCAATCTGTGCCATGTCATCTGTCTAGCCGTCTCTTCGACCATGAAAAGATGTTGAAGTATTGGTAGTATTGGCAGATACCGAAGAACACAAATGGGGATTTTGGTCTGATTCTTCTCACCCATACCATTGTCTACCAAAATATGCCTGGAAGAATTGCAAATGGGGCAATAGTTCAAGGCCGCATACTGAAGCCTAAATAAGGCACATCCATTCTCACAGGCATGTATCTTCTCATAGGGCATCTTAAGTACACGGAGGATTTTCTCTGACTGGTACAGGTTTGCAGGCAGTACATGGCCTTTTGGTAGAAAGCGTCCAAATATCGTCATCATCGCGTCGTAGCATTCTCTGCCTAGGTTGAATTGAGCCTTCAGAGCCATTACTTGCGCGATGGCATCCACCTGACAAAGCTCAGTCTGCTCGTGGAGAGGACGTTTTGAAGACTCCAACATTTCATAGAAGGCCTTTGCAGATTCCTCCATCTCATCGTCCGAATCCCGAGCATCATCAAAGTCTTGCACCATGTCTTCAATCCTGGTACCATGCTCGTCGGTGCGACGACGAATCACCTCTGCTCTGGCACGTTGGTCAGACTCACCATGAAAAGTCCACACCGTATAATTAGGCGTAAAACCCCACTTCTGCAGGTGTTTACCCATTTCAAACTCTGTCTGCTTTTTCTAGTTGTCGCAGTTGGGACAGGGGCACCATGTTTTTTGCTGGCCATTTGCAAATGCGGATCTCACAAACCCCCTGGTTTTTGTTAACCATTCATGGGTCATGTCTTTCTGACTAGGGTGACCAGTGTACATCCAAGCACGATCACTCATGTTGCCTCGGTACATATGGGGGCACAAAAAATAAATATATAATTCATCGTCTGTATTCATACATTAATCAAGTTTGTCAGTTTTATTACGTCCATGCAACCTACACGCTAATAGGTAAAGATAGGTCCTAATCCTACCCGAGTATGTGTAGATTGGGTTCGTTTTCCCATGCTCTACTCTAGATGCGATGTAGAATTTCGGCAGCACCTCCCCACTGTTCTCCTGATACACGTCTCGGCAATAAGCAGAGAGGATGTGTACCCGGAGAACAACAGGGGAGGCACTGACGAAATTTCGCATCGGATCCGGAGCACAACATACGAGAAAACAAACCGAATCTACACATACTCGGGCTGTCCATGGATAATGTTGGACAATTCGAAAGCATGGCGGTTATAAATATGCAAAGAAATGCATATTTATAGATGTCGCCCTTCCGAACGGGAGACACATACTCGTCACGCATACTCAGGATTGAAGAAACCTATAACTAGCAAGTTTCATCGGCACGAAGACCTGGACAAAACAAATTAAGGGGGTAGGAGGAGAAGTCATTTGTCCTCACCAACAAACGCAAGGGCGGAGCTCGTTCAACGCACGTGGAGGTCATCGAACAACTGCACATTGAAATTCACACGATCAACACAAATACGATGTTTTTATAATTAACATAATCGGAAAATATGTGACCTAACTCATAATTTACAAAACTTGGCGTCGGGAGTCAGTACCGTCGAGGGTCGGTGGTGTCGGGTGTCGGTGGCATCGGGGGTCGGGGGGTTAGTGGCAACGGTTGTGGGGGGTCAGTGGCGTCGGGGGTCGAGGGTCAATGACATCGAGGGTCGAGGGTCAGTGATGTCGGGTATTAGTGGCGTCAGGGGTCGGGGGTTGGTGGCGTCGAGCGTCGGGGGTCGGGAGTCATGGGCCGAGGGTCTAGGTCGGGGGTCAGTGGCGTCGGGGGTCAAGGGTTAGTGGCGTCGGGGGTTGGGGGTCGGGGGTCAGTGGCGTCGGGGGTCGATGGTCGGGGGTCACTGGCATCGGGCGTCAGGGGTCGGTGGTCGAGGGTCAGTTTCGGGGTGCCGGGGTTCCCTTTTCCTCTTCTTTCTTCTTCTCCTCTCTCCTCTTTTTCTTTTTCTTCTTTTCTTCTTCTTCTTCTTCTTCTTCTTCTTCTTCTTCTTCTTTTTTCTCCTCCTCCCCGCTCCTCTTTTTCTCCTCCTCTTCTTCTTCTTCTTCTTCTTCTTCTTCTTCTTCTTCTTCTTCTTCTTCTTCTTCTTTCTCCTCCTCCTCATCCTCCTCCTCCTCCTCCTCCTCTTCTTCTTCTTCTTCTTCTTCTTTCTCCTCCTTCTCCTCCTCCTCTTCTTCTGCTTCTTCTTCTTCTTCTTCTCCTTCTTCATTTCGTTCTTCTTCTAATTATTTTCTTGTGTTCCTTTTTTGTTTTTCATTTTTTTCCTTCTTCTTTTCCTCTTTTTTATTCTAACCAAACTAACTAACCTAACTAACCTAATAATCTAACCAAATAAACTAACTAAATTACCCTATATATATTAAAAAACTAACCTAATAAACTAACTAAAGTAATTACCTTATTAAAAAAGAATAAGAAGAAGAACTCATCGGCAGTGGGCGGCGGGGTGGCGTGGGCGGCGGTGGACGATGGCAGGGGGGCAGGGGGCGCTCGACAGGGGGCACGCGGTAGGGGGCGCACGGTAGGGGGGAGCGGGGGCGCCGCGAGGGCGGGAGCGGGCTGGAGTGGCCGGGGCGGGGTGGTGGGCCGGAGCGGCTCCGACAACGGTGGCGGTGGGAGGTGGGCAGGCGAGAGAGAGAGGGCAGGGCGAGAGAGAGAGAGAGCGTGCAGTGGGCGCGAGAGCCGTTAGGGGAGGGGTGGGGGGCTATGCGTCGTTAGAGAGGGAGCCCCCTTTGCCATCGGCAAAGGCTGGGTGGCAGACGACAAAGGGGTGGGTGGGGTGGGGTGGGCTCCGGCCGCTAGGGTGTCACCCCCTTTGCCGTCTGCAACCCCTTTGCCGGCTTCCTATGGTTCCTTTGCCGTCCGCTGGCCTACGGCAAAGGGAAGGCCGACGACATAGAAAATCTTTACCTTATGTGTTGTCTTTGTCGTCTGCTTTGTGCCAGCTGACGGCAAAGAAGCTCTTTTCCATGTGTCAGCAAACGGCAAAGGAAAGGCAGATGGGAAATTTCAGAATTCCAGTAGTGAGTAGCCCGAGCCCTCCTTTCGCTCCTCCCTCACTCTCTCTCAAACTCAATAACACTCTAGCACCACCAGTCTATCCTCCTGAGGACCTGGTTCTCAGAATCGTGCTGAGCTCCACCGGATCGGGCCATCGTCAAGCGCATGGTAGGGACCTCCACCGCCCATTCTATTGCTCGATCTAGAACCTTGGCACTCTCCTGATCCTCTCCCCTCCTTCTCCCATTCTTTTTCAGTAGGGAATCATTGGCGGCATCATCTCCCGAAGCTCCCTATGTTGTATCCCCATGCCGTCAGTGACCCGAACCTCTCCGGTAGCCACCTTGACCATCATCCGAATGGCGGGAGTGCGATGAATCCATCCCTTCACTCATCTCCCCTCGCCGTGGACGGAGTCATCACGGGTGAGCTTGTTATCCTCCCTTGCTGGTGGTTGACGACGGCCTTCCATTGTGGTCGTTTGTCATCCTCACTTCTCTCCCCCTCTCTCCTCCTACAGCTGGCCGCTGGGCTCGTGCATCAGGTTTGAACGTGACGGCCGTGCGTGTTGGCTTGCCTTGGCCGACTTTGCTGGTTGGGCCAGGCTCAGCTGGCCAGTTAGGCCTAGGGGCATAGTGCCGTTTTCTTTTCTCCATTTTTTGACATCATCCAAAAATTCCTCTGAATTGAATTTGTATCCAAATTCGAATATTCCAATTTATAAAATCTTGTAAAAGAATCACCTATTTAATGATGCCACTTGTGCAAATTTTGCAGAAAGTATTCTACACCATTTTAGTTTAAAAACTTATTTTGAATACAAGTAATTTTTACAACACTAATATTCACCCTAGTATTTTACAAAATTAACTTGACATTTTTCTGAGTGTTGTATTTTTCCTATTTTTGTCGTGGTCTTATTTTTATCTTTATAATTGCGATGATAGATTGCGTTGTTGACGAAGGAGTTGGACCAGAAGACATTTAAGACCCCGAAGACTTTGTTGATCAATGTAAGCAGCCCCTCGATGGTGATTTGAAACCATTTTTATGCATGTCATATGGCACTTCACTTGGTTGCTTTTCAGTCATGTTCAATCAGTGACCACCTTGGTGGGTTGTCTCCGATAACTCCTCATTGATACTTCCACTGAGGATGGACCTACCTTCCTATGAGGGTTGTGTGGATGGGAAGTAGTTAGGATGCTATGTATTTGCTACACAAATGGGTTGGGAATATGCATGGTGACAGAAAATATATGATTTCAAAGACTTTTTGAAAACCCCGTCGGGTGCGACTAATTCCCGAGGGAGATGGTGTTCACTTAGGTAACGACTTGAGAAAGAAGTGGTGTATCGAGGCAAGATGTGTGTGTTCTCGAAAATGGATTAGATTTAACATGTGCTGACCGTCCCAACCTTACATGCACAACCATGATACCCCTTATGCGATGGAGCTTTGTTGATTACTTTGGTTGGTACTAGCAGAGATCCCAGATTAGTTGTGACGGGAGTGATGTGGTCACTCTTGATACGGGGTTATGCCGGAAAGGACGACCATGGGTTGTTTATACAGACACTAGGCACACTGTTGGTCCCTTAATGGATGATACTTGTGATGTACATCATGCGCGTGTGTGCCAACGAGTGGAATATTTGTTAGCGTCGTCAGGGGAAAGCATTGTTTGGGTAATTACCTCGGGTATGAACAATAATGCGAGTCATGGCTTCACATGGATGTTTCCCGAGTCTTGTGGGTAAAGTGGGCAACCTGTGGAGATGTAAAACTATTCAAATAGCCGTGTCCACTATCATGGACAGTTGGTGGTCCTCCTTAGACTATGTACAAACGCTTTCACAAACTTGGAGTGTGTGTGAGAGAGAGAAAGATGATACTTGAGCTAAGTCAGATGACTTGACATGATAAATGAACATGAGATGTTCAGCCATTGCTTATGATGATATCTATAGCTTGTTTGTGTGGATATCCACAACATCTTGATGCATGCTTTGCAAGTTAATTTGAACATGTCATTGTACTCAAAATTCGGTTTCTGCAACTTACCTAGTTAGTGTTATATCATGCATTGTCATTGCTTTTTTCCAAACATGGGTTGCTTGCGAGTACATTCAAAGTACTCATTGGCTTGCCAGTGGTTATTTAATTGGTGAGGCATGGAAGAACATGAATAAGGAGAAGACTTTATTGGTGACATACATGCGAACTAGGACGCTTCCCAATCAGAATGCGTGTAGGGTTAAGGCAGATGGCATGGGTTCACACTTTTGTTCAAGATTTCCGCTGCTAGTTATGTTTGGTGTGTTGGCCTTCGAGGCCCTATCTATGTAAGACTTGAACTTAATGGTAATTATTTGTATCATATGGTATGCTTGCATGTAAGACTCTTATTATTCACCTATTGTGTGTTTAGTGAGCATTGATCTGCGGGATCACTATACACGGGCATTTGTTGATCACGACTTATGATTCGGTGTCCCCATATTGAGTGAGTAATAAAAAGATGAAGTATGTTAAAATGTATGATCCAATTTCCCAACTTAGCACTATGTTTCTTAACATTTTTATTTATGCGGTGAAGATGGAGCCATGCTATGCTTATATGATAAAATGAATAGGGGTGAACATTCTTTAAGGATCATATATTTTGGAACTTGATGATTATGTTGCTTATGATTATGAATATTAATACGTTTATATTTATTAATTAATCATTTCTCAATGATCAAACTTGCAACAGATTACATGTTGGGTAGCATGTCACATAAAAACCTTGTTATTATCATTTACCTACTCGTGGACGAGCAGGAATTAAGCTTGGGGATGCTGGTACGTCTCCAACGTATCTACAATTTTTGATTGTTCTATAATATAATATCAGGTTGATTTTAGGGTGTTTATATGCCACTTAATATTATTTCTGAGCAGTAACCTATTAACCCAGTGCTTGGTGCCACTTGTTGTTTTATGCATATTTTTGGCTTTTCAGGTTTATAGTAACTAATGGGGCCCAATTGCCACAAATTTTTTTATGATTTTTTCTCGGTCAAAAAAATACCTGCAAGCTTCGAGAGGAGATGAGATTCTGCATGAGGGAGGGATCACACAATAGGGCATGTGGAGGGGAGGAGGGGGCCACGCCTTGATGTGTGCTGCCACCCACGTGTGGGCCCCGACGTCCCTCTCTGGCCTATAAATTCTTAAATATCCCAAAACCCTACGAGAGCCACCAGAAACAATTTTTCCGCAAATGCAAGTCTTTGTTCCGTCGAGTGCCCATATAGACCCCTGTTCCGGTGCCCTATCGGAGGGAGGATTTACCATGGAGGGCATCTACATCAACCTTGCTGCTCCCATGGTGATGTGTGGGTAGTTTACCACAGACCTACAGGTCCGTAGTTAGTACCTATATGGATATCTCTCTCTTGATCTTCAATACAATGATCACCAGATCTTCGCTTTGATCTATCCGATGTAATTCTTTTGTGCGGTGCGTTTGTTGGGATCCGATGAACTGTGGGTTTATGTTCTTATTACTCATGATAAATATTTGAGTCTTCTATGAATTCAACTATCATTCTTATTTGCACGATTATTATAGCTTCGTAAATCTCTCTGGTCTAATGAAATAGTTTGCCAACTAGATTGATATTTCATCAGTGAGAGCGGTTCGTTGTAGTGGGTTAAATCTGGCGGAGTTCTATATACCAGTGATTGGAAGGGACAAGGACATATATTTGTACTATTGCCACTTAGGATAAAACCATGGGGTTAATTAATATTGATTGAGTTTGCTCTTTCTACATCATGTCATTGTTCTCCAAGCATTACTCTCTTTTTCTAAATACTCTAGATGCATGCTGGATATCGGTTGATGGGTGGAGTAATTGTAATAGGTGCATGCAAGAGTCGGTCTATTTTCTTATGGACATGATGCATGTATATACATGATCATTGTCATGACTATCACATAACTATGTGCTTTTCTATCCATTCCCAATAGTAATTTGTTTACCCACCGTATGACTGCATGAGAGGTGACATTAGGGAAAACTATAATTTACAAATGTTAAAATTTCCTTGCTGCCTTCATTTACTTTTTATTTACTTTGCATTTTACAATTTCTATCTACACACTTTACTTGCTTGCAAATAACGTGTCCAAGGGAATTGAAAACCCTCTTGCCCGTGTTGGGTGCAAGTGTTTTTTCTTTTGTGTATAGTACCTGAAGATGGGGGTTGATTGTTACTACTATAGGTTCAATAAACATTGGTTCTCCATAGAGGGAAATAGTTACCTATATTGGGCTGTATTGATAAATCTTCAATGTATCTATAATTTTTTATTGTTCCATGTTGTTACATTATCATTCTTGGATGTTTTACAATCATTTTATAGCAACTATATATCATTTCTTGGGGCTACCCTATTGACATAGTGCCTAGTGCCAGTTGTTAGTTTTTGCTTGTTTTTCCTTAACAGAAAATCTATATTAGATGAAGTCCAAATGCCACGAAAAAGTTTGGACAGTTTTTGGACCAGAAGGTAACTTGAGGACCAAGGAAGCTCACCAGGGAGGACCAGGGCCCCCTAGGCACGAGGGTATGCCCTTGTGGTTTGTGGGGGCCTCATGAACCTCCTCCACCGCCTGTGAGCTATATAAATACCCCAATATTCAAGATACCCTAGGGGAGTCGACGAAAAGTCATTTCACCTACCGCAAGTTACAAAAGGCATGAGATCCAATCTAGAGCCCGTTCCGGCACCTTGCAGGAGGGGAACACGGTCACAAAGGGGTTCATCATCCTCATTAGTGTTCTTCTGATGATGGGTGAGCAGTTCATATCATACTTACGAGTCCGTAGGTAGTAGCTAGATGGCTTTCTGTCTCGTTTTGCTTCTAAATACAATGGTCTCTTGGAGATCTATTTGATGTAACTCTTTCTTTTGTGGTGTGTTTGTTGGGATCCGATGAACTATGACTTTATGATAAGATCTATGAAATTATATCCATGCTTGATTATTATAGCCTCGTATTTCTTCTCTGATATTTGGGTTTTGTTCGCCCAACTTGATCTTTTTATCTTGCAATGGGAAGAGGTGCTTTGTGATGGGTTCGATCTTGCGGTGCTCAATCTCAGTGATAGAAAGAGACATGACACGCATGAATCGTTGCTATTAAGGATAAAACGATGGTGTCTATTCCTACATGAATAGATCTTATCTACATCATGTCACCGTTCTTAAAGCATTACTCCGTTTCTCCATGAATAATACACTAGATGCATGTTGTATAGCAGTCGATGTGTGTAGCAGTAGTAGTAGATGCAAGCAAGAGTCGGTCTACTTGTCTTGGACGTGATGCCTATATACATAATAATTGTCTTGGATATCGTCATAATTATTCGCTCTTCTATCAATTTCCCAACAATAATTTGTCTACCGACCGTTTGTTATTTTCTCGAGAGAGGCCACTAGTGAAACCTACGGCCCACGGGTCTATTTTACATCATCTATTGCCAAGATGTATTTTGTTGTTCGCGTTTCCAATTCATTTGCTCTTTTATTTTCAGATCTATATTATCAAAAATCAAACAAATACCTTTCTGCGTTTTATTTACCATTACTTTATTTGCATCTATCAATCTAACCTTTTACCGTTTTATTTTATCCACGAGGGATTGACAACCCCTACACCTGTTGGGTTGGGAGGATTTGTTATTTGTGTGCAGGTACTATGCTTCCATAGTGTTGAGGATCTTCCTAGTGGATTGATACCTTGGTTTCAAAGTTGAGGCAAATACTTGTCGTCGCTGTGCTACATCACCCTTTAAGCTTGGAGGGAAACCAACGCAATCACCTGTTCCTTTTCACGGAAATCCCAACACTTATCTTAAGCATCGTCTCTCTCCAAGTAAGAGAGGTGGTTGGAAGGTATATATATAGACATCTCCAAAAAACTATTACAACATTATTGCCCAACTCGGTGAAACAAAAGTGAAAACTTGGTTGTACCAATTAGTGCAAAATGTCCTAACTTTTGGCTTTTTGATTAGACCGAAGAAAACATCTCGGTGAGGCCGATTCCACTTAATCTCAAGTAGATCGAGTACTTCGATGGATCCAAAATCTAAAACAGAGAAATTCCGAATTTTAGCAATTCGATGCTCGCAACTTCGTCACTGCTTTTCGGTTCCACCGAACCAAGTCTCGATTGTACCGAGGTGCTAGGGTTTGGCGGGTTCTTTGAAGGGTTACCTCGATGAGACCGAAGTGTGGTTCCTCGAAATATGGTACTTTATGATTTTGGAAAGAATCCTTGTGAGAATTTGGTTGAGATTTTTGGTGGCATATCTCTAAGCACTTGAGGAATCAAATCATCATCACTACCTCATGCCCTTTTAATAGTATTGACTTTCCTATGGACTCAACTATGATTGCTCAGATAAAACTAAATGTAGAGTCTTGAAGCTTTTGTGAATATGCGTTCTTTGTAACTTGGGGGATCCTTCTCACATTTCAATCTTTGGACTTTTCCTGAAATATACTTGATAAAACTGTTAGTCCAATAGACAATGCATGTTGTCATTAACTATCAAAACCACCAAGGGAGCGTTTGTGATTTCAATATTGCCCTTTTTGGAAATTGATGACAATAGACAATCACAATTTGAATTTTAAATATGCAACATAATATGTGATAGCTTTGAGAGACATATGACTAAAGCAAGATCACCATATATGTGTGTAGTCTTCTAAAGAATCGTTGTTTTTGTAATGCATGAGCACACATAGAAGATAAGGCATAACAAGTCATATGTACCTTGGCTATATACATCAAACATTTATGTGAATGAAGTATGTTCATGTTCATAAGTGTATCTTGCAAACAATATATGCAAGAAGCAAGAGATCATCGCGAACATGAATAAGATGCATATACTTACCTTGAAAAACATGGTCATTTAACTAGAGAGAACATACTTGAGAAAACAAGGTTAGACAGCACAAGAATGGTCCTTTCATACAAATAGAAGAGAGTTTCAAGAATACCAACATGTATAAGAATTAGTGTTCTTTAAAGATTGATATGTCTCCAAAGGATGTCAATAGAACTTTCTCCCCTGTGTATTGAGTTTCCTTCTTCCTATCCCCCCTAAATCATAGCATGTGGATATTGGGAGTAGGTAGGGTGAGATAAATCTAAAGCACAAAGAATGATCAAAAGTCAAACTCAAATTACTTAATTATCTCTCCTTTTAATAGTCTTTGACATTTCTCCCCCTTAACTTCCCTATAAATTCCTACATACGCTTTGATATTACTTAAATGCTTACTTAAGCTTTGATATTTCTCCCCCTTTGGCATCAATTTCGAAGAAGTGTCAGAGTGTAAGTGATCCTAGAGAGAAGGGTCATGGAGCATAGTCTAGAAAAGATTGATATTTTGGCAAAGACTATCGGAAACGACAAAAATCAAAGACTCTAAATAAGGTTGCATCGGCAGGACTGAAACAAAAATTGGACCTCTGAGGAATTTCGGTGGCATCGAAGGGTTTCGTGTCGGTAGTTCCAAAGAAACAGTGTGCAACTTAGTTTCTATATCGGTGCAGGTGATATCTCTCAATTGGAGATTCTGAGGTGCAAATAGAAACTTGGCAGAGTGAAACTTAACCAATTTTTTAAGAGAAATTCCAAAATTTCAATAAGATTTTCAAGGAGTTTTCAATAAGATTTGCAAGGAATTCTCAATCAGATTTGCAAGGAATTTTCAACTAGAGGAAGATTGGTTGGTGACAAGAAAGGCATGCAATTGTGAAATGAACCAACCAAGATACTTCATATACATGATGGTTGGCCACTAGGTCATCTATATTAGAGTATATTGACTTAGGACCCATGTGGGAACACTTGATCATAGGTCACACTCATCGTTAAGCTCAAAATGGTGTCACCATTTTTTGTTTAAGCATTTTGATGTTTTGATAATTCTAGAGATGCTTTGACTCAAGAATTGGAGTAAAGCTTCTTCAAGGATAGGATTACATACCTTTGGATGATGTTGATGAAAAAATCATGTAGGTGGACTTGTTATGAATACTCAAGTGTTGGAGTTTGGAGTTATCCTCTTTCTTTTGAAGCAGGTCCTCCTACACAAATTATACACGCAAGGAATAACATGAATATATCTAAATTACAAAAGTGAAATTTTGAGTCAAGTGTTGTCAAGGATATAGTTTGTGTTGTTCTCCTCCTTCCTCGCAAAGAAAAGTTGTTGATACTTGACCATGACAAGATTTCTTCTGAGTTGAGTTGATAACAATCTTGTAATGTGTAGTCCATCCAAGTACCTACAAAAGGTTAGATGTAATACAAGGTAGAAAAGTTTTGCAAGATATGAGATATCATTATGTCAATAGTATCAAGGAATAGTGATGTTATCTCATGCCCATGAATGCATCCAAGTGAGTCACTATAAAAAGGTTGAAGTATCTATGATGTTCAACTCACTCCTCAAGTCACTAGTGCAGAAATTGGTAGCCACAACTCTTGTTGATTGGGCGCCATTTCTCTCCAACACCAAGAGTAATGTTTTCAAATAGCGCTCGCGTTGGCTAAATTAGAATGCCATAGCTATTTTCTTAGTGCTGGCATTGGACATTATGCCCGACATTGCACATTAGACCCATTAGGCCCACGCGAGCACTAGTTGGTTTTAACAGCCCGTCGTAGTAAAAAAAGAACTTATCCTTCCATCACTCTTGATCTCCAACTCCATCGACGTGTCCTCCTATCTATTCCCGCCGCCGCCCTACCGATCCCACCATCGTCTGACGCATCCTGTCTTTGCCCGACACCGCTCCGCCAGACGCTGCCACTCAAACGACACACATCTCCGCCCATCTCCAATCGACACTGATGACCCACAAATATAGGGAATCAATCATAATCCTTTCAATAAGTAAAAGTGTCAAACCCAACTAGGAGCAAAAGGAAATGGTAAGTAGCTTTCACAAAGGAATTATCTGCCAGTTCTGTAAGTAACAGTGATAGATAGTTTTGTAGCATGATGATTCCTAACTAGCGACAGGTAACAATGGGAGCAAAGGTGTAGCAAGGTAGACCAATACTTTTTATAGCAAAGTACTAGCATGTAAGTACTCTTATATAAAGAAAGTGTTCCCGAGGACACATGGGAATGTCTGTCTAGTCATGTTCATCATATTGAGTTGATTCACATTTGGTACTTTTATAATTTGATATGTGGGTCGACCGTTGCTAAGGTCTTGTTCTTACTTGAACTCACAACCTACTTATGATTAAACTCTCTCGCTAGCATCCATAATTATGAAAGAATAATTTAGATAAATCTAACCATAGCATGGAACATTAGGATCCAAATCAACCCCTTTTGAAGCAAGACCTAAACTAGGGTTTAAGCTTCTGTCACTCTCGCAACCCATCATCTACTTGTTACTCCCCAATGACTTCCCTTAGGCCCATAACATGATGAAGTGTCATGCAGTCGACGTTCACATGATACCACTAAAGTACGTAACAACATACATATCATCAAAATATCAAATGAATACCAACTTTTTATGATTACTTAAAACCTGACTTCTCCCATGTCCTCAGGATCAATAGTAACTACTCACACCTCACCAACATGTTCAACATTAGAAGTATAATAATAATGATTAAGTATCTGAACATAATGTGTTCCATCAAGTAATCCAACTAGCAACAACTACAAGATGTAATTAACACAACTAATAACCCACAGGTACCAATCTGAGGTTTTGGGACAAATATTGAATACACGAGATGAACTAGGGTTGGAGATGAGATGATGCTGGTGAAGCTGTTGATGAAGATTGGCCCTCCCATGAAGGAGGAAATGTTTGTGATGACGATGGCTTCAATTTCCCCCTCCCGGAGAGGAATTCCTCTGGTAGAATCTATGTGCCTTGGGACGGCGGCGCTTCTTTCCAAAAGTTATCTCTTGATTTTTTTTCTACGGTAAAACACACCATACATAAGAAGAGGGGCGTCAAAGGGCCATTAGGGCCCCCACAAACTGTGGGGACCCCGACTTATGAGGCGAGATCGCCGAATGAACGTGCTCAGTGATCCCAGAGATCAATGCTCATCGAACACACATAAACTGAATAACAAGAGTCTTACATCCATACATACCTTTTGATACAAATAATGAACATTGTGGTCAAGTCTTACATATATAGGGCCCTGAGGGCAAACACACCAGACTGGACCAATAGCGGAAATATTGGTTGAAAGCGTCAACCCATGCCATCAACCTTAACCTACAAACATTCTGAATGGGAAGCCTCCTAGATCGCAGGTACGTCACCAAGGTAATGTGCACAAACTCCTGTTCTTGCTTACCTTGTCAATGAAATAACCGGTGGCAAGCCAATGAGTACGTTGAAGGTACTTGCAAACAGCCCATGATGCGGATAAGTTAATTGAGTAAAATGCAGCCTTTATGGAAAGCAGGTTTTATTAATGCATAAACATGATCAAGTATTTAGATGGTCAAGTATCAGTAGGTAAATAGTAACTGTAAGAACAAGTTACATATATCAACATAAATAATCTGGGGACTAAACACCAAATGTTCGTCCTCCATGTCAAGTCACCAACTTGACCAAGTAATCACTTTCTCATGTAACACCTTTATACACACGCACACTTGGTCTATGCGAAACGAGTAGACATAGTTTAAGAAGAACCACCCAACTCTCCTTGAGCATGGACATGGCTATTTGAATTGTTTGACACTCTCGAGAGGTTGTACACTGTACCCATGAGAGCCGGGAAAATTCTGTGTAATCCACGACTCACGATATATAACATACCGGAGGTAAGTACCCGATCAATGCCTTTGCCCTAACGATACTAGACAAAGAGTCCACTTGATTGGTACCCAACCCACATGATGTACATATTGCGAGCACCAACTCTAGACCGTATCATCCATGCAGGGACCAACGGTGTGCCCGGAACATGTAAAAATGGCATAGTCGCACTACTTGGTACGACCCCGTCATGAGAGTGACCATATCACTCCCGCCACTAGTAATGTGGGCGCCTTGCTAGAACGACCAGAGTAATCAACACAACCTCTTCCTGTAAAGGGGTATCATGGTCGCACAGGTAAGGTTGGGACGGTTGAAAAATCTTAAATCTAATCCCGTTGTTGAAACCACTCCAACAAAACATTTCTGGTACACCACTTCTTTCTCAAGTGGTCATCCAGATAAACACCATCACCCTCTATCATTAGTGGGACCTGACGGGGTTTTTGAACATGCATATACTCATCCTATGTGTAGCACTACCATCTACTTGTCAACCTTATCTGCATGACCCTCATAGATGGTAAGGTCATGCTCAAATGCAAGTGCTCCGGAGGAGCCATCGGTGACACCATACCGGCATGTACCGAGAATCATGACTATGTGCATCAGAATAAACTAATCAACATGTCATGCATAAAACATTTTCTCAGACATGGTCAAAGGTTCCTTGCCTTGCTCACTTAAGCCTTCGAGGTCTTCGAGGTCTTCCGGTCCAACTCCGAGTACTCCGTCTATTCCATCAACTATCGTCGGAAGCAATCACAGTAAGCCACACAACAAGCAGAAACAAAAGTGTTCTATAAATAGGAGTTCTATTTTTCTTGGACATCTCTGGTCATAAGAAAAATACCTAAAGCTCGCTCTAGGGGATTTGGATCATGAGAGATTTTTGAATGGAGGAAAGGAGGAATAGGTGATCCTATAAGAAGTGTACAGAAAACATTCTGCTAAAAATGAGTGGAGGCACTCATTTAGTAGAGCATGAATTTAGAAACAATTAGTAAGTGGTTTCACTCGATTTGGAGTTGATATTAATTTCCTATGGATTTTCTAATATGGAATAAACAACAAAAAGGGCTATTTATTTGATGCAACACAAACATTGCAGATAAAAATGCTCATTTAGGCTAGGAAATTAGAGAATAGTTTAATATATCTTTGGAAATTGGAATCAGTCCATTTGGATTTGATTTGAGCTCCCTAGGATTTTCTTGTAATGTGGGATTTAAAATACTCAAATTGGATTTTGAATATAATGTGGGATTTAAAATACTCAGATTTAAAATACTCAAATTTGAAAGTTTCTCTCGAAAATGTGCAAGGCAAATATTTGGATGGGCAAGGATTTTAGGAGTCTGCCGGAACTTGTATCATTGGATTTGGAGCTATCAATAATTAATTGTGAATTTTGGAAGTTCCTGCAGAAAGAAAAATGGAACAGAGTTATACCAGGGGAAGCTTTGATGCGCATGGTTCAACATAAGTTTCTAGGCCGGCCCAGATGTCTTGCGAATGAACTAGATAGTAGAAGTGTGGGGTACAAAAGAGGAGGGAAGAGTCCTAGCTACGCAAGCTTGTACACAAGATGTATGAGTTCAGGCACCTCTCGTGGAGGTAACAGCACTACGTCTTAATGCTCGGGAGCTCCTGTGGTGTAGAATTTGTCTTACAGGGGGTGCGAACCCTTGTGCCAGAGGGGAGGTGGCTTATATAGAGTGCCCTGCCCTCAAAAATATCATGCAACCAAGGGTTCTATGAATGGAGTTCGAAGACCTACATTACTGATAATGTACGTAATTAATGTTACTTATGACGACTAGCTGAACGCTCCCCTGTCGGCCTCCCTGGAGTGGCTTCTCGTCTTCTGCATCGAGTGTCTTCTGATTCTTCCGAGTGGAAGTTGATTGTCGAGTGAAGGGGGGAATTCTCCGAGTGATTCCGACGCTATGGCTATCCAATCGGAACCCTCCTTGTAGTCTTCAAGTCTTTAATGAGGTGCCCTTAGGTAGGACATGTAGGTGAGACCTATGGCCCTACCCTACGTACATATCCCCATCATTAGACCCCAAATGGAACGGGGTTCGAGTGAGGAAGGGGTCGATGAAAATTTTATTGAGGCATGCAGATCTTGAATGTGCTTCGGGACTTAGTAGAATTGTGCGTCTATTGAACCCTTTGTTATTCACTTTGGTCGATGCTGTGAAGTACGTCTGATTGAACTGAGTATTGGGGTTGATCCGAGTGACTAACGGTATCTTTAGATGTGACAGGTCACTTCGTTAGGTTTGGATTTCACTGGATTCGCAATTTTGGTTAGCACGCCCTGCGCGATGATGACGCAACAACAAGGGCATGTGGGATAACGACACCTCAATTATCGCGTTGCCCTTATCGCCACGTATCCCGCCTCCTCTATTATCAGGATAGAGAGATTCGATGGGCCCACCAGTTAGTGACTCACTCGGGTGGTTATCAATCTGGCAGAAGCTAGGGTTGGAGAAGTGCATTTTCTTGATTCTCCTCTGCTTCCTCTTCATCTCTGCTCGGCACGTGCTGCTTTGATCTGCCTCCGCCGTCGCTGAGACGATGAAAGTCAAGAAGAGCAAGATTGAGCTCGCAAAAAAGGGCGGAAAGTCAACGAAGTCAGGCGGTCGATCCGCGCAGCTGCCATGGTGGATCCAGGGAGATTTTCGCTCATCAACCGTCTGAAAGGAGGATGTTCTGCAGCTCGACGAACAAGGGATGATAGACGAGAAGTCGTGGAGGCTGCCTGAGGGGGAGGTCGAGCCGGAGCCATGCGAAGGAGAACGGGTCCTCCTCGTGAGTAACATTGAGCGAGGTTTTTCCTTGGCCCCTCATCCTTTCAACCGCGGTTTTTTGAATTAATTTGGTGCACAACTTCATCATCTTCCTCCCAATTCCATCGCATACCTTGCTGCATTCATAACACTGTGCGAATGCTTTTTGGGTTGTCCTCCTCATTGGGGACTGTTTAAACACATCTTCACTGTGACGTCCCAATCGGTGAAGAAAGCTAATCCGAGTGTGTGACGCCCTCCGTTTAATCGTACGCTAATCATACACGCAAATGTGTACGATCAAACTGAAGGACTCACGGGAAGATATCACAACACAACTCTAGACAAAACTAAACAATATCATCTTCATATTACAAGCGAGGGGCCTCCAGGGCTAGAATACGAAAGCTCGATAAACACACGAGTCAGCGAAAGCAACAATATCTGAGTACAGACATAAAATATGGGGTTCCTTAGAGAAGGCTAGCACAAAAGATACAACGATCGAACGAGGCGAGGCATCCTGCCTGGGAACCTCCTAACTACTCCTGGTCTTCAGCGGCGTCCACCAAGAAGACACCATCTGGGGGCAGACGTCGACAGGGAACTCCATCTCCTGGGCTCCATCATCTGGTCGCAGCAACGGATCAAGGGGGCAAAGGGGGAGCAAAGCAACGGTGAGTACTCATCCAAAGTACACGCAAGTCTTACGTCAAAACTATTCTAAGTATGCATTAGTATCAAAGAAGAGGGTGGTTATAAGTGGACTAACTGCAACAATGCGAGAATAGAGAGAGTAGGCCTAGTCCTATCGAAGACTAGCATCTTCAGGGTCTTGCAGCAATAGACGAGAGTGGAACAGGTGTAACACAATTAATAGTCATATTGTTGCAACAATTATTAACTTGAGGTCTTGCCGAGAGATCCTCCCTCGACTCCCTGCGAGGAAGCAATCCCGGGGCAACTAAAAATTCAGTTAACTAACAATTGTAGTTGTATAAGATCAGGGCACAACTCCAAGTTGTCCTGTAACCGTGGACATAGCTATTCGAATAGATAAGTTCTTCCCTGTAGGGATGCACAACATATTCCCTGACGCGCTCGATAACACTCTGGCCGGACACACTTTTCTGGGTCTTGCCCGGCCTCGGAATATCGACACGTCGCAGCCCCACCTGCGACTCAACACGGTGGCCAGCCCGCCGGTCTAACTCCTAAGCACAGAGGGTTCATGGGCCCACTTGCCCTCCGCGCTCCTACACGATGCGTGGGCGGCCGAGGTCAGTCATAGCACCCCTTAATCACAAGCGCGATGCATCTTGAGACCACTCGGGCATGCCCCGCTCCATTACTGACATCTGAAAAGCATTGGCTGATACCGCGACGTCGAGTACCCATAATTCTTCCCACCCGGACGGTTAGTGCGCAATAAGGCCTTCCGACCAACCCAGATCAAATACCCAAATCCATTATCATTTTAATTAGGCCATCGACACAATCTCGCGGGAATCCACCCGTCTAACAACTAATCACCAATGATCCCAGTAACATGGTCGAGTAACTGTGTGGTTGTAACATCGGGGGGAATACGAGGTATCACCCTCGTTGGATTCCGAACGATGTATCCGTCAAGGTGGACTTAGAGGAATCACCCTCGGGGGTCCCACACTTGAGGGGTTGCACGACAAAGGCATCGTCGGGAATGGTGAAAGAGGAATCACCCTCCATAAACAGGACCGACTAGCGGTACAATAGACATATCATTAGGAGTAATTACCGAGGTGTCACCCCCGGTACCCGATAGTATCTCTGTAGCATCGTACAACTAAGGGGGGTTTATGTGATGTGCCGGGTCTGGCTCGTCGATCATGGATCGAGATTTGAAAGCAAAGCGGGACAACTAGACTACGGGGTCAGAGTGGAAGACTGCTCCACCTATACTAAAAGATTTAAAAGTAGAGTACTGAAAGTAGCAGTTCATCAAAAACAGGCTATGCATCAGATATAGGAGCTGACTACAACAGTAAAAAAATACTAATGCAAGCATGAGGAAGAAAGAGTAGGCGATATAGGGATGATCAAGGGGGGGGGGGGTTGCTTGCCTTGCCGCTCTGCGCCAAAAGGCTGGTCGGCAGGGTCAGAGATGTACCCGGCAGCAGCATCAGTCTCGGGGTCTACCTGTAAGAAGAGAGGGGAGAAACAATAAATAATAGCAACAGGTGCAACATTAATCATGACAAGGCAATATGCAGGCTAGGCATGAGCTAACGGAGTAACATCCGTCATAGACGGGTCGGAAGAATATCTGACGATATTTTCCGGGTGTGTGGCTACTACCGGTCGGACGGAAAACGATGGAAGAGTTCCACGTTTGCTATGCTAGGGACGCGTGACAAACGAATGGACCGTGTATCCGGGTTCGTCTCGTTCAGCTGATCAACTTTCATGTTGAAAGTATTTTGATCTTACTTACAGATTATTTTATATTCATTTTTGAAGTTTTATTCAATATTTAGGAATTAAAAAACAGATTTAATTAAATTGATTAAATGCAATTATGACTGGTCAACTGACCAGTGGGTCCCATGCGTCATAGACTCAGTTTTTAATTAGGGTTAATTATTAATTAATCAGATTACTTTAATGGGGGACCCACATGTCATACTCTAATTATCCTAATTAACATATTAGCCTAATTATCTATTTAACTAATTAATTAAATAATATACAAAATTAATTAATTATTTATTTTATTAATAAAAACACACATATATATATATATTATTCTTATTAAAAAAATTAACAACGTGTGGGGCCTCCGTGTAAGTGGGAGTGGGGGGGGGGGTGGCCCCACCAGTAAATTGCATAGGCCACACTACAATTTACACACACACATATTTACATTCATAAACCTAATGTATTCTTTTCCCTTCTACATACATGCATGCATACACAATACATACACACATACATACATGATACGTACATACGACTCTCTCAACACAGAGAGAGAGGAGGCAACTCCACCTACACCTACATGAGCACAACAACGCCGGAACGAAGCGTTGATTGCCGGAACAGAACCGAGACAATGAAAGGAAGAAGACGATGGGAGGAGCCCGAAAAAGGGCTCACCGATGGTGACGGGAAGGCCCGGTGTAGCGGGAGTTCTCGGGGAGGGGCAGAGGAGATGGCGAGGAGGAGGTCGAGGTGGCGGTGCCGATGAGGTGGTGAAGATGGCGCTGGTGGTGATGTGGTTGGAGGGCGCCGGTGGAGGGTCCTGGAGGGGCCGGCCGGCGAGTAGAGGGGCCGGGGCCGGCCGATTGGCGCAGGGCATCGGCTGGCGGGGGAGACAGAGCCTCGGGGGACGAGGCGCAGGGGGGAGTGATCGAGGAGGTGCGCGGCAGAGAGGAGGGGTTGCGTGGGGTGCTGGGTGGATCTAGCGATCTCGGGAGGTGCTCGGTCGCCAGGGGGACCGGGCCAGGGAGGAGCCCTCATGAGGAGAGGCAGCGAGAGGGAGATCGAGGCAGGGAGGTTCCCTCGGTCGTGGGAAGGTATGGGGGGCGACGGGGAGTGGGGCTGGGGATCGTTGGGATCTGTGAGGGGAGAGGATCACGAGGGAGTAGGGGGAGCGAGCGCTCCACGGGGGCTCGGGAGGGTTCCCCTAGCGGCGGGCAGCGGAGGGAGTGGCATGAGGTGGGTGGGACTTAGGGTTCGAGGGGGGTCATTTATACCCCCTGGTTTAGTGGGCTGGTGGGGTGTAGTGGCCGGCTCGGCCACTAGGCCCAGTTGGGCCAGGGAGTTTTCCTTTTAGTTTTTATTATTCTTTTTTTCAAATACTTTCCTTTATTCTTTTTTATAGCTTCCCTTTTAAATATATAGGGCTTTAACAATTTCTAAAAATGCCCGGTTTGTTTTAATAAATCTTATAGGGGATTTTCATATCTCTCCCGACATTTTTATGTTAACATCATAAAACTTTCCTTCTTTGACTTATTTTTAAACTTTGTATTTTGACTCGGTTTTCAACTAATGCGAGGTCAATGATAGAATCACGGTGACGTGGCATCATTAGCATGTGATCACTGTAGCTTAATTACAATCATCACTGTAGCAAAAGTAGAGGATATCACAACTCTCCCCTACTAACAAGAATTCTCGTCCCGAAAATTAAGAGGTAGAAGGAAAGAGCTCGGGGTATTCATCACGAAGATGATCCTCGCGTTCCGAAGTGGCTTCATCTTCAGAATAATTTGACCACACTTTAAGGAACTTGGTGACTTTACGATGAGTTTGACGTTCACCCCGGTCGATAATGCGGACCGGACGTTCTCTATAAGAGAGTTCTTGTCGCAGATCAAGCATATCATGATCCACTGCTCGAATAGGATCCTTGAAGCAGCGGCGGAGCTGAGAAACATGGAAGACATCATGAACCTGAGAAAGGTTTGCGGGCAGTTCCAATTGATAAGCCACTCTGCCACGCCTTTCGAGAATAGTGAAAGGACCAATATAGAGAGGAGCTAAGTTGCCCTTGATTCCAAAGTGATGTGCACCTCTCACTGATGTGACAAGAATATAAGTCTTTTCGCCAGGTTGATAGACCATATCTTGATGATGACGGTCATATTGACTCTTCTAACGAGACTGAGCAACCTTTAGATTATAATGAATAAAGCGGACTTGATCTTTAGTAGGTTGGATAATATCCGGACCGAAGAGTGATCGGCCCATTGAATGATGGCTCTGGAATTCCATACGAAGCCTAGTGTGAAGGATGCCATGGAGTCAAGGATATACATGAGAGTCAGGTTTCAATCCTGTGGAACTTTGGGTTATGGGTCCACCATGTGGGCCGGGAGTAGGCACAGGGGTGACATATTATACGGTCTTGGAAGCAAGACATGTCAAGGGTTAACCTGTTAGTTATGTTGGCAACAACGTCAATACCAAGGGCGGGGAATGAATAGAACCATTTTCCTGCTCGCTGAAACGAGGCGGACCAATAGGCAAGGTTCTCGTCCATCGACGGCTACCGGAATGTTATCCACAATAGTAACAGGGTCTTACTGACAGAGTTTTATACCGAGAATTTTAACTAAGCAGGGAATTAACATTGCATAGATAAGTTATGCCACAAGAAAAATCAAACATACCAATGGGAAGGAAAATGTGTTCACACACACAAGTATTAAAGTATACCATTTCCGAGGAAAACATAGAGTATGGTATACATGATAGGTCATCAAGTACATAACCATTTAGACAAAGAGGCAAGAAGAATCATGATGTTTACGCATACCATGTGGTTTGGATAATTGACTAGGAACAATTTAGCATTCGCTTCCAATGTTCTTGTTAACAATTGAAGTAGCACATTCGTGCTCCGAGGTAGCATTGACATGGTCATAGATAAAGGTCGGACCAATGGGTACACAAAGAGGACACATAAGGAACAACTTAGGAAATAAGTCATATAGTTTCCGCATGGAAGATGGCGAATCTTACATATGGAAGAATATATAACAATAGGTCCTTCGGCCCGGTGTGCCAGACAAGACATCACCGTACCAGATTACATAAGATCATACTTATATTTATTGGAATATGTTCCAACCATCATATCTGCCCGAGAGTCAGATCTGATAGGTGTGAGGACACCTCACGCTCAAGATACGTGAGAAGAAAAGATGATGATGCATCAGTCTCAGGATATGAACTACACAAGCAATACTTGAATCATGAGTTCGACTGTAAGACATATGAACACAATGTCAAGACATTCGTGCCCACATAGAATTCTTACGTCAAAATGTAACCGAGTTCTTATTTGAGAACCATCATCGAGGATATCGTGGTCCTTGTGTAAGCCTCGATTAGCTCTTATGAAGGAACTTCTTTTCCTTGATCAAATCAGTCAGTGGCTTGGGTGCTAAGAGAAATTATATGAAGTGAAGATAGAAAATCTTCAAACATATAACACTTCGCACATGCATGAATAATTTGGGATGGCTGGAGAGAAAGTGGAACAAAACTTCCTCGTATTCATGGGGGTAAGAATGTACATGAACTTTGGGAAAACATTTCTTCTATCAAACATATTCTTCGTGAGCTAGGCAAAAAGATAATGTTTTGAAGAGTTTCATTATCAAACAAGAGGAAAGTTGACGGTGTGGTTGATGAGCTCAACAACAATCCCTCAAGATTTTGACACGGATGAATTTCCAAAATTATAATATTCAGGAGAGAGTATTTATCAAGTCAAATTGTATAATGTCATATGCTCAAGGGAATAACAACAATTAATCATTGGTCAAAGGGTGTACTCGGAAATACTGAATGAGTAGCACGACCATTGCTAGAATGGTGAGCCAACACCCAACACACTAAGAATAAAACAATGAGTTGTTAACCTCAAGGCAATAGGGTTGCCGGAAGTATTGGAATCACAGATCGGAGTTCACTTGTTGGTATTCCGGTTTGAAACAACATGGGACCAAGAATGAATGGTGGTGGCGAGAAGTATTACTATATCGAGAATTCTTAAGACGTGTGCAATTTTCATGACATTCTTGACATACTAGATAGTAATACTCCAATGTAAAAGATAACATAAGCTGAATTAGCAAGGAACTCAAAGGACAACACAAAACATGATCAAGTTTGTGTTGGAGGGAAGGCCATAAAATTTGTCGATGATAATACAATTCATCGAGGGGAAGGTATGGTATTTCTCAACATGCATTCGATTGATACCTGCAAGAGATCAGAATGCTGATGATGACCATGACACATTTGTCAAGAAGCTTCACGAAGATGTAATCATTCAGCGACGACATCAAGCAAGAGAATGATGAAGCAAGAGGTTGTCGGAATCACAGATAAGACTACTAGCTTTAGAATTGAGATTGCCTTCCAGGACCACCAACATGACGTGGAAAGCTCGATGCAAGCTTAACGCACAGTTGGAATTGTGTTCGAGGGATGAAGGGTATAGATAGCATGGTCCAGCTCCAACATGACGATGATGATGTAGTTAACAACTTGGAATGACATGATCGAGTACAAACTCGTAAACAAGGAAGATTACTAAAAGTGGTTGAATCGAAATGCGTACTCGATTACGTTATCGATGTAACCGCGTGTCCAACAACTCAAACACGAGGAAACTGGAATTAATGAAAATATCATAGTTGATGAGGAGCTAACAAGAAGTTATATAGCTCCGTGATATCCTCGAGCTACAAGGGACAATACTCGGAGGTAGATCAACATTAAGGCTTTGACCAGTGTATTGATCTGAAGAAGACAAGCACTTCAACTCGTCTGAGAAAGAAATGAAGGTAGGACAACATGGTCGGAACCATGGTTGCAAAGTACCAAACCACAGATAGCAGATTAAACCACATAATGAATGATTAATGATACGAGAAGCTTCTATGGTAAGATCAACGTCGTCTCCATGGGCAGGAACACAAAGTTCAAGGTCAACTCCCACTTCATCAATGCATCACCTGCCATTTACTCCTTGCCTTTGAACAAGTTGTAGCTTTGAAAGGATATTCGGCAAAGCACCAGAAGTGTAAGACTCATGAAAACTTTTCGAGTCATATCGATTTAGGAAGGCATAGGTTCAACCCGTTGGGGCATCTTAGGAACATATACCATACCCCCCGAGAGTAATTAACACATGCTTGAACAGTAAGGCTCACAAAAGCATAGGGTACAACTTATCAGAGGGAGAAGACACAATTTACCAATAGCATTAGGTATCAAGGGAACAACATCACAAGAATTTTTTGAATGTAAGGCATCTCCTCGGATAATAACCCAGCAATGGGTCTCGCAATCCACAAAGGACCTGAGGTGAGTATATGTACTCAACTAGAGGGAGATAGGACGCAATGCATCGGGTTATAGAACATCTGAAAAATACCGATACTTAATTACCAAAGGAATTAGGATTTCCAGGTTGGTGTATCATAATCATATGCTCCGATAAAAAACAAGTAAGTTGAATGGATTTAGATGGACAACCAACCAAAGTTAATTTGTCGAGAACCATCTCTGTCTGGAAGGACGTCTGAGCCGGAAGATAATTTATGAGACACACCAGATGATTGTGTGAATTCACATCCAGGTAGAACCAATAAGATCACAGGAAAATCACAAATAATTTTAATGAATGCTGCTAGACATATGGATTTAACCATAACACAAGCAGGTGAGAAAGGTCAAAAGCAATAGGTTACTGGGAATTCCAAAAGATCGAATAGTAATTCAAAGAACTTTCGAAACCCATGACAACTAATAATGGACGAATCCCCAATAAGATAATTCGTTGCCTCTCGTAAAACAAGAGCAATTGGAAAATAAAGTATGGACGACATTTGTATGTCGTCATCCATAGGGGTTGAAGGAGGAAGGGAAATCACTGAAGGGATGAGCACAAGTTCTCGATAGAACATCAGAGAGTATACTCGGGGTCTTCTGACGGATCAAGCCATCGTCTGGAATACGGGGCTCTCCGGGAGGAAATATTTACGAGATCCTAATGTTAGAGTTAGTAACATATTTAACCCAAAAGAGAAGAGAGAGTAGCGCCTAGAGTATAGGAAAGGAGTAAAAGATACTAATAAGGCCTAATTGAGATGTGGGCCCGTAAGCCACAACATTAGTGTCAGTAAAGTTTTTCAAACACTAGACTCAACTTCGGCCAAGGATTTGGAAAGGGGGCAACCTACAGGTAATCGGCTGTGATACCGACTTGTGACGCCCTCCATTTAATCATACGCTAATCATACATGCAAATGCGTACAATCAAACTCAAGGACTCACGAGAAGATATCACAACACAACTCTAGATACAAATAAAACAATATCAGCTTCATATTACAGGCCAGGGCCCTCGAGGGCTAGAATACGAAAGCTCGATAAACACACGTGTCGGAGGAAGCAACAATATCTGAGTACGGACATAAAACATGGGGTGCCTTAGAGAAGGCTAGCACAAAAGATACAACGATCGAACGAGGCGAGGCCTCCTGCCTGGGAACCTCCTAACTACTCCTGGTCTTCAGCAGCCTCCACGAAGAAGAAACCATTGGGGGAGACGTCGGCAAGGAACTCCATCTCCTCGGCTCTATCATCTAGTCGCAGCAACGGATCAAGGGGCAAAGGGGGAGCAAAGCAACGGTGAGTACTCATCCAAAGTACTCACAAGTATTACATCAAAACTATTCTAAGTATGCACCAGTATCAAAGAAGGGGGTTGTTATAAGTGGACTGACTGCAGCAATGCGAGAATAGAGAGAGAAGGCCTAGTCCTATCGAAGACTAGCATCTTCAGGGTCTTGCAGCAATAGACGAGAGTAGAACAGGTGTAACACAATTAATAGTCATATTGTTGCAACAATTATTAACATGAGGTCACGCCCACATATCCTCCCTCGACTCACTGCGAGGAAACAATCCCGGGGCAACTAAAAATCAAGTTAAGTAACAATTGTAGTTGTATAAGATCGGGGCACAACTCCAAGTCGTCCTGTAACCGTGGACACGGCTATTCGAATAGATAAGTTCTTCCCTGCAGCGGTGCACAACATAATCCCCGACGCGCTCGATGACACTCTGGCCGGACACACTTTTCTAGGTCCTACCCGTCCTCGAAATATCGACACGTCGTAGCCCAACCTAAGACTCAACAAAGAGGCCAGCCCGCCGGTCTCACTCCTATGCACATAGGGTTCGTGGGCCCACTTGCCCTCCGCGCTCGTGCATGATGCGCGGGCGGCCGAGGTCAGTCCTAGAACCCCTTAATCACAAGCGCGATGCATCTCGGGACTACTCAGGCACGCGCCGATCCATTGCTAACATCTGAAATGCTTCGGCTGATACCGCGACGTCGAGTACCCATAATTCTTCCCACGCAGACGGTTAGTCTGTAATAAGGCCTTCCGACCAACCAAGATCAAATACCCAAATCCATTATCATTTTAATTAGGTCATCGACACAATCTCACACGAATACACTCGTCTAATAACTAATCACCAATGATCCAAGTAACATGGTCGAGTAACTGTGAGGTTATAACATCGGGGGGAATCCGAGGTAGCACCCTCATTGGATTCGAACGGTGTATCTGTCAAGGTGGGCTTAGAGGAATCACCCTCGAGGGTCCCACACTTGAGGGGTTGTACGATAGAGGCATCGTCGGGAATGGTGAAAGAGGAATCACCCTCGATAACCATGATCGACTAGCGGTACTACGGAGATAGCATCAGGAGTACTTAGCAAGGTGTCACCCCTAGTACCCGATAGTATCTTCGTAGCGTCGTACAACTAAGGGGGGTGTATGTGCTGTGTCGGGTCTGGCTCGTCGATCAGGGATCGAGATGTGAAAGCAAAGCGAGGCAAATGGACTACGGGGTCAGCATGGAAGACTGCTCCACCTATACTAAATAGATTTAAAAGTACAGTACTGAAAGTAGCAGTTCATCAAAAACAGGCTATGCATCAGATATAGGAGCTAACTACAAAAGTAGAAAAATACTAATGCAAGCATGAGGAAGAAGGAGTAGGCGATATAGGGATGATCAAGGGGGGTTTGCTTGCCTTGCTGCTCTGCGGCAAAACACTGGTCGGCAGGGTCGTAGATGTCTCGGGGTCTACCGGTAAGAAGAGAGGGGAGAAACAATAAATAATAGCAACAGGTGCAACACTAATCATGACAAGGCAATATGCAGGCTAGGCAAGAGCTAACGTAGTAACATCCGTCATAGACGGGTCGGAAGAATATCTGACGATATTTTCCGTGTCTCTGGCTACTACCGGTCGGACGGAAAACGATGGAAAAGTTCCACGTTTGCTATGCTAGGGACGCGTGACAAACGAATGGACCGTGTATCCGAGTTCGTCTCGTTCTGCTGATCAACTTTCATGTTGAAAGTATTTTGATCTTACTTAGGGATTATTTTATATTATTTTTTAAAGTTTTATTCAATATTTAGGAATTCAAAACAGATTTAATTAAATTTATTAAATGCAATTATGACATCAGCATGATGTCATACTGACATCAACAGTTGACTAGTCAACTGACCAGTGAGTCCCATGCGTCATAGACTCAGTTTTTAATTAGGGTTAATTATTAGTTAATCAGATTAATTTAGTGGGGACCCACGTGTCATATTCTAATTATCCTAATTAACAGTTAGCTTAATTATCTATTTTAACTATTTAACTAATTAAATAAATAATATACCAAACTATTTATTTATTTATTTTATTAATAAAAACATATATATATATATATTTTATTCTTATTATCATTTTTTTAACTGGTGTGGGGCCTCCCTGTAAGTGTGAGTGGGGGCTTGCCCCACCTGTAAGTGGCACAGGCCACACCACAACACAAACACATATTTACATTCATAAACCTAATGAATTATTTTCCCTTCTACATACCTGCATGATACACAATACATACACACATACATACAGGATACGTACATACGTAGTACATACATGATACATACATACGGAATACATAATACATACATGCTTTTTATTTTCTTTTGTTTCTCATCTCTAACCTCTCTCTCACAGAACACGTCTCTGTTAACAACAGACTATCTCAACAGAGAGAGAGAGAGGAGGCAACTCAACCTACACCTACACGAGCACAATGATGTCGGAACGGAACCGTGACGATGAAAGGAAGAAGACGATGGGAGGAGCCCGTCAAAGGGCTCACCGGCACTGACGGGAAGGCCTGGTGTAGCCGGAGTTCTCGGGGAGGGCGGAGGAGACGACGAGGAGGAGGTCGAAGTGGCGGTGCCGATGAGGTGGTGAAGATGGCGATGGTGGTGGTGTCGCTGGAGGCCGCCCGTGGAGGGTCCCGGAGGGGTCGCCAGCGAGTAGAGGTGCCGAGGCCGGCCGGTTGCCGCAGGGCGTCGGCCGGCGGGGGAGAGGGAGCCTCGTGGGAGGAGGCGTAGGGGGAGCGATCTGGGAGGGGCGCGGCAGAGAGGAGGGGATGCATGGGGCGGTGGGTGGATCTGGCGATCTGGTGAGGCGCTCGGCCGCTAGGCAGACCGGGCCAGGGAGGAGCCTTCTTAGGAGAGGCAGCGAGCAGGAGTTCGAGGCAGGGAGGCTGCCTCGGTCATGGGGAGGGATGGGAGGCGACGGGGAGTGGGGCTGGGGATCGTTGGGATCTGTGAGGGGAGAGGGTCACGAGCGAGTAGGGGGAGAGAGCGCTCCAGGGGGCTCGTGGGGGTTCCCCTAGCGGCGGGCAGGGGTGGGAGTGGCGTGAGGTGGATGGGACTTAGGGTTCCAGGGGGTCCTTTATACCCCCTCGGTTAGTGGGCTGGTGGGGTGTAGTGGCCGGATGGTCCACTGGGCCCAGTTGGGCTAGGGGGTTTTCCTTTTGGTTTCTTTATTCTTTTTTTAAATACTTACTTTTATTCTTTTTTTTATAGCTTCCCTTTTAAATATATAGGGCTTTAACAATTTCTGAAAATGCCAGGTTTGTTTTAATAATTCATATAGGGGATTTTCATATCTCTCCCGACATTTTTATTTTAACATTATAAAACTTTCCTCGTTCGACTTATTTTTAAACTTTGTATTTTGACTCGGCTTTGAACTAACGTGAGGTCAACAATAGAATCAGGGTGACGTGGCATCATTAGCATGTGATCACTCTAGCTTAATTACAATCATCACTGTAGCAAAAGTTGAGGATGTCACAGAGTGAGTGTAGAACTCATGTTATTCAGTTGTGCGGTATTTTGGGGATTCAGAAGAGGAGTAGGAGTACATATCCTCAGATGACCCTTCCCGAGTAGGTCAGGAACTCGCAGTCGACTTGATTTTATTATAAAGATATTGCATCTCCAAACATGTCTACTGGCCTTCCCCCATTCACTTTGGAGCGACCAACTGCTCCTAGAACGACAAACGTGTCAAATGAGGAGAAGGCTCAGTATGGGATTCCGGTAAATGAGGTGGTTAACTTGGTCCATGGCGGAGTGACTAGGATGGACTTGCTTGAAACATTCCTCGGTCGGCGTATTCAGCCTCTTGAGGCAAGGGATCATGCCATGTGGCATTATCCTGGCCCTGAGAATTCCAGTCGGTCGCACCCAGAGGAGGTTTCTGAAGAGACCGTGGCTCAGTGGCTCAAAGGCATCACTGGAGCCTGCGACAATCCATTAGGATCCAAGAGGGTCTTGCCTTTCTGTGCTAAAAACAAGCCACGGAACCTGGTGAGTTATTTCCTTGCCGATTACTTTCATATCTTTGTCGAGTCATTGAACCTTCGGCTGAGTGACTTTGTTATTTTTACATCTTGTTGGAGTGGACAAACATTCATTCACCCGTGCCCAACAGGGACCGGCTAGACATCGGTGGGGATATAGAAGGTAGCAGCACCGACAACGACAATGCTGAGTACAGCGAGGGGAGTGAAGGCGACTAGGAGGAAAGCGAGGAAGAGATCTAGTCTCCTGTGCGCACCAAGTCTCGATCCAATCATCACCATGATCCGGTGGCTACTCAAGCAAGACCTTAGAGTCAAGCACTGGGAATGTGAAGCGTGACCGAGCTTCCACAACAGAGTCGGCAGAAAAGGCCGCCAAACAACCCAAACCTGACGCACCCAAGCTTCAGAAGGCTCTGCTCAGAATGAGGATTGTTGTGCCAGTCGCTTTAGCGTGAGCGTCTGTCTCTTTCTTTCTTTTGTCGTTATGAAATTTCATGCCTTCGATGTGTGAATGGATTTTGCTTGAAGATATGCTACCTAAATGACGTCGCCTCCTGGAGATGAAGATCCCATGGACATGGACACTCCGGACATGGCCACCGCCCAACGAGGTATGACAAATCTTCATTTTGTTTTGTTTTCTAGTTATGATTCGTCTATTGGACTAAGTGACATTGTCGATTGACACCTACAAGCGTTATCTACTTGGAGGATGATGAAGAACTTCAACGGCCGACTGCTGAATTAGTTAAAACAATGCCTGAAATGCCGATGTCGAGTGCTCCTCCAGCCAGTTCGATTGTTGTGAGTACAACTCCTTAGACAGTTCGGTTGTTGTGACTACAGTGCCGACTGCGCCTCTTACCTCTGCTGCAATGCTGACTCCTTCAATGCTTGCATATCCTCTGCACTGTGTCCCGGAAGACCATATTGGAGATGCTAAAGAGGCCATGATTCAGGCCGACTTAACTTCATACAGAAACCAGTAGTACTCAATATAATACAAGTAGAGTGAGGTTCGCTCTACAATTTATTACAACATATCCAAGTCTTAGGATAGATGGAAATATTACAGTGGTCTTAGGTTAACTCTACTGCTCGCGAAAAAAAGGGGCACGTCAAGCCAGAGTAATGTGACATGACGAGTACTACTACGCGTTAAGCCTCAGTGTGAAGCTCAACAATTTATTCGAGATGGCGGAAGCGATGGAAATAAAACAGCGAGAGACTCCAGGATCGCAAGGGTGACTCGGACTCCTCTAGACATCGGACTTGCTATCAAACTCCTCATCCATGAAGTCTCCTTCATCGATATCTGGCCACAACAACAAGCCAGTGAGTACTCCGAGAAGTACTCGCAAATAGTTTGCACAAAGGATGAGATGCATGCAGTTGATTTTATTATGCATGGTTAGAGTCAAGTTATATTCACAATATGTGAAGAAAGTAAATAAGTTAGTGGATAAATCGGGCGGTAGTCCTCCCAAGATACCCGTAACAGAAAGATAAAATAAACCACCGTTGGGCGTCCGAGCGACACCACACACGGGTCATAACATAAATGAAATAAATAATAATCCTCGAACGGGCGTCTCTGCGACACCACAGTAAGGGCATGGATAAAATAAAATAATGTGCCGTAGTCGGGCGTCTCAGCGACACCACATAAAGGGCTTATAAGAGAAATAAACAATTCCACAGTCGGCGTCTCAGCGACACCTCATAAAGGGCTTATAAGAGGAATAAACAATGCCACAGTCGGGGTCTAAACTACACCTCATAAAGGGCTTATAAGAATAAAATGTTGAATATCCAGGAGGTAGAACCGTCCCAAGGATATCCAACAAAGAGAATCATAAAGGTTAGTCCAGAGTAATAATACATGATATGATAATGTCCTGCATCATCATATGGTTCACCCTATCCATTATTATTAATATCACTTATACTCCAGAGACAGACTCTAGGACCGACACTTGACTCGTCAAACAATGTCCTTGACTGGGGACACGGCTACTCGAATAGTTTTGACTCTGCAAAGGTTGTAATCTTTACCCATAGCCCACAGTTTTCAATAGTCAATATGACTAATTCCGCGTATGGCATTTTAGAAGTGGACACTCAGAATCATCACACACCCACTTTACCTCGGCGAAGCCCGGATTCACCCGGACTACGCTGCCAAGGTAAAACCACAAGATGGGCAGGCTTCGACCTCGACTAGCATGGGATCAACAATATTTATATTGCGCCCTTACGGGGAGTGGCTTCCCTTCTGGTCCCAGAGCAGAAACACCCATGCCCCCTGACCGGATGACTTGATTTATTCCAGGGCCATGGATACGTTCATACCGGCCCCTCTACTTGGTGTGTGACTGATAATAGGTCTACAACTGACTATCCAAACCCATTATCCAGGGAAAAGTGGTAGCATGATAAGAAGTATGTCACGGACAAGACTCGATCTAGATCGACACTAGAGTTTACCATATTTAAACCAGCACCATTGTGCTCAAGCCATGACAAGGCTATAACCTATCACGTCCCGCATGACTAGGCTATTCCACAACCTTACATAACCATCACTTATTATCATCATATTTTTATCATGGTTAAATATGTATAGTAGGTACGTGATATGCAAGGTGATGAATAATAAATATGAGCAAAGTTAGCAAAAAACACACCAAAAGTAGCAAACATGCTTGCGTGGTTCCACGTAGTCGGGATCAAGCTCGGTGCAGTTGACTTCGGGAATTTCGGTGTCGGAATCTACGGTATAGATCAAACAAGGGTATAAGTGGTACTGCCTAGCTACTGGTATTAAAATATTTTTAGAAAAATCATAAAATAAACTAGGCATTACCAGGAACAATTTGCAGAAACAATCATTGAAAAATAATTTATGGATCAAAAGTTATAGCCAAAACATTATCAGGGACTATTTTGTAGTTAGTTTTTATGGAAACAAGAGCAAGACTGAAATTTAGTCAAAACGTCCGAAGAGAAAGTCGTTTCCCCGAAAGAAAAATGGCTACTGGCCGAATCCGTTTCCATCGAAATGCTTCAGAGGGAGAGAGAGAAATTGACAGAGGGGGTCCCTGTGTCAGGTTCGAAAGCACCACCGGTGCCACAGGCTTCAGGCGATCACCGGTGACGCTAGGAGAGAGAGGGGAGCCAGCTGGGGGGTGCGAGTGCACTCATAGTTTACTCGCATGACTGATGGAGAGGGATTGGACAATGGGAGAGGCCTCACGTCGATGGCAGCGGATCTCCGGTGGCAGCAACTCCGGTGACGCGAGGAGATCGATGACAGAGAGCCTCTACGATGCAATTGAGCATAGGATAAGCAGGGGAGGAGCTCCTGGATGCAAACGAAGGCCTCAAGGGGTGCTACCTCTACTTACTCTGCACAGAAGTGGCCAGATCCCGAAGCGGATCGGGGCGGCCGGAGCTGGGGAAGAAGGCCCCTCGTGGACCCCTTCCTGGATCGGCTGGTTCCTAGAGGTGGAGATGGAGAATGGGGAATAGCTGGGTGAGGTCAGAAGCACTCGAGGCGCCGTGAGACGATCTACGACATTAACTCCGGCGAGCGATTCCGGCGATGCACGAGGTTGGGCAACAGGTTAGGCGGCAGCTGGAGCAAGGGCCGGTGCCGGGCGGCGCGGACTCGAGGCGAGGAGCTGCTGCGGCTGCTACAGAGCCGCTGCCAGAGCTTTGGCCGGCTCTGTCTGTGAGCAACCGACGAGGGGAAGAGTCCAAGCTTCCGGTGACACTACGGATAGGATCAAGGCACAGGAGCAACGGCCGATGCGCTGCTACATGTGAGATTGACAAAGGGGGAAGGTTGCGCTCTGTCTAGAGTTTGGTCTGAATTTAATTCAGACAACTTCACTCAGGTGCAGGTGAGGTGCTCGACAGAAAGAAAAGAATATCTAGGAGAGGAATATGATGCTGATTTTTTGAGGGGAGCACTCTCATTGGAAGAAAAGATGCTGCAAAAAAATTCAGGATTTTTGGTGTAGTTTAAGGCAGGTTTGAATCAAAACTGATTTTCTAGGGTCAAACTTCAGTCAAACCAAATTTGAATTTTTCAAACTTGAGGACCTATAGTTTTTGCAGGAAAAGGTTGAGGATACTAAGGACTACAAACTGCCAAAGTTTGGGGTCAAGATTCGAAAGGAAAAAGGAGGTTCCGTTGAAATTTTTCTGGAGCTCAAACTAATTACAGAAAATCCCATTTTAATCAATAAAATAATTGGGGGTGATCCATCTCTTCTAAAATTTTGGAAAACATTCGAAATCAAATCTTAGGGCTAGGAGAGGAGTACAAATACTCAAAACAAAATGTGGTTATTAATTCTTTTTCAATAATTAATAAATAGGCTTATGGAAAAGTCCAAAGTAAGAGTAAAACAAATCCAAATTAAGAATAAAAGAAATATTCTTTTAACCATTTTATTTTTGTGAAAGGGCCAAGAGGATATTTGTGAATTTGTTTGGTGGAGACGAAGCTCAAAAGTTTTCTCTCATGAAGATTAGTAAGAAAACTTCAAAGTTCTTGTCAAGTCAAAATTTTAAAATTCCAAGGAAATAAAAAAAGTTGAAAAATCTTGGATGTTACACCGACCAGAAGATGTTGTGGACCAAGGAGGCGTATGAGGTTAGCAAGTTGGCATACAATGTCAGCTCAGCGCTTCAAGATAACGTCCGAGTAAGTACGATTGTAAGTTCATTTCTGATTGAATCCAGTCCATATTGAGTTTACACCCCGTGGGTGTTTTCTTGTGTCGTATGGTTGCTTGTTTCTTATCAAGTGGGGGCACGCTAAGTGAACTCACTGGGTGTATTCCCCGAGACCGTTGTCGAGTACTTCCACCGGCAGGGGTCTGATTGGAAGACACACTCTTCTCTTTTTTTGACTCGGCCAGGCCGGACCTGGTCGAGTAGTTTTGCATCCAATGGGGGCACGCTCAGTGCACCCATTGGGTGTACTCACCAAGACCGTTGTCGAGTGCTTGCATCGGCAGGGGTCTGGTTGGAAGACACTCTCTTCTTCTTTTTTTGACTCGGTCAGGCCGGACCTGGTCGAGGTGTTTTACATCCAGTGGGGGCACGCTGTGTGCACCCACATGGTGTAGTCCCCGAGACTATTGTCGGTCGTTTACGAAGGGAAATAGTCTTCAAAACTTGAACGTAGGGTCTTTTTCATACTTAGAGTACTTGCGCCACTCTGTCTGTCGAGTGAATGTGTTTGTTTAGAATCTTAACCACTGAATCTTCGTCTTAGTCACGGAAAGGTCCGAACCAGTAATGATTTTCCTGCGAGTTTCATGGACATAATTTCCATCAACCATGATATGACGCTTTGTAGGGGAGTGAGGGTGGGGACTGAGGGCCGCCATTCGGTCGACTGAAGTGCACTTCTCCACTTAAGAGTGGAAAAATATTAGTGTCGACTGATTTATTTCCTTGAAGTTTTTTAGAAAACTTGTGATATTGGAGCCAAGTATGCCAACTTGGAATCAGAGAAGAACCAACTTCAGCTGGATCTGGAAGTGACAACCAATAACCTGAATGTCTTGAAGAAGGCACTTGCAGATAAGGATAAGGTCCTCGCAGAGGCTAAGGAGAAATTCAAGGCCGCTGAGAAGAAGCTCTTGGCAGTCGGCAAGATAGAAGAAGACAATGCCAAATTGGAGAAAGAACGAACCGAGTGGGCCAAAAAACTTGAGCAGATGGACAAAAGGGCAAACGCCATGGACAAGTATCTGGGGGACTTTGTGGGCAAGATGATCGGCACACTCACTGGTACGCTTGTTTCACCGAGTGAATCTCTTGTGACTTTACCGAATGAATTGTGAGTGACCTTTCATTTTTTCCTTGACATAGAATTCTGCCAAGATTTTGATAAGCACACTCAAGAAGTGGATGCCGCATCTGGACCCTATCAACTCTTCTATTTCAGATGCTGTGTCCATGAATATGTTTCGCCTCAATGCTCGTCTTTTGAAGGTCCAAGGGTATGTCACTCAACTGCGAACCGCGTTGGGGAAGATCGACACGGAGTTGTGTCCTGAAGACACCCTCCAGACAGATCTGGAGACAATAATGAGCCACTTGGACCAGATTCCCAACAGGGTGCATGCGTGGAAGAAGTCTGCTGCACGTTGCGAAGCCGACGTGACTCTTTCACTCGTTCGAGTCCATTGCAAGGAGGCCACGGAAGATAAGCTGAAGGCGCTCCTGGTGGCTAATACGAAGAAGCTCCTGTTTGAGGACTTCATGGAGACCTTCATTAACGTGGCCACTCGCATTGCTGATGGGATCGATCTTGACACCTTGGTTGAGTCTGCGAGTGCTGGTAAGCCTTGAAAAAAATTCAAATGCAGTCCAAAGTTTTATTCGTCTCGGTATGCCGAGTGTTAATATATCCGTTAAAACTTCGTTTAGGTGTTAAACCCGAGTACTTTCATCTGCATAGACAACTTTAATCCGTGATGGATATCCTTGAGTTTATCTGCGTTTGGCTGAGTCTGTTTGATTTTTGAATGTTCTTGGCATTCGGAAAAATCCCTTACTTAAGCGATGTTTGATTTGTAGGTAAGTATCCGAGTGAAAAGATTGTTTGTCACCCGACTGGAGCTTAACTTAGGCAAAGACTGATTCGCTGCTATGTCTCCATGTGAATAGGTTGCTATTCACTCGGCGGGGTTTTCTAACTTCGATGAATACATGTTCATAGCTAAGCCCCCGAGTGAGAGGATTGCTCATCACTCGGAGTGAGTTTTATACTTAGGCGAACAGATGCTCTCTGCTAAGCCCCCGAGTGAGAAGATTGCTCATCTCTTAGAGTGAGTTTTATACTTAGGCAAAGACATGTTGGCGGCTAAGCATCTGTGTGAATAGATTGCTATTCACTCGGAGAGGTTCTTTACTTAGGATAAAACATGCTCGCAGCTAAGCCCCTGAGTGAGAGGACTGCTCCTCACTCAGAGTGAGTTCTATCTTAGGCGAAGACTGGTACGTGGCTAAGCGTCTAAGTGAATAAGTTGCTATTCACTTGGAGAGGTTTTTAACTTAGGCGAAAACATGTTCACAGCTAAGCCCCCGAGTGACAGGATTGCTCGTCACTCGGAGTGAGTTTTATATTTAGGCGAAGACATGTTCGTAGCTAAGCCCCCCGAGTGATAGGATTGCTCGTCACTCGAAGCGTGTTTTATAATTAGGCGAAGACCGGTTCGCAAGTAAGCCCCCGACTGAGAGGATTTCTCGTCACTCGGAGTATATTTTGAGTGTGAAATTGCATGATAGGAATCGACAAAAATTGTAGGAATCATGAATTTGATAAGCAACATTGTTCAAATAAATCTCTTATTAAATCAAACCAATTGGTTATCAAGCATAAAAGCGTCGTTGTAGGTGTGCATTGCAAGAACGCGGTTCGTCGATGCACTTCTTGATGTTGTAAAGATGATAGGCTCCATTATTTTGTACTTTTTGTATGACGAAAGGTCCTTCCCATGTGGGGGCTAGCTTGTGAGGTCACTGTTGATCCACTCGGAGCACTAGATCGCCTTTGTGGAACGCCCGACTCCTCACATGCCTCGCATAGAAGCGACGTAGATCCTGTTGTTATATTGTCGACAGAATCAAGGCCAGTTCACGCCCTTCTTCCAAAAGATCTACTCCGTCCTGTCGCGCCTATTCATCCTCAGCCTCAAAATATAGATCCACTCTTGGAGAATTGTGAAGAGGATCACTCGGTAAGACGGCTTCAGCTCCATACACCAAGAAGAAGGGTGTGCGCCCAGTCGACCGGTTGGGAGTTGTCCTCAAGCCCCACAAAACACACGGTAATTCAGATACCCAAGCTCCGGCTGCATGTTCCAAGTCTCGCATGAGTCGAGGCTTCAACCCTTGAAGGATAAGGCCATTCGCCCCCTCAGCTTGTCCATTGGTTTGGGGGTGTGCGACGGACTCATAATCCACCCAGATGCCTTGAGCGGAGAAAAATCGTTTGAACTCTTCAGAGTCAAAGTTAGATCCATTGTCTGTTACGATCCTACGAGGAACGTTGTACATGAATGTTGTTTCCTTCATGAACTTGATGGCGGTGCACGAGTCCAGTTTCTTTATAGGTTTGGCTTCGATCCATTTAGTGAACTTGTCGACTGCAACAAGCAGGTGTGTGAATCCACTCTGTCCTATTCGGAAAGGACCGACCATATCCAAACCCCAAACAGCAAACGGCCAGATGAGTGGGATAGTTTTCAAGGCAGATGCAGGCTTGTGAGACAAGTTAGAGTAGAACTGGCAGCCTTCGTAGTGATCAACGATATCTTTAGCCATCTCGTTAGCGTGCGACCACAAGAACCTAGCTCGGTATGCTTTGGAAACAATATTCTGAGAGGACGCATGATGACCATAGGTCCCCGAGTGGATTTCCTCCAGGATCAGTCGGCCCCCCTTAGGGGAGATTCACCGTTGAGCTACGCCAGTAACACTTCCTCTGTAAATTTGATCGCCCATCACAGTAAAAGCCTTTGATCTGCGGACAATCTTCTTAGCTTCAGCTTCGCCTTCTGGAAGTTCTGGCCTCAGAATGTATGGAATGTAGGGTATTGTCCAATTGGGCGTGAACACCAGAATTTCCATGACTAAATCAACGACTCCTAGAACATCAATCTTAGTCGCATTGGAGGTGCTTATCTGTGGCACCCCGATAGAGGGCCGACGCACATCCGTCCCCAGGACAAGACCGGACGCACGCCAAAGGCATGATACGAAAATTCCAGGCAAAAATGTCTTTATTAAAATAATGGAGTATTACAATACTGTTCCTTACAAGAATATTACATGACTCCAAAGCTAACTAAATGGCAGCAGAGGTCTTGATACAGCGGCATCGACGTCCCTGGCTGGGTTGCATAACTCGCAGGACTGGCTGGGTTACGATCTACCACAACGAGTCTTCTCCTGCAACTTGCCACGTGCAAGGCCAGGTGAGTACTTTGATTGTACTCGCAAGACCACTAAATACATGGCATCCAAACAGCAGATAAGGAAGCAAGCATAAAAATTATATAATAGCTATTCTAAGCATGGCATGGAATTAACAAGAAAAGATAAATCAAGCATAGTATGACATGGACTAAACATGTAATCTACCTCACTAGCATGCCAAAGACCAGAACAAGTTCTTCACCAGCTTACTATCACCGAATATCAACTTACTCTATCCTGGTTTCTACTACAACCCTCGACATACGCATAATCCAATCTGAACAGATTCAAATCACATCACACGGTCATCTGACCATTCATCATATAGCCTTCTCTTGGCTAACATATCATGTTATCAACATCCTCTGATGTTCACACAAGACAAGTTCTTCCATCATTACTAACACTGATATGGTTGACCGTTTACTAAGGTCTGGTCGGGCTGTCCATTACCATGGACTCGGCTATTCGAATAGGTTTGACACTCTGCAGAGCTTGCACACTTTACCCACACTATGGAGCACTGACCTCGTGATCCCATTCGGGTGGATCAGTGTTGCTCCAATGAAACTTGTCTGACCCGTGACTCTTTCATCGTACCACCGGCATTCATCCTATCCGGGAGTCCTGCCCTAGGTGGCCCTATGTCCTGATGACACATGCCACCCATGTGGCCAAACTAAATTGTCCCATCTGGGGACGCTGGCACAAACAACTCAACTGGCTCACAGGGTTACTACCGCCTACCTGATCATGCTAGCACGCGTGCATAGCCCTCCCTCTTTGGAGGTACCGGTGAAAGAGCACGCGAAAAGACCAAGTCAAGGCCGTCCCACAATGGCAAATGTGGTTGCACTGATGAGCCCGGACATGTGACTTTGATCAGCCAACTAGGAATCTTGTCCCGAATATTATCTGTCATAGTTGACGCTACGATGTCATAGCAATCCGATAAATAATAAGATCAAGCCACTACTGTTAAACCAGATATATAAATTGTTGGATGAAACACAAACTAATCATAGACAGTAATTTCAACAGTATGATGTAAATAGCAAACTATTACTTTTATAGTTTCTAGCCATACGGTAGACCTTCGGAACCCTTGCATAAAATGGACAAATAAATCAGTAGCCACCTGAACAGTCTTTACAACACAAATCTGGTACATTACCGGAATAATTCAACCCCGACTCAAGACGGCTGGAAAGCAGCTCAGAGCATGAGACGGTGTTGATAAAAGGAATGTAGCAGTTCCCTAAGAAGGCCGAAGAACAGCTCAGAGCATAGGGTCACCGCCACGGAAATAAATTCAATAGTTGCCCGCGACGGCCGAAAAGCAGCTCAGAACAAGGGACAACTGTTGACAAAAGAAATATAAAATTGGCATCCACCCCAGATGACCGGAAACATCTCAGGCTCAAGCATGGTGCCATTGTTGAAGCAAATGCGAGCAAGGGTTCGTCAGAGTCACGCACCACACATCACTATACATTCGGATACTAGCATTATAAAGGAAATATGCAAATACATTAGATGAAAATTAGTACTAGGAACTATTACTAATGTCAGCACAGCTATATGCAAGTGCAGGCTAACAGGTGACACAGATAAACACACAGAGTGCAAGCAAAGTTATCACGCAGGTCCGGAGCTCATGGTAAAAGGTTGGCTTGCGTGGGGACGGCGAATACTCCGGGCAGAAGCGCGATAAAACACCGGAAAGATTTGCCGGAGAGGTTTCCCTCTCGGAGGGCTCAATCAGAGGGCAAGGGAAAAACAGTCAGTTCTACTGCACAAACATATTATGAAAATGATACTATCAAAACGGGCTCGACGAGACGAAGACGTTGGCGCTGGTTTTACCTCAATCGTAGCTACGAGCAAAATTTTACGGACGTTGATTCGTCAAGTGGTGAAACAAACAAAATATGTTCATTTCAGTCCTTAACTCGTGAACGTTCATAATCAAAGTAGTTCGAACGGCGGGGTTTTAAACGAGAGGCGCATTCCTGGGAATAAGCTTTCACCGAATAGAAAGCGCATCCGAGGGAAGGCGCTTCCACTTAAACTGTGTGGGCCTGGGGGGTTGACCTCTCTCTCTCTTACGGGTGGGCCGACCTTATCCACTCCCTCCCTCTCTCTCTCTAACGGGCGGGGCCGCCCCTTCTCCTCTTTCTCTCTGCTCTCCTTCTTTCTCGCGATAGGGAGCCATAGGAGGCACCAACCACCGCAGCTGCCACTGCTCCGCCGCGCGGGAGGGCTGACCGGAGGGCGCAGGGGAGCCGCCGCTCCTCGCCGCGCCACGGGGTGGTTGTAGGGTCACCTGAGGCGGCCTGCAGCTCCACCGTGGCAACGACGGCAGAGCCGGCGCCGACAGGGCTCGATGCTGACGCGCGGGGCCACGGCTACACCTGGGGAGGGGCGGGGAAGGCTGCTTGTTGGCAGGGGATTGGGGGTGCGCCTTAAATTGCTCGGGGATGGGCTCTCGCTACGTCGACCGATGCTTCGAGACCTATGGCAAGATTTCCTTCGGCACTCATCTCCAGGAGCAAGGAAACAAAAAGGAGAGGGCTCTGGAGGGTGCGGGAGGACAGTGGGCAGCTTGACGACACTGCTAGACGAGCCGGAGCTTGCTAGGGACATGCTCCCGTCACTTCAGAGACACAGAGCTCTGTTTTCCCACGCTCTATACGTGGTCACCACGGTGCCACGACATTGCCATACCCCACAAGCTCTCAAATCATGTCTAAATTTATCTCCACATTGTGCTAAGATGAAATGACACAACACACATCACTGGGGAGCAATGAGGTGACCACACCAAAGTCAAATAGGTTCCAACAGCAAGGTGTTTGTGCTGTGGTGTGTCCACCAAAGTGCACCTCTTCTCATGATCTTTGGCTGAGTTTGACCACTCACTAAGGTCACTGTCCTGGCCAAATTTTAGCACAATCCAATAAGTCTAAACGGTACTTCCTTTGTAACTTGGCATACTGACGAGAAATAAAGAAGCTGTTGTTGGGGTTAATTGGCTTAATGGAATTGGCTGAAACTTGGAGGAGACTCATGACTTAGGTATATGAAGTCACTGTAAAAGTTTGATACCATTTGCATAAATATCAATGGTTGTTCCTTCATAGTGCTCCAATCTGGACAAAATCTTAAATGATTTGCTGGGGAGGAATGGAGTGATGGAATAGGCTAAATTTTGGTGGACATGGATGATTTAACATAATGAACTACTTTGCAAAATTTCAGCTCAAGGAAAACAAGGAATCAAGCACTACCTTTGCAAACGAAAAATCTTGACAGAATCTGCAAAGGGATGTTGTGCTCAATTTTTGAAGTGGGGAACTTGATATATGGATCAAAATGATGAATATATGGATATGAGAAGCTCCACAAATTATTTGGGATTTTTCATAGCTACCAAAATGGTAGTTCCTTTGGAAAGGCCCCAAATTGGAATATTGGCTTTAAATAGGAAAAAGGCATTTTTCCATACCTAGCGATGGCCAATATTTTATGAGAGCTTCATATGATCACAAAGAATATCTCCACAAGTTTTCATGACCTTGGGAGATGGATAGATATATTCTTGGATTTAATTCCTCAGAAGGAGAGAAACAAGAATTAATTCTAGAGGAGAAATATTGCATATGACTTGGCAATATTTTTGCACATCTAGGGTCTATGAGGGAAGAATGATCTCTCGGAATAATTGGAGAATCAATAAAGCAAGGGAAATGATGGCTCCTTTGTAAACACAAAGGCAGGATTCCTAGTTCCAATATTTCGGAGCTAGGATTTTAAAGAGGTTCGGGGTTTACTCGACAAGGGCAAGCTGGCACAAGGAAAAAGCAAGGGGAGGTTGAAGATAGGCTGGGTTCACCTGGTCATTTGCCAAATTGTAGAGGAATAATCTGGGAGAGAAAAGCTAAGAAGGAATAACAGCAGAAAAATCGATAACCGCCCCGAGATGAATCTCGTCCTCGAGATTCCCAGGGTTAGCTTAGCACAACAATTATTACTACTACGCCTTCTATGAAAACTTCCGGGCTTGGTCTCAACCCTGTGGTTGAAAACAACCGAGTTAAGAGCACCAAAACTGGTACACGAGATTGAGACACAAATATCGCGGGATCTACTATATACGCGGGGATTACTGGGTAGCCCTATCATTTTTAGCAAAAGCAGAATTTCCTTTTTCCAAAAATGCATGGGGCACCACGATGAACAGTGGCCTCCTCTCGCTGGCGAGTGGGACCATGGCTCACTAGCAGGCTTCTTCTTCTGCTTTCTCCAGCCAACAACTCTCACTCTCTCTCGCTCCTACGTCACTCGGAGTGCGGCTAGGCACTGCGCACACCTAGCTCCTAGGGCGTAAAGCACCCTATGACGGTAGTGCGCGGCGTGCAGGAGGACGACGCAGAGAGCACTCCCATCGCGGGCCAACGCCGGTCGGCACTGCTATCGGATTCCCTCCTGGATGCCAGTGATCGAGGAGCGTGCGGCCTCCTGGACCTCGCTCACCGTATGCCGGACCAGACTATAAAAGTCACCGCGGTTCCTTCCTCTTCTACGTCGCATCCTACCTCACTTCTTCTTCCTCTTCTCCTTCTCTTTCTGGTTGCAGGAGCGCTAGGCAAGGCACTAATGGCAGGCGTGGGGTCGGAGCTGCTCACCATCCTCCTGGGTGGCCTACTATCGGTGTTGGTCGGCGGCTCAGTGCTACTATGCGCGATGATACTTGATGATCGTCGCAATGCCATGGCTAGAGGGATAGCTGAGGGCCAACTGCGCTGTCTCAGGCCAGAGAAATAAACGCTGGCGGGGGCGGCAAAGGCGACCTGTCAACATCACACTAGAGGTTGACAGAGGCGCTGCTCGGTCTGGGTTTAGTGTGGTGCAGTCAGCGGAGTTCTGGCAGTGTGGAGATCACGCGGCTGTTTGCTCCTTGCTGAACAACATCCACGACTAGTGGGTACTACAGTACTGGAATCCAGTTCTTTGCCGTCAGCCATGTCTTTGTCGTCTGCTGGTTGATGGCAAAGAACCTATTTGCCGTCAGTTGACACAAGGCGAACGACAAAGGGCTCACTGATGGCAAAAATACTATTTGCCATGTGCCTGCCCTTTGCCGCCTGCCAGCGGACGACAAAGAGAACCAGGGCAGACGGCAAAGAGCACGGGGCGGCCCACCACACACCCCCTCCCACCCCATAAAGGTCGCTCTCTTTGCCGTCTGCCTTACACCTCTTTGTTGTCGGGGGGAGGACGGCAAAGAGAGGGCCCCCTAACAGTCGTCTCCCCCACCCCACGTCCCCCTCTCTCCCACAGATCCACGTCCCCCTCTCTCCGTCTCTCTCACCCCCTCTCTCGCCGTCCGCCGTCCTCCCTTGTCGTCCCCCCTTCGCATGCGCCCTCACCCTCACCCTCCTCGTCGTCTTCCCTATGCTCGCGCCCTCGCCCTTGCCCTCCTCACCATCCTCCCTTCACTTGCGCCCTTGCCCTCCTCGCCGTCCTCCCTCCGCCCGCGCCCTCGCCCTCGGCCTCCCTCGTCGTCCACCCTCAGCCCACGCCCACGCCCGCGCCCTCCTCGCTGTCCTCCCTCGCCGCCTCCCTCGCTCTCGCCCTCGCCCTCCCATCGTCGGCCAGACCCCCTCCTCGCCTCCTCAACTGCGACAGTGGTGACCGCTTGGTTCAGGTCAGTCGTCTCTCTCTTTCTCAGATTTTCTACAATCTTTAATAGTAGGATCTCTATGATAAGGTTTTGACTTGTTAATGACTATAAAATTACATAGTTAGTTTATTAGGTAGAAAAAGTAGATAGAAAAGAAAAAAATAGATAAAAAACTTAGAAGAAAATAAGATAATAATAAACTAGAAGAAAAAAGAAGAAGAAGAAGAAGAAGAAAGAGGAGAGGAGGAGAAAGAGAAAAGAAAGAAGAAGAAGAAGAAGAGGAGGAGGAGGAGGAGAATAATAATAATAGGAAGATGATCAAGAAGAAGAAGAAGAAGAAGAAGAAAAAGAGGAGAGAGGAGAAGAAGAAAGAAGAGAACGCCGACCCCCGACCCCCGGTGCACGACCCCCGACGCCCGACGCCACCAACCCCCGAACCTCGACCCCCGACCCCCGACACCTCTTCGGCCTCTTGTTGATCGAAAAGACCCCAACCCCCAACGCCATTGACCCTTGACCTTCGACGACACTGACCCCTGACGACCGACGCAACTAACCCCCGACCCCGACGCTACCGACACCCGACACCATCGACCCTCGACGCCACTAAGCCCCGACCGCCGACACCTCTTCTCCTTACTGTTGAACGAGAAGGTGCTTTTCGGCCTTCTAGAGGTCGGCGAGGTCATAGTTTTGTAAATTATGAGTTAGGTCACATATTTTCTGATTATTTTAAAAACATCATATTTGTGTTGATCGTGTGAATTTCAATGTGCAGTTGTTCGACGACCTCCACGTGCGTTGGACGAGCTCCGCCCTTGCGTTTGTTTGTGAGCACAAACGACTTCTCCTCCTACCCCCTTAATTTGCTCTGTCCCGATCTTCGTGCCGATGAAACTTGGTAGTTATAGGTTTCTCCAATCATGAGTATGCGTGACCAGTATGCGTCTCCCGTTCGAAAGGGCGACATCTATAAATATGTATTTCTTTGCATATTTATAACCACCATCCTCTTGAATTGTCCAACATTATCCATGGACAGCCCGAGTATGTGTAGATTGGGTTTCTTTTCCCGTATGCTGTGCTCTTGATCCGATGCAAAATTTCGTCAATGCCTCCCTGTTGTTCTCCGGGTACACATCCTCTCTGCTTATTGCCGATACGTGTATAAGGAGAACAACGGGGAGGTGATGCCGAAATTCTACGTCGCATCTGGAGCAGAGCATGGGAAAACGAACCCAATCTACACATACTCAGGTGGGATTAGGACCTATCTTTACCTATTAGCGTGTAGGTTGCATGCACGTAATAAAACTAACAAACTTGATTAGCGTATGAATATAGATGATGAATTATATATTTATTTCTTGTGCCCCCATAGGTAGCTAGGCAACATGAGTGATCGTGCTTGGATGTACACTGGTCACCCTAGTCAGAAAGACATGACCAATGAATGGTTAACAAAAACCAGGGGGTTTGTGAGAGCCTCAATTGCAAATGGTCAGCAAAAAACATGGTGCCCCTGTCCCAACTGCGACAACTGGAAAAAGCAGACAGAGTTTGAAATGGGTAAACACCTGCAGAAGTGGGGTTTTACGCCTAATTATAAGGTGTGGACTTTTCATGGTGAGTCTGACCAACGTGCCAGAGTTGAGGTGATTCAACGTCGCACCAACGAGCATGGTACCGGGATTGAAGACATGGTGCAAGGCTTTGATGATGCTCGGGATTCGGACGACGAGATGGAGGAATCTGCAAAGGCCTTCTATGAAATGTTGGAGTCTTCAAAATGTCCTCTCCACGAGGAAACTGAGCTTTGTCAGCTGGATGCCATCGCGCAATTAATGGCTCTGAAGGCTCAATTCAACCTAGGAAGAGAATGCTACGAAGCGATGATGACGATATTTGGAAGCTTTCTACCCAAAGGCCATGAACTGCCTGCAAACCTGTACCAGACAGAGAAAATCCTCCTTGTACTTAAGATGCCCTATGAGAAGATACATGCGTGTGAGAATGGACGTGCCTTATTTAGGCTTGAGTATGCGGCCTTGAACTATTGCCCCATTTGCAATTCTTCCACGTATATTGTGGTAGACAACGGTATGGGTGAGAAGAATCAGACCAAAATCCTCATTAGTGTTCTTCGGTATCTGCCAATCATACCAAGACTTCAACGTCTTTTCATGGTCGAAGAGACGACCAGACAACTGACATGACACAAATTGGGCAAAAGAACCTAAGTAGATGCGGATGGGAACAAGATGCTGGTACACGCTTCAGATGGTTTTGCGTGGAGGCACTTCGATGCATTACATAAGGATAAATCGGAAGATCCAAGGCAACCTAGAGTTGCCATCAACACGGAAGGGTTCAATGTGTATGGTATGACGGCAGCACTATACAGTTGTTGGCCTGTATTTGTCATTCCACTAAATTTGCCACCGGGAGAGATTATGAAAAGAAAGAACATTTTCCTGACGTTGATAATTCCAGGGCCCAACTATCCAGGGAAGAATATGAATGTGTACATGCAGCCGCTTAAGGATGAGTTGCAAGAAGCCTGGGATAATGGGATCAAGACCTACGACGCGGCTACCAAAACAAATTTCAAAATGCATGTGTGGTACATGTACTCGACGCAAGATTATCCGGCGTTTGCGCTATTCGCTGGCTAGTGTGTGCATGGAAGGTTCCCGTGCACCACATGCAAGGCAGCTCTTCAGTTCCGTTGGCTGCAGGCTGGTCGCAAGTATTCTTGCTTCGACATGCATAGACAATTCCTGGATCCTGACCATAAGTTCAGAAAAGACAAGAAGAATTTCATCAAAGGTAGAGTTGTCAAAAACACTGCACCAGCTGCGTTGATAGGCCAACATACCCTTGATCAGTTAAACGCTCTCGAGCCTGTTCCTTTGCGTCCAGGATACTTCAAAGGGTATAATACGGAACAGGCCTGGACTCACAAGTCATGCTTATGGGATTTGCCTTACTTCAAAGACCTCCTTTGCCCACACAACATCGATGTGATGCACACTAAAAAAGAATATTGCGGAGGCCATTTTTGGTACATTGTTCGGCATAGAGGGGACGTCAAAAGATAATCCTAAGGCTAGAATCGACCTGGAGGCTGTATGTGATAGACCGTGGCAAAACTTGTGACAACGGAAAGGAAAGCAAAGCATAGAGAAGCCAAAGGCATGGGTCAATTTTGAAAGGCCAGCTATGAGGGAAATGATCTTGTGGGTGAAAATGTGGTTGATGTTCCCCGATGGGTATGCAGTGAATCTAAAGAAGGGAGCGAGTCTTGAGAAATTGAAAATATTTGGTCTCAAGAGTCATGATTGACACATATGGATTGAGCGGGTAATGCTAGTGATGTTGCGTGGCTTTATCCCTGAGGATGAATGGCTAGTGCTGGCAGAGTTGAGATATTTCTTCTGTTCTCTTTGTTCAAAAGAACTATCGCCTGGCGTGCTAGATGAAATTGAAGAGTTGTCGCCGGAGTTGATCTACAAATTAGAAAAGATCTTTCCACCAGGCATCTTTAATCCAATGCAACATTTGATTTTGCATCTCCCGACCGAGGCAAGAATGGGGGGGGGCGTTCAAAATCGAAGGTGCTACTCAACTGAGAGGATGCAGTAGACGCTTCGAGCTAAGTGTAAAAATAAATGTAGAATTGAAGGAACGATGGCCGAGGCATTCATTACTGAGGAGGCTGCAAACTTCGTGACAGCACACTACGAAGCCAAAAATCATCATTTGCATAACCCGAAGCCTCGGTACAATGATGGCGATCCAAAAAAAGTTCGATCCAACCTCAGCCTATTCAAAGGTAAGTTCGCACCATCCGGTGCTTTGAAAGGGAAATTGATGCATGTCGAAGAATGGCGGACCATTTCATTGTATATCTTCACCAACCGAACAGAAGTGCGGCCGTACATCGAGTAAGTTCTCGGTAATTTATTGTTCCGCAACTTCTAATTGCTTTGAACTACTCTTATTCCCGGATAATGGATATTGTCGATACGTCGCCGAATTCTCGGATGGAGCGGTCATCGAAAAGGATTCCGTCGAAGAGTATGAGCTTCTCGCAAAGCATGGAGGCGATTATCTCGGTTTCATCTCTTGGTTCAAACAAAGTGTAATTAATTACCATTAGGGGCCCATTTGATTTCTCGGTCTAATTTGCGGCTAATGCATCCATTCTTTCGTATTAAACTTGTAGGCTGATGCAGAGTCTATGGACGCCGAGTTGAGAAAAGTCGCTAACTCGTATTCCGTTCATTTGACAAATACAACATCAACGGGTATCACTTTCGTACCTTTGGCAAAGAGCTATCTATGCCCGACCAAAAGACTACAAATTGTTTTGTCTCTCCATTTGACATAGGAGACACCGAGTATTATGGAAGAGTTGTAGCAATTTATGAACTTCTATTCTATGGCGAAAACCCACCGACCGTCGTAGTCTTCAAATGTTATTGGTTTGAGCCGAGGGAGACTAGAAGGTCTCATGAACATATAGGACTAGTCAAAATCAACCAGAACACCCACTTAGATGTTCCCGATGTCTATATTACGGCTCAACAGGCGACACAAGTTTTCTATCTACCGTGGGCCTGCCAAACTAATCCAAATCTCAAAGGTTGGGATGTCGTTTATGAAGTGCCACCACATTTTAGATCACCTACCCTCAATGAAGAGGATTACGAACCTCACATTAACCCAGACACAGATGAAGGAGAATTCTTCCAACAAACACGTATGTCCAAGAAACGTTTCAAGAACCGATCTACTTCACCCCAGAACATTGAAGTAGACAGCGACATTGAATTCGTCTTAACCCCTGAGCCCGAACAGGAAGAGCTGGAAGAAGAAGAGGTTACTACTGCAGATGACCTGTCACTTCTTGACCGAATACATAATGGTGGCCTTCCACGTGTTCTTCGTGATAGTGATGATGCATTTATTGATGATAGTGATGATCATGATGCATTTATTGACCCCGAAGCATATATAGACGAGCACGATTATTATTAGTTCATGTCAGGTATTCAACTATTATACTATATATAAATTTTGAGTTCATGTTAGGTATTCAATTTTTATTAGTCATGTTGGTATTTATGACGATGATACACTTAAATTATATAAATTTTATTACTCATGTTGGTATTTATGTTGTACTAATTTCATTTACTCTTTGTCATGACAAGTGTTGAAAGATGGTGGGAAAGGGTCGACAACACTCCGCGGCTCCTTCTTCGTCGGCGGGTGATGGGATGGGTACTTCCATTCCTGCCTCGCCTCTTCGGAGTGCGTTGCTCTGCACTCTGCAAGGAGCAGCCCACGTGAGAGGAGGTCGACCCCCCGCGAAGCCGAGAGGTACTAAAGGTACACGTTGTATTCATGTTGGTATTTATGTTGTACTCGTATTGTATGCATATTGGTATTTATATACATTTTATTACTCATATTCGTATTTATGTTGTACTAAAGGTACACGTGTCCGGGGGAGAGGTAGGGCGGTGGCTGCCACAGCTTCTGAGGTGGAGGCTACACGGTCTCCGCCACCACCCCAAGCTGATTCACTTGAGCACATGACTTTTAGGTCGGATTCATCTGAGGTGGAGGCTACACGGTCTCTGGTTCATGAGCCTCGGGTCGACTAGCCTTCGACCCACGAGACTCGTGTCCTAGAGGCTTCGTTCCAGGCGACCGCGGAGCAAATCAGGGATGAGGGTACGTCCCAAGAGACCCAGTGGGATACCTGGGCTGAGCCAAGTGGCCATGCTGGTAGCGACGAGGAGCTGGGTGAGGGGGCTACCGTCTACCAGCGTGGTAGTTCGGGGCTCCCGGTCGTGCCGGCGACCCCCGAGCAGAGGTGGTCGATTAGGAAAAATGGGGACAAGTTAATTTACTCTTATTTAACCTTTTGCCTTCGTGTTTTCTCAAATATCTAATGTTTTGGCTTTAATTTTTCATACCGTAGGGGTTGGATTGTTGCCAAGGGTGTCCGCAAGCCCAACAGCGTCGTTGGTGTGCTTTGCCCTAAAACTTCCCAGGGTTTGTTACGTTACCCGGTCGGGTGCGAGAGGTAGGAATGACCTGGGAGAACTACTTGGGTGCCCCGGCCCCGCCGGAGGTGGAGATCGACGGTGTTTTGTGCCACACGAGGGCCGACATGGTGATCCGACAGTTCTGGGTAATTTCTCCGTCACACAATTATTTATCAACCATAGCTATTTATTGTACCAATCGGTGTTGTCTCGTTTGCAGACCTACTACAGGTGTGAGGAGGGATACAAGGAGGACGCGACAAAGGTTCTCGAAACCGAATGTTGCCGCCTACTTCAAAACATTCGGCACGAGGCTCGGGTGCAGGCGGTTCGAGACTACTATGCCACACGACGTATTAGGATTGACAAGGCGAAGTGGCGTGATGCTAAGATGGAGAAGGAGCATTACATGAAGGTAATTCCATATTATTAAGGCTTTGTAGTAAGTTTCCTTGATTTGGTTCTTACGCGCTCAAATTTCTCTTTATTAACTTAGGTGCCCCCGAGATGGTGTGTGGATAAGATGGATTGTTGGGAGGCCTTGGTGGATCAGTGGTGCTCCGAAACATGGGAGGCCAGCCACAACAACGCCAAGGAGAGGCGTGGAAAAATGGTTGGTGTGCCACACCGTCAAGGGAGCGTCAACTTAATCCAATTTGGCGAGAACTGGGTATGTGGTTTGCTTCATGCCTCATGCAATTCATTCTTAATGCTATCTTGAGCCCTTTAGTAATACAATTTTCCTCTCTCTCTCTATTAGGCGCGTCACAATAAGACGGAGGTGCCACAGATGTACGACCTATATGCGATGGCCCATACTACATCGTACAAGAAGGTCAAGGCATTCTCCCAATTTGACCTCGAGCATCCAAAAAACTTCACCAACATCTCCTCCCACCACAAGCTCGTGAAGTACAGAGATCACGGGAAGGCGAGGAAAGGGGACGACTTTAACCCGAGCGAGGGTCCTATTGATCCAGAGCTGGTGATGATAGCTGGCAACGGGAGGCCCCATGGCTCGATCGCCATCGGAGACGGCCTTATACGTTGTCCTAGCACTCTCCGGCAGATAAAGGCACGCCAAACGAGCTCCTATCCGGAGATAACACGTCGTCCACGGCCAGTCGAGCTCGCCATTGAGGTTAGTTTAATGGACTTGATTAACTTTTCGCATTATGTTGTGCGTTGGAACCAATATGATTACATTTCTAACAATGAGTGGTGTTGCAGGTTGCTATTCAAAAAGAGAGAGAGTCAATGCAGGCGGCTATTGCAGAGAAGCATAAGGAGATTAGGGAGCTGGAGGAGAGGACGACTGCATTGGTGGAGGCGGAGAGGGCACGGAATGATGTGTCTAACAGGGCCATATACGAGCTCTTCGTGGTAAGTTTCTTCTTCCTGTTATTTCAAATCTTGCATTTGAATGTCCGTTTCATTAATAAATAAAAAGTTTGACTTGTTGAAACCAAATGTATAGTCTATGTGTGAGAAGAGCGGCCAAGTTCCTCCGCCGATGCAAGTCATTAACGTGGCGGGGACGGTGAGTTTCATTTCAGTGTAGTGATCTTAAGAGTGTCCTCATGCTAATGACACATTGCAAACGATGGTTGGTGCAGAATATCTTCCGAAACCCATCGCACGACCCTTCTACAGTGGAGCCTTCTCCAGGTGAAACAAGCCAGAGCCACCGTGCTTCACCGCCGTGATGACCATAATGGTATGTTATTTCTAGTGTTTTGATAAAAATTAGCCAGACTTCCATCTAAATGACATAATTAGCTTAGTTAGCTCCAAAATGGCTTAATAAGCATAGTTTGCTCCGGAATGGCTTACTAAGCTTAGTTAGCTCCAAAATGGCTTAATAAGCTTAGTTAGCTCCAAATTGACCTATTTAATAAGAAATGACCTATATTTAGCTAAGTTCTCTCCTAAATGACATAATAAGGCTTACATAGCTGCAAGATGACCTATTCCCCCCTAACTTACGTATTAAATGGCCTATAATTAGCCTAGGTAGAACCAAAATGGCTTAATAAGCATGGTTTTCTCCGGAATGACCTATTTTACCCAAGTTAGCTCTAAAACGACCTATAGTTAGCTAGGGTTCCACCTAAATGACATAATTAGCTTAGTTTGCTCCAAAATGGTCTAGTTAATAAAACATGGCCTATGCTTTGCTAATTATCATTGAAATGACATAATTAACTCCAAAAAGGCATTCTTAGCTAATTTAGCCCGAAGAAGGGGACAAGAGGAGAAGAAAGAGGAAAAAATGAAAGGAAGGAAGAAGAAGAAGAAGAGAAGAAGAAGAAGAGAAGGAGGAGGATAAGAAGACGGAGAAGAAGGAGGATAAGAAGGAGAAGGAGCTCCTCCTTCTCCTTCTTCTTCGTCCTTCCTCCTTCTCCTTCTCCTTCTTCTTTTCTTCTTCTTCTCCTCTTTCTTCTCCTCCTCTTTCTTCTCCTCCTCCTCCTCCTCCTCATCCTCTTCCTTCTTCTTTTACTTCTTCTTCTCTTCTTGGTTCTTCTCTTTCTCTTCTTCTACGTAGCTTAGACTCATCCAAGAAAGACTAAATTGGCTAATTATCCTACAAAATGACATAATTAGCTTAGTTAGCTCCAAAATGACCTATTTAATAAAAAATGACCTATAGTTAGCTAAGTTCTCTCCTAAATGACATAATAAGGCTTACATAGCTGCAAGATGACCTATTCCCCCTAACTTAGGTGTTGAATGGCCTATAATTAGCCTAGGTAGCTCCAAAATGGCTTAATAAGCATAGTTTGCTCCGGAATGACATATTTTACCCAATTTAGCTCTGAAACGACCTATAGATAGCTAGGGTTCCACCTAAATGACATAATTAGATTGGTTAGCTCCAAAATGGTCTTTTTAATAAAACATGACCTATACTTAGCTAATTATCCTCAAAATGACATAATTAGCTCAAAAAAGGCATTCTTAGCTAAATTAACCTGAAGAAGGGACAAGAGGAGAAGAAAGAGGAAAAATGAAAGGAAGGAAGTATAAGAAGAAGAGAAGAAGAAGAAGAGAAGGAGGAGGATAAGAAGAAGGAGGAGGAGCTCCTCCTTCTCCTTCTTCTTCCTCCTTCTTCCTCCTTCTCCTTCTCCTTCTTCTTTTCTTCTTCTTCTCCTCTTCCTTCTCCTTTTCCTCCTCCTCCTCCTTCTTCTTTTACTTCTTCTTCTCTTCTTGCTTCTTCTCTTTCTCTTCTTCTACGTAGCTTAGACTCATCCAAGAAAGACTAAATTGGCTAATTATCCTACAAAATGACATAATTAGCTTAGTTAGCTCCAAAATGACCTATTTAATAAAAAATGACCTATAGTTAGCTAAGTTCTCTCCTAAATGACATAATAAGGCTTACGTAGCTGCAAGATGACCTATTCCCCCTAACTTAGGTATTAAGTGGCCTATAATTAACCTAGGTAGCTCCAAAATGGCTTAATAAGCATAGTTTGCTCCGAATTGACATATTTTACCTAAGTTAGCTCCGAAACGACCTATAGTTAGCTAGGGTTCCACCTAAATGACATAATTAGCTTAGTTAGATACAAAATGGTCTATTTAATAAAACATGACCTATAATTAGCTAATTATCCTCGAAATGACATAATTAGTTCCAAAAAGGCATTCTTAGCTAATTTAGCCCGAACAAGGGGACAAGAGGAGAAGAAAGAGGAAAAATGAAAGGAAGGAAGAAGAAGAATAAGAGAATAAGAAGAAGAGAAGGAGGAGGATAAGAAGAAGGAGAAGAAGGAGGAGAAGCAGGAGAAGGAGCTCCTCCTTCTCCTTCTCCTTCTTCTTTTCTTCTTATTCTCCTCTTCCTTCTCCTTCTCCTCCTCCTCCTCCTCCTTCTTCTTCTTCTTTTACTTCTTCTTCTCTTCTTGCTTCTTCTCTTTCTCTTCTTCTACGTAGCTTAGACTCATCCAAGAAAGACTAAATTGGCTAATTATCCTACAAAATGACATAATTAGCTTAGTTAGCTCCAAAATGACCTATTTAATAAAAAATGACGTATAGTTTGCTAAGTTCTCTCCAAAATGACATAATAAGGCTTACGTAGCTGCAAGATGACCTATTCCCTGCTAAATTAGGTATTAAATGGCCTATAATTAGCCAAGGTAGCTCCAAAATGGCTTAATAAGCATAGTTTGCTCCGGAATGACCTATTTTACCCAAGTTAGCTCCGAAATGACATATAGCTAGTTAGGCTTCCACCTAAATGACATAATTAGCTTAGTTAGCTCCAAAATGGTCTATTTAATAAAACATGACCTATACTTAGTTAATTATCCTCGAAATGACATAATTAGCTCCAAAAAGGCATTCTTAGCTAATTTAGCCCGAAGAAGGGGACAAGAGGAGAAGAAAGAGGAAAAATGAAAGGAAGGAAGAAGAAGAAGAAGAAGAGAAGAAGAAGAATAGAAGGAGGAGGATAAGAAGAAGGAGAAGAAGCAGGAGAAGAAGGAGAAGGAGCTCCTCCTTCTCCTTCTTCTTCCTCCTTCTTCCTCCTTCTCCTTCGTCTTCTTCTCCTCTTCCTTCTCCTTCTCCTTGTCACGCGCAAGATGCGACCCTATCCTCAATTTGGCACGAAGGCCTCATTAGGGATAGAAGCGCATTTCGTCGTGTCGCAAGAATGGATATCGTTACAAGTACATGTACTGAAAAGAAGTGATATATATAGAATTGGCTTACACTCGCCACAAGCTACATCAGAGTCACATCAGTACATTACATAATCATCAAGAGTAAGAGCAGGGTTCGACTAAGGACGAAAACAAACGACAAAAGAATAACGACGTCCATCCTTGCTATCCCAGGCTGCCGGCCTGGAACCCATCTTAGATCGATGAAGAAGAAGTAGAAGAAGAAACTCCAAATGAATAGTCAACGCGCTCGCGTCAAGTAACCTTTACCTGTACCTGCAACTGGTGTTGTAGTAATCTGTGAGCCACAAGGGACTCAACAATCTCATTTCCAAAGGTATCAAGACTAGCAAAGCTTAATGGGTGAGGCATGGTTAAGTGGTGAGCTTCCAGCAGCTGCTAAGCATATATTTGGTGGCTAAACTTACGAGTACAAGAAAATAAGAGGGGGAAGATCTACGCATAATGGACGTGAACAACTGATGATCAAATGAATGATCCTGAACACCTACCTACGTCAGACCTAACCCCACCGTGTCCTCGATCGGAGTAAGAACTCACGAAGGAGACAGTCACGGTTACGCTCACAGTTGGCATATTTTAATTAAGTTAACTTCAAGTTATCTAGAACCAGTGTTAAAAAAACTTTCCACGTTGCCACATAACCGTGGGCACGGCTTTCCGAAAAGATTTAAGCCTACAGGGGTGCTCCAACTAGTCCATCACAAATTACCACAAGCCGCATAGAAATCCTCAATTACGAAGCTTGCGATCTCGTCGGATTCCCTAGTGGAAAACCTCAACTCTGAGATTACCCAAAGCATCACCGGAATCCCGATGCACAAGATATCTCGTTAAAGGTAAAACTAATCCAGCAAGGCCGCCCGGCATGTCGACGATCCCGATAGGAGCCGCGTATCTCGTTCTCAGGACACGACGGATAAGCGAAGTGTACGAGTGCCAAACCTCGAGTTTCCTCGCGGTGGCCCCGCACAGTGCTCTGTTTTGGACCAGCACCATCAGCACTGGCCCTCCCTGTATTATGTGAAATTACTCCTCGGGTTCATGACGCCCTATGCTTTCAGTACTAACAAAGTTATTATGTTGGGCAAATGTAGTACCAATGTTGGGCCTTGCCAGTCCAGCTTTAATCTAAAACGAATTATCAAGGGGGTCCCCATAACAACCCCGATCGTGTTAGGAGCGCTCGTTTATGGAACATAACACCGGTAGCCGAAACTAAGCGGGCAAAGGTGGAACAAAACACCAGGCTAGAAAGGCCGAGCCTTCCACCTTTTACCAAGTATATAGGTGCATTTAATTAAATAGCATTTAATAGGGTGATATAACAAGGAACCCATGTTGTCACATGGAAGCAACTACACCTGCAACTAGCAACGCTAAAAACATGGTTAAGCAAGCGGTAACATAGCCAATCAGTGGTTTGCTAGGTTGAACAGGTTGAGGGTTTTCATGGCATTGTTGAGAAGCTGATATTTAACATGCGGTAGGCAATGAGACATAATCTATAGAAGCGATAAAACTAGCATGGCAATGATAGTAATGGTATCTGGGGAAATGGTCATCTTGCCTGAGATCCCGATTAGAAGAAGAATGCCTCCGTGAAGCAGACGAACCGACGTAGTCGAACGGATCCTCACTTTTCCGACATGCTTGCGGAACTCTAACGAGACGAAGCAAATGGAAACAAGAATCAACACACAATATTCACCACAGCACATGCACAACCGGATGCACTACCCAATATGATGCATGGATGCCCAACACCTAATGACGCACTTAAACCATCCTACATCGGTAAACAAGTGCCACCTCATCATGAGTTGACACTTCAGCAGGACTGCCCAAAATTGGAAACTACTACCTCCATTGGATTTACTGAGTTCTTCTACCCAAAACCCATATATTACACTACTATATATGCATGCAGAAAACACCAGAAACAACAAAGGAAAAACTACACACGATCAAACTCCGTTAATAACAAGAACAGAGGATGTTCTTGATATGCCAGATTTGATATATTCCTCTTCTAGAATATTCCAGATTTGGATATACAACACAAAACTAAACAAACAAAACTAATTTAATCCTCAGGGGGTCCCACTGGTCATACACACCAGGGCCCCTAGTATGGCATGTGGGCTCTCGGCCCACTGACAGTGGCACACTAGAACAAGCAACTAAAAAACACAAGGTAAAAAATAACCTGGGAGTAGGGGACTCGAACCAACTACCTATTTGCAACACATCAGGGCAAACACCACTGAGCTAGGCTCGGTTCACTGCCCTGACAGGGGGAGTAAACTACCTAAGCTATCTATGCAGGCAGTGCAACAGGTTAAAATAAAACCCAAGAAAAAGGGGCGCGCGAGGGCTCGGACCCCCGACCTACTGGCGCTGCAGTGGCTCGGTTGCCACTACGATGGTGAACTGCTACTGCTAGAACAGGGAAAGAAATGCACGTATGCAGCTAGCCCAGGAGAACAAAAATCGTAGAGATAAAAATGGGGCGCTAGGGTCTCGAACCCGAGACCTCGCAGTCTCTACGCGGCACTCAAACCAGTCGGACTAGGTGGGGGATTCTGAACTGAAACAGGATCTGCATAGAATAAGCTAACAACACGGGCAACCTTCTTCTACCTCCAGACTGGAAGTACAAAGGAGAAGAGGGTTCGACGCCGGCGAGCGGTGAGGCAACAATGGCGGCGAGGTACTACCGACGGGGGTGCGGGAACCCTAGGGGGTTCCATTCCCGGGGCTACGAGGCTCCAAGGAGCTGGGCACGGCGGAGGCATCGAGCTCGAGCACTGCCCGCTCCTGGCCAGGGACGCGGACGGCTAAAGCGAGGCAACACAAAGGTAGGCACGCACGGGGAAGGGGAGATGCTCATCGAGGAATTAGGAGAGGAGATCAGGGCGGAGAAGTGAATGGACGCTGGCGCTGCAGACTCTCTTCAGGCGCCCGACGGAGCCGAACAAGGGGTTGCCGGCGTGGTGGCCCTCCGTCCACCCTAGTGGCAGGAACGGGATACGAGAGCTCCCCACGTTCCGTGAAACAAGATCGAGGAGGGGCTCAATCTGCAGGCGTCGACGGAAACGCGACGACAACGACGCCTCCCCTGTCTGTGAACCTTACCTGCGGCGACCTTCACAGAGAAACAGAGAAGGGAGGAAGAAGGAGTGTAGGTGGCGGTGGACAAGGAGGAGAGGGAAACCCTAGGGGGAGGGGCACGAACTCCGGGACTTATAGCCCGAGTGCTGGTCGTCGTGGCTGCCACGGTGGTCATGTGCTTGGTGTTGTGTGCGTCGACGTTGTGAGAGGGACGTGGAAAGGAGGAAGAAAATAGAGAGGAAGGAGGAGGCTGACGCTGGGCCCGACGGGAGCCACGCTGGAAAGAGCCAGCTCGCGGGGGAGGGGTCACTGGGCTGCGACGACGAGGAGAGCCCAAGTGTGCCGACACTCTATCTCACAACGAAAATAGAGCAAACAAGGACTACTAAAGAAAAAAAAAGACTAGTGTGAACGAAGTTTGCTAGAGGCTAAAATAAAAATAGTTTGTAAAAATAAAAATAAAATGTTTTGGGGCTTTTAAAATCATGTCCCTTTTTTTTAATAAAGAATAAATTAGGCATTTTGTAAGAGTAAAAATTGAATGCCTTTTAAAGACAAAGAATTTGTTTATGAAATAAAACAAAAGGAGAATATAAAAATAAAAACGAGAGGGTTGCCTCGAAAATAATAAGAATGTTTTTAAAAGAGGAGGAACATTTTATTATGCCCCAAATAGAGACTTTAAACTCAGCCACTAAATAGATTGGAAGAAGGGGTTTTTGGAGCTTTGGTGCAACAATGAGTTTTGAGAAGAATCCTTGAGGCACCCAATCACAGAAGAATCACAATGGTACACTCACAAAGCGCTCACACTCACAATCACCAAGCTGCAACTAGACACCAAGACAAGCACGCAAGAGAAATGACGACATGCATGATGCGATGATGATGCAACAAATAAAATAATCATACGTCAGCACCGGAAAAGAGGGGAATCTTCTGGGGCGTCGGTCTCGGGATGTCACACTCCTGCTCCTCCTCCTCCTTCTTCTTTTTCTTCTTCTCTTCTTGCTTCTTCTCTTTCTCTTCTTTTACGTAGCTTAGACTCTTCCAAGAATCACTAAATTGGCTAATTATCCTAAAAATTGACATAATTAGCTTAGTTAGCTCCAAAATGACCTATTTAATAAAAAATGACCTATAGTTAGCTAAGTTCTCTCCTAAATGACATAATAAGGCTTACGTAGCTGCAAGATGACCTATTCCCACTAACTTAGGTATTAAATGGCATATACTTAACCTAGCTAGATCCAAGATGGCTTAATAAGCATAGTTTGCTCCAGAATGACCTATTTTACCTAAGTTAGCTCCGGAACGACCGATAGTTAGCTAGGGTTCCACCTAAATGACATAATTAGCTTAGTTAGCTCCAAAATGGTCTATTTAAGAAAACATGACCTATACTTAGCTAATTACCCTCGAAATGACATAATTAGCTCCAAAAAGACATTCTTATCTAATTTAGCCCGAAGAAGGGGACAAGAGGAGAAGAAAGAGAAAAAATGGAAGGAAGGAAGAAGAAGAAGAAGAGAAGAAGATGAAGAGGTGGAGGAGGATAAGAAGAAGAGAAGAAGGTGTAGAAGAAGGAGAAGGAGCTCCTCCTTCTCCTTCTTCTTCCTCCTTCTCCTTCTCCTTCTTCTTTTCTTCTTCTTCTCCTCTTCCTTCTCCTTCTCCTCCTCCTCCTCCTCCTCCTTCTTATTTTACTTCTCGTTCTCTTCTTGCTTCTTCTCTTTCTCTTCTTCTAAGTAGCTTAGACTCATCCAAGAAAGACGAAATTGGCTAATTATCTTACAAAATGACATAATTAGCTTAGTTAGCTCCAAAATGACCTCTTTAATAAATAAATGACCTATAGTTAGCTAAGTTCTGTCCTAGATGACATAATAAGGCTTACGTAGCTGCAAGATGACCTATTCCCACTAACTTAGGTATTAAATGGCCTATAATTAGCCTAGCTGGATCCAAGATGGCTTAATAAGCGTAGTTTTCTCCGGAATGACCTATTTTAACCAAGTTAGCTCCAAAACGACCTATAGTTAGCTAGGCTTCCACCTAAATGACATAATTAGCTTAGTTAGATCCAAAATGGTCTTTTTAATAAAACACGACCTATACTTAGATAATTATCCTCAAAACGACATAATTAGCTCCAAAAAGGCATTCTTAGCTACTTTAGCCCAAAAAAGGGGACAAGAGGAGAAGAAAGAGGAAAAATGAAAGGAAGATAGAAGAAGAAGAAGGAGAAGGAGGAAGAAGAAGGAGAAGGAGAAGGAAAAGGAGGAGAGAAGCTCCTTCTCCTTCTTCTCCTTCTTCTTGTCCTTCTTCTTTTCTTCTTCTTGTCCTTCTTCTCCTTCTTCTTGTCCTTCTTCTTTTCTTCTTCTTCTTCTTCTCCTCCTCCTTCTCCTCCTCCTCCTCCTTCTTCTTCTTTTTCTTCTCCTTCTTCTTCTCTTCTTGCTTCTTCTCTTCTTACTTCTTCTCTTTCTTGTTTTACGTAGGTTATTTTCCCAACAAAGACATACTTTGTTAATTATCCTCCAAAATGACATAATTAGCATAGTTAGGTAAAAACATCATAAGAACCTTGGTTAGCTCATTAAAATGACTAATTTAGCTCCAAAATAACATAATAAGGTCAAAATGGATTAATAATCATAGTTGGCTACAAAATGATATATTTTATCCAAGTTAGCTCTAGAATGACCTATACTTAGCTAAGTTCTCTCCTAAATGACGTAATAAGGCTATGTAGCTCCAAGATGACCTATTCCACCTAACTTAGCTATTAAATGACCTATACTTAGCTAATTTCTCTCCGAAATAACCTATATACTTCGTCATCTAGTATTATTCTTCTAACTTTCTTATTTGTCATTTTGCATATTACATTCACTTCACGGGAAGCTTGGATTATATTGATGGAATGCTTGAAGATGATTTCTTGTACCATGGCTTCACGGAAGCGTGTATTGAAACTATTATACTATATGGATATATATGAAACTTTGTATTCATGTGGATGAAACAGGTGTAATATATGGTTTGGTACGGATGCAACTTGCATAATATGTATGTACTATGGATGAAAGTTATTTTAATATGGTTATGAGTACGAAAAGAAATTTATTTATGTCAAATATATATATATATATATCCTGATTATTGTGAAAAAGGCTGGATATAATAAGAAATAAATTAAAAAGGGGCCGGTTCCCCCCTTTGCCGTCTGCCCCCACATGGCAAAGGGGGGATGGCAGACGACAAAGGGCGAGAGGGGGGGGTTGGTTCCCCCCTTTGTCGTGTGACCCCACATGGCAAAGGGGGGATGGCAGACGACAAAGAGAATAGAGAGAGGGGATGGTTCCCCCTCTTTGCGGTCTACCCCACAGGGCAAAGGAGGGAACCATCCCCCTCTCTCTCCCCTCTTTGTCGTCTGCCCCCACATGGCAGAGGTGGGATGGCAGACGGCAAAGAGGGGAGAGAGAGGGGGATGGTTACCCCCTTTGCCGTCTACCCCCACATGGCAAAGGGGGGATGGCAGACGACAAAGAGAGGAGGCCTGCCGTTAACACTTAACGGGGCCGTTGCTGTATGTGCCGTCCCATTTAATTTGCCGTCTGCCTCCTCATGGAAAAGATTCTTTGCCGTCGGCTTTAAAAAAGCAGACGACAAAGAACCTCTTCCCCAGATTTTTCTTCCGCATCTACTGACCGACGACAAAGACTTTGCCGTCTGCTGACCGATGGCAGTCGGCAAATTTCTGAACTTCAGTAGTATGCGCATCAAGTTTGGGTTAAAATCTAGTTTTAGGTCTTGGTCTGGAAGGGTTGTAACGGAATATGCTACAATAAAATCTCATAATTTCTCTGAGATTGCAACTAGTATGCAGACATTGCTCACATGATACACAGGCAATCTATTCAGACTAATATGCAAGCAAATGCAGAATGCACATGATGGCAAAGATAGAATCATATCAAGCAGATTACACTAAGGTGTTTTAATGCTAGTGGGTGTATGTACTCCTGGCATACATACACCTATACCAACTCGCATTTTATTAGGGACTCTAGGCGAGTCCGACGTTTTTAGGTGTAAGTAGTCCGCTGACGAGAATCTTGTTAATAAATCCAATGCCAGCTGTGTTAAACATTTCTGCTTAACATGGTGGCAGACGAACCAAGCACACAGATCAAGTAAGCATACATGAGATCACAATAACACACGGGCACACGCAATACATGCAGTACAACAACATGCGGCTCTACTAGGCGGCTAACAACAACTCATTTTAACTACAACGTCCTAATCCTAGGCGCGGGCGAAGAAACAGTCTTCGCAGCACACCTCCTTGCAGCATCTCTTGGCTTCGCTCACTGACGAAGCCACAAATGGGCTTACTTTTGATGGGGCTCTCCTGCGGGACGAAGGATGAGCCAACTCTTGTCTTGGTCTTCGGGCACTTTATGGGTTGTGGCTCAACTCCTAGAGCTGTAAGGGGAACTTGACGGAACACATCCCGACGACAAAGTCGCCTGATAGCTCCCAGAATGGAGTTATGGTGGATGTCTCCGGGCTGATATGGGTCCACGGGTTGCAAAGGAAGTACCAGCTGCGAGGGTGGTACTGAGCTTGGCAATAGGGACTAGGTTTACAGGGGCTCAACTTGACGGGCGGCACGGTATGCTTCCGTAACAACCCGCGTGGAGTCATGGTTGACGGCCTTGAGCTATTTAAGAATGTCGAAGAGCAATAATCCCTGGGCAGCAGCAAACTGGATCAAATGAGCTATTGCTAGGTCCGTATTTTCGACTATGGTGGAGGAATTGCAGCCCGCGTCCGATGGAGGGGGACAATAGCAAAGCTCCTACATCCCCGCCACTTGCGGAAACTGAAGCCTTAGACGGGTGATAGCTTCCGCAGCGGCTATCTGAACAGCCAACTCAAGAGTGGGCATTGGATGGCCACAAATATTCATGGGTTTCCCATCCGCCGCTGGGCGTGGGTTGATATGCACCTTTGCATAAACCGGCAAAGAAAGGGGACAGGTTCCAACTGGAACACCAAATACACTAGGGCTTACTAAGGCCAAAGGATCGGGAGAGCATACTAGAAAGGATGGGTGGGAAGCCAGAATGACCATTGGCTAGGGATCAGCTGTGGAAAGTGGGTGTCTTGGAGGAACTGGCCATGGCTGCTGGCTTGGGGATACTGGTCTGGGTTCCCTTGCAGGGTTCTGGCTTACTGGATGGGGAGAGCACGACTCACAAGTGGGAAGGGTTTAAATAGGCAGTCGGGCTGGAACACACCAGGATGGCGTAGATCCTTCTCATGCCTGGTAGAAGATACACTGGCACGGCCGATAACTGGGTAGGGTCACGGTCCAATCTAGAGGGGCTGGGTGTGCGGACAACTCGGTAGGGATACGTCCATTCCGACTGTGCCATCTATTGGACTATATTGGCCATGTCGGATGCCAGAGACGGGTCAAATCTATGAGGCTCTCTACTGGTTGAACCTAAGGTGGTCTGGGTGCTAGGATAACCTATAGCCAGCGTAGCTCTGATACCGCGTCTTGTGGCACCCCGATAGAGGGCAGACGCACATCCGTCCCTAGGATATGACCGGACGCACGCCAAAGACATGATACAGAAATTTCACGCAAAAATGGCTTTATAAAAATAATGGAGTATTACAATACTGTTGCTTACAACAATATTACATGACTCCAAAGCTAACTAAATGGCAGCAGAGGTCTTCATACAGCGGCATCGACGTCCCTGGCTGGGCTCCATAACTCGCATGATCGGCTGGGTTACGATCTAGCACGACGAGTCTTCTCCTGCAACTGGCCACGTGCAAGGCCAGGTGAGTACTTTGAATGTACTCGCAAGACAACCAAATACATAGCATCCAAACAGCAGATAACGAAGCAAGCATAATAATTATATAATAGCTATTCTAAGAATGGCATGGAATTAACAAGAAAAGATAAATCAAGCATAATATGACATGGACTAAACATGTAATCTACCTCACTAGCATGGAAAAGATCACCACAAGTGTTAACCAACTTACTGTCACCGAATATCAACTTACCCTATTCTGGGTTGTACCACAACCCTCGACATACTCATAATCCAATCTGAACAGATTCAAATCACATCACACGGTCATCTGACCATTCATCATATAGCCTTCTCCTGGCTAACATACCATGTTATCAACATCCTCTAATGTTCACACGAGACGAGTTCTTCCATCATTACTAACACTCATATGGTTGACCGTTTACTGAGGTCTGGTCGGGCTGTCCATTACCCTGCACTCGGCTATTCGAATAGGTTTGACACTCTGCACAGGTTGCACACTTTATCCACACTATGGAGCATTGACCTCGTGATACCATTCGGGTGGATCAATGTTGCTCCAACGAAACTTGTCCGACCCGTGACTCTTTCATCGTACCACCGGCATTCATCCTATCCCGGAGTCCTGCCCTAGGTGGCCCTGTGTCCTCATGACACCTACCATCCTTGTGGCCAAACTAAACTGTCCTATCCAGGGAGGCCCGCACAAACAACTCAACTGGCTCACAGGGTTACCACTGCCTACCTGATCAGGGTAGCACGTGTGCATAACCTTCCCTCTTTGGAGGTACCGGTGAAAGAGCACGTGATCAGACCAAGTCAAGGCCGTCCCACAACAACAAATGTGGTTGTACTAATGAGCCCGGACAGGTGACTCTGATAAACCAACTAGAAATCTTATCCCGAATATTATCTGTCATAGCTGAGGCTACGATTTCATAGCAATCCGATAGTTAATAAGATCAATCCACTACTGTTAAACCATATTTATAAACTGTCGGATGAAACACAAAGTAATCGTAGACAGTAATCTCAACAGTATAATGTTAATGGCAAACTATTAATTTTATTGTTTCTAGCGATACGGTAGACCTTTGGAACCCTCGCATAAAATCGGCAAATAAATCGGTAGCCACCAGAACTGTCTTTACAACACAGATCTGGGACATTACCAGAATAATTCAACCCCGACTGAAGACGGCTGGAAAGTAGCTCAGAGCATGAGACGGTGTTGATAAAAAGAATGTAGCAGTTCCCTAAGATGTCCGAAGAACAGCTCAGAGCATAGGGTCACTGCCATGGAAAGAAATTCAATAGTTGCCCGCGATGGCCGAAAAGCAGCTCAGAACACAGGATAGCTGCTGACAAAAGAAATATAAAATTGGCATCCACCCCGGATGGCTGGAAACAACTGAGACTCACGCATGGTGCCATTGTTGAAGAAGATGCGAGCAAGGGTTCGTCAGAGTCACGCACCGCACATCACTATACATTCTGATACGAGCATTATAAATTCAATATGCAAGAGCATCACAGAGCAAAGTTTGAGGGCATATATTAGATGAAAAGTAGTACTAGGAACTATTACTAATGTCATCACAGTTATTTGCAAATGCAGGCTAACAAGTGATACAGGTAAACAAATAGAGTTCAAGCAAAGTTATCACGCACGTCCGGAGATCATGGTAAGAGGTTGGCTTGTCCGGGGGTCGACGAATACTCCGGGCAGAAGCGCGATAAAACACGAAAAAGATTTGCCGGAGAGGTTTCCCTCTCGGAGGGCTCAATTAGAGGGCAAGGTCAAAACAGTCATTTCTACTGCGCTAACATATTATGAAAATGATACTATCGAAACGGACTCGATGAGATAAAGACGTGGGCGCTGGTTTTACCTCAATCGGAGCTACGCGCGAAAAGTTACGGACGTTCATTCGTTAAGTGGTGAAACAAACAGAATCTGTTCATTTTAGTCCTTAACTGGTGAACGTTCACAATCAAAGCACTTCGGCCGGTGGGGTTTTAAACTGAAAGCGCATTCCTGGGAATATGCATTCACCGAATAGAAAGCGCATCCCATGGAAGGCGCTTCCACTTAAACCGCGCGGGCCCGGGGGGGTGACCTCTCTCTCTCTTACGTGTGGGCCGGCCTTATTGTGACGCCCTCGGTTTATTCGTACGCTAATCATACACGCAAATGCGTACGATCAAACCCAAGGACTCATGGGAAGATATCACAACACAACTCTAGACACAAATAAAATAACATCAACTTCATATTACAAGCCAGGGTCCTTGAGGGCTAGAATACGAAAGCTCGATAAACACACGAGTCAGCGGAAGCAACAAATATCTGAGTACAGACATACACATGGGGTGCCTTACAGAAGGCTAGCACAAAAGAAACACGATCGAACGAGGCGAGGCCTCCTGCCTGGGAACCTCCTAAACCACTCCTGGCCTCCATCATCTGGTGGCAGCAACGGATCAAGGGGACAAAGGGAGGAGCAAAGCAGTGGTGAGTACTCATTAAAAGTACTCGCAAGTCTTACATCAGAACTATTCTAATTATGCATCATTATCAAAGAAGGAGGGGTGTTATATGTGGACTGACTGCAGCAATGCGAGAATAGAGAGAGAAGGCCTAGTCCTATCAAAGACTAGCATCTTCAGGGTCTTGCAGCAATAGACGAGAGTAGAACAGGGGTAAAACATTAATAGTCATATTGTTGCAACAATATTAAAGTGAGGTAACGCCTAAAGATCCTCCCTCGACTCCCTGCGAGGAAGCAATCCCGAGGTAAGTTAATCCAGTTAAGTAACAATTGTAGTTGTATAAGATCACGGCACAAATCCAAGTCGTCCTGTAACCGTGGACACGGCTATCCGTATAGTTAATTTTCATCCTTGCAGAGCTGCACCACATGTCCCGTCATGCTCGATAACACACTGGCCGGACATACTTGTGTGTGTCCTGCCCGGCCTTGGAATATCGACACGTCGCAGCCCCACCTAAGACTAATCAGAGAGGTCAGCCCCCCGGTCTAAATCCTAAGCGGAAAGGGTTCATGGGACCAGTTCCCCTCCGCGCTCCTGCATGATGCGAGGGCGGCCGACATCAGTGCTAGCATCCCTTAATCACAAGCGCAATGCATCTCGGGACCACTCGGGCGCGCGCCACTACGATTGCTGACATCTGAAAAGATTCGGCTGATACCGCCATGCCGAGTACCCATAATTCTTCCCGCGTAGCCGGTTAGTGAGAAAAGGTCTCCGACCAACCCAGATCAAATACCCAAATCCATTAACATTTTAATTAGGCCAACAACACAGTCTCACGGGAATCCACCCGTCTTACAACTAATCACCAAAAATCCCAGTAACATGGTCGAGTAACTGTGTGGTTGTAACATCGGGGGGAATCCAAGGTATCACCCTCGTTGGATTCCAAATGATGTACCCGTCAAGGTGGGCTTAGAGGAATCACCCTCGGGGGTCCCACACTTGAGGGGTTGCACGACAGAGGCGTCATCGGGAATGGTGAAAGAGGAATCACCCTCGATAACCATGACCGACTAGCTATACTACAGAGATATCATCAGGAGTACTTAGCGAGGTGTCACCCTCGGTACCCGATAGTATGTTTGTAGCGTCGTACAACGAAGGGGGTGTATGTGCTGTGTCGGGTCTGGCTCGTCGATCAGGGATCGAGATTTGAAAACAAGCGGGGCAACTGGACTATGGGGTCACAGGGGATGACTGCTCCACCTATACTAAGCAGATTAAAGTACAAGACTGAAAGTAGCAGTTCATCAAAAATAGGCTATGCACCAGATATAGGAGCTAACTACAAGAGTAGAAAAATAATAATGCAAGCAGTAGGAAGGAAGACGTAGGCGATATAGGAATGATCAAGGGGGTTTGCTTGCCTTTCTGCTCTGCGGACAAACGGATGCTCGACCGGGAAGTAGTCGATCACCGGATCATCATCGGTCTTGGGGTCTACCGGAAAGGAAGCAACGGAAGAGGAAACACAATAAATAACAGAGCAATCAATGCATCACAAAGAATGACATGTCAATAAGCAGGGCTAGGCGTAAGCTAACGCAGTATCATCCGTCATAGACGGATTGAGAAACTATCGGATGATATTTCTGGGGTCTCGATCTGCTACTACCGTACAGGCGAAACGAATGGAAATGTTCCACGTTCGCTATCATAGAGACGCGTGACAGACGTACAAATAGCATATCCGAGTTCGTGGGATTTTTCTGAACAATTTTCATATATAAATTATTATCATCCGAGTTACGGATTATTTTATATAATTTTGAAACTTTTAGCAATATTCTAGATTTGTTCTAATTCGGAAATAAATGCAGAAATATCTTTCTCACATGGGGCTGTTCTAGCTAGTGTGTACGAAAGTGGGCCATGGGCTTGGGTTGACCCAGTCAAAGATTGAAAAGTCAAATGAGGCATGGGGTCCACATGTCATAGGCTATTTGGCTAAATTTGCACTAAATTTATCCTAACTATATTAAACCTAAACATGCAATAGCCTAATCGAGGGATTGTTCTTAATTAGGGATTAGCATCTAATCTAAACAAAGGCTGGCCATACACTTTGGAGTGGCACAACCGGGCCACTCACACACTCTCTCGCACGCACAAAGCACACACACTCACACACGCTACACATACTCACGGAGACACACAACACACACACACTGCACACTTACGCACACACAGCCGCACCACATCTGGCCATGGCCATGGCTGTCCATGGCGAGCAGCAGCTGCACGCAGTGGCAGTTCGGAGCGGCCAGCAGCGCCGCACCTAAGACAACAGCCGCACGGCGCAGTAGGCAACAGTAGCTAAGGCAGCAGCGGCAGCTAAGGCGGCAGCGACTGTCATTGGCAAGCAGTAGCAGCGCCTGGCAGAGCGACGACAGCACGCAGCAGCAGCAGCAATGCAGGGCAGCGGGCGAGGCACGACGAGTGGCAGGCGGCCACGGATGGGTGCGTGGGCGTGGCCGGGGGGCAGCCAGGGCGTGCCCCAGCCGCAGCAGGGCTCGCGCGCGAGGTCACACACGGGCGCACACGCACGCACGTATGTACGCGTACACGTACGCTCGGACGAATTTGGGGACGGTGGCAAACGGCGACGAATCAAAGGGGACTAGGGGGGAAACGGTAGAGGAGCTCACCATGGGGCGGGTGGCGCGTTTGGGGAGGTCGGGCATGAAACAGAGCGGTGGGGACCTGCGACGAGATCCGGCAGCCGAACGAAGAAGACGAAGACGGCTTCGGCTCGAGGGCGTCCCGACTTGAGCTGGTCATCGGGACGGGCGAAGCCGGCCGCGGCGAATCTCCTGGACGTGCTCCCGCGCGACGGCAACAACGGTGGCCGCGGTAACGGTGGTGAGGCAGCGGTCACCGTGGAGCTCCCGAGCTTGCATTCGTGAAGAAGAGGAAGGGAACGATGGGGGAAAGAGGGGGAACTGGACGAGTGCGAGCTAGGGTTTACGGAGGGCGTATTTGTAGGTGGATGGAGCTGACGTGGAGGGCATCCATGGCCATGGTGCCCTAGATGGCTGCCACGCCATGGCTCTGCCTCCTGTAGCGAGGTGGAAGGAGAGATGGAGATGGGCTGGGCCTCGCTTAGTCTAACTTGGGCCTCCCTCCTCTCTCATTTCTTTCTCTTTTTTATGTGTTTAAATCTCCTTTCTTTTATTTCAATAGTCTTTATTTCAATTAGTCATCAGTTGACTCTTAGAAAAATATGGAATCTTGTTCAATAATTCTAATGTATTATTCATCATCGTCACTAAAAGTTTGGCGCGCATTGGAATTTTTTTTTTTATTTTCTATAATTAAAAAGGCATTTCATTAATTGTTTTGGCCTCTGTTATAATTATTTCAAAGCACTAAAATGCTTTATAAAATGTTGATTCTAATTTTATAAATACGAGGTGAATATTTGTAACCCAAACATAATTTTTATTTTGAAGTTTGCAAAACTTTTAATTCCACTTTTCAAATGAATTTGAATTACAAAAAAATTGGGTTGGAGCTTGATTCCAACGATGATCAACACTTGGATTAGCAAAATGGATTATCTTAATCTTGGCCATCACTGTAGATTAATTACAATGATTACTGTAGCATAATCCGGGGATGTCACAACTCTCCCCTACTAACAAGAATTCTCGTCCCGAGAATTAAGAAGTAGAAGGGAAAAGCTCGGGGTATTCATCACGAAGATGATCCTCGCGTTCCCAAGTGGGTTCCTCTTCAGAATGATTTGACCATTGCACTTTAAGGAACTTGGTGACCTTGAGACGAGTTTGTCGTTCAGCCTGATCGAGAATGCGTACCGAATGCTCTTTATAAGAGAGGTATTGTTGCATCTCAAGCATATCATGATGCACTGCTCGAATGAGATCCTTTAAGGAGCGACGGAGCGGAGACACATGGAAGACATCGTGAACCTGAGAAAGGTTCGCCGGCAGTTCCAATTGATGAGCTACTTTTCCACGCCTTTAGAGAATAGTTGATGGATCAATATAATGAGGAGCTAACTTGCCCTTGATTCCATAACGGTGATCACCTCACATTGGTGTGATACGGAGATAAGCCTTTTCGCCAGATGGATAGACCATATCTCGATGATGTCTATCATACTGACTTTTCTAACGAGACTGAGCAGCCCTTAGATTGTCATGAATAATGCGGACTTGATCTTTAGCATGTTGAATAATATCCGGAACGAAGGGTGATTGGTCCATTGAACGATGGC